>NC_137825.1:21272712-21872712 GCF_963921795.1 Nannobrachium achirus | reverse complement strand
AATTATGCCCAAAGAGATTCACTAAAATACTGTACATGTCCTCCCTAATTTGCAAGACATATGTGTTGACAGTCTCCACCATAGCATTTGCAGGGAGGAGTGCAACCTGCTTTGCAGCCAAATGTGATGGGCTCAAGTACTGCCTTTGGAGCAGGGAGGGCAAGACACCTGACTGGAACATTCCCTCCACTCTCTAAATGCCATCTATTTTCTTCGATTGATCGAAGCTTGGGGCAACTTGTCAGGTATGACAAAGTAGGCATCATAATACGATACCTTCATCAAGGGACATGATGGAAGTGCACATATTCAAGCAAGTTCAAGTTATTGGATGTCACAAATGTCAAGGGTTCCTTGGCCTACATGATTTTTCTGGTGCTGGCTGGGGAAGAGAATTTTGTTGGAATCTCCAAAAAGTCATGGGTCAATGCCTACTTGAAGCCTGGTGATGATGACCAAGTCATTAACCACTTCAAGGACCTTAAAGGGTTCCATTCCTCCTGAGCTTCTTATTATTGGTGAGCTTCCATCAACATTGCAGTCATTAGAGCATTTTGCATGCCATGTTTACAGTTCAAAAGGTCCAACAACCCTGCGATTACTCAGATGGGAACTATTTCTGTCAAATAACTGAGGGTGAGATGCTACCTCCAACTCGTGCTGCACTGCTACCACATCCGTGCCAACTACGTCACAATGCAGGATAAATCATACCTGACAAATTGCCCTGAGCTTCCACCAATCGAAGAAAATAGATGGAATTCAGAGAGTGGAGGGTATGTTCCAGTCAGGTGTCTTGCCCTCCCTGCTCCAAAGGCAGTACTTGAGCTCATCAAATATGGCTGCAAGGGACGGTGCAGCTGCTCAAGTAACCTGCCTTTCACTCCATGGTGGAGACTGTGTCAACACTATTAGGTTGGACATTAAAGATGACAATGATGAAGACAATAGATCCTGCATGTCTGAAATGACTGCATTGTAGTGAATCCTTTTGGGCATAATTGACCATGGGCTCTTTAAGAGGACAGGGTGAGGGTTTTGGGGTGACAATAACAAAGAAGTGTGTATGTGTGTGTGTTGTGTTGTCAGTGTGAGTGCAGTGCAATAAATGGACACGTTAGTCTGCACAAGTGAGAAGTTGCAATACTTTCATTATGTCAAATTCTGGGTCTGGCCCTTGCCCTTCCCCTGTTCTACCACACTTTGCTCGCACCCTCCCCTCCTGTGAACCTGATTGTCAATCTGAACTCCTCCCGGCTTCACAGCTGTGAGCTGTTGCCGGATGACTACCTAGTTGTCCTTTTATGGTTCCCCTGGCATCACAGGGATCTCCATATATGGGCATAAAGGGGATTTGGTTCCCCTGACATCACAGTGATGTCAGAGCGGGATGCCAGAGTGTGAGAGTTAATCAACAAAAAAGCGTTACCCGTCCAGACAGACAGATAGATAGGGTCAAGATGTGACGGTTCTGATAGTAAACTGTGACCTATGGTTGCAAACTGCGACCTATAAACCCAGGATACATAAAAACATTCAAAGTTTCAGTTTCAAATGTGAAAAAAAAAGATCCCATCAAGATTGGCGGGCCCCCTGTAGTAACTCTGAGGACCCAGCAGGGGTCCCGGACCCCCTGTGGAAGACCCCTGGTATTTGCTACTACTCATTTTTGTTTTCAGAGCCCAGCTACAACAACTTTTATGCTTCAATTATGATCTAATTTAACATTGTTCTGGAGCAGTAGCAGAGCGATTACTGAGACAGACCCCTAGACAGGGGTCTGTCTAGGGGGTCCCAGGTGAGGAAAGACCCCAACCAAAAGTCAGAAAGGTTATTCTGGCTGCTTTAAAAGTCTAATAAATGAACTCGGGATGTTTTAAAACAAAACAACTCTAATATTATGAAAATCGGATATTAACTGGCTAGCGTACTGTTCTGGGAGGTCCCAAAATAGATAACCCCCAGAAAGGGGTGGGGGTCCAGAACATTTTACATCCATAATTCATTCATTCGATTCCTTGACCCAGAAAACATAGGATTGGCATGTTTAATTACGTTTCTAGGTTGTCTAGAAGCCAAGATAGCACAAATTGTGTATTTTATGTCGGCCATTTTGAACGTCCAAAATGGAGGCTTTGCAGGTGTCTGTGCAAATGCAAACAAAGATTTTTGGATTCCCCATGGTCTGAAGATTCCAAAAATGTATAGTTTTACAAATCTCCAAAAAATCCAACGAATAAACCTTTATTAACACAGCGAACCTGACTAACCCGGTGGTTCTCTACGTGAGGTCAAATCTTATATGGGGGGTCCCTGGCACAACATATTTCAGATGGGGTCACTACATTTTAATTTGGGGCAGGGGGTCCTTGACATGAAAAAGTTTGATAACCACATGATGTGTTTGGCAATCAGACAACTTTTTCTATTAAAGTTATCGAATTAATCGTGTCACTATACTCTTGATACTCTAATTAACAGTTAGTAATACCTCATGTTACATTTGTTACTGATATCGCCTTAACCTTCTCATCCATTTTGTCTTTGTTCCAGGCAAAATGTCATTCTTATTTGACTGGATCTACAGGGGTTTTAGTGGTGTTTTACAGTTCTTAGGTAAGCATTGTTGTCTGGCAAGTTTACTAGGCTAATATAAACATGTGTTTCTCAAAGCCTGAGGTTCCATGGGGTCCCTAGCAAAAGTATTTAATAAGCATCAACACAGTATGACCAATTTAGCCCAATATACAATTTGTACAACACTTGTATATATGCTATCTTCAAAAAAGAAGAAATCTTGAGAAATTTAGAATATCTTGAATACAGGGGGTCCCTGGCACCAACTATTTTCAAATAGGGGTTAATTTGGCGATCCTCCTTGGCATGGAAAAAGTGTGAGAACCGCTGCTTATAAACAGTGCTTTAGTTTGTAAGAACACGTTTTTTGAAATCACCATTTCAGGTCTATACAAAAAGTCTGGGAAGCTGGTGTTCCTGGGGCTGGACAACGCTGGCAAAACCACACTCTTACACATGTTGAAAGACGACAGATTGGGACAACATGTACCCACACTGCATCCAAGTAAGGAGCTTCACTGAGTGGGAAGGTGCTTAAACCTCACAAAAGGACAGTTCTGCGTGCACAGATCTTTGAGGTGGTCTTTTTGTGACAGTCCCTCGTGCCATTATACACCAGAAATGTAGCTAGTACATAGACTAGACTTAGCATGATTTCTGTCCCTCTCAAATAAAGTTGTTTGCAGCTGCAAGGCTAACGAGGTGGGAGGGCACTTGACATCTCTGCATCAGGTGAAACTGACTGATGGCAGCCAGCTCATTTAAGTTATAATTATAAATTATTATTATTGTCTTGATATGGGCCACGGATGTTGGACAGGTCGTTTGTCTTTCTTTGCCCAAGTACCCAAAGCCAACCCCCTTCTGCACGTGCCTGGAGCTTCAATTGAAAGGTTGCGGTGCACCTGTTTCGAATGATATAAACGCACTTAATGCGAAATATTCACGTGCTTTCAGACTCTTCAATGCAGAGGTATCCATGGATACTTGGATACTGGGTATCCAAGTATCTCACCAATGCAGAGATATTAGTAGTAAAATGTCGACATCTAGTGGTCAACCTCAGAGGTGCACAACAATAAAACCTGAGCTGAATCCCAGCATCGAACCAGATGCCATGGATTCTCTGTTCCCCGGTGTAACGCTCCACGCCACAGACCCCGACGGAGCGGCGCGGTATTGGGCGCCGATGACCCCCGTGAGTCGCCACCGAGGCGAGCGCTAGCGAGCCGAGTTGCCGCGTCGAGCGGTGGGAACGGCGGCCAATCCCACTCAGCCGCGTTACCGAGATATGTGCCGTTATGGACAGAATAGTAAATATTCAGTCCCTCACTATCCACGTCTACCCCACTGCACGTCTACCCCACTATCCACGTCAAAGATAAATGCACAAAAAAGGAGTCACATTAGCTCAGTCAGTAGAGCACGGATGCAACAAACCCACGGTTTGGGTTCGATTCCCCTGAGGGGAATAATATTCGAGGCGACAGATATCGGCGCATGCGTACATCAAAGTGCACGGAAACGAGTATCCCGTGGATACTCCTCCGTGGATACCCTGTGGATACTCTCTGCATTCAAATGCATGATAAATGGTGAAAAAGTCCGATTGAATGCGAAGAGAGCAGTCGAAGCTGGTGGGAAGAGCGGGCACCTGAGAACTCTGAGAAAATGGGGGGCCAAATACAGTAGTAATATATGAAATTACATATTACTTTTACCTTTTTCTTTTGCTTGAAGCTTCTGAAGAGCTGACCATTGCTGGAATGACCTTCACCACCTTTGATTTGGGGGGCCATGTACAAGGTGAGACTATTTTGCTGTACAGTTTGTCAATTTATTTTGCTGTTCGTCATGAGTCACAACACACCATTTTTAACATATTTCTCCCCTGTGTGTACTTGCAGCAAGAAGAGTTTGGAAGAACTACCTGCCAGCTGTGAATGGAGTCGTCTTTCTCGTAGACTGCGCAGATCATGACAGACTCTCCGAGTCCAAGGTTGAACTTGATGTAAGGTTTCAAATCACCCAAACCTACGTACGCCTCGGCCTCACTGAGTAGTGCCCATTTCCCACAGTAGTAATGCCTCTGGAATGGAAAGTTCTACCAGAGGCGGTGGAACATTTTTTTTTGTGCGACACCGTTGTACGACAACATTTAAAATAAAGCATTAGTGGTTAATCAGATTTTGCGATTTATCACACATTTTCCTAGATTCATTGATGTAACAAAAATATTCAAATTAATTACAAAAATTGGTTCTCGATTGTTCGATTAATCGGAAAACTAAATGATACAATAATCGGTAGTTGCGTCCCAACATTCTACTAAGCTCCACATCTTTTCTTACTTTCCTGGTATCTAGGCTCTACTATCAGACGAGACCATTGTCAACGTGCCAGTGTTGGTGTTGGGGAACAAGATCGACCGTCCCGAGGCCATCAGTGAAGGGGGGTTGAGAGGAGCATTCGCTCTCGACTGTCAGGTCACTGGAAAGGTAAAACTACCGTATCTCTAAAAAGAGCTAAAAACACAGTGAAAGATTGCTGTTGCTGGGGAATTAATGTCCATGGGTTGGAGGGATACAGGAAAAGTGGTGCACCTAAACGGGCGCAATTTCGGTTGTGAGAATCTTTTCTGAAACCTGGTATGGAATGGATTAAAGCTCTCAGTCACCACGACTGATTTCAGTCATTTGGATTCCATAGAAGCCAGCATGTCTTCTATAAAAGCGGGTTGCGCAGCAAAAATAGCCGATCTACAAGCTCTCAGAGACGCACTGAGAGCTTGCAGATGAGCTATTTTTGCTTGATGGTTGGTGTGTGTGTTTTTTTTTTCTTTTTTCCATAAAACCCAAATGGTCTCTGATATCTCATAAAAGAATAGCATAAAGGCTGTGAATTCTGTGAAAAGTGGGAACAATATTACTAAAACATCATCATTTTACGTATTGTGTTAACTGTTTAGGAAACAACGCTAGTGTGTGTGGGGTGAGGCCCCTTTCACACAGTTTTTTCACAAATCAATGCTGGATCAACAATGGACTTGGCCATACAAATTATTTTCCGTCATGAGATTGTACCGGTATTTAGCTTTAATCCATGGAAACACGTTAACATGGCGTGGTACAGTTCACTTATTTCTTATAGTGGGGAAAGAGCCTCACGTTGATTTGTTTCTCATCATGTCTGTAGGGCAGCGTGTCGGCAAAGGACCTGAACAGCCGGCCGCTGGAAGTGTTCATGTGCAGCGTGTTGAAGAGACAGGGCTACGGGGAAGGCTTCCGATGGCTGTCACAGTACATCGACTGACAGCTGGGAAGACACCGTTCATCTGAAGAAACGAGGGCACAGATTGATAGATGGTTATTTTTTAATTTCCCCTTTTTCTCCCAGTTTAGTGGTTCTGTCAATAGGCTCTATGCACAGCAGCCATGTTGGAAAGAAACTGGGCCTCTTCCTTACTTCCTTCACAGGTTTTTACCAATGATACTGATTTGAAGACACAGAGCAGGTTCTCAATAGTGATGTGTCGTTCATGAGTGATTCGTTCACAACAATCGAATCATTAGCAAGACTGGTGAACGATTCGTTCAAATCCCTGAAATGTGTCGTTCATAGTTTTGTTCACACCTCCGCCCCCTCCCCCTAATAGACCCCGGCACACAGGACGCAACGGCGGGCTGTACTCGCGACATAATTAAAAATGCTCCCGCGATAGTGTTTTTCACGCAACGATCGCGCTATGAACGGTGAATGTGAACGAATCTTTTGAACGGATCATTACCGTGAGCGTGAACGAAATGATTCGTTCTCTGAAATGAACGGGAATTGCCCATCACTAGTTCTCAAACTGTTTAATTTCAAGGACCCTCGGGTTCTGAGAACCTTATCTGAAACCTGGTATGTGGAAACTAATCCAAGGTTCTCAGTCGCCACGACTGATTTCACAATAGGGATGGGACAATATGAAACTTTCATATCACCATTATTGTGACAAAAGAAATCGTGATTTACGATATTATCGCGATAATCAAAATCCATTATCCTGGGCGAAACATTTAGCAAAATTATTTTTTTGGAAAAAACATTTGATAGAGTGATAAAAAGAATGTATCAAGTACGTATATTATAAGTACCTTTTGCCAATTATAGAGGGTTTAAGTGGTACCGGATATGCAGCTCAGCAAATAAAAGGTGAATTGATCCCAGTGCATGACGGAGGATGATATCACGCTAAATAAAATCTCCACGATACGATTATCATGAGTGTTTTTTTATCACGATATATGATAATATCGCTTATCGTCCCATCCCTATTTCACAGAAGCCTCGCTGCTGTCTTCTATGAAAGCATGTCGCAGACACATAAGGGGCCATTTGGAACGCCCTCAAGGACATGTTGAGACCTACTGGTGTAGCAGAGTGTTTCCAGTGAGCCAACAACAACATGCACAATATCAGCACCCTGACTCTGTTTGACCAGATTGGCACCGAGCCTCCATTAGTATCATTGGTGAACACCTGTGAAGGAATTAAGGAAGAGGCTCAATTTCCTTCCAGTATGGCTGCTCTGCATAGAGCCTATTCCAAAGGCGTGTGCGGGTTTCCCAACTGGTCTTGGGCCTTAAGCTAGATGCAGAATAGACCCAAATTTAGAGTGAACATCCTTAACTAAAATCTTTGCTTCTGGGGGTCCCCGGAACAAAATATTTTGAGATGGGGGTCCTTGGCCAAATACATACTATTTTGGGGGTCCTTGACATGAAGTTTGAGAACCACTGATATAGCAACAGAAAGCAAATATTTGTGTTAAAAATGTTCACTCTGAATTTGGGTCTTGCCTTAAGCTAGATGCAGAATAGATACACGCAGCTCAGACCCGTTTGAAAGGTTGCATTCCAAAGTCCCCCTTGTGCTGTTCTCCCTTCTCGCTGCTGACCCCTACTGGTTTGTCTCTGCAGTGATGGGCAGGTACTTTACCCCGTTTTAGCCGAACGACACAGATTTTTCTTCTTCTTCTTTTCTCCCCCGTAGGATTACAGTGAAAATGGTCACCCCTCCTTACTTTCACGTGTGGAAAATGAAGGCCTCGATTGACATCGGCGGATCCACACATTTTTTATGTTCTTAGTCAGGTTTTTTAAAGGTTTCTATGCAAACTTTTAAAAGTGGTTCATGGTGAACTATCCTATGTGTATGTTATTAATGTACTGCTATTCAATTAGTTGAGTGTGATTTCCTGGCAAGCTTTTAATCAAGATACATTTGACAGGTTGCATAATATCTGATTTATAGTCAGGGCAGGTGGTACGTTATGCAACAATGTAGAGGCTCTCTGCCGGGCGGAAACCATGTGTGTTTCTTTTCAGGAGATGGAGAACAGAACCTGTGTTCTGATGGATCCATTGTAGTTCTTATTTAGTCACAAGCTTGTTAATACTTTTCATTGGTTAAATATTTTGAATAACCCAGACAGACTTAACCACATTCAATTTAAAAAATGATCAAAAACAGAAGCTCTACAAGCTATTGGCTATTTTTGGCTACGGAAAGTACAATGGCTTTGGTCATTTTACCATCGGCGAGAGTAGAGGGCGATTCAGTTGACCAGATTCTGCGGAAGAAGATCAAGTGCAAACAATGGGTCCATTGTTTTGTTATTACAGTAGGTTCCCTTATGCAGATGTCTACTACACAACACAACACAACACACTCAGCCAAAGATGTGCGCAATCTCTGCTCATGATTTTAAAAGCTATAGGTGGAAGGGAAGTGTGCGTCCGCAACATTCTTTTCTGGAGGAGTGCAAAATACATTACTGTTAAATACACTGTTGAATACACTACTGGATATGAGTGATATTGTGATAGTGATGATCTCCCATATTCAGGATGGAACACACATAATGGAACACTTAAGCACGGATAACATATGGTCGTTGTCATGTATGTCCAAAACCATTACCTTTCAGGGAAATGGAATTCCCTGAAATGGAATTCAAAAATATAGCGAAAATGGCAGGTATACAAGCTCACAATGCTTTGAGATTGTGAGCCCTACTTTTGAAGGGCATTAGTTTATGAGGGGAAAAACATCAAAAGTTGAAATATGGATAATATATAACATTTTGTTTTGGCACATAGAACGACAAATTGTTTACTGGTTTGGCGCACCGAACATAATCGATCTCCACCTGGAAGAATATCTTCGATATTGTAATGTTGATGCTGGGAATAAATTAGAAAGGCTATGAAGATAATAGTCATAAGTATGCAATAACCTAAACATAAATATACAGACCATATAGTATATTGTACCAGAAATGACCTTACTCCACGGCATTTATGAAAGTATTGTTTTAACACTTGATACCCTACTTTGTTACCTTTTCACCAGTTTGGATTTACATTGTTCAGAAATATTTAATCGCAAGGCAGTAGCACTTTGTCCAAGATCTGCATTAATTATCTGTCTTGATTGTTTTAATGTTGTGATCAAAGAGCTTATTGTGGGCAAAATTCACGCCATCTCCTACCATCAAAAAGCTTGAAATGCTGCTAGTTGATGTACTTTTTGACTGTCTGTATAGACATGAGAGTGCACTTGTAAACACTGACTTGGATCACATGCAAACTGTGACTAATATTATTCAGGATACTGAAGTATTCAACTCTTTTTGTTGGAGTTGCACACCATTTTCTGTGACTCGGATAAGCTTATGCATTTATAAAAAATGGAATAGCTGCATATGCATATTAGGCCTGTCACAATGTTTTGAGATATTTGTAATTATTTTTGGCATAATCACCAGAATTGTTTGTAATCTGTATAAATTATTATGTTGGAAAATAGTGAAAATAGCCAATCTATGAGCTCACTGGCTATTTTAGCTATTTTTGAAGATTCCTTTCAAATATAAAATGATTATATATGGCCTGACTGTTTTAAGCCATAATGCGTTATTTATTTTGGTCATTGGCACTGGTCGTTGTCAGTCATTTCTGTGTATTTAATTTATTTGTTATCTCTGCCCTGTGCATTCTCTGTTTACAAAGCCTAAGAATGTAAAAGAAGAAAGAACTGTATGTTTTGTTCATGTGTTCCAATGTTCAATGCCAAAAAACAATTAAATCTTAAAGTTATTGTAGTAATAACAGGCATCTGACTGTATTAGTAAGTCTTATAGGTTTAAATAGAAGATCTACAATCTCACATTGCATCACAAATTTGCTATTTAAAAAATGTTATTTAAGTATAAAATAGTATTTAATTTTAAAGTAGTTTATTTAATTTAAAAGTAGTTAAAGGAAAACTCCTCCCTAAAACACTTTTAGGCCAATTTTCCTACTTATATTGATCCCAAAAGACTGTCCATGGCAGGGGTGGGCAACTTTGATGATGGTGAGGGCCACAAACGCATCGCGCTGCGATGCGTTTTGAGCTTGTAGATCGGCTATTTTTGCTTCTTTTGAATTGGAATCCTGAATAATTTTTTGTTATTTCTTAATTGGAATTCTGAAATGTAACATTTTGATTTAATTTCAAACACATTTAGTTATATACTCATGTTAACTTTATGAACCTAAATACAAATACATTGGACATAAAAAAAAATATATATACTACTATACTAGTCATTAAGCTACTTATATAGACTGACGGAATTAAAGCAGGTCTAACAGCTGAAATCAGTAATATATACAGTATTCCAGTATTAACCTGCGGGCCGCATTAAGTGAAGGTGGGGGGCGCATGTGGCCCCCGGGCCGCCAGTTGCCCATGTATGGTCCATGGGGTCTATTAGGCACAAATGCCCCTGTTGTCCAGTTTCCCCAGCAGAACCTAGCAGCTCTCATAGCATAGAGTGGAGCCTAAATAAGCCTATCGCTTTTACACTATTTGTTGTGTTCAAAAGTGATTTTCTTTTTCATGAATGTGTTACTAGTTGCCATTACAAACACATCCATGCCTTGGTTGTCCAACACAAGCCACCACAATCTCATAAATAATGTTTTGGAGTGAGCATTCGGCACAGGTGCCAATCAAAGTGACTGTACTGGCCAATCACAGGGCATCTTTTCCGGGGCTTGGCAAAACACATAAGAGAACTAGAAATACTGTTCCTTCGAAACAGTGTGGGCTCGATTCCAACCCAAAACAATAATAGTAAAAGTGTCAAGTTCCCAGGCAATGCTCTCTTTCATTTTACTGACGTAAAATGGTAATGCAAATACAATGTAGACAAGCAGTGTTATTACATGAACTTAAAGGACCAGGTCACCTTTGGGACAACCAGATCTTATTTTATTGTTGTGTGGGGACACGATCAACACAATGTTGAGTTATTTTTTGTGTTCAATCTGTGTTTTTAGATATTTTAGTATTTCAGTATGCTACAACTGGTCATATGATGCATTTTGCATCATATGATGCATGAGATGATGCAATATCATGCTACAAAGCATCATATGACCAGTTGTAGCATGCTGAAATAATAAAATATCTAAAAACACAGATTGAACACAAGAAATTACAGGATTGTGTTGATCGTGTCCCACACAACAATAAAATAAGATCTGGTTGTCCCAGAGGTGACCTGGTCCTTTAAAGGTATGGACAATTAAATCAAAATAAAATTAAAATATAATGTGGACGGGTAACCAACAACAAAAGTTCGAGACCAGTAGCATGTTGGGAACTGAAGTTATGGCTGTTTAAAGCCTGGGAAGAAAGATGGGGAACCTGTGTGTGTGTGTGTGTGTGTGTGTGTGTGTGTGTGTGTGTGTGTGTGTGTGTGTGTGTGTGTGTGTGTGTGTGTGTGTGTGTGTGTGTGTGTGTGTGTGTGTGTGTGTCCTAGGGGTCCCTGAACTACACTTTGCAAACCAGCAAACCACATCAAAGTAATAGTACGCAGATGGTCCTAATATTGACAAGCTTTTTAAAAACAGCAGATCTACAAGATCACAACATGTCGCAATGTCACATTGTAGATCAGCTTCTACGTGATTCATCTACCGTATGTTTTGTATTAATAATAAAATCTGCAAAGTAACAAGTAACTAAAGCTGCCAAATGCAATTGCAGTGGAGTATAAGTAACAAAAGTGTAAAGTAAAAGTTGGTATACAGTACGGGACATACTGATCCAAATGCATATGGGATATACTAGGATTCAAATGCAGACAGGCTGAAATTCATGGCTTTTAAAGTGTTTGGGGTGTGGTTTTGCCAGGTGGGTCCACTTCGGTTGATCGTCTGATTTGGAAATGCATTGGTTGTGATATCTCCCTGACAACCAACAACAACCACACAGAGTGCCCCTGCGGGTTCTAGGATATATACTGTAAAGCCCATCGCCCGGGAACCTTATTCTTTTTAAGTTAAATTTCTAAAACACTACAAAACATGTGTCAAAGACAAATACAAGCAAACGTCTCCACAGTAACACAGTAACAGTTGTTTGTGTGTCAGTGTGTGTGTATGCGTGTGTGTGTGTGTGTGTGCGTGTGTGCGTGCGTGCGTGCGTGCGTGTTAATAATTATTATTATTATTAATAATAAAATCTGCTAAATAAAAAGTAACTGAAGCTGTCAAATGCTGTATTTATAGTAGAGTATAAGTAACAAAAATGGAAATTAGAGTAAAAGTACCTAAAAATTGTACTGTAGGTACAAGTACTTGTTTGTATATACTTGAGTAAATGTACTTGGTTACTTTGCAGCACCACTAGCCTTACATTAAGACGTCTCTGCCGAGACTTTCGCATTGTCACTGCAGGGCCGACTTATGTAAGGCTACATCACCACAGAACAGCCAATGACAGCCAAGCCTTTAATCACAGCTGTGTCAATCAGTAGAGTGGAGAGGGACATTTATTTATAGTTTTAACTATAACTATAGTTTTATACATCACACAGCTTAGACATTTGGATCAAATCAGACAGCAGACCTGTGTGAAGTGTGAACGCATTGATATAAATAGCATATCTGAAGTGTGAATATTGCAGCCACAGCGACTTAATATAAACATGGGTCCCTTTCCTCTGTCTCACTCTCTCCCCACTCACTAAACCCATTGGAAATGCATTGGGTGCTTAAAGTTAAACATTTTTATTTTTTTATAATTAAACTACAAAACATTTCAAAACCAAAAGTACAAGCACACGTGTCCTCAGTAAGCTGAACACATAAAAATTTGAATGGTGTTGAAAGGTGTAAGCGTTTAAGAGATGAAGCGCGCCAAAGTTTTGAGGAGATACTGACTGACTGACTGACTGACTGATAGATAAATAATGAAGATAACATACGTGTGCTCGCCTTCCAGGCGAGCCCACAATAACATCTGTTTAGCAGAGTGTGATGGCTTGTGTGGGACAACGATGACATGGATGTGTTTGTAATGACAACTAGTAACACATTCATGAAAAATAAAAACACTTTTTACCACAACAAATAGTGTAAAAGCGATAGGCTTATAGGCTCCACTCTATGCTATGAGAGCTGCTGGGTTCTGCTGGGGAAACTGGACAACATGGGCATTTCTGCCTAATAGACCCCATGGACTGTCTTTTTGGATCAATATAAGTAGGAAAATTAGCCTAGAAGTGTTTTAGGGAGGAGTTGTCCTTTAATTTCCTCTTGCTCACATAGTACATGCATATTGTGTCCACTAGGTGGGGTTAATGTGCCAATAGTCAATGATGAGTGTGCAGGCATGTGTCTCTCTCTCTCCATTCTCTTGAGACAGTCTGTAGCTAGCTACTCAAGGAATAGGGACAAACCGAGTGGGCGTTCCCTTTTCTTTGAAGATGGCTAGCCAGATTGCTCTCTCTCTCTCACACGCACACACATTTCAGTAGTAGTGGAAGTAAGAGTGTGTCAAAGTGTCTCAAAATTGAATGTAAAAGCATTTCAGTTGTAAGCACAAGGCCCCTCATAGTCCAGGGGCCTTCATGGTTCTTTGAGGGGGTTCCAAAGGGCCCCTTGCGGGCGTGTAACTCTGAAAGTGTACAAATGTATACACGCTCAGAGTTATGGGGTCCTTGAAGTTGAAGAACCACTGTGCTACACTAAATAGTACAGAGCCTTCATAGAATCATTGGTAATGGTAACACTTGTTAAGGAAGTAAGGAAGGGGCCCAATTTATTCCCAGTGTCGCAGGCAAACATCCAACCAGACCTGTCAGTGTGGACAGCTGGAGACAGTACAGTGCAACATGTCTTGTTCTCATCATCTCATATTTTCAGACATTTAACTACTTAACAGTATATTTCACTTTCAAACATGTTTTGGGTCATTTTAACCTCTACTCAAGCTCCTGTGAGCACCGTTTGTAAATTGCTGAATTAAGCAACTTAAAAACTGTCTGGGGCGCAAACAAAATCCTCCTGAGTATATGTTAAAAGACCCCAAACATATTTGAAAGTGAAATATCCCTTTGAACCCAAAATATTAGAATGGCTCGGTACTTGGTTTGCTCTTTTTTCCCTCGACACCAAAGCTCTTTAGTCTTTGCCGAAAATAGCCGATCTACAAACTCATAACGCATCGCAGCACGAGGTGTTGTGTGCTTGTAGATCTGCTATTTTCGGTCAGTGTTCCCCTCAGAATAGGGATGCTAGGGTTGAGACCAAGCAAGGGAGTCCCGGACCCCCTGTTGAAGACCCCTGCCCTAAAGGGCCCTTGGTGGTCCCCAGACCTCACATGGAGAACCACTGATATATAAACGGACAATTCAATTTGGAAGAAAAGAAGAAAAAAAAAACAGATACTGTCAAATGTACATAAATAGCCACACATTTTATTATTTACAATATAATCAATTTACATTTATACAAGTAGATATATAATGTACATAGTATACACGAGAAACAGTGCTCATTTAATGAACAATATCACCATTTCATTGTAGCTAGTTTACATAAATTAAATGGCTACATTTAAGCATAAAATAGGAATAGGCCTACCCTCGCTACGCACCATATAGTTCACATAAGAAATCGAAATCACATTTCTGTACATATATCCCCTATAATATTGAACGGTGAAAATCATCAAAGAGCTTTTTTGTCTGTCTAAGTGTTCCCTTTTCTTTCGGTTGTTCTCGAGTTGCTGACACAGAATTTACGCTCCGTCAGACAACGGTCGACGAAATATGAATCAGGTTTAATGTCACACTGAGCACCAAATTCCATTCTCTGCTGTCCACTGGAGAAGAGAGAGTTGCCATCATCACTGGCAGCCACACTCATCCACAATCATGTCTTCATGGTGCCGAAGGAGCATCTCCCCGTTCTCATAGTACAGCATGCTTAAGGGGCTCATTTTGGTCGGGGCGCAGCAGGGCGACAAGACTCTGTCTGGGTGGTAGTGTTTCAGCAGACTCTAGAAGAGGAAGAGATCAAATACATGGAGTTATTATGTTTGTCAAAATGTAGCTTATCATAAAATATTTCATTAATAAAGATAACGTCATCTCGCGCCCCAGGGACACTACGTTTCAAGTAGCCTATAAGTTAAGACAATGGTTCTCAACCTGTGGGTCGGGAAAATTATATATCCCCAGATTTTGGGGGGTCCCCAGATGATTTAACATAATGTGCAATGTTGTTTTCTCACTGAACAGTAAACAAACCAACATAAAGTGACAATTTAAGGACTTTTTACTACCTCTAAAATGAAACATTAAACATTGGCCAAATTGTCAAATATTAGGGGCAGAAATTGTGAAAATATCCGATCTACATGCTCACAACGCCTCGCAACGCGAGGCGTTGTGAGCATGTAGACCTGCTATTTTCAAAATAGAACCATGTTATACAAAATGTAATGGCTCAACTCTTAGTGCTCGTCAGGGTTGGGGGGTCCCCAGTTAAAATATGATTATGTTGGGGGTCGCGGCCTGAAAAGGTTGAGAAGTTAAGATAAGATTAACCATGAGTGTTGTTTGACATTTTGCACGTGCTCACCTGCATATAAGCGTGATTTGTGGGATTCAGGTCCTCTCCGAGAGGACTCGGACAAGTCCCCTCACAGCGGTAGGCGTTATATCTTTTAGGGAAGATGATCCACGATCCCCAGCCGATGTGATTAAAGTCTACCTGCAGATCAACTCTGCGGCAGAGGGATTCTTCGTTCCCTCGCTTGGACACCTGCGGCCCTCGAATCGTGTGTTCCTTCTGGCCCCTTTTGCTTCTGTGCCTTTTTGGACGTCTGGCCTTTTTAACCTCGGTGGGGGACAGGAACTTTGACTGTTCCGCCGTGTGCAGGAGGCTCGCCTTGGCCCTCGAGCTCTCGCTGGACCCCGTGTGCGAGAAGACAACCAGCAGAGCCCTCTCGCTCATACTCGGCTCAGCTCCTCTCATGGAGCTCAGCAGATGAGCCGGCGGATCGGGCAGCGTCAGACCCCTCATCTTTATGCCCATCTTCCTCTTCCTCAACACCCGTTTGCTGCGGCTCCTCGACGCCCGCTTCCCTTCCATCCAGCTCAGCAGAGGGCTCGTGGTGTTGAACACTCTCCAGTTGTGCGACGACGTCGTCATCATGGAGGTGGCGGGGAGTAGTCCGACCAGCTGGCGCTCCTCCTGGCAGGCCCAGCGCGCGCGGCACGGGCGCTCGTGCTGGTGGTAGATCTCCACGGAGAGGTTGGAGGAGGCGCCCGCCGCCCGCGGAAGCCTGATCCTGAGCTCCGCCGCCTGGATCTGCTCGTCGGCCAGCAGCGCGTGGAGGTCGAAGGTTGCGATCCAGCGTCCGTGTCTCCGCGTCAAGCCTATAATGGAGATGGAGAGAGAGAGAGAGAAAAGTTTGCTTTAGAACATGACTGTCAGTGGACTGGTGTAAAGAAACATGTACATGTACACACGTGCTGTAATTAACACATCTGGTGCCAACCCCGGGTTTCCCGAGTTTGAAAAGGTACCACCCCTGTGCCAACCCCGAGTTTCCCGAGTTTGGGCCGTTTTTGAAAAAAAAAAAATTGCATGTTTAACCCCCATACCAACCCATTCTTTCAAACATGGCAGCCATGTTTGTTTACATCTGAAGAAAACATAATGGCTAATAAATCATGAATGCCTAAACGGATTTCCAAGCGGATTTTTTTGTTTGAAAGCTGTGAACAGTGTGCACACACGTGGTGCATCATCTAGGCATGGGCGTGCACGATCCGTGCACTATAAATTACATGGAAGTCTATGGAGACCATGGCATCGCGGGCCATTGAAGAGAAAAAATCATTGCAACTTAAGTGTTAAGTATTTCTATTTACTTTCTTCAGTAAATTTTCCATAGGCCTACTTTTACTTCTACTCCTCTACATCTCAAAGGTAAATAGTGTACTTATACTTCACTACAATGAAAACTTTAGTTACTTTGTAGGTTTTGATTATTATTACAAAACAAACTAACCACTTCAGGCCATGTGAAAATAGCAGATCTGTGAGACACATTGTGAGCTTGTACATCAGCTATTTTCAAATGATTTTTATACATTTTGAACTTGTGAAATTGGACATTCTGCACAATGAGTAGCCTATACTCATACTAGACTTTTACTGTCTTGTAACTTAGTATCTCCAAATGTTGGTAAATAATCTGAGTAGCCTACTTCTCCCACCCCTGCAGACTTTATCCAGATCGCCACTGTTGAAAGCTGACACTTTACATAAGTCTCAAATTAAATCCACTATCAGCATTCTGTACATAATATCCGTTCATTGGACGATAGATGTAGGCCAGGGATCTTCAACAGGGGGTCCGGGACCCCTAGGGGGTCCTCAGAGTTACTACAGGGGGTCCTCCAAATCTTTGTGTGATAGAAACTTTTTTTCCTTTTTTATATTCACCACTTGAACCCTAGCGTCCATATTCTGAGAACTTTAGCCAAAAATAGCAGATCTACAAGCTTTGGTGGTTTGGTGTACAGTAGAGGGGGAAAAGAGCAGACAGAGTGTGTATAGTGTGGTTAAATATCTGACATGAATCCAAAATACAGTGATGCTTGAGCTGTCAAACGATGAACCTAGGAAAAGTTGTGGGGGTCCCTGCTTCATCTCTCTCTCAACCAACTTAGGGGTCCTTTTGGCCTGAAAACGTTGAAGACCACTGATAGGCTATATTCATATTCACTGGTGATAGCCTGATATAATTCAACAATTTTTATTATATTTTGACACTTGCTTTGGCAATGTAAACGTATGTTTTCTCATGCCAATAACGCTCCTTGAATTTAATTGAATTGAATGAACTGATTTTATCTGTGCAGATGTATAAGACCAGACAATCTATTCTATTCTCATCTCATCTCATATAATCTTAACCTGTACATCAGAATTTCCCCACAGGACCAATAAGGCATCATGTCATGTCATATCATATCTAACTTATAACACAAATTGTAAAGTCTATAGCCTATGTTGAATTAGGCTTGACATAAATCCCAATTTACATAACATAATGTGCCTTGGATTATTCATCAAGAATCGTTCATCATAACTCATCATAATAGATACAATTATGGATTAAACTAAACTGCAATGACACCTGGCAGCATACATATAGCAACCGATTTACATAATGACACCAGGTCAGTGTAGCCTAATACTCATTCAAAGAAAGGGTGTGTGGTGGGCTACTTAATTAATGAAAAAAGATTAAAGGCTGTTATAAATACGTTTTTCTACGGCATTGTTCAGTGTATATTGGGGGCTATTCGTTCTCTCTGTTGATCAAAGGTGCAAAGGATGGCCCTATTCACTACAAGGGGAGGGGGGGGGGGGTGCGTTGTTCCTGAGACCCCTCTTGCAAAGCAACTAATCTTCTCATGTCAAACACTGTTGAAAACCAATCGTTTAACACGTTCTTGGCCTTTTTTTCTGGCTTCTGCATATCCTCAGTCAAACAAATAGGTAAGAACTCTAACACCTAGAAGTGATGTGAGATTGGATTCGGCAGGGAGGGAGGCAGTGGTGTAAAGTAACTAAGTAGAGTAGCCTACATTTTACTCAAGTAGGCTACTTAAGTACACTGCAGTTTTGAGATATTTTTACATTAGTGGAATATTTCCAATTGTTAGTATTTTTACATATAGGCTACTCCACTACATATAAGATCCACATATTGTAGGCTTTTACATTTATTTGCAAACTTTAGTTACTTTGTAGGTTTTGATTATTAGCCTAAATAGGCCTACTGCAAAACATAGGCTACATAAAAACTTCGGCCCTATATATGCCCCTACATTTCGGCCAAAAAGATTTGTATACATTTGAAAACTTTTAGTGGGACATTCTGCATAGCTAATGAGTATTGAGTAGGCCAACTTTTACTTTTGGACTCCTACTTGTAACAGAGACAGTGTATTTCTACATTGCAAGTAAAACATGTGCACAGCGCACCATGTTAAATCCCCTTGCCGAGGAGGGGTCCGAGCACTCTAATCTAATCAAGGGACGTGTGAAAAGAAGCGAGGGAAATTGTTTATTTGAGTTAACAAGAGATTTGTATAGGGGATGTCTGGCCACGACATCTAATCAACATCGCCCGTTTAAAGAAGAAGCTGGTTTGCTTTGAGAATTAGTGAATTAGTAAAACCAGTCTTTTCACACCACGTTGATCCCCCTCCTTCACCCACATGGATGTGGATTGGAGGCCGCTGAGGTCGTCTGGACCTTGGGAACGCTGATCTGACAGCACGGCCAGGTCCGACCAGTCTTACAAAACACATCCAACATTTAGCCCAAGACAGTGGTTCTCAAAGTGGATTCTGGCTTCCTTTAAGGAGTTCAAAATTGACCCTTACAAGTCTGTAACGGGTCCATTTGATTCCATGTGTATCCCTACACTGACTGTCAGAGACGAGTTAAGGGGAGACCTTGACGTTTAGGCTAATTAAAGTTTGAGAACCACTGGCCTAAGATATATTCAATGTTATGGGATTTTAAGTGTCTGTCACTGTGGGATGCACATTCTCAGGAATTCTTTCAAATCTTTCAAATCACATTTCAAAACGAGAGTAAACGTGCTATGGAACCGTGGCTCGCAATGTTTTACTCTATGTCCTTCCAAACCTATAGGCCTAGCCTACTAGCCCACTATTCTACATGCAATAGGCCTGGCTACAATCCAGGACCAGATCAACTTGAACAATCTGATAATTAGGCTAAACCAAGCATTTTCTCAAACCTTTAAATGTTCAACGTCTCCTGACTCCTCTTAACTCTGCAGTGCAGTACAAATGGAACCAAATGGACCCGTCCATTTTATACACTGTCAGAGTTCAGTTACTTGCAAGGGTCAATTTAGAGCCCCTAGGCCTAGATACTTACTTTTGGCCATTACACTTTTGACAGTGTCCGCTTGCTTGGTGCTGGTGGTCTGATGCTCCAGTGAATAATCCACGGGTCGAGATAGATTCGACTTGAAATTCCTGTAGAGGTCCATCATGTAGGAGGGTGGCAGCAGGTGGTATCCCGAGGTACGGTGGTCCATCAGGGCGAAGGGATGCAACGACGACCTGGTGCTGGTGCTGCTGTTATAAACTCCTTCGATCCGTGCCCTGTGGACCCCTTGGGCCACAGCGAGCAGAACGAGCAGGGATGCGTGCAGCGCTAAACCCAGGGCTCCTCCGAATGAACGCATCATGTTTCTTGTTCTTTCAGCCACGTTTAATGACAAATTCCAGTCAGGAGAGATTATGTGGTCTTATATATACCTCCCCCCCCACCGCCCGCACCCACCCCTTGCATATTAACAAGTAGCTGAGAACATTAAAGGAAATTGACGTGAGTCCTTCAAGACTTGTGTGACATGACAGGTCCATCGGTCCATTCACTTGCTAATGAGACAGATGCAACTTTTCTTTATAGGCCCGGGCGGCTACGCTTGTTTCTGATGACGATTTCTCCATCCATCTCCCTTAATTCGGCCCGCACTTGTTATCCTTTCCTAAAAAGAAAGAGCCAGGCCACGCCATGCATAATTGTAACATTTTCATGTCAAGGACATGTGCCTATGCATGCCCTATTTGGCCGAAACCCCCATATGACATGATTTTTTGCAAAGCATAGCCTATACCAGGGGCCCCCTGAAAGATGTTTGCAGTGTAGCCTACACTATTTCAAAATAAAAAATAATAATAAAAAATAATAGGCCTATATGTCGATGGTGTGCATTTAATTGCCTTCAAAATTGGGACACATGAGTCCAGTGGTTATGGGTAATTAGCCTATTAATGGTTCTCAAAACGTGGGGTCCTCTGCAGCGATCCTTGAGATGCTTTATTTTGTTGATGGAAAGTGCCACATAAATGGGTCTATAACTTGAGTATGGGAGGATGCTTTGCATAAATACATAAAAAAACATAAATAGCGTTAATTATTATTATTACACTTGTAGATTTTTTAAATAATAATAATGGTTATGGGAAGGGGGATGTGAGGAGAAGAAGAAAGCAAGGGCTTCTATTCTGCCGAGCCAAGTGCGCATGCTCCGCCCGTTCTCTTCATCCAGATAGTGGAAATCCTTTCCTTTCCTTCTAATATTTCTGGAGAGGAAAAGCAGAGAAAAGCCTGCAGTCAGGGGTTCATTGTGGTGGTAACTGAAGGAACAAGCAGCCAGTGCATAGAAAACACCTCTTCTTCTACTGCTGCTGCACACCGGCGACAAACAGTGAAACAATATTCCGTTTAGATTTAGAACACAAGAAGCCACGTTTCTACGCCAGAGCGCTGAAATGGTGAGTACTAGTATAATGATAGTGAAGTTGTTTCCCCCGTGTGTGTGTGTGTGTGTGTGTGTGTGTGTGTGTGCCTGCGACAATGTTTCGGTGAATTTGGTGCGCGCGTGTGTGTGCACGCAGAGAGGCTTTAAGCAGCGAAAATTGTTGTTTTCGTGATTTGTATTCGGTGTGTGTGTGTGTGTGTGCGTGTGTGTGTGTGTGTGTGTGTGTGTGTGTGTGCGCGTGCGTGCGTGCGTGCGTGCGTGTGTGTGTGTGTGTGTGTGTGTGTGTGTGTGTGTGTGCGCGCGCAGCGTGCATGTGCTTGGCAGTGGCACCCCCATCGTTGCCTCCTCCATGAGGTCTTTTTACTGAGGAAACTCAACTGCATGTTCAGAAGATGTCACTGTTGTTGTTGGTCTGTGATTTCCTGGAGTGGTGGGTCTTTAGCGTGGTGGAAAAAAGTACTGAGATGTAGAGGAGAGGAGTAGAAGTAAACGTTTTGGGAAATTGGTAATACTCAAACAAAGTCCAAATAACTCAAAATTGTACCTAAAGTAGGGCACTTGAGTACATGTTCTTAATTATTTTTGCACCACTGGTTGTTGGCCAGTGATTTCCTTGTTGGTCCTTTTTTTGTTGTGGAGGTGGTGAGAGTGGTGGGGGAGTCGTGGGACCCCCTCTCTGTCCCTCACTTGGCACAGAGAAGATGCTGTCATTTTCTGCTATTTCCTATTTTCCTTATAACCCATGGCATACATCAAGAAGTCACATGTGTCGTGTTGTTGTTGTTTTTAGCAAATAGACGGGGAATTAAAAGGATAGTAAAGTAATGTCACGTGTTGGACATTCATGACATATCAAAACAAGCTTCCTTAACCTTGAGAATCCTACAGCATCACAAGACCAGGGTAGTAACCACAAACACACTGTTCCCTTTGATGTTGTCTGTTTTGTGAGGGTTTAGCCTGTTCTGTTCTAAGTTCTTTTTTATTCACATAACTTTTCCTTGCATCTTTAAAGATTGAAACTGAAGCGTATCAACACGTTAAGAGAGATCAATCATTGGACATCACTATTAATCAAGCCCTGATCCCCTGATATCCGACTGATCACTGAATGCAGTCATTGCACCCGCTTTACAACCCACTTGTTCTCCATTTGTATTGATATTAACTACAACAGGGTGTGTTTTTCAAGATGGATCCATTATAGCAGTGTTTCTCCAACATTTCATGTCAAGAAGGACCCCCAAAAAACCCCAAAACCCCCCCAAAAAAAGGTAAATACTTTGATGTTGCTATATCAGTGGTGCTCAAACCTTTTCATGTCAAGGACCACTCAAAATAAGATAAGATAAGATACTTGGTGCCAGGGAAGCTCTTGTTTGAAATTAAAAAAAGAATTCTATGAGGACAGAGAAACCTGTGATTATGAATATTCTCATTCTTATATCCTATAGTATAGTACATTCTCTCAATGGATTCAATTCTAGTGAAATTAAAGCGTAACTATGTAACCTTTTTTATGAATAAAATTTAATTTTGTGTTCATACAATATAACTTATACAATTGGGGTGGTTGTACTTTGTCTCCCTGCTCCTCTATTAAGACATTTAGATCGCAGGCATTGACACTAAAGGCCTGTCCATACTCCGAAACCTAACCTTTCGTCGTAAAGGTCCGGTTCAACTACAAAATGACGCCACTCGGAACTTCTGAAAATCATTACCCCTAATTTAGAGTTCGAAAAGCTGCACATCAGAAAGTCGGAACTCTCAGACGAAAAGTTCAGTTTCTGAGAGAGTATGGACTTGCCTTTAGGCTTGCCCACCTGCCAGGTAAATAAAACTTTTGGGCAGGTGGAGTTTGCTTTCATGTTGCCCGACCGGGCAAGTGCTCGTTTGAGAGAGGGGACGCAACCGTCTATAAAAACAACACGAGATATCTGTCTAAACACCTGAACGTAGCCAGAGCGCTCTGTCTTCTGGTCTGTGGAATGTAAAATAAGAGCATTGTTTACTTATAATGTGCTGTTTTCACTGTTGCTACACTTGGTGTGAACCCATAGTCATATTTAATCATAGCTATGTAGGTATTTGGATACAAATTTAGGTATGACATGTTTTAATCGCACAGCCGCAGAAAGTAAAACCAATTAAGTGTTAAATAGGACCTGTTTTGACCATCTGTTTGCCTGTGTCCATTTATGCCCATTGACTCATGTGGCGTACGTGATGTCAAGTGAGCCTTTTATCAAGTGATGTCACAATGAGTCAGCGCTTGCGCCGATTTCCTCCGGAATGTCAACAATCAGTTCCGCATACGGAGATTCCGAACGTTTCGCACCGGTTCGGGAAAACCGTGCATCGGGTCGAGGCCCGGCACTGCACTCCGCGCCGCGGGGAACGCGCGTGCCGAATCTGAAGCCGGTGGGACGAACGGTTCTCGACATACACGGATTACAGACAGACCGACAGACACGCACGCACGCAGAGACTTCTCACATTTATAGATAGATGTATTACCTGCTTATTGTCTCCACCAGCCGAAGGCTGAGGGAGAGTATGTTTTCCCCTCCGTCCGTCCGTGCGTCCGTGCGTGCGTCCGTCCGTGTGTGCGTCCTCGCAGTTTGTGAACAGCTAATCTCAGTCACCGTTGGCCCGATCGCTGCCAAACTGAGCACACACACTCCCTGGATGCCAATCTAGAACCTCTGCCCCACATTTTTCAAATCAGCCTCATGGTGGCGCTATAACAGGCCGATTTGTGTGGCCTGGTTGTTACCAGCTAATCTCCGGCGCCTTTGGCCCGATCGCTGCCAAACTGAGCACACACACTCCCTGGATGCTAATTCAGAACCTCTGCCCCACATTTTTTAAATCAGCCTCATGGTGGCGCTATAACAGGCCGATTTGTGTGGCCTGGTGGAGACCTGTGCTCGGAAGAGCACTGCTTCTAGTTGTAAATCGCTTTGGTTTAAAAGTGTCTGCTAAATGCCTGAACTGTAAACTGTTGTGGAAACCATTTATAGCCTCCATGGGCAGCAATGGGTCATTTCTACCACAAGGTGTCACGTTCTTCTTCCTTAAAAAATCACTTTAGAGCTGGATTGAATTATAATTAAATTAGATAATTTTGTGACCCAAAGTATGTCAATCTTTCAATCCACTATTTCTCAATTTTGGGTCTGGGGGCCACCAGGGGTCCAAATCATAGGCGTCTAACTCTGAGCAGCACACACACATATGGTTCCATTTGCACACACTCAAATGGTTCCATTTGCACACCATTTGCGCACACCCAGAGTCGAGTAAAGATTGATGATTTTTAAATTGGGGTTGACAACGACAACAGCATGGTACCAAATGGAGGTCAGAGACCTATTATTATTGCATATCAGACGGGTCCTTGAAATAAAAAAGCTTTATAATCACTGCTTTATAATCCCACACTTTTTTACTGATGAATGCGGACCATTAATTTTTATCTGAGGGCCTTGAGGATATCTGGCTTTAGAGAGAAAATATCCACCAGCAGCTGTGAACCCCCCTCCTCCCACACACACACAAAAACACTTTTATACAGTTGTGACACGTTGTTGTCTCCACCAGCCGAAGGCTGAGGGAGAGTATGTTTTCCCGTCCGTCCGTGCGTCCGTCCGTGTGTCCGTGTGTCCGTGTGTCCGTGTGTCCTCGCAGTTTGTGTGCAGCTAATCTCAGTCGCCGTTGGCCCGATCGCTGCCAAACTGAGCACACACACTCCCTGGATGCCAATCTAGAACCTCTGCCCCACATTTTTCAAATCAGCCTCATGGTGGCGCTATAACAGGCCGATTTGTGTGGCCTGGTTGTTACCAGCTAATCTCCGGCGCCGTTGGCCCGATCGCTGCCAAACTGAGCACACACACTCCCTGGATGCTAATTCAGAACCTCTGCCCCACATTTTTTAAATCAGCCTCATGGTGGCGCTATAACAGGCCGATTTGTGTGGCCTGGTGGAGACCTGTGCTCGGAAGAGCACTGCTTCTAGTTTACTCTCAGTTACAGACCTGTAAGTGTCCATTACTCCATTTGGACACCTGGTGGTCCCGAAACTGGTTGATAGACCCCAAGGGGCCCCAGTTCATGAAGTATATGGGGTGTAAGTGGTTAAGCGTGAACTTTTTGCTTGATTGATTGATTGAAAGCATCTGTGTCACATGCGACCTGACGGTCGCTTATCTCCCGATTAGGGAGTCTTACTGGTTGAAAGCATCAGTGTCACTTTTAACCACTTTAACCATTATTTTACACTTTCTCTATTCCACAATAGCAGATATACAACCTCATTTGTAACTCAAATCTTTGCTTCTGGGGGTCCCTGGAGCAAAATATTTTGAGATGGCGGTCCGTGGCCAAATACATACTGTATACCGTAATTCTGAGGGTCCTTGAATTTAAAAACGTATCTAGTATGAAAACCTGCAGATCATGTCCATCCGTCATGCCTCACATCATGCTTAATATTATGGCCAAGATCCCTGAATATTAAGCCCATATCTGGGAACGCCTATATATGGACATATTGTGTGTGTCAGTCCCATGACAACCAGTGTGGTTGTCGCGACGCAAGTCACACTTTTATGCCCATATACTGTATGGAGATCCCTGATGTCATCAATATTAAGCCCATATCTGGGAATGCCCATAAACTATATATGGACATATTGTGTCAATCTCTCTCGTTTCAGCGCGACCTCGCCGTCGCTTCTCGCCCTTAGGGCGTCTTACTGGTATAGCAACATACGTTTTTCAGAAAGCTGTTAGGATTTAGAAGCATGTGCGGGTGACATTACTCTTGTACTCTGTCAACGTTTGAGCATTGAACCGGACAGCAGAGAGGATGTTATTTTCAATCTGTCACACCGAACATATCTCCTTCATCCTCTTCACCACTTTATACTCTGCTTATAATTTGGTCCCCACTCCTTTTGGGGTATTTCTGTCACTTTATATTTGCACGTATGTGAAATTTGTCATCTGCTTTTACCCAACCTAAATATTAGGGGCTGCGGAAGAAATTATATGGCTGCATATGTATAACCCTTTTATATTTACCATCTCTTAAAATACTTCTACAATACATTATGACAGGGGTCTTCAACAGGGGGTCCGGGACCCCTAGGCGGTGCTCAGAGTTACCACAGGGGGTCCTTCAAATCTTTGTGTGATAGAAACTTTCTTCTCCTTTTTTATATTAACCACTTGAACCCTAGCGTCCATATTCTGAGAGCTTTAGCCAAAAATAGCCGATCTACAAGCTCACAAAGCCTTGTGCTGCGAGGCATTGTGAGCTTGTAGATCGGCTATTTTCGGCAAAGAGGTTTGGTGTAGAGGGGAAAAAAGAGCAGACTAAGTACAGAGTGAAAGGTCAAGTTTATTATGTATTGATGGTTCAGTGGGTTAAATACCCTGTATATGAAGATACAAAATGACTTGAATCCAAAATACACTGACGATTGCGCTGTCAAACGATGAAACCATATGGGATCTATGAAAAGTTTGTGGGGGTCCCTGGCTCATCTCTCTCTCAACTAAGGGGTCCTTGGCCTGAAAACGTTGAAGACCCCTGCATTATGATATTTGATAGGATAGGGTTAGGTTGTCCACTATGGCTGATATTGTTTTTGTACAGCCTATCTTGTTGTGGTTCAGCTCGTCCTTGAAGCAGCGACAGTAAAACTGTGATCTCTGACTTGTGCCTCCTGGCAGCACTACCGTACCACCACTGACATGAGTGTACTTCTTCCCATGATATCATGATGTACAGCAGGGGTCTTCATCATTTTCAGGCCAAGGACCCCTTAGTTGAGGGTGAGATGAAGCAGGGATCCCCAGATTCCCCACAACCTGTTCATAGATTCCATATAGTTTCATCGTTTGACAGCATAATCATCAGTATATTCATGTACATTTGTGTTTTCCGATATTTAACCACTTGAACCGTCAAAACCTAATAAACTTGACCTTTCACTCTTTTTGCCCTCTACACCAAACCTTTGCCAAAAATAGCCGATCTACAAGCTCACAACATCTCGCGCTGCAAGGCGTTGTGAGCTTGTAGATCTGCTATTTTTGTCTACAGTTCTCAGAATATGGACATTAGGGTTCAATAGTTAAGTGCCTTGAAAATGTTTGAGAACCACTGGAATAGATTACCTGAGAAAAGCACTTTCCAGGCGTGAATGTTGGTTCATGTGAATCATTGCTTCATTCATGTTTATGTTTCACATTCATGGTGTTGCAAGAACTTCATCAAAGTCTTGCAGTTTGCATGAAGGAAGGAAGGAACAGGTGTGGCTGTTCATTTGATATCATTTTGATATCAGTGCAAACTGCCAGCACTTTAGATTTAGATGTTATGTTCATAGCAGTACAAACCGCGCCTCGTGCCACAACCCTGAAATAGTGGTAAATCAGCCAACAACCCACTCCCTCTCATGGTAAATGGCTTACTTTTCAAATAGCCTAGGTATAAAATAGGGCTGAAGTTGTTTATGTATGTTTTATAATATTATAATTTATATCTGCAAAGTAACTAGTAACTAAAGTAGAGATGTTACCGATCAATCGGCAATGGATCGGATCGGGCCGATCAAAGTGTGATCGGCGATAATCGG
Source organism: Nannobrachium achirus (assembly GCF_963921795.1). Classification (NCBI taxonomy): domain Eukaryota; kingdom Metazoa; phylum Chordata; class Actinopteri; order Myctophiformes; family Myctophidae; genus Nannobrachium; species Nannobrachium achirus. Next base: position 21,844,759 of record NC_137825.1, on the reverse strand, counting down.
TGGTTTAGATCAAAAGGTAAATTCACCGATAGGATCGGATCGGTGCATCCGATCAACCAGCAGTTCAGTATGCCCACTTGAGGCCATTTTGGGGTATTGATTTCCACAGTGCTGAAGGAATAATTAGTTACTGCTATGATAATAAATACATAGTAATGCTGGTAAATAACTATAAGGCAAATATATAAATGAATTAATGAGTGAATGAATGAATTAAAGTTAAAACATTAACATTTAGAAAATATAAATAATAACTTGATCGGATCGGTGATTGATCGGTATCGGGTGATCAAACTTTTGTGATCGGTGATCGGTTCCAAAAAACCTGATCGGACCATCCCTAAACTAAAGTGTTCAAATAAATGTAGCCCACTGGAGTTAGTAAAAGTACAATATTTAGATCCGAGATGTAGTGGAGTAGAAGTAAAAGTATTGCAAATTGGAAATACTCCAGTAAAGTACAAACACCTCAAAACTGTACTTAAGTGGATGTACTTAGTTACTTTACACCACTGCATTGTATGTTGATATGACGTGTTCTTCTTGTCGCGGCTGCTCTGCTATACAAGTCAAAACAGAATCTGTTAGCTTAGGTCAGGCACTGTGAACTGAGAGAGAGGTGGAGCAGTCAGACCTTCTAGCTTAAGTCTGAGGTATTTGCCCAGCTGTAAGTCTATTTGTCCTCTAGCGTGGCATGTGTTAACTGCTAATGAATGAAGTAATTAGGACATCATAGTGAATTAGGCTTTACGCAATGTCACCTGCATGCTGTTTAGTTGCCTTGAAGCTGATTGTCTCGTCTCCTCGAGTGCTCTGATATTGTTTAGATCAGTGGTGTTCAAAGTTGGGTCTGGGGACCCCCCGACCCCACCCCAGGGGTCCTTTGAGGGGATTCCAGGGCGATCCCCAGCTAAATTAGTTAATACATAGCATCAAGATCACTTTAACCACTTTAATCCTTTTTAATACTTGTTTGGCTATTCCGAAATGGAAATATAGCTGATGTACGAGCTCACAACGCGTTGTTAATTAATGCTTTGTGAGTGTGCAGATCTGCTATTTTTGTGTTTATTTTTTCTTTTATTACTTTGACAAAAAAAGAAAAGAAATGTGTATATATAAAAGAATAAATCTCTTATTCAAGTCTGTCACAAAATCTTTTCAGATGGGGGTCCACGGCCAACAAAAATAACAATTTAAGGGTCCTTGGCATAAAAATGTTTGAGGACCACTGGTGTAGCTCTGCATGGTAGCTCTGCATGGTATTGCATTAGTGTGAGCTAGTTGCTTTGGCTCATTCCAGTTGAGCTTGAATTAGCCAGTGTTTTGAGACGGTTGGCACTTAGCAGACTGTGGTATTTATCATGTTTTTTTGGCCATGTGTGAGAGGCATTGTGTCACTGGGGGGGGGGCTCTGATAGTGTTGCCAGATTTTGCGAGAGAGAGATAAGCGACCAGGTCTATGAAAACGAGTCAAAAAGAATACTACAGGCCATATGAGAACACGCGCAAACTATTTGAAAATAGCAGATCTACAAGCTCACAGCGTGGCACGATTGACATGTTGTGAGCTTGTAGATCTGCTATTTTCAAAAGAAATCTAGAATATAATGTCATTGAGACATTTGTAATATATTTGAAATCTTTTATATATGTTCATCACTTGTACAAATTCATATTAATTTGGGGGTCCTTGACATGAAAATGTTGGAAAATCACTGGTTTAAACATATGGCAACAAGTCCAAATGAGCTACATTTTACAAACAAGCCCTCCCCCAAAAGTGAACTACCAATATTTATATTTAAAAAAAAAGCCCAGGCCGAAGCCCAAATCGCTTATTTTATGCAGACCTGGCAACACTGGCCTCTGATAGTGAGAGGGAACTGGTTGATGAGTAAGCCTCACCAGGTCCACCCACACATCCTCTTTTACACACACGCGCGCGCACACACACACACACACACACACACACACACACACACACACACACACACACACACACACACACACACACACACACACACACACACACACACACACACACACCCTCGTTCACCATGCATGTGAGTACATTTGTATTTCTATAATTGTGAGGGCAGCCATACATATCTTTAGAACGCCAATTTTTATGAATGGCATTTTATTTTCTTCTTTGACATTTTCAACCCGGCTAAAGGTCTAAAACATGGTGACACCGGTGTGGAACTAAGTTTAAACCCCAAAGGACGTTTTTTGATTGATTGACTTCTTTATTGACATTTTAGCATATGTGCCTACAAATAGCCATACGTATGAACACAAGAAAGCTTGCAGGCTTATTTCCATTACGGTCCATTAAACTACACAACATTACTACATAAAAGTGACCTCTGTGATATTACAATACAAATAGGGCATAGCTATGAAAAAAAAGTACTGTTTTCATTCAGCCATCTTTTGTGCGCAGATTTAAAATTGTCCTTTGAGACTATGGATTTAAGACTTTTAGGGAGCTCATTCCTCATAACAGCTGCTGAGTATCCACAAGTTTCCAACATCCCATCCTGCATTGCGCAGAAGTTGGAAGGAACTTCCGGCACCGCAGCCGAGTGTGATCTACAAGCTCACAGCGGTTGCATCTGCGACGCGACGTGAGCTTGTATGTCTGCTGTTAACCGGAATTGTGGTGCAAATAATTCTCCAGTAAATTCCCATGGAAAGAGGTGGATATGAACTTTATCCTTACAGCTGTTAAATGTGTGTGGTGCAAAGTCTGTATAGAGCTACCTCTGGTGTTATACCGATGGGTGTAAAAAGTACTTGACTAGATTTGGCCCTCACAAGTGTAATAACACACATGTACACACACACACACACACACACACACACACACACACACACACACACACACACACACACACACACACACACACACACACACAACCACGCTGTCTGCGATCCGTGCCTGATTTCTAAAGTGGAGCTCTGCTTCCCTCTTCTCTCTCTCTCTCTCTCTCTCTCTCTCTCTCTCTCTCTATGTCTCTCTCTCTCTATGTCTCTCTGTCTCTCTCCCCCGCTGGGTCCCGCTGCCAGCCTGCGTGCCGTCCTCCTCCTGCTCGCTGCATGAAGGGCACTTTTCATTGAGTCATTCCGCGCTTTATAAGGACGCGTTAATGATGCGAGACCGCTAGCCTGCCGTACCGTAGCAGAGTGACGCCGGGCGAGAACGGACAGGCAGGCAGACAGACAGACAGACAGACAGACATTAGGGAGAAGCTGGAGAAGGATGTCTGACTAAAGACCGCTGCTGCTGCTGCTGCTGCCGCTGCTGTTTGGAGAGCTGCCGTGCTCCGAATTCTTTTTTTTTTTTTCAACCCAACATATTTTCTTTCGTGGGTTATTTTTTTTCTTCCTGTGTGTGTGTCTGTGTGTGTGTGTGTGGTTGTGTGTTCATCAGAGACAGGAGCACTCCTTTGGATGGTGTGCAGAACAGCAGAGAGTCAGGTACTGTCTGTCGCAGTGATGTGTGTGTTTTTGTTTTTAAATGTACTTTCGGATTTGGGCACGTTGCTGCTTGAACAACATGCAATCTGTATCTCCTTGATGAAGGATGTTGTTGAGCTCTGAGGGCTATCGAGCACATGTTATTTATCTTGGTATTTCTAAGCACCGGCAGCACCTATCGAGATGAGCAGCAAGATGCCTGTGATGATACCATAGCCCCGGTATAAGCCGGAAACCTAAACATTGCACTAGTCCAGACTGCAAAAGACATGATTATTATTACAGTACAGCAGCCTGCACTGTATTTCAGTATCAAAGCACATGGCTTGGATGTGTTCCAATATGGATTGTGGGTGGGTGGATGGGTCTGAGTCTAAATAGTTTACATTTAACATGGCATTCCTGACCTTGTAACTGGGCTGTGTGCACATGGAGATTGGAGACATAATTCCCTTGCTGCAAAAAAGAAATACAACTTCAAATGGGAGAGTTTTCTTTTGCTGTACACACACATTGACATACAGTACCACGTCACTCTGCAATAACAAATGACAACTATTTTTATCCAAGGAAATCAATATTGGCTCAGGGGTGCAACAGTTAAGGGCTTTGCACACAGACACGTTTTTTTTGCACGGAAAAAACAGACTATTTCATTTAAAAAAAAAAAACAATGATTCTCTATGACCTTTTGCACACCGGCTCCAAATTTGCCATGCGACAGGTGGATGCGGCAGTGCGTTCTTTTCCCAATCAAACCCAGTTCGATTAGTGCGTCTTGTCGCATGCGGTAAAAACTCATTGACTCCTTTTATGACTCCTTTCCGGATCCGCAATGTGGATTCTTCACAGCCTTAAGTTGCACACCAAATCCAATGCGTTTTAATCATGCAGCAAACGGAAAAAACGCAACGGTCCTGTGTGCAAAGCCCTTTAGTTGAACTAATTACTTTAATTGATTGTAAAAAATATCGGTTTTAAAAAAAAAGCTTTTTTTCTTTCAAACATTATTGATCGACAGAGTAATCGATAGGATCATCACTGAGAAAATAATTGATGGTTGCAGACCTGATCTCGACCTTGGCTTGGATAGTCATAGCTTCAGTATGACATGTACATGAGTAGAGTGCTGTCAGATTGTCTCATGGCACTGACAGCATGCTGTGGTCAGACACACTGCTCTGGAGAAAAAATGAAAGCCACATTACTTCAGCCTTGAAATCATAGGGGATTAAATTGCCATCCCGAAATGAAATAAATTACAGGCACGGCGTTAAAAATAGATTTGTGCCGTGCACTGCCGTCTCCTTTTTAGCTGCCTGATGTCGAGCCTTCCAGCGGGAAAGGAATGCACTGGTTTAGCTGTTTGTTCAGATATACAGTGGTTCTCAAAGTGGGGTCCAGGGATTCAAATTAAAATGACGCCCAATTTGAATTGGTTAAAGGAGCTATAGTCAACTTTTTCATTTTGGGCCGTTGTCAGGCTGACTTTGTTTACATCCCTCTTCTATTATTTTATACTAGCCCTTACCCGTTCAAAGATATGAGCTCCAAAATGATGTGCAGTGTGTGGGTTATGGGATGTGCACTGTGCACACAGTATATGAGGGATGGAAAGTAACTTTAACTGGTGCTTGCATGATGTACTGTAGGAGCATCAATGTAAGAAACCCGTTTCGTTTAATGGCTACAGAGATACTGTCCCCCCCCCCCCCCCCCCCCCCCCGCCGCCCACCCGCCTGCACACACACCCGCCTGCCTGCCACACACACACACACACACACACACACACACACACACACACACACACACACACACACACACACACACACACACACACACACAGAGCTGGTTAAACATTTTTGCCTCATGCTAGATGCAGAATAGATGTGCCTCAAGCTAGATGCAGAATAGATAGTAGATACACCATAAAAATGCTAATATACAGCATATGATTTGTGAAAGTGACAAACGGGCTTCACAGTTATGTCAGGTGTGTTCATATGCTTATGGTGATGCGATTTCAGATCAATTGCTCCAGCCACTGAGGAGAAACGCTGTGACAGACACTCAGACAGACACTCACTCAGACATTCGCAAAATTATAGTATAGATGGAATCCATATAAAAGAATAGAAGAGGGATGTAAACAAAGTCAGCCTGACAACAGCCAAAATTATTATTTTATCATTATTTTACGCTTTTTGTGGTCATTTTTTGAAAAGAAACACATATGAAGTGTAATTCGTTTTTTAAATATTTTCGAAACATTATTTTTATTTTAGCATACGTTTTTTTCAAGAAAAAGTTGACTATAGCTCCTTTAATATAGCATCAAAATAGGTTTAACCACCTGTACTGCAGTAATTCGCAAACCTTTTTTTGTTTCAAGGACCCCCAAATTGGCCCAGACTGCTAGCTTAGCGGCCCGGATACTTAGGCTCTAATGCAGCCGCGGGTTCGAGTCCCGTTCCCTGAGACCTTTGCTGTGTGTCACTCCTGGTCTCTCTCTGCCTGTTTTCTGTCTCCCCCCCCCCCCCCCCCCCCAAAAAAGCCCCCCCAAATGGATATATATTTGGCCATGGACCCCCACTTGAAAATGTTTTCTGCCATGGATGGACCCCCAGAAGAGAGGATTTGTGTACCCACCTGTCACATTGTGAGCTTGTAGGTCGGGTATTTTCGAATCTATTCTTTCACATTTCAAAAGCACAACCTTTTAGTTGGATGTAAAACATGTCAAGACATAATGGTAATAATTCATAATATTCATAACAGAATCGGTGAGGAACTTTGAGTATGAGGAGATTGAGATTCATCTGATCTCCCATCTGTCCTCTCGATGATAATCAGCTATTTGTGGCAGTATGATATATAGTGTCTTTATTGACCGGCTTATGGATGTTTTCCTTTGGAAAAGCTCCAAAACGCCACATCAAAAACGTAAGCCGACACAATTGCACAATGCGGCCTATGCAGCAGCTCCAAAGTAAAAAATAAAAAGAACAAAAACAAAACGCTTTGGAGGAAGTATACTGAGCTCATTTCCATGTGATCAACACTGTGATATTCAGTTCAGGAACTGGCAGTGTCCTGTGGAGTTACGGAACGTCTCTTAACCCTGTGTCCCCGTCGCTGACAGACTCGTACAGCTGCACAGAGGAAGTTTCAAACACTCACAACGAAGCATTTCCCCCCAAGGTGTGCTTATCCTTCCTGTGTGTGTGTGTATGCGCGTGCGTGCGCGTGTGTGCGTGTGTGACTAGTTCCATTCAACGGTTTTGGACAGAGTATCCTGTGATGATGAATGTGATCTGACTTGACTTGGCCTTTGGTAATCCTCACCATTCTGAACCCATCACATACCACATCATAAGTCAAACAGACTTTCTTTGAGCAGTGCCAGAGAATCTGTGAGATGTCTCCGTAAAAACACATCAACACAGTGCTTTTACGCTCCTGCTTGCCATGTTGTTGGCAGCAAAACCGCTTTTGTGAGCGCCTCGCGCCACTGCCGTGTCAAGGACTTGTTCCATTTGCTTTTTTCAATTTGACCCCTTCCAACCTGGTATCCTGCGACTTTAGGCATGTCCTTATTGTAAAAGAAAATCTAATATGTTCTAAATGTTTAAAAGATAGCAAACTTTAGAACACATGAGCATGAAGATCATTTTCGCTGAAACAAAGTAAAGCAGGGCTTAAGTTGTTAAAAAGGTCTATTAAAGGTCTTATGACATCAAAAAGAAAAAAAATGTGTGTCTTTTTTCATGTTTCCTGACCTCAGTTACACCACAAAAAAATTAACATTCAACATTCAGTGGTTTTTCTGTAATCTGTAGTTTTTGGAATAATTAGGCTCAGAAAAGTGGGTTCATTTGCCTCTGGACTAACGCATCATCATCCATGGGGAGGATGTGGTTGTAGGTGAGGGTGAACGCAACAACTGAACTGGTAAATGGTAAATGGTGCATTGAAACGATACAAACACAATGGAAAGTAACATCAAAGGTGATACACCCTCCCCTACAACCACACCCTCCCCTGGATGATGATGCGTACGTCCAGAGGAAAATTAACTCACTTTTTATAAAAAAAAAACTGAGCCTAATTATTCAAAAAACTACAGATTACAGAAAAAACACTGAATCTTGAATGTTCCGAGTGTAATTGAGGTCAGGAAACCTCACATTTGTTTTTTGTTTTTTTTATGTCATAAGACCTTTAAACAGGGTAATGCTCAGCGATGGCCCAACTCAAAGCAACGGCACTGAAACAAAATTAAACCAATGTTAATTTTACAGTTTTGATCTGGGAAGAGTGTAGCTTTACTTGACATGAATGTGAGAGCACCAGACTTTATAGTGTCTCCTCCTACTTGAGTGCTCTGTTCCCTTGGAGAAGCATTGGCATGACCATGACCAAGACAGGCTGGCATTATCAGACTGAATGATAGGCCTCCATGGAGACTTGCCATGCCCCTTGGGCTCTGTGGATAAAGGAACGCTACGGACAGAGAGCCTGAGACATATTTTGTCCGATATGTCGGTCATTATTACGTGACTTAGTTTCTTTGATTACGTCGGGAATTGGCAATTGTGCAGTCTTGATTTTGTTTATTTTGGGCATGTTTATTAGAGACATTCTTTCACAGGGGTTTTCCTTATTATAATTATATAAGCTTAGGGTTGGAACCAATTTAGAATCAATTACGAGTACAACGTAATCTTGGTCGTGTCGGTTAATTGAATAACCGAGAAGCGGTTTTCTTTCCCTGATTATATCAATGGTCCAATTGTCATGAACCAATTTTGAATAGATTTTTGTATTTGTCTAATCTAATTAACTACTTAACTCTATGCTAGATCATGGGCGGTGTGTGTAAAAAAATTAAAAAAGAAGATCTACCATGGTCACAACAGCGATGCATTGTGAGCTCTTGGATCTGCCAATTTCAATATCTACAAAAAAAATCCATTTAATTTTAATAGTAAGTCTAGTTTTAAACAACTTTATTCAACTAAATCTACAGTTAATTTATTTGACTAAAATATATTTTGCCAGGCCTTAATGACGCCGTAATGCCTGATTTTACACTTGGTTGCATGCTGAATATAGCCGATCTACAAGCTCACAACGTGTCGCAGTGCGACTTGAGATTGTAGATCTGCTGTTTTCAGAGTGCAACGCCAGTGCGCAACCAAACGTAACATGACTTGTCTTTTAGTTTTACTGGATCTCTTCTTCTCGTCTAGTTTTTATTTGTTGACAAAATTGTCAACATATTTATTTCAAAATATGCCCATCTCTGCCTACGTGTAGGCACATGCACACAACATCATCAAAGGGGGCTTGAGCCCCTGCCCTTTTTAGCTGCCTGTAAAAAGTGCCCTCTCCAGACCATGAATGCAGTTTTTGAGCGGTGGTCACAACGCTCCTATACGTGGCCGTGTGTGTGGGTCTGTCTGTCTGCGTGTCTGTCTGTCTGTCTGTCTGTAGCCTGCAGTAACCTTTTCTGACCACACATGTTAAGGGAGGGGCGCTGTTGTTCAGGCCAGGCCAGACCAGGCACACACACACACACACACACACACACACACACACACACACACACACACACACACAAGGGGGGAAGGGGGGGGGGAACCACCGCTCAGTTCACACGGGTGTGATTTTACTATGGTGAAAGAAATGCAAACGCCCTCTTTCCATGTCATACCTGAGGGCAGCATTCAAGAGAATTGCCTTTTCCAAATGCTCCTGAACTTGAATGCAGCATCTTATGTTGAAAGAATTGCCTTCTCTGTCTAGAAATCCATGCCGTTACGCCACATCACCAGTATTCACTTGATTATGCTTAGTTCAGTGTGGTATCAATCAAGCACCGAAAATAGCCGGCCTCCAAGCTCTGCGACGCGTTGTGAGCTTGGAGGTCTGCTATTTTCGATATTTTATATATATGTTATACTTTAGCTATTGAAAAATAGCAGATATACAAGCTCACAGCGCGGCATTTTTGAAAAGTGGTGAAAATGTGTGCAAATCTTTGAATATATGTGTTTTTTAAGCAAACATTTGTAACTCAAATTTTGCTTCTGGGGGGTCCCTGGAATTAAATGTTTTGAGATTGATTATGCTTAGTTCAGTGTGGTATCAAGCACCGAAAATAGCCGGCCTCCAAGCTCTGCGACGAGTTGTGAGCTAGGCGGTCTGCTATTTTCGATATTTTCAAATAGAAATGTCAGCCCCTGCCTCTCTAAAATTCTCTGCACGTCCCTGCCTACACAAACCCATCTCGGAGCCTCCCCGCTGCATCTCTGGTGCGTTGGAGGAGCACATATATCGGCATCCTTCCTCTTGTTCGAAGCGGTTCCACCAACAGATGCATCCTGCAGCTGCAGCGCTACGCCTTCCTGTCTGCATTTAGAAGCCTTTTGTCTGGACAAGTTGCTACGGCAAAGTGGGGACGCTGGCTGAATTTAAATGGGGAAGGGAACGACCCTGAATGGGAGCAGTGCTGGCAATTCGGAATGGAAGTTGCTGTGTGTGTGTGTGTGTGTGTGTGTGTGTGTGTGTGTGTGGGGGGGGGGGGGGGGGTGATGGTAACCAAGTATATCGTCACTGTCGGGCAGAAACCTTGTATCTCCAAGTTTCAAATTTGTACATTTTTTCGCAAAGTACAGCACTGCTTCATCACACAAGGCCGTCGCACAAAAGTAGTGAAAACAGCCGATCTACAAGCACACAACGCCTCTTTGTGCGAGGCGTTGTGTGCTTGTAGATCGGCTGTTTTCACTAGTTTTTCACTAATTTTAAATGATAAATGCAAAACGAACGGTTTTGGACATACACCCGACAATGACGATATTTTACTTTTACTCCACTACAATTATTTGAAAACTTTAGTTACTTTGTATATTTTGGTTATTATCACAAAACATACATTAACCACAGATCTGCTATTTTAAAAGATTTCTTTAGACATTTCATACATTTGAAAACTTTCTACCTTGGGTACTTTTAAGTACATTTTGATACCAATACTTTTGTACTTTTCTTCAGTGTTTTCGTTTGGCCCAAATAAACCCCTATGTAAGGGCTTATTCTTTCTTTTTTTAACACTCCCAGGGCTCAATTAGTGCTGAGGATTTTCCTGTGCTGTTCTGTTCCCCCCTGGTCGTATTATTGTGACTACAGTGATCCCTGATCCCTGATACATGGTTAACGATACGATACATGGACGATAATTGGTTCATTCATGGCGATATGTTACGATTCGATTCAATGATTTAAAATCGATATAGTAACTATTTAGCAAAGAAATGAAATCTGTGTAAAACGTGTAAAAAAATCTATTATTATGGAAGCTGTGATTATCTAGCAAATACATGGACATTATATTTCTACACATATGGACAAACCCACCTTGACATGAACACAGAGATTACACTCATTTATCGGTAGACCAAGAGTAGCTATATGGAATGGAAAGGTAATTAGACCCCTCTTTTTAATTTTCCCTATTAAAATTGCCAAATACAAGGCACAAATACTTAGTTTCTATAAAATCAATTATTTGCATTGCAAAACTATTCGATAGAGATTACCTCATTTTAAAACAATACGATACGATACAAAGCCAAAACGGTACGATATTTTGCTTTTGCAAACGATCTAGTAGATTTTTCGATTCAGTTACTATATCGGTACACCCCTAGCGTCCAGTCAAATATATTATCTTTTTGTCTTTTTGACTTTAAATATGTAACAAAAATAGGCTAATGTGTTCACTTCCGGCAGAAAGCGTGAAAATTTGCACCTAGGGGTATTTTTGTGCGCCGAATTCAAAAATTGACGGTCCCAAGCACTTTTCCCATGGGATCTGGTGGCTCTAATTCACTTACCATACTAGGGAAAAATACGCCCAAAAAATCTTTTAAATAGCATGTGAGGGGTCTATCTAGGGGGTTTTCATGATTCTGAATCCATTATAAGCATTTGTTTTGCACGAAAAACATTCCTTGGGCTAAAAATGGACCCTACACAACTGTGAAAAGTGATGACTCATCACAAAACCATAGTTTTGGGGGGTCTTTTTTCCCTGTATGGTAAGTGAATTAGAGAAAAGTGAATTTGAGAAAAGTGCTTGGGACCGTCAATTTTTGAATTCAGCGCACAAAAATACCCCTAGTTGCAAATTTTCACGCTTTCTGACGGAAGTGAACACCTTTTTCACATATTTCTCCCACTATAGTTTACAGTAGACTGACATGGGAAATGGGGAGAGAGGGAAGGGAAGTGACACGCAGTAAAAGGTCGATCTACTATTTTCAAATAGCCGATATACAGTAGATTTATAGTGCTCGTGTGGCTTGGGCTTGTTTTCATAGACCTGGTTTCTTATTTCTCTCACAAAATCTGGCAACACTGATCCTGGCTGGGCTAATGTTTTAAAAGGCAGTGATTTTTGGCCTGAACTTGGCTAGCTGTGATCGGTGTTCTGCATTCTGCATTATCTTCATGCAGATGGTTTCTGGGAAGCTGCTAAGAAGCCGTTCACAACTTCACATCCATGGTGGTGCAGTTTAGTAGTAGTTCCCAAACCTTTTAGTGCCAAGGCCCCCCCTATATCTGCCATTTTTGAATGGTCACTTAAGCCTCTATCTATCAAGAGTCTGCGGTGAAGAGCTATCACATCAAATTTTAGGTGATAAGCTATCACCTAAAAACGAGATAACAAGTGGAGGCCATCATAGTCTGTCATGGTGAAGGCGTATCACCCTCGCTCGTGCTGCTCCCCATTTTGCGCTTCTGTGGCTCTGAAACCAGGGGGCACACTGATTGGTCTAGATCGACCAATCAGTGAACGGGGTGATGGGGAGATTGTCTGATAGTAAAAACAGAGGAGATGTGTCGGGGTTCGCGGTGAAGGCTCTTCACCGCGGGTAATGACGTAATGTTGTAGTTTTATGACTTAAAAAGACTACACCACGGTGATAGCTTATCACCGCGGTGCCTACTATGATAAGGGCATAACCTCATGGCCTTATCAGAGTGTGCGGTGAAGAGCTATCACCTCAACCTTTAGGTGATAAGCTATCACCTAAAAATGAGAAAACAAGTGGAGGCCATCATAGTCAGTCACGGTGAAGTCCTATCACCGTGACTGGTCTAGATCGACCAGTGAACAGGGTGATATGGGCCGATCTGTCTGAAAGTAAAAACAGAGGAGAGCTGTCTAGGTGATGGCACCACGGCTAATGACGTAATGCAATCGTTTTCTGACTTTAAAAGACTACACCGTGGTGATAACCCATCACCGTGGCCTACACTATGATAAGGCCATTACCCTCCCCCTGACCCTTCTTTGTAAACACCTTTTATTTGCATTGTTGTTTTCTATCTACTGGATAGTACTGTGTTCTATCTGTCTGTCATTCAATGTTCTGAGTTAAAGAGAAGGATCTCAATGGAAATAAACCGCAAGGCTTACCTGAGTTTCCTTTTAGTTGACCTTGTACCAGTGAACCGTGCTGTCATGAAACTGTACCTTTCCCTATGCAAACTTCTAATAAATACTTCAATCAATCAATCAAGTCAACGTATAATTGGATAAAGTGGTTAAAACGATTGTGATGCTATATTAACTACTTTGGCTGGGGACCCCCGGTATCACCACAAGGACCCCTGGGGGTGCCCAGACCCCACTTTTAAGAACCAATGCAGTATGCCAGTGGTCTGCAATGTTTTTAGGCCATGGACCCCTTAGTTGAGAGAGAGATGAAGCAGGGACCCCCCCACAACCTTTTCAGAGATTCCATATCGTTTCATTGTTTGACAGTATTTTGGATTCATGTCAATTTGTGTTTTCAGTGCGAGGTGTTATGAGCTTGTAGATCTGCTATTTTTGGCTACGTTTCTCAGAATATGGACACTAGGGTTTAAGTTGTTAATATAAAAAGGATTGGAAGATTTGGAGGACCCCCTGTAGTAACTCTGAGGACCCCCTAGTTGTCCCGGACCCCCTGTTGAAGACCCCTGCAGTATACAGTAGTAGCTATTACAGGCATTTCACATTTGGTGAGCGGCACCATATAAAGTTAGGTTAAGATGACTCCAAGATGCTCTTATTCTTTTGAATGCAGCACGAGTCGCTCTCATTGTTTTAATTGACATCCCTCCCTGTGTATTTCTTTTTACTAGAGGAAGTCCCAGTTTGTCCCAGTGTTTTATTGGCCACATGAGTGGTGCAGCAGTAGCTGCTCCCCGGGTCGACATGTGGAATAAACAGCTCCCTCTCTGATGAGTTGCCTTTGATTGGCTCCTCCAGGAGGATGTTTATGACTCCAGGGCTATTTCTACTGTATAGGCCTCCGCCCAGGCCGCCCCAGATCCCCGTGCCCGGCCCAGGGATGTCGCACCAAATTCTGGGCCCTGGGTGGGTACAAGGATTCACTGGCGGGCCCCTCATGGATGTTCTTCATAAAGGGAGGGGGTTTAAACCATTTAGACCGGGAACGCATTATAACGCGATATTTTGTGCTTTAACTATTGAAAAATAGCAGATATACAAGCTCGCAGCACGGCACTCGAGTGCCGCGCTGCGAGCTTGTAGATCTGCTATTTTTGAAAAATCGTGAAGATTTGTGCAAGTATTTGAATATTTTTGACACGATTCTATAAACGTCTTCTAAATCCTTCTAAGGTTTAAAAAAAAGAGAAAAATATGTTTCTATGTCAGTGGTGCTCAAACCTTTTCACATGAAGGACCCCCAAAATGATATGCATCAAAATATTTAGTTCCAGCGACCCCACAGAAGCAAAACTTTAGTTACAAATCTTTGCTTAAAAAATACACATATTCAAAGATTTGCACACATTTTCCAGACTTCCAAAAATAGCAGATCTACAAGCTCCCGCTCTGTGAGCTTGTATATCTGCTATTTTTCAATAGCTAAAGTATAAAACAATTAAGGCCCCTCCTTGGGCCCTAGTAACTCAGTCCCACTTCCTCCCCCCCTTGTGACTTCCCTGTGCCCGGCCCATGCTGAAATGGACCTGGGAGAGAGAGCGCATAGAAGGGAGCATGATGTAGCAGGGGATTCATATGAGGCGGTGTTGTTTCGTTTGCTCCTCTGCGTCTCTCAAGAAGAGAGGGAGGCTGAAAACCAAAGGTAAGGCCGTGTCTTACCTTTTGTGATTGTTCAGGTACGGTACAGCCGAGTCCGTCGCACCTGAACAATCGGCACATCCGGTTTACCCGAGTGGTCTTAGCGTTTATCATGCATCAGTGACCGGCCGGCTTAAACCTGGCTCCCTGCTGGCAGTGTGTCCGTTGGCATCACGTTTGGACATTTTTGCAAAGGTTAGTGATGGGAAGTCATTATGACTGAGTGAGCTTTTTTTTCTTTTTGGCTTTTTCTGCCTTTATTGACAGAGAGAGATAGTAGACTGACAGGAAATGGGGAGAGAGAGATGGGGGAGTGGCACGCAGCAAAGGTCGGGATCGGGAGTCGAACCCGCGACACACTGTCAGGCGTCATTAGCACCCTAGGTGCCCGGGCAGTTACGCCAACCGTCCAGCCTGGCTGTGGCAGTTGTTTTTATAGGTGGTTTCAATTTGACAACAACACATCTTTGCACTGACAACAGTTGACTTCGGGTGACCTGTTACGTTGGATCAGAAACGACTTCTTGTTGACTATTGCTGACATGAAAAGATATGACATGGGGAAAACTTAATTTTTTTTATTTTTTTATTTTTTATTTTCTTTCACTGAAAATAGTCGAATTATCGATCTACTGTTTTCCCCACAATGCGGACACTGGGGTTCAAGTGGTTAAGCTTAGAATGGTAGAGTTTTGCCTCTCTATCAAACAGTGATGTAATAATATGAACTGCAAGCTTCTGACTAACAAGTAATGCATTAAGGTTTACCTCATTCTCTGACCAAATTCATTTGATAATTGGCCGACTTACGAGAAATAAAGTTGAAGTCCCCCCCACCGTCTATTAGCACGGGTCCAATATTATATGATGACCTCGTGATTTTCAAGTTTAACATGAGTGGAGGTCATCTGCACTGCAGCTGTCAGCGACAGATCAAACATTCCACTGAAACCTTCTCTAGTCTGGGGAGTTTCCTTAGCAAAGGACAACTTTAGTTTTTTACAACAAAGGTTCATATTTTAGATTGTAATTAGAGAAAAGAAAAGATGAGGGTTAAAATGATTTCATTTACTGCTTTCTATTGTTTTAGCGATTTTAGTATTTTGATTTCAGTGGGTGGGGGCATGCATACAAGTGGCTAAATATGTCTTTTTAGACTCAATAAGCCGGCAATTTCTTTGTTACTATTTACACCAGCCCCCATAAGTCACATCTGCCCTTGACGGATTGTGATGCATCTTGGGAATGGGCTTATTGTGTCTAAAAAGACATATTTAGCCACTTGCATGCATGTCAGGCAAATCGTTAAAATCACTAAAACGATAGAAGTAAATGAAAACATTTAACACTCTTCTTTTCTCTAATGACTGTTCTCAAAGTGGGTGTTCCTTGAGGGGGTTCCAAATGGACCCTTACAGGTCTCTAACTGAGCTTTGGGGGTCCTTGAAATTCAAAGCGTCTGAGACCCACTGTCATAAAGTGATGGATTCATGGTGTTTTGTATGTCGAGTAAGGCTCACTTTACACGGCAACGATCAGAACAGAAAACGGCGCGGCTAGGTGGTGGTGAGGAGAGGCAGAGCGTCTTCAAAGATTTCCACTCTGGAAGGGGTTTCACTTTGTTGCGGATTCAACCTTACGAAAACGCAGTTTGTTGTCTAAACGGACAGACTTATCTCACATTTTATTTTGCAGTCTTCTCTTGAGAACGTCACTGTGAAACGGCGCCTTAGTGTCCTATGCAATGAATGATGTGTGTTCAAATCAAATCACGAGGATGCAACCTGGGATGTACAGTAGATTTGGAGATTCTAGGGAAGCGACTTCATATTTCTCTCGAAAGGCATTACTCCGGTTGCCAACAGAGACATTCATTGGTGGATTCCCATCACAGTGGTCACCTAAACCCTATAAACTTCATTGATAAGGGGTCCATATTTGGTACAATCTTTTCCCAAATGTCTTTGTCGGAAATAGCCGCTGACAATGCCTACGCGTTGTAGGCTTGTAGATATGGCTACTTGTATGCCTATGTTTGCCTAATTGTGCCACGATGCCCCAGGAAGTGGGACTGCTGTAGGGGTTCATGTGGTTTAATCACACTGTCCGTCCATAAAGGGGATGTTTCATCTGCGTTCATAAAGGATCTCTTTTCATGTGGATGTTGCAGAGAGAGAGGAGCACATGACACACTCCTTTGGTTTCAGCAGTCTGTCTCCCTGGTGCTTTTTTCTTTTACTGTATACAAGAGAGCCGACTGTTGTCGTAGTGCGTGGCCTTTTCCCTGCGAAAGAAAGCCCAGTTTAAAAGCCATCTGGCTACCAGATGTACCTCTGTTTTCCCCTCTCTGGCCGCGTCCCCCCTTCGAGACACGAGTTCCTATGAATCTCTCTCTCCCCCTGTGTAAGATAGCAGGACACTGGGGTCTCCACACAGTCGCGTCCCAGGTCAGGGACCCACGGCACTGTTGATTTTGACAGCAAATCCTTTTATTTAGTTTAGTTTATAACTAGTTTAGTCAGTCTTTGGAATAAAATCTAATTTAGCTTTAGTAATCTAAAAGGTTTTAGCCTTGTTTCAGTCAACTAAATATCAAAAGACTTTAGTCGACTAAATGTACAGTTGATTTGTACGACAGAAATGTATGTTAGCGGGCCTTGATGGTGTCCGTAATGCCTGATTTTAAACAATTGGTTGCATACTGAAAATAGCAGATCTACAAGCATGTGGATCTGCTATTTTCAGAGCGCAACACCCAAGCACAACCAAACGTATTTTAGTTCTACTGGATCTCTCCTCCACTAGAGCCCTGCCTAACATTTTACTTCCATTTGTATGCTCCCAAGAGTTAGATTAACATGTGAGGATTTTACAGTAGCTATTGAATGCTTCCGATTGTACACTCCCGGCGTTACAGATCCGTAAGGAGTTAGACATCTGCGACGCTGAGAACCAAGTGAGATAAGGAAGAGGGAACGGTCCCGTGTGGGAGTTTTAAACTTGCACAGGCCGAGTGGGTTTGTCCCTTGCCAACTGCCCAGCGGCGGGACGGGGCACTCTCTAGACTCTGCTGTTGCACAAGGGGTGTTTCCCACAGAGCGGGGGTGGGAGAAGAGAGAGAGAGAGAGAGATTGGGAGGAGGGGGAAGAGATTTTGTTTTCGGGGACGGGAGGTGATGCCAAGTTCACACACTTCCATTTGGACCATGGAGGAGAACAAGCGGCACAGGAAAGGCTCGGGGCATGCAACGGGGCGCTCACCTTCCAAGACGTAAGATCTCCTCCTTATAGTCCTTCACTGGCCGTCAGGGAGGCTGTTGTTGCGGTGTCTTTTTTTTCTTTCTTCCTTTTTTCCTCCTTTTTTTTGAGTCGCGAAAACCACCAGGGAACAGAAATGCCTCTGGCAATGCGGTCCGGACTTAAATAGAATTGGGGCGGCTGGAAGGCACAGAGAACAAACATAACTTTGCTCTCTTTCTTGAAATGTGGGGGAGAGTGTCTCTCTGAATCTCTCTCTCTGCCTATAACTGCTGCCACTCTTATTTCCTTTTTCCTTTAAAACACAACTAAAGACCTTTCTGTTGGCCACTGCTTTTGATTTAGTTGCCTTTCTTTTTTCTTTCTCTCCTGCACCCTTAGTGTTTTTTTGCTTTGTTTTTTTTTTAACTTGTCATTGTACAATCGTTTCCTTTGCTTGATGTTCTGTGTAAAGCATCTTGAATTTCCTTCTTGAAATGTTGCATACAATTAAAGCTGCCATGCCTGCCTATAACGTACATCACTTTTTGAAGAACCAATTCATTTAGGCTTAACCTTTGCCTGTTTTCCCTCTTGTCTCCTGACAGTAAAGTCACTTTTATTATAGCATGACACCAGTGATGGAAAGTACTGTACTTAAGTACACTTTTTGAAGCACTTTGCCTTCATTTGAGTATTCCCATTTGCTTTTAAATACTGTACTTTCATACTTCTACTCCACTCAATACTGCATCTGAGGCGAATGCACTAGAGCTCTTTACTGCACTACAATTATTTGACAGCTTTAGTTACTGTTTACTTAGCAGATTTGGATCATTAACACAAAAATAGTAACTTTTAAGTACCACTTGAACCCCAGCATCCTTTCTTTTTGTGTAGGGGGAAAAAATACTGTAAATAGCATTGTCAGGTCCAGTTTACTACGTCTCTAGAGGGTTTAAGTAGTTGAAGGCAGTTTTGGCAAAAACAAATAGTTTTGCAGCGGTGGTGTGTAGTAGAGAATGCAGAGAAGTAAGGCTGCATTACCTCATCCTTACTTTGATTTTCAGAGGAGAAGCTTTTCAGAGGAGTTCAGCTCTCTGCCTCTCTTGTTAAGCGGCAGGCAGGCTGACCCGCGGCCCACTCACTTCCAGACACAACAAAGGCGAGGAGACGTGGAGTGACTCACTAGTCCCTTCTCTTCCATCCTCTGTAGCTGCACAGTGAGTGGGCAAGATCCAGAGTAGGGACGGGACGATATGAAAATGTCACATCACGATTGTTGTGACAAAAGAAATCGCGATTTACGATATTATCGCGACAATCAAAATCCATTATCCTGGGGCGGAACATTTGCCAAAAAATAGCCGATCTACAAGCTCACAAAGCGTCGCATCGCGATGCGTTGTGAGCTTGTAGATCGGCTATTTTTTGGCAAAGACATTTGATAGAGAGTGAAAAAAAGACAAATCAAGTATCAACTATGTATATTTTAAGTACCTTTTATCAATTATAGAGGGTTTAAGTGGTACCGGATATGCAGCTCGGCAAATAAAAGGTGAATTGATCCCAGTGCATGACGGAGGACAATATCACGATAAATGAAATCTCCACCATACGATTATCGTGAGTGTTTTTTATCCCGATAAACGATAATATTGTGTATTGTCCCATCCCTAATCCAGGGCTGGACATCACTTCAGTGTCAGCTTTGAGCCAGTGTTGATTTCGTTGAATGAAAACTATGACAAAAAATTTCCGTCGACTACCTTTTTTTCACTGACGAGAACTAAATAAAAAGCTATGATGACTATAACTATCGACAAAATATACTGACAGTTTTGTCAACAAATAAAAACTTGACTAAAACGTTAGCGAGGGACTAGTGGAGAAGATATCCATTAGAACTAAAAGACAAGTCATTTTATGTTTGGTTGCACTCTGAAAATGGCAGATCTACAAGCTCGCAACACGTCGTGCCATAGAATATTATGCATCACAACGATCGGTCCGCGGATGGTTTCAAACGACGCACACAGGAGAAAAAATGGTCCGGCCATGATAATCCGTTGTAGAGTTATTATAGCCAGTTGAATGTGGCTTGTTTTTGCCAAAAAGCAGCACAAAGCAGAGAATTTTAATTGTATTTTTTTTTTTTTTTGGGAAACGAAAGTAAACCATCTTTTGGCTGTACTCTTCTTTGGTGATGCTGGGATCATACACAGACTGTGGATAAGAGCCCTCTATCTAGGGTGACCAGACATCCCGGTTTGGCCGGGACTGTCCCGTTTTCAAGCTGCGTGTCCCGGTGTCCTGACAAATCTATACTATAATTTTGCGAATGTCTGAGTGAGTGTCTGTCTGTCTGTCTGTCTGAAACAGCGTTTCTCCTCAGTGGCTGGAGCAATTGATCTGAAATCGCATCACAATTAGCATATGAACACACCTAACATAACTGTGAAGCCCGTTTGTCACTTTCACAAATCGTATGCTGTATATTAGCATTTTTATGGTGTATCTACTATCTATTCTGCATCTAGCTTGAGGCTAATCTATTCTGCATCTAGCATGAGGCAATATGTTTAACCAGCTGTGTGTGTGTGTGTGTGTGTGTGTGTGTGTGTGTGTGTGTGTGTGTGTTAAACGAAACGGGTATTTCTTACATTGATGCTCCTACATATTATCATGCAAGCACCAGTTAAAGTTACTTTCCATCCCTCATATACTGTATGCACAGTGCACATCCCATAACCCACACACTGCACATCATTTTGGAGCTCATATCTTTGAACGGGTAAGGGCTAGTATTTCTAAAACACTAATAGGCCCGGTTTTCAACATTCACTACAAAATTGTCCAGTTTCTTGCCAGAATAAAAATAACTTGGCTGTTTTCAGTGGTTGCGTAGACATTTAACATGCTCTTTTCATGAAAACATGCTCACCTAACCAATCAGAAAACATGAACAAATTCATTGCGTGTCTGAATTCAACGCTGAGGCTGTTTGTCAATCACTCACTGCGTGTATGTGTGGATTGTGCGCATGCACAAACTTTAGAGAATGGGCACGCGTGCGCGTGGTAACGTGCACATTGCTTTTAGGGTCCCGGTTTTAGGCAACAGTGGTTCGCGTCCCGGTTTGAGTTTGACGAGTATACTCGACTTTGGCGGTAAAAGAGTTAGTTAATGTCTGATTTAACATACTCACAATAAATAATGATATATCCTATTTTTTTCAAACCATTTTTTTTAAAGATATGATTTTGGGCTTTTATGCGTTTGTTGATAGGGCAGTAGACTGACAGGAAATGGGGAGTGACATGCAGCAAAGGTAGATGCGATCGGGACTCGAACCAGTGATACGCTGTCAGGCTACACTGAGCCTATGTGGTATGTGCCTGGACCGGTAGGACAGCGGGCGCCCCAAAACCTTTTGTTAATAAATTAAGCTTCCCCCACAGCCCAAATGGAATGATCCTCTATTGCATACATTTCTTTTTATTGTTACTATCAAAACCTCCACCGGCTGTCTCTGTCTGTCTGTCACGCCACACTTTTGCCTCTATCCATGCCAAACTTTGCCCACACACTCCTTGGCTGGCAAACCACAACTTCCAGCCCTGATTTCTCACATGGTCCTCTTCTAGCGCCACCATCAGGCCGATTCTTGCAAAACAATTTTTTTGGACACTGCTCCTACAGATTTTGTCATAAAATCACGCAACGCGGTACACAGTATCTCAACATGGATCTGTCCCATTTCCCATATTCCCTCCTGATTGGCCACGATTGCCTTCAAAAGTTTGTGTATGCGACGTGACGGTCGCTTATCTTCCGATTAGGGAGTCTTACTGGTGTCATCTACTGCCAATCTCTCAGTCAAAACATTTTCAATAGTCTACTGCCAGTCGACTAATTGGCATTAGTCGGGCCAATCAGATTTCACTATAGAAATCCTTTAGTCAGGGACAAGCCTAGTGTGAGTGCATGCATGTCTCTCTCCATCTGTTTGCGGTGGTTTGGGAGTGACAGTTTTGTTGTGTGACGTGTGATGTGGAGGACCGCTGTTGGTGGGCTCCTGACGCTACAGCCGCGTTAGACGCCTCGTTCGTTTGTCTGCAGAGCACGGTGCAAAGACTCTGTTTGTACTGAGGGAGGGAGGGAGGGGCCGGCATACCTGGTTGAATGGCAGTGGTGTGAACTAACTAAGTACATGTACTCAAGTAGCATTTTGAGTTTCTTTTAACTTTCTTCAGTATTCAAAATTTTCAATTATTTTTTTGTTTTGTTTTTACTTCTACCCCACTGTAGGCAAATATTGTACTTTGACTCTGCTACATTGTAATGAAAATATAATTGAGATTTTGATTATTATTACAAAACACACTAACCCCTTTAGCCTTTTTTTTTTCATAACAGACTCATGTGACTGTCTGTGTGTTGTTTTCATTGAATGTGATTTCCCAACCAGCCACAACAAACGGCATGCGATGCCCTCATTCAGTTTTGAACACACCAAAATATAGCCTACGTGTACCCATCACCGCAGTCGGCTATGAATGTGTGTGTGTGTGTGTGTGTGTGTGTGTGTGTGTGTGTGTGTGTGTGTGTGTGTGTGTGTGTGTGTGTGTGTGTGTGTGTGTGTGTGTGTGTGTGTGTGTGTGTGTGTGTGTGTGTGTGTGTGTGTGTGTGTGTGTGTGTGTGTGTGTGTGTGTGTGTGAAAGTGTGTTTGCTTCCTGTGTGTTGAGTGTGATGTCATTCACATGGATTAAAGTTCTCAGTCGCCTCGACTGATTTCAGTCATTTGGATTCCATATAGAAGTCAGCAATATCTTCTATGGAAGCATGTAAAATCTTGTAGATCAGCTATTTTGTTATTATTTTAAGATGATATGAAAGCATTTGAAGTGGTCAAACTAGCAAGATATTTATATATTAATTTGGGGGTCCTTAGAATCGAAAGGTTTGAGAACTACTGGTTTAGAAGGCCTTTGTAGAATCAGCTTTCATCGGTTTCATGTCTAGTGTGTAGCGCCTCCATTCACATTATTTCACAAATCACATTTGGGGCTGCTTGTTTGTCATAAATAAATAAATATTGTTAAAATAGCAGATCCACACTCACTGCCCTGCAGATTGTCTATTTTAACAATTTAAATCTCTTCCTTATATTATTTGTCAATTTGGCCAATGTTTGACCAGTTATTATCTAGGCTAGTATAGTTTGTTCATTACTTTTGATGCGGTAACAAGTCTTTTTTTACTCTTTTTTTTTTTTTTAGGGGGGGGGTCTTAAATGTCATTAAATTGTCACTTTACTGTCATCTAGGGCAGTGTTTACCAAACTTTTCAGGTGGAGACCCGAAAGAACGTAAACGTTTTCCCGGGACCCAAACTAGTGGAAATAGTAGCTCTACTCTACATGCTTGCATCGCGCCCTGTTTGCGAGTTTGTAGATTGGCTATTTTCACTACTTAGATTTTTTGTTTTATGTTTTTAAAATGTATATTATTTAAAAAAAGAAAAGTATGAAATATATTTAAAAAAAAAAATAATGTAGGAAAAGAAAATGGGATTTTTACTCGAGTCGTGACCCATCAAAATCGGTCCGTGACCCACAAATAGGTCCCGACCCACTGTTTGGGAAACAGTGATCTATAGGGACAATCATGTGAGGGACCCCGACCTGCAGGTTGAGAACCAACATGCTTTATATAACCCATGTTTGTGGTTGTCTTCCGTCTGTGCAGCAGCTTGTGGAGCATGGGTACAACCGCCAGTGCCGCACCGCAGCCCCCTGCAGTGTCCCTGGAGCCACAGCCCGCTGAGAGAGTCCATCTCCATGGCAACGGCATGGCGGACAGCCGGCAGTCTCTGAACTCCTCCTTCCAGACGGTCAGCATCCACAGCAACCACAAGACCAAGTCCATCATCACCAACAAGGTGGCACCCGTGGTCATCACGTAAGTCTGTCCGTCCCCGTAGGTTATGACATTTTACATGGCGATTAATTAACACTCAAATAATTGGGTTTTTCTCGTTGACAATAAAATTTCTGTTTGGCTTGTAGGCTTTTTTTTTTAAAGATTTGTTTTGGGCTTATATGCCTTTATTGATAGGACAGTAGACTGACAGGAAATGGGGGTGAGATGGGGTGTAACACTCGGCAAAGGTCGTCCGGATCGGGAATCGGGAACCAGCGACACTGCATGGCATCCATGCCTATGTGGCAATGCCTATTGGTATGCGCCTGGACCAGTAGGCCAGCAGGTGCCCCTGGCTTGTAGGCTTTGAAGTTGCATATGGCAGATATGACACTTAACCTAAATATACAAATAAATGACTGACAACTGATTTGACAATTTTATACTTAAAAAAATAACATTGATAGTGGAAATAGCCGATCTATAGCGACGCGTTGTGAGCTTGTAGATCTGCTATTTCCACTACTTTTGGAAATGTTTGAAAATATATGAACATTTTTCAACATGGAAACGATTATGACAAAAAAAAAATTGCGATTAGACGATTGTGTAATAATTGTGACAGGTTATCACATAAGTCTGTCCGTCCCCGTCCCCCCAATGTTAGTTTTGTCGCCTAAAAACAGTGGTTCTCAACCTTTTTCACATCAAGGTCCATTTTTTATTTGGCATCTGAGCCACGGACCACCATTTGACCTTGAATATTTTGTCGTTGGTTGATGTTGATCAAAACTGAGATGAAATATATTGACAATTTCAATTGAAACTAGACTAAAATGTTAGGGAGGGACTTGTGGAGAAGAGAACCAGTAGAACTAAAAGATGATTCATATTATGTTTGCTTGCACTCGGAGTGATGCACTCTGAAAATAGCAGATCTACAAGCTTGTTAGCTATCTTCTGCATTCACCCAAGTCTAAAATCAGCCATTACGACGCCATCAAGGCCTGCCGAAATATATTTTTTGTCAACAAACTGTAGATTTAGTCGACTGAAACTAGACTAAAACCAAAACCTTTCAGATGACTAAAATATGTCTAAAACTAAATACATTTTCAGTCAAAAGACTGACTCAACTACATAAAAAATAGCTGTCAAAATTAACAGCGCCTCCCCCGCACCACCCTCCCCTCCCCGCCCCCGAATCCACGTTCTCGCAATTGGGTGTTATAATCCTCTTTGATCACTGCAATGACGATGACACCCACCTCCACCCAACACCACCTCCCTGCCAGAGGTTGTTTGCCCCCCGTTATCATCTCATTTGTTAATCCGGGATTGAGGAGATGGAGGATCAGTTCCTGGCAAATAGGATCTGATAATTGATTAGATCAGAGGTCTGTCAGACCACTTTCAATCTGGGCGTCTCTCTCTCTCTCCCTCTATCTATTGGGGCATGTCATAGCATGTCATCGTCAGGGGTCATTGACATGCTGTCTTGTGGTGGACATTTTGGTCAAAATATTTTTTTATCAAAATATGTTTTAGAACAGGCCAATTTCTGTTTTTACCTATAACTCCACCAATCAGTGTAAAAATGTGTATGTACACTCCCTAGAGGCCAAGGAAAAACCTTTGCCCTGCCTTTTTCACATCTGCCTTTTATAGGGCCACCAGGATGCCGACTTATGTAAAACTCATTTTTTGATATTACTCCTTCAGAGTTTATCCCAAAATCATGCAAATTGCCAGACAGTATTGTCATGTGATCAAGACGGATCTGTCCAATATTTCACATTGTATAATTCATTGTGAACGCAGTGTGCGATTTCTGTGAATTATTCCCACAAGGTTGAGGAAAAAATGCTGGCCTTTTCACATTGGCCTGTTATAGCGCCACCAGCTGGTCAACTTTAGCAAAAACTATTTTTTGGAACAAAATGCCTCAAATCATGAATACATCGTCTTTTTGCAATGAAATGCAGAAGAAGACATGGCACCCTTTTCATATTGGCCTATTATAGCGCCACCACAAGGCTACAATAACCTACCTGACCTGGCGGAGACCTGTGCTCGAAAGAACACTGCTTCTAGTTACCCATGTTTTTGACCAATATACCAGACAACAAACAAAAGAAACTAGGTGATGTTGTAGATCTGCTATTTTTCTGTAATAAAATGCCCAAAATAGGGATGCAAGGTTGAAAGTGGTTACAAATCAGCTGCACACCTGCTGATACAGAGGAAGTAAAATAAAGATAAACAATGGGTGATATGTTGGCCAAACCGATGTATTGCTCCCACGATGCAACACATTGTGAGCTCGTAGATATGCTCATGTTTTGCCACATGACACCATTATAATGATGAATTGTAGTGGTTAACTGTTAAATGTTGGATTTCTGCCATTGGAAATGTTTTTTGGTGAAGCCTGGAGAGAATCCTATGGACGCAGTGTTTCCCAAAATATGCTATTTTTTATATATGATTATTTTAACTGCCATGTTAGAATTCTGTCGTCGTAAATGTTTTTTAGTGAAGTGTGGTCGAATCGGATGCAATTTGTTTCCTACAAATGTAAATCATTATTTTAAGATATTTTAGAAATCTTAAAAGAAATCTAAATAAATCCAGTAAACCTTTAAGAATGAGAAAACATTGCTGATCTACAAGCTCACCACATTCCACTGTGAGCTTGTGCTGTAGATCATTTATTTTACAGTTTTTGTCATAGGGCTGAATTTATTAATCGTCTGTCGGGTGCAAATCATACATGACCAGAACTGTTACTTTTAAGGGTTAAAATTCAAAAATAGCAAAAGTAGCAGATTGCTACTTTAAATTATTTTTGTGATGTTAAACAAAAATGGAGATAAGAAGTTTCTGCATGACAGCAACTTAATTCATAATGTATTTCTTAAACTTGTGTCCCAGGGAGACCTAAGAATGATCTTGGAAACGTACAATACGTGAAAAAAGAGTGGATGTGTTGAATGGACCCAGGCTCAGTGTGGATGTGTTGTGCTTTGCAGGTATAATTGCAGACAGGAATTTCAGATCCACGATGACGTCCTCAAGACCAACTACAAAGTTGGACGGATATCTGACAGCATGCCTGAGCACTACTTGGTACAGGTAGGATATTTGACTGATATTAAACCAGTTACCCATATATGGAGATCCATGGATATATGCTGTGAGACCCCAAACATGCCTAATCAGTTATTCGTTATGTGACAATCCTATGACGTCTATCACATCCCCTCTGATGAGTCTGAGTTACAGTGATGTCAGAGCATGAGAAACAATTAGAGAAATGTCTGAAGAAACTTTCTGAAGTCAGAGTTGTTTGAAGTACTGTGGGAAGTTTCCGCAGTCAGTGATGTTTTGGGATGCTATGGCATCTGCTGATTCCAATGCTTTTTACACACACACACACACACACACACACACACACACACACACACACACACACACACACACACACACACACACACATATATATATTGTTTTTTTAGCTGTTTAATGCATTAGGCATATAACCTGTATAATCCTGGTTATAAGAATTCATAAGACCTGACTTATAAGGTCAAGTATTATAATACCTCACTCAGAGACTTTAGTTGTTGTTGCAAGGATCATAGTTTATAATAACTAGAAGCCCTCACATCTAGAGTACAGTACGCGATGCAGCGAAGCAGCCCTCAAAGTTACGATGTACTGTGTAGTTGTGTACATGTAGTGAGTTAGGAAGGTGTTGGTTTGAGCAATGAGTATGAATGATACATGTGGACAATTGGGTATAAATGCATATGGACAGTTGTTGATGGAAACGAGTAAGCGTTTGTTGTTAGATGTCATGGTTTGTCATGTTGTAATATAGGACGGTGTTTGTTGCAACATAATATATACAAATAAGAAAGGAAATGGTACTATAGACACGGGGATGTATGCTTATTGTGCATTATAGACATGGGATGCATAGAAAGTGTTAGCCCTTCTTACACCACTGTATTCAGCCAGTATCACCTTTTTCAAGAATTCCGCTAATGCCGGGTTCCCCAATAGGCGGCCCGCGGGCCATTTGCGGCCCGCGGGGGGCTACTGTCAGGCCCCCACCAACCCCAGTAATAATGGTGGTATAAGAGCAGCAACAACACAAGTATATCGTCGTTGTCGGGTGGAAAACCCGTATCTCAAAATGTGTACGTTCTTTCGCAAAGTAAAGCCCTGCTTCACATCATACTGCCCTGCTTCAAGGCCGTCGCACAAAAGTAGTGAAAACAGCAGATCTACAAGCACACAACGCCTCGCGGTGCGAGGCGTTGTGTGCTTGTAGATCGGCTGTTTTCACTAGTTTTAAGTCATTTTTAAAATGATAAATGCAAAACGGTTTTGGACATACAAGATTTTCACCCCACAACGCCACCGTCGCCCCCTGCAATGTTGTGGCCCTCGGGTAGACATAATTTGGCCCTTGGGGAAAACTAATTGGAGAACTCTGCGCTAATGAATGCCTGGCTGAACGTGGGAAACACGCTTCAACATGTACTGCATGTAGAAAGGTCTATAGTAGCTGCTTAATCCTTGAGCCCAAGTATCTAATCGATTGTCACAAAACAGGTTTACAGGTGTAAAGACGTGGGTGAAATAAATTCTTTTTTTCTCTCTTTTTTTTTTTTGCTCAAAGTCTAGTTGTTGTCTTTCAGATAGTGAATGAGAAAAAAAAGAGTGGGGAGAGTGAGATTGCTGAATTGAATACATAGGACCGCAATGGGAAAACAAGCCCTCAGGGCTTTTAGTGTTATCCTATTATTAGCAACATTGTATAATTGTACCACTGTACTTTTTGAAAACTGTTAATTCATTGACTTCTTTCTTTGCATTTAGACTTCCCTGCCAAGATTTCACTAACCTTTGAAAATTATCGGATTTGGTGTGTACAAATGGAAATGGACCCATTTCATTTGTACTCACCCAAACTTTGGGTTGATAATCACTGATCTGGGATAAACGATCAGCCATAAATGACAGTTGTTCTTCCACGTTGCAGGGGGAGTTCTTCATGGTCCAAGACGTGTACAACAAGGCGGACGTCCTGAACACCACGGCCAGCTACGGGGCCCCCAACTTCCGCCAGGTCAAAGGGTCCTATCCGCTGTACGGCATGGGTCAGGCCAGCCTGGGGGGCTTCAAACGGGTCCTCCAGAGGCTACAGGCACAGGGCCATGAGGTAGGTTATCCTATTAGGGCAATCCTACAATTCCAAACATGTTTCGAGCGAGTGGAATCTGCTGCTTTTTGATGCTTTCGAATTTGAGCCCTGAAATGTACGTTTTGGACATACAAGGTTTCGTTGGTTGTTTACGGGTTTCACTGGGGTGCGTTCTAGGGCAGTGGTTCCCAGACTTTTCAGGTCGAGACCCAAAAGGGAGATTAAACGTTTGCCTGGGACCCAAACTAGTTAAAATAGCTGATCTACAACTACACAACAAGCTTGTAGGCTAGCTATTTTACTTAATTATTATTTATTTTTTATTTATAGAATTTCTTTCTTCTTTTTTTTTAACACATATGGTGCCAACCCCGAGTTTCCCGAGTTTGTATTGGTACCAACGCTGTGCCAACCCCGAGTTTCCCGAGTTTGGGCCGTTTTTGAAGATTTATTTATTTATTTATTTTTCATTTTTTTTTTTTTTCAAAAATGTTTTTTGGACCTCCAGAAATGTGTTAGGCATGATCGCGATCGCGAAATTGCATGTTTAACCCCCATACCAACCCATTCTTTCAAACATGGCAGCCATGTTTGTTTACATCCTCACAACCTAATCAGAATGGGGTAGTGTGTGTGTATGTATGTGCATCTGCAACTCCACGTTCAGCAGTTGTTCAATTGTCTAAAAAACATAATACAAAAATCAATAACGCATATTCCTTGCTGACCATCAACTTTTCCACCTTCAAATGCGTCTCTACTTTTCATAATCACAGAATGTTTGTGTTTGTATGCTTATTTCGCAATACCTATTGCGCAATCCTCTGTAGAGTGAGTTTGTCATTATCATCACGAAAGTATCGGGTTTCAACAGGGAAGGGGGGGTCAGATGGAGAGAGAGAGAGAGAGAGAGAGAGAGAGAGAGAGAGAGAGAGACAGAGAGACAGAGAGAGAGAGAGAGAGATGTACAGTAGGGTACAGTAAAGTACAGTACAGTACAGTAAGTGGATGGATGGATGGATGGATGGATGTGGATGGATGGATGTGGTTCAGGTTCAGGTTTATTAGTCACATGCATATCCATACAGGTACAGACATACAATGAAATGCTTGTGCCAGGAGCACTCTCAGCCTTATTACACACAAAAACATCAACCCACAACAACAAGACAACAACAAGTCACCCAAGACAACCCAAAAACAACAAAAACCATACAGTGTAACAGTGTACAGTTTAAAAAACTGCGTACAGTGCACATGACTACCTACGTCTCGCTTTCATCTCTTCGTTAAGCAACCTGATTGCTTGAACATAAAAACTATTACTGAGACGGGTGGTGTGCGATGAGATGCTCTGGTAACGTTTTTTGGATGGGAGGAGATAGAACAGGGAATGGGCGGGATGACTGCTGTCCTTTAAGATGTTCTCTGTCTTTTTCTTACAGCGTGTGTTATAGATTGTGTGTAGCTGTGGTAATTCTGTGCCAATGATTTTGGCAGCTCTCTTCACAATTCTCTGTAACTGTTTACTGTCTTGAACAGTCACGTTACCAAACCACATCACACTTTCTATGGTACAGCGATAGAAATTTACAAGAGCCTTGGTGCTCAGGCCAAATCTCCTGAGGCGCCTCAGAAAGTACAATCGCTGCTGCGCTTTCTTAAGGATACCTTTGCTGTTTAGAGACCATGTGAGTGAGTTTGTTATGTGAACACCCAGGAATTTGAAACTGTCCACTATGTCTACAGGTGAACCATTTATGGTTAAGGGACTGTGATTGACTTTAGACTTCCTAAAGTCAACGATGATCTCTTTTGTTTTACTAACATTTAGAGAGAGATTGTTATTCTGGCACCATAGGGTTAGCTCTTCAATTTCCCTCCTATAGGCCCTCTCATCATCGTTGGATATTAGTCCTATAACCGTGGTGTCATCTGCAAACTTGAGAATAGAATTATTGCCACACCTGGCAACACAATCATAGGTGAACAGACTATACAACAAGGGACTGAGGCAGCAGCCCTGGGGCGCTCCAGTCCTGGTCAATATCTTAGATGAATGCTTGTTCCCTATTCGTACAGATTGTGGCCTGCCTGTCAAAAAGTCAAACAGCCAGTTGCAGATACTACTGCCAAGACCAAGACCCCTGAGTTTCAACACAAGCTTAGATGGTACAATCGTGTTAAAGGCAGAGCTATAATCTATGAAGAGTAGTCTGACATAAGAGTTCTTTTTCTCCAGATGTTTCAAGGCAATGTGTAGTGCGAGAGAAATAGCATCATCGACTGATCTATTAGCACAGTATGCAAACTGTAGTGGATCAGTATTGGCAGGGATAATGTGCGTTATATGTGATATAACCATTTTTTCCAGACACTTCATAAGAACAGAGGTCAGAGCCACAGGGCGATAATCATTAAGACAGGCGACAGGTTTTTTCTTTGCTATGGGTACAATTATGGTTTCCTTGAAACACAACGGTACCACACACAATGACAGGGACATATTAAAAATGTCAGTAAAGACCCCCGAAAGCTGGTCGTAACACAACTTAAGGACACGTGAGGCTATCCCGTCAGGGCCGGCCGCCTTATGAGTCCCAACGCTTTTAAAAGTTTTACTCACATCTCGTTGTGTCACCTGCAGCTCCACCGCACCGGGTGTTCCCCGCACCGGTGTAACTGGGTCCGTGTTGTGAGTTTCAAAGCGGGCGAAAAAGTTATTCAATTCGTCCGGTAGAGAGTCCGAGGTGTTAATAACAGCCGGCTTCGGTTTGTAATCCGTAATCGCCTGCAGCCCTCTCCACATACGCCGTGCGTCACAGCCACTGTAGTTGTTCTCCAGTTTGTCCCTATATTGTCTCTTAGCGTCTCTGATCGCCTTTCTCAGGTCGTATCTGGATTTTTTATAGTGTTCCTCGTCCCCAGATTGAAAGGCGGCTCAGCGCTCTCTCAACTTCAGACGAGTGTCATAGTTCATCCACGGCTTCTCGTTGGGATAGGAGCGAACGGTTCGCGCTGGAATGCAATTATCCACACAGAATTTAACGTAGCTGGTGACAGTGTCAGCGTAGTCATCCAAACTTGTGGCTGAGTCTTTGAAGATGGACCATTCTGTCGATTTAAAGCAGCCCTGGAGTTTAGATACATTATCTGTGGACCAGCACTGAACAGACCTCACCTTGGGTTGCTCGGACTTCATTCTCTGCTTGTAGGCAGGTAGAAGCAGCACAGCTCGATGGTCAGATTTCCCAAAGTGGGGCCGTTGGATCGCTCTGTAGGCAGCCTTGATGGTGGAATAACAGTGATCGAGCGTCTTGTCTATCCTTGTTGAGCACTTAACGTGCTGGTAGAAGTGTGGCAACACCGATTTCAAGTTGCAGTGATTAAAGTCCCCCGCCACGATTGATATGGCCTCCGGGTGCTTATTCTCCTGCTTGCCGATGACATCGCTCAGCTCGTCCATAGCCTCCGATGCATTCACTTCTGGTGGGATGTATACAGCCGTTAGCAACACACAAGGAAACTCCCTGGGTAAGTAGAACGGTCTACACCGTAGTGTTAGATGTTCCAACACCGGCGAGCAGTGCTGGGAGACTATGTCCACATTAGTACACCAAGAGTCGTTGATGTGAAACAGAACACCGCCCGCTTTTGTCTTCCCTGTGTTTACCATGGAACGGTCCGTGCGGAACACAGAGAAGCCATCTAGCTGTACCGCCCTGTCAGGGACGTCAGCATTCAACCACGTCTCCGTGAAACAAAACACACAGCAGTTCTTTATATCCCTTTGAGAGCGCAACCGGTTTCGGAGGTCGTCCATCTTGTTGTCGATAGATTGGATGTTGGCCAACAATATGCTGGGAATGGGTGGTCGAGAGGGGCGTCCTCGTAGTTTCACTAGGGCAAGACCTCGCTTTCCCCTCTTCCTCCTGTGGCCACGCCATGGTGGAACCGGGTTGTTGTTGTTGTGTAGCTCTCTCGGCAAATCCCGAGGCATCAAAACGTCTGAAGCAACAAATCTCATGTCCAGTAAAGTCTGGCGATCATAGGTCATCGTACAAGACGCGTTTCGTGCAAAGACAGTGACATACAACATTAAGACAAGCAATAAGGCGAGAGCAGCTCTCAGCGTGTCGCCCTGAAACGGTGCCATCTTCGCCCCCCCGACTTAT
The DNA here is from genome assembly GCF_963921795.1 of Nannobrachium achirus. NCBI lineage: Eukaryota > Metazoa > Chordata > Actinopteri > Myctophiformes > Myctophidae > Nannobrachium > Nannobrachium achirus. The sequence continues at coordinate 21,811,556 of NC_137825.1, read as the reverse complement.
GTGAGCGGCCCAAAGGGCCGCGAACCTCTAGTCTGAAGAAAACATAATGGCTGATAAATCATGAATGCCTGAACGGATTTCCAAGCGGATTTTTTTGTTTGAAAGCTGTGAACAGTGGGCACACACGTGGTGCATCATCTAGGCATGGGCGTGCACGATCCGTGCACTATAAATTACATGGAAGTCTATGGAGACCATGGCATCAAGGGACATTGAAGAGAAAAATCATGGCACCAAAAAAGTTAATATATTTTTTGGGGCTTTTTCTGCCTTTATTGATAGGTGTTCAGTAGGCTGACAGGAAACGGGGTGAGAGATGGGGGGGTGATACGCAGCAAAGGTCATCAGGATCGGGACTCGATCCTGCGACGTTGCAAGTGCTGGATTACCAGCCTAGGTGCCTGCACCACTACCCTGTGGCCCAGGCCATTTATAGAATTTCTTAAATTTCTTCTTATTCTATTAATATATTTTGAAGAAAAAAAAGAAGATATGTATATATTTTAATGTAGGGAAAGAAAATGGGATTTTTACTTGAGACGTGTCACGTGACCCATAAAAGTTGTCTGTGACCCACAAATGGGTCCCGACCCAGTGTTTAGGAAACAGGAGGGCAAGATCTAAACAAAACAAAAAGCAGATCTACAAGCTCGTATGTGGTATTTATGGGCTCTTGTATGGGCAGAGAGTCCTGGAGTTTGTTCCATGTGTCTGCTGGGGCATAGAAAATGAAAGCAGTCTTTCCTTGTTCACCGTTCTTTCTGTGTCATACGTTATCCTCTTTCTTGCAGTGTTGTCAGTAAATATCTGAGAAGTCAAGTCCTCAGTCTGGGTGAAATGCAGAACTGAGCAACAGGGGCGTCGCACCAAATTCTGGGCCCTGGGTACAAGGATTCACTGCGGGTCCCCCATGGGAGGGTGGTTTAAACCATTTAGACTGGGAACGCATTATTACGCATTACTTTGTGCTTTAACTATTGAAAAATAGCAGATATACAAGCTCACAGCGCAGCACCGAGCGCTATGTTTCTATGTCAGTGGTGCTCAAACTTTTTCATGTGAAGGACCCCCAAAATGATATGTATTTGGCCACGGACCCCCATCTCAAAATATTTAATTCCAGGGATCCCCCCCAGAAGTTTTGAGTTACAAATGTTCGCTTAAAAAATACATTATATTCAAAGATTTGCACACATTCCTACGATCTTTCAAAAATAGCAGATCTACAAGCTCGCTGTGAGCTTGTATATACGCTATTTGTCAATAGCTAAAGCATAAAATAATTAACCCATTTAGGCCTAGAATTATTGAATGCTTTAACCAGTGAAAAATAGCAGATATACAAGCTCACAGCGCGGCACCGAGTGCCGCGCTGCGAGCTTGTAGATCTGCTATTTTTGGAAAAAGTCGTTAAAATGTGTGCAAATCTTTGAATATATGTATTTTTAAAGCAAACTTTTGTAATTTATTATTTTAGTATTTTGCTTCTGGGGGGTCCCTGGAACTAAATATTTTGAGACGGGGGTCCGTGGCCAAATAAATATCATTTTGGGGGTCCTTCACATAAAGGTTTGAGCACCACTGACATAGTAGTCTCTCAAGAACAGACTAACTGAGCTCCAGTTGAAGTGAAAAGGACCTTTTGTTTGACGATGGCTCGCCAGATTGCTGACATAGAAACATAGGTTTTACAAAAAACCTTAGAAGGATTCAAAAGGCAAAATTCTAATTTTCACGATTTTGGGCCCAAGATTTTCCTCCTTGGGCCCTGGTAACTCAATCCCACTTTTCCCCCCCTTGTGACGCCCCTGCTGAGCAAACACAAACTCACAGTCATGCGGACGGACGGAAAATAAAAATATCCATCTGCCTTGCAGCAAGACGGAAACTGACCCGTAATCGAAATCAAACTGGAGAAAATTATATAGCTGCTGCTCATTCTGAATTCCTTACCCATGCACCACAAATCACATGACAACTAGAACATTTCCAGTTGCTCGTATGTGGCAGAGATGGTCGAGGGATTAAGCCTTCCATTTACAGAGGCTATTATTTAATCTCCATCACTCATGTTGAAATAGCTGCAGTATTTGATTTGGTTTTGGTAAAAGAAATACGTGATCACAATATAATTTTAATTCAGACACATAAAAGCGTAACGAAACACTTATTTTCCAACGTGGTCCAGTAAGTGATGTTGTTTTGTATTAAATATGTGTCAAGTAGCTTCACATTCCCATAGTATCATTGCAATAGTGTTTGTTCAGTAACACAGGTTTACGTGATGTGACAAGAAAGCTGATAACGGGGCTCTCTCCCCATCTCTCTAGCTCTTTAGTTAACATAACATACATTTAGGTTGGGATACCATTTCTGTCCTATAAGGCAGGGGGTTTCAAAGTGGGTGACGGGGCACCCTGGGGCCCAGTCCAGGGGTGCCGTGAGATAATATTTGGAATTTATTTGGACACTTGAAAAAATATTTAGCATAATAAAGTAATAATAAAGTACAAAGTTATTTTCAGTCAGTTCTAACCAAAATGGCTATTATCTCAATGTTTTCCTCGCAACATAATCACTAAAATATCGTCACTGTCGGGCAGAAACCTTGTATGTCCAAGTTTCAAATGTGTACGTCTTTTGTTAAAGCAAAGCCCTGCTTCATCATACAAGACTGTCGCACAACACTAGTGAAAACAGCCGATCTACAAATGTGTGCTTGTAGATCTGCTGTTTTCACTAGTTTAGTACATTTTATAGATGATAAATACAAAACAGACAGTTTTGGACATACAAGGTTTCCACCCGACAACGACGATATGCTATAAATATAAGTTGCTGGGAGTAAAAATTGTAATGTAGGGGTGCCTCGGATTAAAAAAATATTCATGGTCCTGAGACAAAAAAGTTTGGGAACCCCTGCTCAAGCTGATGAATGATCATAGTACTGGGTTCTCTCTCCTGATGGGGAAAAAAAAATCGGAATACTTTTGTTTTTTGTTGCGACCAGGAGGTGGTGTTCTTCTGCGTCAGGGAGGAGCCGGTGGTGTTCCTGCACAAGGAGGGCGACTTTGTGGCGTACACGCCCAGGAGGAAGGAGAACCTCCACGAGAACCTGCACGGCATGGAGCAGGAGGAGCTGCAGGGGGAGAGCCTGGAGCTCACCATCAGGAAGGAGGTGAGCAAACCGGCCTACTCACAATACAAGTGTCACACAACAGTAGCAACAATGGCCAATCTGCAAAAAATGGAATTGGAACAAAATGAAAAACTGATAAATGATTTTTATGGGTTGCTTGTAAATATTCCTTTATTTTGTTTCCTGAATCTTTTATTAAAGGACAACTTTGTTTTTTTTACAACAAGATTGTAATTAAAGAATATACAAGATAAAATTATTTCATTTACTTCTTTCTATTGTTTTAGAGATTTTTATTTCAGTGGCTGGGGGCATGCGTACAGGTACTAAATATGTCATTTTACACAGAATAAGCCCATTACCAAGATACAACGCAAACTTTCATGGTTGGATGTGACTTATGGGGGCTAGTAGTCTTACTGTAAATAGCAATAAAGAAACTGCTGGCTTATTGTGTCTAAAAAGATATATTTAGACACTTGTACGCATGCCCCCATGCGTACGCATGCCCCACATTTTAGCACGGTAAACGTGATAAAACGATAGAACGAAGCAAATGAAAACATTTTAACACTCACATTTTCTATTCCCTAATTAGAATCTAAAATAAGTACCCTTGTTGTAAAAAAAACAAAGTAGTCCTTTAATTATTATTATTCTAAAAGATCTTCTTAGAATTTCCACCAAAAAAATCACACATTTTCATGAGTTGAAATCAAAAATAATTTCATAAATAAAATAAATTCCCTAAAGTAGAGTAGTTTAAGGAGTAGTGAAAATGGCAGATATGCAAGCTCAAGATTTGCTATTTTCACTTGTTTTGGTCCCGGGCGAAAGGTCTAATTTCCCTTTTGGTCTTGAGCTAAATAGTTTGGGAGCCACTGGCATAGTGTATAGGCCACTCCAGGTCTCACTTGCAAAACAGGTGTCCAACCTCACTGTGACTGTTCTGGTTAAAGACAGCTTAGATACAATAGATGGAAATACTGACATTTGCATTCAATCGCCACCAACAACGACATACTGTAAATAGACTCAAAGTACCTAAGTACTGTCCTGGCACCTGCACTAGGCATAGCCGGATATTACAAATGGAAATGAATATAATGTGCAAGCTGTCACAGTTAAAAGGCATGTAGTAGTGCATGAGTGCAATTAGTAATCATATCTCATACTGTATGTCCAAAACTGTCAACGTCAAATAGATTGACGAGCTCAAAACATGTCGCTTTGCGCAACGTTTTGAGCTTGTGGATCTGCTACTTTTGATGCTATTGTGTGACGCTGCAGTATGATCAAGCAGGGCGTTAGTTTAACAATGTGTTATTTATTATCATTCACATCTTAGTGTTTTGCCAATGATTTGTGGTGGCCCACTAGCAACAGCATCCTCATGGCCCACATACACTGTTGTTGCGACCGTAGGTCGCATTTACTATCAAACCCTGCACAAAGTGTAAGTAACTCCGTCCGTCCCTCCGTCTGTCTGTCACACCTCACACGTCACACTCTTGCCCTGCTCATATCTCCGCAACCGTTGCCCCGATCCATGCCAAATTTTGAACACACGTTCCTTACCTGCCAAACTACAACCTCCAAGGACCCCCGGAGCTCCAGGGACCCCCAGATGTAAAAAATGACCAAATGTGCAAAAATGACCAAATGACCACCCCAACGGGGCTGCTCACGGGGAATTCCCGGGGACCACCGACTCCTGGTGCTCCAGAACGGATGCAAAAGTGGTGGCGCCCCCAGTGGAGGACCCCCTCCACTGCAGCTCACATAAAATGCCGTAACTCGGGCTAGGAGGGTCCGGGAGAGCCGGGGCCGGTACCTATTCGTCCGCCAAGGCAACGCGGACACCCCACCCCTCATTTCTCACATGGCCCTCCTCTAGCGCCACCATGAGGCCGATTTTTAAAACACATTTTTGGACACTGCTCCTACAGTTTTTGCCCTAAAATCACGCAAATCGCTACACAGTATGTCTACACTCATCCCATCACCATGAATCTGTCCCATATAGCGCCACCTTCAGGCCGATTTTTAAAAACACATTTTTGGACACTGCTCCTACAGATTTTGCCCTAAAATCACGAAAATCACTACACAGCATGTCTACACTCATGTCATCAACATGGATCAGGAAGATTTTGGAAAAACAAATTTTTGCCCTATTTGTGGAGATAAGCGACCTACGGTCGCTTATCTCCCGATTAGGGAGTCTTACTGGTGTATTGTATCCTATCCTATCTAGAAATCTAGAAATGGAAGCTTAGTCTTACTGTCGGGACTCATTCTAATCCCCCCCCCTGCTTGATTAACAGCAACGATAACACACACCTAAACCACACAATGTCTCGCTTTTCCTCTCTCTCTCTCTCACACACACACACACACAGCTCCACGACTTCGCCAAGCTCAACGAGAACGTGTTCTTCGTCTACAACGACATCGAATACTTCAAGGACGAGCCGCAGAAGATCAGCATATCGTGCGAGGAGGACATCCACGTGACGGAGGAGGTCTACAAGAGGCCCATGTTCACCTCGCCACTCTACAGGTAAGAGAGAGGCCCCAGATGACAGTGAAGTGACACAATTTAAGGACTTTTAAGGCCTTTTTTAATGCCAAAAAGAAAAGAAGAAAGAATAGAAAAAGATAATTACTGCGTCCTAAAAACTGGTCCAACATTATCAAATAATATAAGAAAGAGGCAAAAAAAATGAAAATAGTAGATCCACAAGCTCGCCTCGCAGTGTGACAAACTCCTAATGCCCGATCATGAACTTGGTTGCATGCTGAAAATAGCCGATCTACAAGTAGTGAGCTCGTAAATCTGCTATTTTCAGAGCAGGATCTCTTCTCCATTAGTCCCTCCACAAAATTTTAGCCTAGTTTTTACTTTGTCAGTATATTTAGTCTTAGTTTAAAGTTGTACCATGTAACTTTTTTTATAAAACAAATCTTAAAATTGTCCTAACTGTTAAATCGCTAAAGTTTTAGAACACCCACTCTGTGAATTTCAGCCTGTAAAGCCTTCTCTATATATGTAAACTGCGATCCTTGCCGTGGACCGGATCTCGCGCCAAAATTGCGTCATCACACTACCGGCCAATCACAGCGAGGGTTATACAACTGCCGGCCAATCACAGCGCATCTTGAAGTGGGGTCGCTATGGCAGCCATATTTGTTGTCGCCCGTTTGTACCATCCCTTCTCTAGGTAATTTCGCCTACCAGGCAGGGTGAAGGAGTCCGTATCTCTGGAATTACTGAACGCACAGGAACAAGGGACCCCTCAAAAGATAGATCTCAGCGAGGTGGAGGCAGACGCGGGGGTCTGAGGGTACGAAAAACGGCCGAAAGACGCGGACGCGACCGCGGTTTGCTATAGGGCTAATGACCACTAGTTGGGCATCTTACACAGTATAGCTTTAAGTCATCATAGCTAGCTTTTATTTCATTTTCGTCAGTGAACAAAGGTTGCCGACGAAATAGTTCGCCAATGTTCGAAATCAACACTGCTGCGTTGCATAGCGGCCGGCTCCACTCAGTCCCCAGCAGCAGCATGTGTTTGCCAGGAGAAGAAAGGCTGGTCGTAAATAGACAGCGGTGGACAGAGTATCTTGTTGCCGTCGGGTGGTAACCTTGTATGTCCACAACCGTTCCCTTTTTATTAGTATTCTTAAAACATCTTAAAGTAGTGAAAATAACCGGCCCACAAGCTCAAGTTGGTGAGCTTGTAGAAAATATAGAGAAAACAGCTGGCATACAATCGTCGCAATTGGATTTGTTCAAAAATTGCATATTTATTTTTGTTTAAGCAAAGCACTCCATTACAGTGACTCAAGTACAAATTTGACTGAGCAACCTTTCACTTATAGTTGAATAATATCAGACCAGTATCTGTACTGTGATTCAAGTTCTGTGGTTGAGTACTTGTTCCACCACTGACTGTAAATGGGGAGTTTTTTATACATTTTCATTTTTTGCTTGTTTGTGCTGAGTTGCACTACTGCTGTGTTTTGCGAGAGAAGAGATCTTGGCATGCTGTCTGCAATCAGATCGGAGCAGAGTCAGTCGCTTGTTTTATTGAGATGTCGGGAGACATTTCTAGGCCAAGAGAATATACGATTCCCCAAGCGGAGCACTGAAGACTTTGCACAGCAGCTCTTTGAAGATCCAATGCACTGTGTAGTTGTTGTTGCTGGATCTCAAAGAGGAATAAAATAAGGCCCGTCCCAAAACACGCCCTCCCCGGTGTCAAATCCGGGCGAACTCTGAACGTGCCTTCCTCAACATAGCCTCAGTATAACTTCCTGCGCAAACTGCACATGTACAATTTATACATTTGAAAACCTGTGAAACGAGACATTCTCGTTCTGAGTCCTTTATACTTTGGGTACTTTTGAGTGCATTTCTATACCAATACTTTTGTACTTTTACTCAAGCAGTGTTGATTTCGTCGACTAAAACTATGACGAAAAATGTTTGTCGACTGCGTTTTTTTCACTGACGAAAACTAAATAAAAACTAAATAAAAACTAAGCTGTGATGACTAAAACTAAGACTAAATATATTGACAATTTCGGCAAACAAAATAAAAACTAGACTAAAACGTTAGAGAGGGACTGGTGGAGAAGAGAGTCATTTTGGTTGCTCTCAGGTTGTTGCATGCTGAAAATAGCCGATCTACAAGCTCACAACCTGCTATTTTCAGCACACAACCAAGTGTAAACCAAGTCATTATGATGTCATCAAGGCCTGCAAAAATACATTTTAGTCGACTAAATCAACTGTAGATTTAGTCAACTAAAATCATATGATATTTAGTCGACTAAAATTAGACTAAAACAAAAACCTTTCACGTGACTAAATTATGACTAAAACTAAATTAAATTTTATTCAAAAGACTATGACTAAAACTAAATCAAAAGTTGCTGTCAAAAACAACACTGTACTCAAGTAAATATTGAATTCCGGACTTTTACTTACAGACTATTTGTACATTGATTGAAGTATTGATACTTTTGCATAAGTAAAAAAAAAAAAAGAGATATGAGTATTTTTCCCACCACTGGTGTTGTGAAGAGGTGTTTTTAATTCAGGTCAGCCTGATACAGCGTGATGTTGTGACCTACATAGAGAGGCTGTTGACACAACACAGATTGAGAACAGTAACAATGTGTCGTCCCTCTTCTTTAGTCAGGGAATATTAATAAAAATCTGGGTATAAATTCCTTACCAAACGATTTCTTCACCAATGTGTTCGTAAAGGTGTCTAGTAACATATCTAACAAAGATTGAAATTCAACATCCCTAGGAAAATCTTTGACAGCTAGGGTAATTCTGGGTCTCATTCACTCACTATACACTATACTATAAGTATAAGGGAACAAATTACTCCCAAAAAATATGCTTTAAGTGGGATGTGAGGGGTCTAACTAGGTGTTTTTAACTCATTGAATGCCCTTTTCAAGATGGCCGCCAAGTACCAGGATGCCACGTTCCTAGATTTCTAGTGCACGGATCAATTTTTAGTGCACGGATCGTGCACGCCCATGCACCATATGCACCATATGTGTAGTACTTTTTAACAGCTTTCAAACAAAAAAATCCGCTTGGAAATCCGTTCAGGCATTCATGAGATAGAAGCCTTCAAAGTCAGACAAAACAAACACTGCCACCTTCCTAAATTTCTAGTGCACGGATCAATTTTTTGTGCACGGATCGTGCACGCCCATGCACCATATATGCACCATATGTGTAGTACTTTTTAACAGCTTTCAAACAAAAAAATCCGCTTGGAAATCCGTTCAGGCATTCATGAGATAGAAGCCTTCAAAGTCAGACAAAACAGCCATTTTTGCCATTTTGAAAGATGTGTTTGTTATGGGGCTAACCATGCAATTTCGCGATTGCAATCATGCCTAATACATTTTAGGCATTTTTAGAAATTCTTTTATAAAAACAAATTTTGAAAAAAAAAAAAAAAAAGTTTTTTTTTTTTCTTTTTCAAAATGGCTTCCAACTCGGGAAACTCGGGCTGTGGCAGCCTGTTACTACTGTAATAACTCGGGAAACTCGGGCCTTGGCAGTCAATGAGTTAATTATTCTGAATCCATTGCAAGCATTTGCTTTGCATCACTAAACCATCATTTTTATGGTCTGTTTTTAGCCCAATGAATGTTTTTCGTGCAAAACAAATGCTTGCACACCTTTACGAACGCATTGGTGAAGAAATTGTTTGGTAAGGAATTTATTCCCAGATTTGACAGGTATTCTGCTCATTTTCCCTGACTATCTTGCAGGTACTACAGGTTACCTCTGCCCATGGAGGGAGCGCCTCTGGAGGAAGACTTTGACGCCTTTGTGAGCATACTTAGGGTAAGTTAGAGTGCAGTGGTTCTCAACCTTTTTACACCAAGTACCACCTCAGAAAAGATCTGTACCACCACCGTAATAACTGATGCTAAAATACAGGTGCGTAGCCCTCCCCCATCCTATTCAGCTACGGTACAGTTAACACAGGAGGCCGATTTATTCCTTGAATTCATTTCATTGTTTTTGTTGCATTCCTAAGCCAATAATTTGATGACCGGGTCATCTGCCAGATTTAGCTACTACTGTACATCTGTATACAGTAATTACTGTTACCCTAGGTGGGGTTGGCGATAGAGCCTTCCTGTGTGGAGTTTGCATGTTCTCCCCGTGTCTCCTAGGGTTGATACCCTCACAAAAACATGCAGTAATCCTGGTCTCAATAATGCCTCCCCCTGGCCAGCAGGGGCGCCTGATGGAGGGGAAAGGAACTGGTTGGAATAACGTGTTCCTTCCACACGCTACGACCAAACTGGGGAAATCTCCACTGTCAGGTGAAAAGAAGCAACTTGGGCTCCTCATGCATAGAAGGAAGCATGAGGTCAGTCCGTTGTCTCCCCAGGCGCAGCATAGGGAGAGCAGAGCCCAGGATTACATAGGCAATTGGCACTGGGTGAAAAATGGGTTACAAAATACAAAATACAAAATAAAAATTATAAAAAAGGAGTAAATACTGTTACTAATTCTAGTCATGCCTTGAGAGTTTGACTTGCACTTTATTAGTGTATATCAGTGGTTCTGAAACCTTTTTAATTTCAAAGACCCCCAGTTTGTTCTGCATATTTGGCCCCCGGACCACCATAACTCTTGACAGTTGGTTCTGTTTTAAATGTGTACATAGTCAAGAGTTGCAGACCTCCAAGGTTCCATATTCTGTTCCTAAATATCAGTCATTTTGCTGGGGACCCACCAGCGCCCTGCCTGAGGAGCTCGCGGTTCGAGCTCCTCCCCTGGACAACCACAGTGTTATTTTATTACCCTGACCTTCACCGTGCTGGACGGAAACCCACCAATCAAAAGCAGCCACTGCTCGGGTTCTGCTGGAGATTAATTTCACCCGGTTGCTGCTTTCACTGGGGGCTTTGTTTTGATGTGCCATAAAATATATTAATGGAAAAAAGATGGCGAAATGGCGAAAAGATAAGCTCCATGTCTCCTTGGATATTTTTCGTATCTCCCTCGCAGCCTATCACAGAGCAGTAAAAACTGCCAAATCAGCATATATTTCCAATCTGGTCACTAAAAATAGCAATAAACCTCAGGTCCTCTTCAACATTTTCAATTCACTCACGAACCCCCGGGATATCCCACCTGTTACCCCATCACTCCCACTCTGCATGAAATTCCAAGAATTTTTTACTAACAGAATCACCGAGCTCAGATCGGTGCACTCCCTCAGGCCTACCGTGCTAGACCCTGCCTCTCCCATGCCCCGGCTCACTCCCACTCTTTCTCTTTTCGTACCGGTCACTCTCTCCTCACTCACTGAAGTGGTCATGCACTTACGGCCCACTAATTGTCAGTCCGACTCCATGCCCTCCCGGCTTCTCAAAGAGGTCTTTGATACAATCGGCCCCACTGTCCTCCAAATTATCAACTCCTCCCTCCTCTCCGGTTCCGTCCCAGTCACCTTAAAACATGCCATCATTCATCCTCTTCTCAAGAAGAAAAACTTAGATGCCACCACCATGTCCAATTTCAGGCCCATTTCACTACTACCGTTTTTGTCAAAAATTCTGGAAAAAGTCATTTATACACAACTTCAATCATTTTTAATTATGCATGGCTTACATGAAAAATTTCAGTCAGGTTTTAAACCCATGCATAGTACTGAATCGGCCCTCCTGCGTGTTTTTAATGACCTACTTTTAACAGCTGACATTGGAAAAACCTCAGTCCTAGTTCTTCTAGATCTCTCAGCCGCCTTTGACACCGTCCATCATGACATACTTCTCTCCCGCCTAGAACACCATGTGGGTATTACTGGCCTTGCCTTAGCTTGGTTTCGATCCTACCTCTCTGGCAGAACCTTTTCTGTCCAGCTAGGGGAGTTCACGTCACCCGCAGCTCCACTTACCTCAGGTGTGCCCCAAGGCTCAATCCTGGGCCCTATTCTCTTCCTCCTATATATGCTTCCCCTAGGTGCCATTTTCAATAAACATAATATCCCCTTCCACTGCTATGCAGATGATGTCCAAATTTATCTTCCCCTTACTGTTAATACAAATGACTCCCTCCAATTATTACTCAACTGCCTAAATGAAGTAAAAGCCTGGATGGCTACTAACTTCCTCAACCTCAATGACAGCAAGACAGAAATCATATTTTTTGGCAATAACACTCCACCTTCCTCCAACATACTCGGTCCCCTAACCTCCAATATCTGTCCCTCTGTTAAAAACCTTGGCGTCATATTAGATAGTAATTTATCCCTCAACAAACACATTAGCTCTGTCATCAAAAGCAGTTTCTTTCAATTAAGACTCCTAGCCAAAGTCAAAGCCTATCTCCCCCCTAAGCAACTTGAAATGGCCATCCATGCCTTTATATCCTCCAGGCTCGACTATTGCAATGCACTTTACATTGGCATTGAACAATCGGCACTAAGGCGTTTGCAGCTAGTGCAAAACGCTGCCGCCCGCCTCCTCACAGGCACTAAAAAGCGAGAACACATCACTCCAGTCTTAGCTGATCTCCACTGGCTTCCAGTCCATTTTAGAATTCATTTTAAAGTTCTTTTATTTGCTTTTAAATCCCTAAATGGGCTGGCCCCGCCCTACATCACTGAGCTCATTGAGCCCTATCGCCCAACCAGGGCTCTGAGGTCTGCTGACCAGTCACTCCTGGTGGCTCCCACAATGAACCTCAGGACCAAGGGTGACCGTGCCTTTTCTGCTGCTGCCCCTGCTCTCTGGAACGCCCTTCCTCTAACTATTCGAAGGGCTCAGTCCATTGGTGTTTTTAAATCTCTTCTTAAGACTCACCTTTTCTCCCTAGCTTTTAATGTTCCTTAAACTAGTCTCATCTTATGCTTTGCTTTTATAATGTGTTTTGCTGTTTTATTAATTATATTACATGTTTTGTTACTTGATGCACCCTGTACAGCACTTTGGGCAATGGTTTTTGTTGTAAATGTGCTATATAAATAAAGGTTGATTTGATTTGATTTGATGGAGCTATAAAAGACACTAAGTGATGGAATCGCCAGCCCAGACTATCACCAGTAGTCTGGGCTGTCTCACGGAGGCTATAGGGAGGACCAAGATGCCTTTTTTGGGCCTCAAATACCTGTTGTTTTGACTCTGAGAGCTGATATGATATGATATAGTACTTTATTGTCAGTTCACAGTGAAATTTGTCTTGTGACACAGCAGCCATGTATGCGAAACATATATACAAACATTTGACACAAGGGAACAAAAACAAGACAGGTTTACATACATAAGGATAATATAGACAAGAGCAATGTCCACCGCCAAGCCTACCTATGGCCAAACTCCTGATTAAGCCTTAAAGTCGACTCATGGACAAAGGACCTTTTTAGTCTGACCTTATTGTATTCTGGAACACTGTATCTCCTTCCTGAAGGCAGCTACTCGGATATCGTTGCTGTCGTGAAGAAACCTCTTGTCTCCATATTTTAAAGCGGCATGTAACTTTATGAATAAAATATAGTTTTGTCCAATCTGTATGATAGAACAAGGGTCTTCAACAAGGGGTCTGGGACCCCTAGGAGAGTTACTACAGGAGGTCCTCCAAATCTTTGTGTGATAGAAACTTTTGTCTCCTCTTTTTAACCACGTGAACCCTAGTGTCCTTATTCTGAGAACTAAGTGCATAGTGAAAGGTCAACTTTATTAAGTATTGACGGTTCAATCAAGTGGTTAAATATCTGAAAACACAAATTGAATCCAAAATACACTAATGATTGTGCTGTCAAATAATGAAACTATATGGAATCTATGAAAAGGTTGTGGGGGTCCCTGCTTCATCTCTCTCTCTCAACTAAGGGGTCCTTGGCCTGAAAACGTTGAAGACCCCTGTGTTTAGAGTATAATTGGATGGATGGTTGTATTTTGTCACAGGATCTGACACGAATTCTGACCTGAAGGTGAAGATACAATTCATCCCCCGAGCAAGCAGGCTGGCTCGTTTTCTTTTAGACGTTTCTATTGAAAATACCTGATGGTCACCGCATGAATGTGATTTTCTAATAGCCGACCTACATGTATATCACAGGGCTTAAGTGGTTAATGTACAGTATGCTTTGTGTTAATAATCTATACCTGCAAAGTTCTGTAACCAGTAGCTAAATGTATCACATAATTGTAGTGGGTAACTGGGGATATAGTGGAGTACAAACATTTACATACAGTACTTGGGTATAAGTTTGTACTTTCTGCACATGTGTGTGCGTGCGCCATCCATCACCAATAACCATAATAGCCATGACAACGAACAGATCTCCTCTCTGTGATCAGTTTATGTCTACTATATGACATATCGTCTGTCTGTCGGTTGGAAACCTTGTATGTCCAAAACGGTTACTTTTTTCAGGATTCAAATTCAAAAGCATCAAACCTAGCCGATCTACAAGCTTTCTTGTGACGCTGTAGTTATGATCAAGTAGGGCTGTTAACCCATTTAGGCCTAGAATTATTGAATGCTTTAACCAGTGAAAAATAGCAGATATACAAGCTCACAGCGCGGCACCGAGTGCCGCGCTGCGAGCTTGTAGATCTGCTATTTTTGATAAAGTCGTGAAAATGTGTGCAAATCTTTGAATATATGTATTTTCAAAGCGAACGTTTGCAACTCAAATTTTGCTTCTGGGGGGGCCCTGGAACTAAATATTTTGAGATGGGGGTCCGTGGCCAAATACATATCATTTTGGGCGTCCTTGACATGAAAAGGTTCGAACACCACTGACATAGTAGTCTCTCAAGAACAGACTAACTGAGCTCCAGTTAAGTGAAAAGGACCGTTTCTTTGACGATGGCGAGCCAGATTGCTGACATAGAAACATGGGTTTTTCAAAAAATCTTTGAAGGATTCAAAAGACACTAATAGAATCGGGTCTAAATTCTAATTTTCACGGTTTTTCAAAAATAGCAGATCTACAAGCTCGCAGCGCTGTGAGCTTGTAGATCTGCTATTTTTCAATAGTTAAAGCATAAAATAATGATACACAATAATGTGTTCCCGTTCTGATTAATTTATGGGGAAAAAAAACACCAAAGGTTAGGATATGGAGATGAGAGGTTTCTGCCATGACAGCATTGATTTGGGAGCAGCCAGGGCTGTCAGAGTCTGGTTTCCATCTGCTCCTTCACTCACACAGGAAGATCCCTTTTCTGTTTTGTTTAGTTTTTATCCTCTGACTTCCATATTTAGCCAGTGGTGGAAACCAACTAAGTAGTAGTATTATCAAGATGGACATTTTAGGCCTAGAATTATTGAATGTTTGAAAAACGCACTCGCGCTGCAAGCTTGTAGATCTGCAATTTAAAACCGTGATATATATCTTTATTTTTATTTTTATTTTTTTTATTTTTTTTGAATATATCTTTTTCAAAGTGAACATTTGTAACTCAAATATTTGCTTCTGGGGGGTCCCTGATGAAATATTTTGAGATGGGGGGGGTCCCTGGAACAACATATTTTGAGATGGGGGTCCGTGGCCAAATACATGTAGTTTTGGGGGTCCTTGGCATGAAACATTTTGAGAACCACTGACAGAAACATAGTTAAAAAAAAAAAAAAAAACTTTGCACAAATTTTCAAGATTTTTCAAAAATAGCAGATCTACAAGCTTGCAGCGCGGCACTCGGTGCCGCGCTGTGAGCTTGTATATCTGCTATTTTTTTTATATTTAAAGCATAAAATATTGCGTAATAATGTGTTCAGGCCTAAATGGGTTAATTTACAAATAAAACCTAAAAGGTTAGAATATGGAGATAAGAGGTTTCTGCTCGACAGCGTCGATATGACTCTGAAATGGGACTTTGAAGTCGATGTATATTTTTTATGCTAATACATTTGTACTTTTACCTAAAGTCTAAACCCGAGTAGTTATTCCAGCATTGCACGCGCACAACCAAGTACATCTTCAGATTGCTGATCCACAGGCTTCTTTAAAAAAATCAAACCTCGGTTCGAAGTGGAGCGGTGAATCTGTGTGTGTGTGTGTGTGTGTGTGTGTGTGTGTGTGTGTGTGTGTGTGTGTGTGTGTGTGCGTGTGCGTGTGTGTTTGTGCCTGCACAACAGCGCCCCTCCTTTAACTTGTGTGGCCACTCAAGGTATTGCCAGGCTACAGACATAGCCAGCCAGCCACAGACATACCTGTCTATTGGGAGCGCTTTCACCGCTCCAAAAAACACCAACCACTTTCCAACCACAGGGAACTGGACAGCCTGCTGCTACTACTAGGGAAGTCAGCAGAACAAAAACAAAGCAGTGTTGGAAGAAGTCATCAGGGTTTTTACTTGAGTACAAGTAGCCAGTGGTGGAAAAGGTTTCTACTTAACTTTACTGGGGACCCCTAGAACCCCTGGGGGTCCCCGGGCCCCACTTTGTGAACCACTGGTGTAAAGGCCTAGTCCACACTAATGCAAACTCCTTGCAACTGCCATTTGGGATAATGGTTGCTAGGAGTTGTGTCGCAGATCATTGTTGTTGACTGGCCTTAAGGCAGCAACACCTGCCATGGTAACACTTGGCCATGTTCTACAGTAGGCATAATTACATGGTTAATCACACAGCCATTACCACATGTGTTGTAAGTAACAGTTGCGTGTGTATGTTTGTGTTATTTTTCCACCCCGCTGTCCCTCTCTCTCTCTTTCTCTATTTTAAGCACCGTTTCCATTCCCATGTCTTCCAGGAGACTCCTGGCCTATCTCTGAGTCAGAGGAACGCGTCCAGAGCGCTGCCCGCCTTGCTCTTCAGCTGCCAGGTGGGCGTGGGCCGCACCAACCTGGCCATGATCCTGGGCACCCTGGTCATGAACCGCCTGACGGAGGCCTCCCAGCCACAGCCACAGTACGAACTCCTGTCCCGTTGCAAAAATCATCCTCACACCAAAGCGCGACAATGATAACTTTAACTATGTTGTTGACTATTATAGACCAGTGGTTTTCAACATCAGATTTTGTTATCAAGGTCCATTATATATTCAGCATTTGATCCGCAGACCACCATTTCTTTTTTTTTTTTAAGATTTGTTTTTGGGCTTTTTATGCCTTTATTTTATAGGATAGTAGACTGACAGGAAATGGCGAGAGAGATGGGGAATGACATGTGGCAAAGGTTGTCTGGATCGGGAATCGAACCGGCGACGCCAGCAGGCATATGTGGTATGCGCCTTGACCACTAGGCCAGCGGGTGCCCCCGCGGACCACCATTTGATGAAATATAGCCTCTCAGACGACCCAAAATGTAGAATATTTTGTTTTTGTTGGATAAGATTTTGTCCACAATTCCATTCCATCAAAATTCAACAATTCTTCAACAGTACATTGTCTAATTGTGTAGAATTCTTATAAATTAAGCAATGCAGATGTGTTTAACAATAACTCTTGAGAGCGTAAAATGAAACCAGGTTTTGGTTTATTCCATTTGGTCTAAACGGGTTGAGACAGAAGAGGTTGACGTGCTTTGTCTTTGTTTTGTTGCAGAGTTGAGGAGACGGCGGCCCCAGAGCCCAGGCCACTGTTCCAGGTCATTCATTCTCTGATCAACAAGCTGACCAATGGACAGCAGCTCATGGAGGAGGTACTGACTGGACACACAGTGGTTCTCTGACTTTTTTTGTGTGTCGATGACCTCCAAATTAATCGTACTATTCCACAGGGGCGTCACAAGAGGGGGGAAAGTGGGACTGAGTTACTAGGGCCCAAGGTGGAGGGGCCTTCATTGTTTTATACTTTAGCTATTGAAAAATAGCAGATCTACAAGCTCACAGCTGTACAATGCTGTACACACAAGATGATGAGCACAGTGTCAGTACAGTGTCACACCTGACATCCTGGCTCGAAAACAAATAGAATCTTTTTGATTCGATTTCACGTCTTCTTCCCTTCCTGACCGTTTAGGTTGACCAAGCTATCTCCCTGTGTTCTGAAATGCACAACATCAAAGAAGCGATCTACGAAAACAAAATCAAGCTGGAGGGGATCGGAGAGGACTATCAAATACAGGTCAGTGATGTTCTACGTTCTTTAAAAAATCAAACCTTGGTTCGAAGTGGAGCCGTGAAATTGAGCACTTCCAGATCTATGTTTTTGATTCTATGTGTTCCCCCCTGTGTGTGTGTGTGTGCGTGTGTGTGCCTGGCCTGAAAACAGCGCCCCTCCCTTAACATGTGTGGTCATAAAAGGTACTGTTCGAACTCAACGGGACATTTCTCACTGGTGAGACAGGACACACAAAGCCACTCAGAGGGAGACCATGGGCTCCGCCCACGGCTCCAAAAAAACACCTTCACAGTCCAAAACTAAGTAAACTATGCCTGTGGCGATGCAACAGTATTATAACTCCACTTGAAAGTTAAAATATCTGAAAAAGTACCTGTTGTAAAAGCTTTAGATCCGGGGCAAAGGACCCCTTAGCTCAGAGAGAGATGAAGCAGCGTCACTTAAACCCTCAATACTTTGTAAACATGACCTTTGTTTCTGTACTTGGTCTGTACACCAAACATCCGATCTCCAATATACAATTTACAATTTAGGCATTTAGCTTTTAATCTTTTAAGCTTTTTAAATAAAAGGCTGGTTGTGGTGTGCTGACAATGCAGAAGAGGAAGTCCCATTTCAAGCTGAACCACATTGGAGAAGTTGCGGAGAGCTCTAAAGCCAATATTTGACGGTTGGATTGTACCATTCATATAAAGGCCAAATTCAGGGTGACAGCGACAGCTAAAATTGAGCAAAACAGTAGTATTCGGAGAAAGACAAACTGTGTGCACTGGGAATATCATTGTATTTCACAACTTGTTATTTGACCGTGCTGTAAATGCTGCTTGTTTTGTTTGTTTCAGGGGAGCAGCACAAAAGACTACTTTCTGCACAGGACCATGCAGAGCTTGGAGCGCTATTTCTACTTGATCGTGTTCAATGCATATCTTCATGAACAGGTTTGATTTCTTACTTGAAATGATAATATTATTTTTTGTTATCTAGTACAGTGGGTCGGAGAACTCTCAGGGGTCTATAAATGTATTGAGAAAAAACAAATAACTGTCACAGCCGTTCCTACTACGGCAGAAGCTACCACGTCTGCTGCATAGACGCGTCACCATGGGAACCAAAGAGTTCAGTGAAAGGGGTGGGAACCCGTCTGCGACGGCTGTTTGCTTAACGATTTTGACTGCTACGGTGATCGCTTCATAGCAGCTGTACTTCCGCCTGACGGAGCCGTCCTGAAAACCGTGCTCCCTATCGTTTCCAGATGGGGGTCCGCAGAGGTGCGGCCAAATAATACGCCCATTCTGAAAAGGTTTCGTGCCAGGGACCCCCAGAGGAGAACATTTGTGTTTAAAAGAAAATCTTTTTGGTCCGTGGTCCATGACCTACAAATGGGTCCCGACCCAGTGTTTTGGAACCTGTGCTCTATTGTTCATATTATAATTATGGTTATGCACATGATTCTGTAATCACATGTAAATCGTTGTTGTCGGGTGGAAACCTTGTATGTCCAAGACCGTTCGTTTTGTATTTATCATTTTAAAAATGAATCAAAGTAGTGAAAATAGCTGATCTTGTGCCTTCCATTAGAAAGAATCACATACACTCTCAAAAACAAACAAGAGCTGTTTGAGAAAATATGGGGGAACTTTATTCAGTATATAAAGGGCAATGACCTTTCTCACTTGATGGAGGAATCGGAGGTGGGGTAATTGCACTCTCTGCAGGCACTTGTTCGGCCTTGTGGCTTGGGACTCTGTAAGTGTTAATTGTATATGTGCTCATTTTTGTTTGTTTTTATTTTTGTAAGCTGATGTTTTTTTTTTGTTTCTCGTTTGTAGTGTCATTCAAGTTATTTTATTGCAGTTTGTATTTTCATTTTCATTGTCATGTATTTGTATTTGTTGTGTGTCTCACAACGCCTTGCACCGCTTGCAGATCAGCTATTTTATTTTCACTAGTTCAGTGCAACAGTCTCGTACGATGAAGCAGGACTTTACTTTACGAAAAAAAAAATGCAAATCTGAAAGTCGGAGATACGAGGTTTCTGCCCGACAGTGACGAAATGCTGCTAGTTTGCCGGGTCAACCGGTGTAAACCAATGTGTGTGTTGCAGTATCCGCTGGCCTTCGCCTCCAACTTCAGCCAGTGGATGTGTTACCATGCCTGGTTGTACAGGCTGCTGGCGCGCATGAACCTCTCTGAGCTGTCTGCCCCGCCCGCCCTGGTCACCAAGGGAGCCCGCGTACTGGTGAGAACACAACACACACACACACACACAAACACACACACACACACACACACACACACACACACACACACACACACACACACACACACACACACACACACACACACACACTCTCTCTCTCTATTAAATAAACCAGTAAGACGCCCTAAGGTCACAGGTCAGCTACAGGTCAGCTATATCCATATCTGGAGTGCGTGAGGTCAGATGTAGAGGTATTGGCCAGCTCTATATATGGAGATCTAGGAGATGATCCAGTCGTCTCCATGTATGGCTATCCAGGGTTTGATGAGGTCGGTGTATGCAGATCCAGGTGATTATAGTCAGCTCCACATATGGAGATCCATGTGTTGTACCAACTTTCTGTCTGGGCCATACAGTATATGGAGCATGACATGAGGCGTGACTGATGCATGGGAGGTTTTCATAGTAAATACAACCTACGGTCGCAAATACAGTATGTGTGTGTATTTGTTTGACAGGGACAATACATAGAACAATGTATAAAGTTATAAGAACAATCAAAATATTATTATTATACTCCTTTTCCCCCATAGAAAATGACTTGTTATTGTCAAAACAGACGCACGCGCGCGCGCGCACACACACACACACACACACACACACACACACACACACACACACACACACACACACACACACACACACACACACACACACACACACACACACACACACACACACACACACGCCTATGAGGTTTAGGCATAAGGGATGGGGCCCTTGAATGTGCTGTTTTTGCTTTTCCGCTCTTGATGAGGTCATGTTTTGGTCCTAAAGAAGCTTTTGATTATATGTTTTTTTTTCTCCAGTAAAGTGAAGAGCATAAGCTGCTACACTGAAGGCACAGCATGTGTGTGTGTGTGTGTGTGTGTGTGTGTGTGTGTGTGTGTGTGTGTGTGTGTGTGTGCACCTACAGTAGCTGTTCCTGTATGTGTCATAAATCAAAATACCAGATATACAAGCTCACAGTGCTGCGCTGTGAGCTTGTATATTTGCACACCGTTTCACAAATCGCATAATAGGACAAACTCTTTCAGTCGAGAGAATTGATTTAGCTGTGTGTGTGTGTGTGTGTGTGTGTGTGTGTGTGTGTGTGTGTGTGTGTGTGTGTGTGTGTGTGTGTGTGTGTGTGTGTGTGTGTGTGTGTGTGTGTGTGTGTGTGTGTGTGTGTGTGTGTGTGTGTGTGTGTGTGTTCGTGCGCAGGTGGCTGACGAGTACTTGGCCCCAGACGTGCTGAGTACAGTTAAGGACATGAAGGTGGCCAACTTCAGGAGAGTTCCGAAGATGCCTATTTATGGAATGGCCCAGCCGACGTCCGAGGTAACTGCAAACGGCCAAAATAATCTTGTAATGTAAAAGGACTTATTTATTGCTGATTCATATTAGGATAATTAGCTCATTTTACCCCAGGCCATTAGGTTCATCTTGCCCCACGGCCACCATTTTGACAAAACCTGGCTAGCTTAATGCTTCAGGCTGATCTTTAGCTAAATGTTTCACATAGTTTCATACATTGGAATGTCAACGATATGCATGATATATAAGTTTAGACCTGGGTACATTTGCTTTAACATAAAACATAATTATACCAGAAAAAGTAAAACATGAACAAAAAACACTTTTTTGTGTAGAAATATGCTTGGCACTTTGCCCATGTGTCTGTCAACTCCACAGCCAGGTGGAAATGATGGTTGTGTCCTTATTTTAAGGTCACATGATAACTCATGTGTATAGTTTTAAAGACACAGGGGGTGGTTCAACTTACCCACAGGTTCATCTTACCCCGTTCTCCCCTATACAGTATGTGCAGTTTTGCGTTTAAAACACATCCTCTAAGAAAGGTGAGTTTATGTCTAAATAAGGTTGGTCAACAGGAAGCATGAGCCTCAGGAATGTTAGTAATTCTGTTTATACTTGGCAATCATAAACACGTCCTTGACATGTATTTACACCTCGGTGTCAAACAACCATTAGATGTGCATATTTCTGGCCTGATGAGTGACTGGACAGCTAAACGGAGAACAATATTTTCCCTCCATTGAGTAATTCATTCCTAAGTACAGGGACAGCCTAGTAGCCTCTGGGGCACGGGGACATTTAGCGAGAATCACAGCATGTCATCGTTCCAAATGCTCTAGATACACTTTCTTAATTATATGAATACTTTTAGCAAAACAAGTCTGACAGCAGGAGTGGCGTAACTGTGTTTTCTGATGTCATAATGATGAGGACCTGATGATGAGGACCTCTACAATTACATGTATTTGGCCGCGGACCCCCCATCTCAAAACATGTTGTTCCAGAGACCCCCAGAGAAGCACATATTTGAGTTACAAATGTTCGCTTTAAAAATACATATATTCAATGATTTGCACCAATTTTCACGACTTTTCAAAAATAGCAGATATACAAGCTCGCAGCGCAGCACTCGGTGCCGTGCTGTGAGCTTGTATATCTGCTATTTTTCAATATATAAAGCATAAAATATTGCTTAAAGTGGTCCCTGGTCTTAATGGGTTTTGCAAACTGTGCATCATTTTGGGGGTGGCAGGCGACCGGTGCAGTGCTGGCCCACCTGACGGACGAGAAGAGGAGACACGGCCACGTGCTGTGGGTCAACCTGCAGGAGGAGCTGGTGCTGGAGGGCAACGGCCAGGTCTTCACCCCCCGAGAGCCCTCCTGTCTGGAGCAACACATCCCCGTGCCTACCAACGACCCACAGACCATAGAGGTACACATTTATACCCACATCTGACCCCCAGACCATAGAGGTACACACAGGGTTCCCACGGTCATGAAATTCCTGGAAATATTTTGATTTTCTTTTTTTTTTCCTTTTTTTCAGTACTGGAAAAGTTTTGGGATTTATCAAGAGTCCGGGAAGGTCCTGGAATAAATAGCTATGCATTGTCTTTGGTTATTGATTTTGTTAATACCTCTGAAATGACAAATTAAACATGGGCCAAATTGTCAAATTAGAGGCAGAAATTGTGAAAATAGCCGATCTACATGCTCACAACGCCTCGCAACACAAGGCGTTGTGAGCATGTAGATCTGCTATTTTCACAATAGAACAGTGTTATACAAAATTCCTCAACTCTTAGTGCTCGTCAGTCGTCAGGGTGCCAGGTCCCCAGTTAAAACATGATTATTTCAGGGGTCACAGCCTGAAAAGCATACACTACCTGTCTTTGGGCATTGCGCATAGGAGTAAGTGACCTGCTATTGAGCTGAATTATATAGTCCTGGAAATTGGGTTAAATATTCTGGAAAGGTTTTGGAAAACTTTTGGAAATTAATTGGTAAAAATGTGTGGGAACCCTGTATACACTAACCCTAACCCCCAGATCATAGAGGTACACACTTATACCCACCTCCGACCCCCAGACCATAGAGGTACACACTTACACCTCCGACCCCCAGACCATAGAGGTACACATTTATACCCACCTCCGACCCCCAGACCATAGAGGTACACACTTACACCTCCGACCCCCAGACCATAGAGGTACACATTTATACCCACCTCCGACCCCCAGACCATAGAGGTACACATTTATACCCACCTCCGACCCCCAGACCATAGAGGTACACATTTATACCCACCTCCGACCCCCAGACCATAGAGGTACACATTTATACCCACCTCCGACCCACAGACCATAGAGGTACACACTTACACCCACCTCCGACCCCCAGACCATAGAGGTACACATTTATACCCACCTCCGACCCCCACACCATAGAGGTACACATTTATACCCACCTCCGACCCCCAGACCATAGAGGTACACACTTACACCTCCGACCCCCAGACCATAGAGGTACACACTTACACCTCCGACCCCCAGACCATAGAGGTACAGTACACACTTACCGGTATACCTTGTCCCCAGCTCATATAGGTACACATTTATATCCTGTCCCCACCTCCAGTGGTGTAAAGTAACTTACTTACTAAAGTACAATTGTGAGGAATTTGTACTTATTTCCAATTTCCGATACTTATACTTCTACTCTGCTACATCTCGGATCCAAATATTGTACTTTTACTCCACTACATTTATTTGAAAACTTTAGTTACTAGTTACTTGGTAAATTTGTATTATTATTATTACAAATCATACATTAACAACTTCAGCCCTGTATACATTTAGTCTTCTTTCGTCCGGGTTTTGTCATTTACTATGGGGTGTATCAGACTCATATTAAACAATGAAACGGACGATGTACGCATTTTGGCATATATGGCGGGCAAGTGCGGTAATATCTAAAAACACGTGTTGGAGTAAACGCCGGCTAAAGTGTTAAGTAAAACATCTGGATGATTCTGGATACTTTTTCTCCCGCCACCGGTTCTAGAAGCTGGAGGTGTCCCTGGCGGAGGAGACGGCGGGCTGTGGGAAGTGGCTGGAGGTGACCCTGGAGCAGGAGAAGCAGATGAGGATGTTTAAGAGCTGCGTCAGCGTGAGGGACACCTTCACCCAGCAGAGGTGCTCCCACCAGGCCCTGCAATACACACGCATCCCCCTGCCCGACTGCAGCGCGCCCACTGAGGAGGTAACACACGTTGTCCCATTAGGACTGAAAGGCCTAACATTATTGAATGCTTTAACTATTGAAAATAGCAGATCTACAAGCTCACAGCGCGGCACCGAGTGCCGCGCTGCGACTTGTAGATCTGCTATTTTTGGAAAAAAGTCGTGAAAATGTGTGCAAATCTTTGAATATATGTATTTTCCAAGTAAACGTTTGTAACTCAAATTTTGCTTCTGGGTGGTCCCTGGAACTAGATATTTTGAGATGCGGGTCCGTGGCCAAATAAATATCAGTTTGGGGGTCCTTCACATGAAAAGTTTTGAGAACCACTAACATAGTAGTCTCTCAAGATCAGACTAACTGAGCTCCAGTTAAGTGAAACCGACTAACTGAGCTCCAGTTAAGTGAAAAGGACCTTTTCTTTGACAACGGCGAGCCAGATTGCTGACATAGAAACATAGGTTTTTTCAAAAAATCTTAGAAGGATTCAAAAGACACTTATAGAATCGGGTCCAAATTAAAATTTTCATGATTTTTCAAAAAATAGCAGATCTACAAGCTCGCAGCGTTTGCTTCTGGGTGGTCCCTGGAACTAGATATTTTGAGATGCGGGTCCGTGGCCAAATAAATATCAGTTTGGGGGTCCTTCACATGAAAAGGTTTGAGAACCACTAACATAGTAGTCTCTCAAGATCAGACTAACTGAGCTCCAGTTAAGTGAAACCGACTAACTGAGCTCCAGTTAAGTGAAAAGGACCTTTTCTTTGACAACGGCGAGCCAGATTGCTGACATAGAAACATAGGTTTCTTAGAAGGATTCAAAAGACACTTATAGAATCGGGTCCAAATTAAAATTTTCATGATTTTTCAAAAAATAGCAGATCTACAAGCTCGCAGCGCGGCACTCGGTGCCGCGCTGTAAGCTTGTATATCTGCCATTTTTTGTTAAAAAGCATTCAATAATCCTAAGCCTAAATGGGTTAAAAAATAAATAATAGATATATTCAAAGCATTAAATAATGGTTTAAATGTTGCTTTCAAAAATATATATTCAAACATTTGGTAACGTTTTCACGATCTTTCAAAAATGGCAGATATACAAGCTCGCTGTGGGCTTGTATATCTGCTATTTTTTATAGTTAAAGCTAAATAATGGTTAAAGTGGGACTAGGACTGAAAAATACATAAAGATGTCTTCTAAATCCTACTGGTTTTCTGAAAGATTTATGTTTCTTAATCTGTGGTGATCAAAGTTTTTAATGTCAAGGACCCCTATAATTATACGTATTTGACCGTGGACCCCCATCTCAAAATATCTTGTTCCAGGGACCCTGAGAGAGAAAGATTTTAGTTTCAAATGTTCACTTTAAATATATATATATATTCAAAGGTTTTTCAAAAATAGCAGATCTACAAGCTTGCCGGTGGTGGTGGTGTGTCATGCAGTTTGTAGACTGAGGCTGTGGCATTGACTATGCTTTTGGCGCCCTCTAGTGGCATATAGTGCCAATTACCAAGCATTCTGAAAATGATGACCAAAATCTTGCACTCATAAGTTGAGCTATAATGATGCTAAAAATTTAGTTTTTCAGTATTTGAGGTACACTTAAGTAAACTTGTTATGCTTATTCACATTTGATTTGTATTGTCAATAACGGGACATCTTTTTATACAACAAGATTTATTTCTATATTTATCTTTCGGGGGTTTGGGTTTTTTCTTCAATCGAATAATCAAGAAGCAAGGTTTTTATATCAACTATTCAACAAATCTACTTGAAAAAAGAATGGATTTTATTTTTATAAAAGAACTTCAAATATTTATTCAGAAATTAAATAAATAGCCTATATATATGTTGTACTGTACATAGCAACAAGAACCCCAAAAGGGATTCCTGTCTTGTAAGCAACCTCCAACATTTACATTTTACAAGCAAGCATTTACAGAAAAAAACAAGCTCATAACTCGCTTAATAAGGGGACATGGTAACACTGGCCTCAACCCTAGTGTGGTGTTTTATGTTCCACTGTTTGACCGCCTGTTTCTTCCCACACACACACACACACACACACACTCAGGACTTTGACCGGCTGATGGAGGCCATGAAGGGAGCCTTGGCCGAAGACTCCCGATCCGCCTTCGTCTTCAACTGCTCCAACGGCAAGGGCCGCACCACCACCGCCATGGTCACCGCCGCCCTCACCCTGTGGCACTTTAACGTACGTACAGGGGCGTCACAACAAGGGGGGGGGAAAGTGGGACTGAGTTACTAGGTCCCAAAGTGGAGGGGCCTTAATTATTTTTTACTTTAGCTATTGAATAATAGCAGATATACAAGCTGTTGTTTGTCTTTTTTGCACATCTGTGAATCATATGTTTTCTCCCTACAGGGGTTTCCTGAGTTTGGGGATGATGAGATTGTGAGCGTTCCAGATGCCAAGTACACAAAGGGAGAATTTGAGGTAGGTACAATAATTATTATTTATTTCCTGCTGTCCAATGTAGCCCTAATTTGTACGACAAATAGCAAAAAAAAAAAAAAAATAGAAGAGCGCTTCGGATATCATGCCGTCCAGAGCGCTACACCTCAAAGTATGACAAGTACAGGGTGTTAATTTATACAAAAACGCCAGCAAAAAAGTTAGAATATGAGATTTCTGCCCGATTACGGCGAGACATGCTTTCGTCACTGTCCACTGGCTGGCCTGATGATGATGTGAGTACATTATGTACAGCACACATAAGGCTAGAGGGAATGGGCCACAGCCCTCTAAAGTGACCTACTTTACAACCGTGTCATGTAACGTCCACATTCACTCACGATTTGTAGGTTACACACACGCACACAAACACAAACAGGTCATCTGTCTATTGAATTGGGTCATTGTCGTGAGACACCTCTGCTCAATATTGTGGGTGTATATAATCTCCAACCCCCTGTGTAGTAGTAGGAGTAGTAGCCTAGTAGTGGCAGCAGCAGCAAATGGAAATGAATGTTATTGGCTGCAACCGCAGCTAGGTAGGGTCTTCCCTCAGCAGAAACCCTAGAAACATACTCTACTTGTTTTTGTTTAGAAAAGAATGGGACTGTAATTTGCTAAACGCATATCATGATGATTTGAAAAGGATTTTAAACTAGCGATTGAAAACATAAAGTGCTTATGAAAATGTAATAAAAGGTAATAGGTAATAAAATAATGAGGTAATAAAATCAAGTGTAGAGTTCACCCAAAACCTCATTGACTTGAGTATTGAGATTGTAATCTATTGCGACCGGTAACAGGTGGAATAGCATCATCTGCTTGGCCTTTAATAGGAACAGCAGGCTGAAAGAGAACCTGGAAGTGAGCTTCAATTCCAGCTGAGGTTCCTTGGGGCTTGGGGTGGAGTGCAAGATCTACTACCATCAGCTCCCAGTACTTAATTAACACACGACTTGCTGCACGCAAACCGTGCTACTCATATGCTGAGTTGGCTTAAAGTGTTTCAAGTGCCGTATTGAATCATGATTCTCAACAGGGTGATTTGTCTCCACAGTCTCCACACGAATGCTAGTGAGATACGTTTTAAAATGTGTGCCCAGATCTGCTAACTAAAGTATATAAACTGTGAACCTGTATTTGGGCCGCAAAGCCATGGGGGGAAAAAAGGAGGAAAAAAACTGGGGACACAGGGGACACTCCAGAAACAGCCAATTGGAAGAAGTCTCTGTACGCGCACGCACGCGCGCACACACAGTGTGTGCTCCGCACAGCGACAATAGGCACATGACATGCCAATCACAGCAACCCTGCAATGGGGGCATTACACAAATGGGGTTGCTATGGAAACCTTTACCGAACGCCAATTCAGCCTTTGAGCGGAGTGGGATGTTGCCTTTCTAACAACAACAACAACAACAACACCACACCACCAACAACACAAAGAGTCACTGTGGCTACCAGTGGTGGAAAGCAACATTTATTGATGTAGGCCTATTATCATTTTACCTCCACTACATCTTGAGGCATATATTGTTACGTTAGTTATTTGAAAACTTTACTTTGTAGATTTTGATTATTATTACAAATCTCTCTCTCTCTCTCTCTCTCCATCATCCATCCCGGTATAAATACTTTGGCAATTCGAAAACTGCAGATCTACAAGCTGACAATGTCAATGTAATTTTCAAAGGATTTTTTTAAAACTTGTGAAACGGTGTGGCCCGTAACTACTTAAACTTCAAAGGGATAGTTCAGCCCCACCATGACAACAGTAACATCAGTTTACTGTCAATATTCCAGGATGACCTCCCACTTGGGTAATGACGCCCCCTGGCGATCATTCAGAGAAACTACTTCAGCTCCCGTACTAACGTAGGTAGGAAGGGCCTGTCACTCAAACCGGAGTGACCCGCCTCCAGGCTATATAAGCCCCCGGAGGCGGAAGTAACATCCTCTTTTCACTCTCTGCGATATCACATTCAGATAAGTTGAAACTCAGCCTTTGTATTATTATTCTTCGCGCATTAGCCTAAAGCGGTGGCATTGGAGTCGCCCACCGGCGAGTGTTGAATTAACCCGTACTTAAGAATACTTATTCTTGTCCCGTCCTAAAACGACGGTTATTTCCTTCTATAACAAAGGGTTATTACTGCTTGTTCAGGCCTCCGCCGAAGCAAGCGTGGCATAGCATTAGCCGTTAGCTTGTTAGCTCGTCTGCTCTTTGTTAACGTTAGCTACACTGCTTACCGCTTGTTCAGGCCCTGCCCGAATCAAGCGTGGCCTAGCCTTAGCCGTTAGCTTGTTAGCTCGTCTGCTTCTTGTTAACTCTAGCTACAGTGCTTCGCCATGGATCCTCTGGCCTTCCTGCCGAGGCAATGTCCAGGCTGTCCAGGACTCATCGACGGACAGGATCTTCACCCTCTCTGTGTCGGCTGCATGGGCGTTGCACACGCCTTCTCTGCACTGAGTCCTCAGGGGAGAGCAGGACCCTTCTGTGACTTCTGCGTGGCCTACGACCACGATGTACTGGTACACCGGTTCTACCTAGCCAGGGCAGGCCTCGGGGCCTGCGCTCCACCAGGTGGGTCCACTGCTCTCAACCCCACAGCCCAGTCTTTCCTTCCCCAGGCGGCCCGCACCGTTGGTCAAGGTGCGGCGCTGCCTTCCGGAGATCCGTTTGGCAAACAGCGCGCCATTCCAAGTCAAGATGGCGCCGTGCTACATGAGACACCGCCTGCCGCGCAACCGACCGCAGCTAGCTCCACTGTCACTGGAGCTGGCGGGTCTGGTGAAGTCGCCGCTAAGAAGGCGACCAAGAAGGCTAACATCCCTCCGGTAGCCTTTTCCCCTTCGGGCGCGGTGCCCAAAAAGAAACGCTCGGATGTGACCGTCGGGGACGTTCCCCTCAACGTGAGCATCGCCAAAACAGTCCAGACTTTCAGGCGAGAGTCGGACCTGAGCTCCTGTCAGAGCGAGGGTTCTGGTTCTGAATACTCTGGATACACGGCCGAGGAGGAGGAGGACTCCGTCGAGGACGATGGTTCTCGACTCACGGTCACAGTGAAAGGTAATGCCCCTGCGGCTCCAGCACGTCAACTGGACGCCGCAGGGAGCTCCCAGTCCTCCTCAGGCACCACTGCCCCTCCACCCGCCAGTCAAGCGGGTGAAGCGGGAGCAGAGGACGTCGATTCTGCAGCAGAAATGCTGGATCATCTCACGGTCTACATGAGAGCTCTTGCCAGAGTTGGAGAGGAGTTGCCACCTCCTCTCCCCTCTGAAGAGGCCGAGGATGATGACGAAATGCCCGGGCAGGAGCCTTCGGTTCCCGCCCCGTATGTCCTCTCCAGGCTGCCGCTGGTGAAAGGATTCACCAAGGCCCTCCATTCCTCATGGAAGACACACAAAGACCCCAGGAAGCTGCCTTTTTCTGTGTTGGATTTGGTTGGCGGTGCGGAGGCAGGCATGTCCACCTGCCCTAACCTGGACCACCTGTTGGCACAATCCTTTCTGGGTTCCGTCAGACCCCAGTACAAGGATGTAGGCACGGCTAAAAACGGGCCGTTTGTCGGCCCCGTCGGCACCAACCCGCCGGGGTTCACTGTCCTGGAGGACAAGCTGCAGTCGGACAGGGCTCGTAACGCCTACCGGTCCGCTGCTCTGGCTGCTAAGGACCTTAATCTTATCCAGCTCTTGCTAGCTTCCACCAAAGACCTGGTCAAAGGTCTGCCCACGGGGGAGCACACTGCGGAGCTAAACACCCTATTCGACATCATGCTGAAGGTCAATTGGCATGCGGTCAAGTGGATGGGCAGGTCCATGGATTATAACCTCCAAGCTGAGAGAGCCCGCTGGCTCGACTATGTCGACCTCGAGCCTAAGAGGGACGTGGGCGAGAAGCCTGTGGGTCCTCGCGGGGAGATGTATAAATCCCTCATCAACATGGAGAACAGTCCCACCACACTCATGGGCGGCGGTTTGGAGCTGCTGCAGGGCAGAGTCACGTTCTTTAAGGCTGCTAAGGACATTGTCGAGTCCACCACAGTGCCACAGGAAGAACCGCAGCAAGCTAGGAGGGCGTCCCGCTCCTCCCGCGTCAAGGAAAGGGGCCGCTCTGCTTCTTTTAAGAAGCACTCGTCTTCCTCCAGGGGAGCCTCTGCAGCCAGGGCGCCTGACAGGCCCCGCAGCAAGGTTGTGGTTCCCGAGCGCGCTCAGCCGCGCCGCCCGTCCAAGGATGGCAGGCAGCAGTCTTCCTACCGCGGTGGCCGCGGTAGGGGACAGCGCAAATGACACTCGGAAGAGGGGGATTGTGCTGGGGCGGGGGTCCGAGGTGTCTCTCGGTCCCCCTCCCCCCAAACGAGGGCGTTTTTCTGTACCCCGTGTCGGGGAAATGAAAATGTTGAATTTGATGCCTCCTGTGTCGGCAATAAATATGTTGAAAGAGCAAAGTCTGTCTCTGTCCAACTCTCTCGCACTAGCACAGACGACCCCATCGTGCATGCCTCCTGTAGTAATGATGAAGTCCTGTCAGGACTCGATAATCAATCACAGGTTTTATCAGCAACCAGTAATGTTATTGTCAAACAATTATGTGGTTCCTCAAGCGCGCGAGTGGGATATCCCTCGCGTCGACAATATGACTCCTTTATGCATGCCTCCTGTAAGAATGATGAAGTCCCGTCAGGACTCTTTAATCAGTCACAGGTTTTATCAGCAACCAGTAATGTTAACGTCAAACAATTATGTGGTTCCTCATGCGCGCGAGTGGATTTTCCCTCGCGTGAGCGATGCTATGAATTTAACCTTGAGTCAGAAATTCTGTCGGCCTACTATGAGCCCGGGTCAAGGGACAAGCATAAAGGCCTTAGAGCAGGTATTAAACGTAAAAGTTCCTCTCCTGTCAGGGGAGAATGCTTTAGTTGTGGGCGAGTCTGTTTATCAGTCGAATCGCTTTGCTCTTCCTGTTGCTCTATCGAGCGAAAACCGAACGCTTCCGGTTTCACCGGATACGGATTCGCTAGCTCCCCGCTTCCGGTCCGGCCGCAAAAAAGCTCCGCTAGTCAAGCGGTACAATCAGAAGGTGTTCCCGCCTTGCGGCCTATTGAACCCCTGCGCTCCGCATCCGGGTGTTCCGGATACGGATACGCAGGTTCCCCACTTCCGGTCCCGCCGCAAAATAGCTCCGCTAGTCAAGCGGTACAACCAGAAGGTGTTTCCGCCATGCGGCCTATTGAACCCTTGCGCTCCGCATCCGGTCGTTCCGGATACGGATACGCAGGTTCCCCACTTCCGGTCCGGCCGCCAAAAAGCTCCGCCGTCACGGAAGCACAGTGGTGGGGTTTCTCTCGCTCAAAACACGCTAGCACGCTGCGCGCGACAGTGGAAGTTATGCAACCCGAGCCATTGGGTATTTCGAATGATAACCAGGGGTTACAGGTTACAGTTCGCAGACATACCCCCGCTTTCGAGCAGGGTTATTCATACCAGGGCGCGTGGTTTAAAAGCAAATCTTTTGAGAGAAGAGATCAGCTCCTTGCTAAGCAAGGGTGCTATAGTGGAGCTGGACAGGACCCAATCCCGCATGGGATTTTGGAGCCGTTATTTCCTGGTGCCCAAAAAGGGGGGGGGCTACGTCCCATCCTGGACCTAAAGGCACTAAACGTGTACCTGAAGAAATACGTTTTCAGGATGCTAACTGTACCCACCATGTTACGGTCGGTCAGGCAAGGGGATTTCCACTGTTCAGTGGATCTGAAGGATGCTTATCAGCACGTCCAGATTTATCCCCCACACAGGAAATTCCTACGGTTCGCCTTCGAGGGTCGCCTGTACGAGTACACAGTACTCCCTTTCGGTCTGTCACTGAGCCCGAGGGTTTTCGTGAAAGTGACCGAAGCAGCCATCGCCCCGCTGAGACAGCAGGGCGTCAGGTTGGCGACGTACATCGACGATTGGATGATTTCAGCGAGCTCCGCCCACGAAGTGGCGCGTCACACACAAGTGGTTTTGGCTCACCTGAAGGCCTTAGGTTTCATAGTCAACCACGGCAAGAGCATGCTGACTCCAGCAAGTCGTCTTACATTCATTGGGGTCCTTCTGGACTCATCCGACATGTCGGCCCGTCTCTCAGAGGAGAGGGTGGACAGGTTTCGGGAATGTCTCGACTCCTTTCAAGTGGGCCAGGAGGTCACTTACAGGAGTTGCATGGTACTGACGGGAATGATGGCTTCCGCAGTACATCTGTTGCGTTTGGGCAGGTTTCATATGAGACCTTTTCAAAGATGGATGTTATCCCTCGGGATCCCGCCCTCCTTGAAGTACAAGAAGGTTACGGTTTCCCCTTCCTGCGCGATCGCCCTGTCTCCGTGGCTGGTGGAGGGGTTCCTCACCAGCGGAGTCTCGATTGGCGAGGTGGTTTCCCGCAAGTCGATCACGACAGACGCCAGTCTCAGTGGATGGGGAGCCACTTTCGAGGGGCGCACAGCGCAGGGGCTTTGGCCTCTGGAGATGAGGGGTCGTCACATCAACTATTTGGAGTTGATGGCTATACTCCTGGCGCTCAAGCATTTCGAGCCTTGGATTTTGCATTGTCACGTCCTGGTCAGGACAGACAATACGACGGCCATGTTTTATGTCAACAAACAGGGGGGCCTGTCGTCGTTGCCACTGGACCGTCTGGCTCGAGAATTGACGGTTTGGTGCCTGTCGCGCCTCAAGTCGATCAGGGCCTTACACGTCCCAGGTCTCCTCAACAGCGGAGCAGATCTCCTGTCCAGGGGAGGTTCTCGCTACGAGGATTGGTCTCTCCACCCCAGGGTGGCGAACCAGATTTTTCGCAAGTTCGGTCAGCCAGTGGCGGACCTGTTTGCGTCAGCGGAGAATACGAAGTGTCCGTTGTTCTTCGCGGTGAAGGGCAGTCCTCCCTTGGGGTTGGACGCCTTAGCGCACACGTGGCCGAGAGGTCTACTGTACGCGTTTCCCCCCTTCGACTTAATCCGACCCACTCTGGAGAGAGTCAGGAGGTTCGGTCTGGAGATGCTCCTGGTGGCTCCCTACAAGGGCACGTGGAGGTCGGCGATCGCCCCTCTCCTTTGCGAACCGGGTTGGCAGCTGCCTCAGTGCAGGGATCTGTTGAGTCAGGCCAGGGGGGAGATCTTCCACCAAGACCTGCAGGTCCTAGACCTGTGGGTTTGGCACGTGAAAGGTTAAACCTGCTGGCGGCTGGTTTTTCTTCTGAAGTGGTTGCTACCATTCAGAGTGCTAAGGCGCCTTCTACGAGGACGTCTTATGATGGAAGGTGGAATGCCTTTGAGGACTGGTGTGAGTCGCGTGTTCCACCGGTGGTGGCCCATGTGGCGTCAGCCCAGGAAATTCTGGAATTTATGCAGGACCGCTTGAGAAGTGGTCTTGCATTTTCTACCCTTAGGGGGTATTTGGCGGCTATTAATGCCTGTCACCTGGGGGTGGCGGGCAAGGCACCTTCTAAAGTCCCGGAGGTCATCAAGTTCATGCAAGGAGTTGAACGTTTGAGGCCGGTGACTAGGTCTTTGTTCCCAGTTTGGGATCTGCAGGTGGTTCTAGGGGGCCTATGTCGGGCTCCCTTTGAGCCGCTTGTAGGGATGCCTTTGAAACTTTTGAGTTTCAAGACGGCTCTTTTGCTGGCTTTGGCCACGGCTAAAAGAGTTGGTGACCTGCAAGCTCTCTCGGTGTCTGCGGAGTGCATGCAGTTTATGAACAATGATCTCAAGGTGTTGCTCAAGCCTCATCTTAAGTTTGTTCCTAAGAACATGGTGGTTCCTAAGGAGCCTGTTGTTCTTCTGGCTTTTCATCCTCCTCCGTTTGTCTCGGTGGAGGATGAACGGCTGAATTGCCTTTGTCCTGTCAGGGCATTGAAGGCCTACTGTGACAGGACTGCTGGTTCTAGAGCTTCTTCTCAGCTCTTCGTGGAAATGGGCAATGTTCTTGTCAGAAAGCCGGTGTCTAGACCCACTCTTTCGAGGTGGATTGTGGATGCTATTAGGCTGGCTTACTCTAGTGCGGGTGTGGAAGTGCCGGCGGCACTTAAAGCCCATAGCACTAGAGGTGTGGCTACTTCGTGGGCACTGGCAAAGGGAGTCTCCGTTCAGGAGATTTGTGTTTCGGCTAATTGGTCTTCGCCTTCTACCTTTGCAGCCTACTATCACCTGGATATCGAATCCTCTTCGCTAGCGCATTCGGTTCTGGGTGTAGTTGCCTCCTCTACGTCATAGAGGAGTCGGATCTTCCCCTCCCACAGGTGGGCATGTAGCCACCTGGGGTATTTTGGGGGGGACCCTGTGTTTTCCTTATATAGTGTGTCTTACTTATAAGGCGGACTTGTCCTTTTCATTTAGTTGAATGAGGCGGACTTCGGTCTGTCAGGGTCTCTCCTTATTTTCTCATGCCTTCACACCCAGGTCCGGTGGGCCTGGGACCTTCTGGGTGATGGGTCACGCCCGTTTGGGCTGTGCTCACCCGTATGAGGGGTGTGTGGGGGTATGAGAGTAGGTTGTGGCTTAGAGGGGAGTTTAAGAATCCCAAGTGGGAGGTCATCCTGGAATATTGACAGTAAACGGTAGGTTCCGTACGGAACCATTGTTTACTTAGATATGGAAGGATGACCTCCCACGTAATGCCCCTCTGTTTCACTGAATGTGGCAGAGAGGGGTATTAAGAGGATGTTACTTCCGCCTCCGGGGGCTTATATAGCCTGGAGGCGGGTCACTCCGGTTTGAGTGACAGGCCCTTCCTACCTACGTTAGTACGGGAGCTGAAGTAGTTTCTCTGAATGATCGCCAGGGGGCGTCATTACCCAAGTGGGAGGTCATCCTTCCATATCTAAGTAAACAATGGTTCCGTACGGAACCTACCGTTACACACAATGGTAACAACATTCCAAATGTCCCCCTTTTTTTCCCCCCAAGATTTCCTTTTTGAAAATAGCATGCGATGCGCTGTGAGCTTGTAGATCAGGGTTCCCCAATTAGTTTTCCCCAAGGGCCGAATTATGTCTAGGGTACCAAGCCGAGGGCCACAACATTGCAGGGGGTGACGGTGGCGTTCCCACTACTCCAGCGACAGTCTTCGTCGTTGTCGGGTGAAAATCTTGTATGTCCAAAACCGTTTGTTTTGAATTTATCATTTTAAAAATGATTTAAACTAGTGAAAACAGACGATCTACAAGCACACAACGCGGTGCGAGGTGTTGTGTGCTTGTAGATCGGCTGTTCTCACTACCTTTGTGCAACGGCCCCAAATTTGGAGATACGAGATTTCCACCCGACAACGACGATATACTAGTGTTGTTGCTGCTCTTATACCACCATTATTACTGGGGTTGGTGTGGGCCAGACAGTAGCCCCCCGTGGGCCGCAAATGGCCCGCAGGCCACCTATTGGGGAACCCTGTTGTAGATCCTCAAAATGCCGATGTTTAATAGGCATATATATAAGTGCCCGTGCTTTGCCTAACGGTCGCTTCTTTAGAGCTTTTGTTTTCATAGACCTGGTTGCCTGTTTGTTCCTCTCGCAAAATCCGGCAACACTTGGCTTATTGCGTCTGCAACATCTGCAGCACAGACCTGCTGACACACATATTAGTGAGTGTAGGGCATGGATGATGGATGGATGGATGGATGGATGGATGGATGGATGGGTGGGTGGATGGATGGATGGATGGATGGATGGATGGATGGGGTGTTGCCTCGAGGCCAGTTGTGTTCCCTGCTGTCCCTTTTCAGCCTCAGTGCCTGGCCAGTCTGTCTGTCTGTCTGTATGTCTGTCTGTCTGTCTGTCTGTCTGTCTGTCTGTCTGTCTGTCTGTCTGTCTGTCTGACTACCTCCTAGTAGAGCTGGGTGCGATTATATGACTTCAAATCAATATCACTTTTATTTTGTTGCTGTCACAGGCAGAAACCTCTAACTATTCTCCTTGTAGATGGGCTATTTTAACTATTTTAAATAGCTTTTTGAGCGGTGGTCACACCGTCTCCATAGCATGGCTGTGTGTGTATGCGTGCGTGTATCTGTGTATGTAGCCTGAGTACTGCTGAGTGACCAGAGAGGTGCTGTTGAGCAGCCTTGAAATGTACATGCATGCATGCATGGATATTACACGCGCACACACACACAGTGACACAGCCTTGAAATGAATGGTGTGAATTTTAAATAATAACAAGAAAAGGAAGGTTTTGGACATACTTACAAGGTTGTCATTGTCCACCGCTGGCTGGCCTGATGATGTGTGTGTAACAGTATGTACAGTACACATAAGGCTGGAGGGAATGGGCCACATCCCTATGAGTGACCTACTGTAGTACATGGACACTAGACCAACGCAGTTTTGTAAACGGCAGCTTACAGCATGTCACGTAACGTCCACGGTGGCACGGTCGCTCATGATTTAAACATAAACAGGTCATCCGTCTATTCAACTGGGTAGTTTTTGTTGCCAACGCGGTCCATCGCTGGATTTAGGCCACAGGAGGATGACCACAAGATGTTTCCTTTGCATGAAAGTTAAAAACTCTGTGTTTGTTTTAATTTAGAGATGTTGTTGACCCGGAAGATGATCTGGCAAGGCATGTTTTACATTAGTTCAACTCAGCGACAACAATCACATTTTGATTCTGTTTTTCTCTCTCTATTTGTTTTTCCTTTTCTTTTCTTTCTTTGAGAGAGTACTTTCGTTATGTTTTGTCTGAAATGTCACATGAAAAGGGTAGGCACAATAAGCCTTTTTGGTCTAATATTTCATAGGAAATGAAATGAATACAGGCCTATTGTCATTTCAAAATGTTAGGACCAAATACATTAGTACTACTACTAACCTCCTCAAAATCCCCATGACCAACCTACGTTACCATGGGCGACCAGGCCTTATTATAGTATTATTAGTTCTATTAAGACAACATGATTTCCAATTGGACAGTAATACAGAGAGTTGAACCATCCACAGGTGGTGATGCGGCTAGTTCGCCTGCTCCCCGACGGCCACCGGATGAAGAGAGAGGTGGACATGGCTCTGGACGCGGTCAGCGAGACCATGACCCCCATGCACTACCACCTGAGAGAGATCATCATCTGCACCTACAGACAGGTAGGACCACCACCCGTCCTGGAACCCATGGGGACACTAGCCTTGCGTAGCCAGACTGTGTGGATATGAGTCTGGTACTAATAATATGGAAACATTTTTGGAGCGGTGATAGCCGCTTCCTACATTTGACTTGTGTGTCCCTATGTCCCTACTGTATGTGTGGTGCAGCACAAGTGTGGTGCAGCACGAACAGCTGCAATACCGCTGGTTGACCAAGTGGCGCTGTTGAGACACACACACACACACACACACACACACACACACACAAATGCAGTTTCACACGTGCTGTCATGAACGGTTCTTTTTTCTATTGCAAAGTGCAAACTGCTAATAAACTCTTCAATCAATCAACACGGTATAGCTGCTCAAATGCACCGCTCCACTTCAAACTGATGTTTTGTTTTTTTAGTTTTTTTCCAAGGGGCGGGTTAAAAAAGGAAAAAAAGGTCTTCGGACACAATTGGTTACGCCAGACCAATACTGATTACCCTGATTAGTTACCAAACTCTTCGTGAGGAGTGAGGAAATGGATACACAATTGAGCGTGGCTGGCGGATTTGTCTGATTCCAGGCTATGGGGATTGGGGACGCCACATTCCTTTTTGTGTTGAAACAGGAACTCTTGTTAGTGTCCTCGTCTTTCTTAGCACCACAGCCTCCCCAGTGCTGTGCTGCGTTTATTCCGACTAACTTAGAGGAGAAATAGAGGGAGGAATGGTCTTCCCAACGACACGCAGTAGGGAGAAGTTCAACTTTTAGCATTTGTGGCAGAAGTGAAAGTTTTTTTGTGCCCCCTGAACATGCAATCCCGATTTCGAGTTTATTTGATGTTGCGTTCATGATTTCCGAAACGTGAGAGGCCGAAACGTTGTGTTTTTTATACCGCTTGGTTAATACAGTTATTTGGGGAGCATTAAGACCTGTGTTTGGATCTATTCTTTTCTTCAGAATTCCATTTTTGATCCAGCACCCGTCGCAATATTGTGGATGTGCGTGTATCTCTTGACCGCTAGCGTTCATGATATGTGCCATTTTGTTTTGTAAGAAATGGGTCCCTCTCGTTAATTGTCTTAGCCAATTAGAGGCAAACTATATGGAATATCAAAAAGATGGTTTGATGCTCATTGCCACAGGACTCCTGAGAAATTAATGTGTGTGTACCCGATTTGGTGGAAAAATCACATGTATTATCTGCAACAAACTGTGACATTTGTTGCATTCGTGTTGCAATCTCCTCGGAAATCGTTATATCCGATGGAAAATAGAAGAGAAAAATATAGAATTTAGACGTTTGCCCTGAGGTGGGACCCAGACGAGACCCATACAAATGTGTCCGCGACCCACTGTTTGGGAAACTGGGACCCCAATCTACATCCTTGTTGTTTATCTAACTCTGAGGCTTTACAAATGGAACAAAACGGAGGGTTCCATTGCACACTCTCAGAGTTACAGACCCATATAAAGGTCAATTTGGACCGCTGGCTTTGACCTGAGATTGAGAATGAGAGAATAATTTTTACTTTGCTCTAACTTTGCAGGCCTGCATTGGCTGCAGTTCCACAGGTGTCCCATAGAGGGCAGCAATAACTTAATTCTGTCATGGCAGACACTGCAGAGACTTGGGGACACATGAATCAAACTGTACAAGTCACTGATCTAAATTACTGTCTGGAGTTGCTGTTGCCAAGGGGGGGGGGGGGGGGGGGGGGGAAGCGCTAAGGTGAAACATACTGTAATTAATGTAACATATTATCATTATAAATCCCATTCTAAGGAAATTCAAGTGGGCAGTAAACGCTCTGGAATGGAAAACAGCAGTGCAGATAGAGAGGATGGAACAACATTGATTGCTTGTGGGATTTTGAGACTTTCACTTTCCAAGCGGAGTCTTGTAAACACATTGGCACTCATGGTACAATGAACAGCGAGTAGTGTGGAGGCGAGGGGGTTCGATTTACCTGCTTTCTTTTGTAATGACTTATGATGGCAAACTGGAGAAAAGCACGTATTTCTCCCGTGTCTGGGGTCCTGATGGAAGTCTGGTGCTATCCCCCCCCCTCCCCCCCTGGGTCACGAGAGTTATTCATTCTATTGAAAATCCATGTAGACAAATCTTAGATCGCGTCATGTAAGAACTCTGAAGTAGAAGTCAGTTTTTTTTCCGTAAATGATGAATGCCTTAATTGATCATATCATCAGTGGTGTAAAGTAACTAAGTACATTTATTTAAGTACTGTACTTAAGTGCAGTTTTGAGGTATTTGTACTTTACTTGAGTATTTCCAGTTTTCAGTACTTTTACTTCTACTCCACTATATCTCAGAGGCAAATATTATACTTTTACTCCACTACATTTATTTGAAAACTTTAGTTACTAGCTACTTTGCAGATATAAATTATGATATTGTAAAAAATACATTAATCCACTATTTCACTATTTTATGCGTATGCTATTTGAAAATAGCCGATCTACAAGCTCACAATGCATCTGTACTTTTACTTTTGGTACTTTAAGGACATTTGGATGCGAATACTTTCATACTTTTTACTCAAGTACATATTGAATTCTGGACTTTTACTTGTAACCGAGTTGTTCTACCCTGCTGTATTGATACTTTAACTTGAGTACTTTTTCCACCACTGCACATCATACTATCCAAAAGTATCCAAAATAGCAGTTCTACGAGCACTAAAGGTAAATAGTGAAAATACCTGCAATGCCCCCCCCCCAACCCTCTCCCCCCACAAGTAATCATTTAAAAATAGTTAAAAAAGGTGGACATTTACACACAACCCATCAAATATAATCCCACAACCCCCACCCCCAAAAGTCAGGTCTTGACGACCCCATTGTTTTGGGAACACCTAACTGCACCACCACCGGTACCATTTGCTCTGTTTTAGCCATTTGTAACAACAGACCATAATACTCAGCTGTGTGTGCGTGCGTGTGTGCGTGCAGCTAGGGGCGTCACACCAAATTCTGGGCCCTGGGTACAAGGATTCACTGCGGGCCCCCCATTAATGTTAACTATTGAAAAATAACAGATATACAAGCTCACAGCACGGCACCGAGTGCCGCGCTGCAAGCTTGTAGATCTGCTATTTTTGAAAAATCGTGAAAATGTGTGCAAGAAACTTATGTTTCTATGTCAGTGGTGCTCAAACTTTTTCATGTGAAGGACCCCCAATATGATATGTATTTGGCCACGGACCCCCATCTCAAAATATTTAGTTCCAGGGACCCCCAGAAGCAAAATTTGAGTTACAAATGTTTGCACACACTTTCACGTCTTTTCAAAAATAGCAGATCTACAAGCTTGCAGCGCGGCACTCGGTGCCGCGCTGTGAGGTTGTATATCTGCTATTTTTCAATAGCTAAAGTTACTAGGGCCCCTCCACCTTGGGCCCTAGTAACTCAGTCCCACTCCCCCCACTCCCCCCACTCCCCCCCCCCCCCTTGTGACGCCCCTGCGTGCAGCAGCCAGCCTAGTCTTACGCGACACGGGTCTGCATGGAGGTACCCAGCCCCGTCTCCACAATATCAATGGACCTCATTGTCCTGAAAACCCTGCTCTGTCTTTCTGCCTTATTTCCTCTTGCCTCTCTCTCTCTCTCTCTTTCTCTCTAGCTCTCTAGCCCCACCTCTCCCCCCTTAAAACCCATTTAGGCCTAGAATCATTGAATGCATTAACCAGTGAAAAATAGCAGATCTACAAGCTCACAGCGCGGCACCAAGTGCCGCGCTGCGAGCTTGTAGATGGGGGTTCCAACTTCATCTCTCTCTCAGCTAAGGGGTCATTGGACTGAAACACATAGAAGACCCCTGCCATAGATAAATAAGAATAATGGCATAGTGAGCTGCTGTAGCCCTAGATATCTGCACTGCACATGTCTCATCATCCCTCTGCCAAAAAGCACTGCCCCTCAGGCCTTCCTTCTCAGTCCCAGGAGTGTCCGCCGTAGAATTTTACTTTTTATTTATTTAAAATAAAAGAGAAACTTTAACGTGCAACCTTCTGATGGCCTGCATCTATCTATAGCATATCCGTGCTGTCATTGGGTGGAAACCTTGTATCTCCACATTGAAAACAAGTCGATCTGTAAGCTCACAACGTGCCAAGCTTGTAGGCCTCCATCTCCCCCTCTACCGCACTTTGTGAAAGTGGTTGTATATGTAGGTTTTATGAATATCGAACCAATGAAATGTATCATCAAGAGCTTGTGACTAAAGAACAACTACATTGGATGCACACAGATATTTTTTTTCCCCATCTCCCTTAAAAGTAAAGTGTTTTGGACATACAAGGTTTCCACACGACGCAATAAAATCACAGATGGCTGTGGTTTCTATTTTGATCTCCCAATGCTGGAGTTGGAAAGGGTGAATTTATTCTGCTCTTCTTCCTTCCCGGTGTCCGCTGTCCGGGTCCTGTGTGCACGGAACAGGAAGACCTCAGGTCGGCACCACGTCCCCTTCCAGCCCGTTTAAGTCCCCGCCTCCTCTGTGGGCTGACCGGCGGGGCCAGGTGGTAAACAGAGACAGATGTTCCCGGGCCCGGCACCATTTCAGGCACCACCAGTTCAGGCTGTGACCCCCAAAATAAAATTATCCTATTTTAACTTGGGACCCAACACCCTGATGACCACTAAGATAACATGGTTCTATTGTGAAAATATTTTCACAATTTCTGCCTCTAATATTTGACAATTTGTCCAATGTTTAATTTGTCATTTTAGAGGTAGTATTAAAAAGTCCTTAAATTGTCACTTTAGAAATGTGCAAATACCTTCTATACACTTAAACTTTATGTTGGTTTGTTTACTGTTGAGTGAGAAAACAATGTTTCACATTAAGTTAATCATTTGGGGGGATCCCGACCCACAGGTTGAGAACCACTGGTTTAAAGCACTGTTTCCAAAACAGTGGGTCGGGGACCCTTTTGTGGGCCACAGACCAATTTGTGTGGGTCACGGCAAAAAAAATCACATAGCCCTGCCCCCCCCCCCTCCAGTCCTGGGTCACGGCTAAAAAAATCACATAGCCCTGCCCCCCCCCCCCCTCCAGTCCTCTAATCAGCAGTTGTGAAAAAGTACTCACATTTGTTTTTAAGTAAAAGTATTAATACTGCAATTTAGAAATACTTAAGTCCAGAAGCTCACAATTCGTTGAAATATAGGGTAATAATCAAAATCTACATAGTAACTAGCAACTAAAGTTTTCAAATAAATGTAGTGGGCTGGGGCACTAACCCATGCTGCTCCCGGGTGCCCTCTACATGATAAACACATGTGGATCTCTGCCGTCATGGTGATGATGTTATATTGATGACATCACTCTTGCCCAAATATGGAGGGGCACACGACTGTCTTGTGAGTGAGGTCAGACCAAAGCTCTGCTCAGCATATATGAGGTGTGAATACAGTCCAGACTTCCACCTCATTCCACTGAGACCAGAGGGGGCTGTGTCCACATAATGTTGTTGTGAGAGAAGGGGGTACAGAGAGGTAGAGAGAGGACAAATTGTCCGGCCTCAACAGAACCTACACCTCTGTCCCCATCACAGTCCATGTATAGCAGCAGCTTTGACAATGAACAGCCAGCTCTCCTGATCTGAGTGCATCTGAGCCACGGCGACCTCAACTGCAAAACGCTGTGGAATGGACAAATCTGTTCAGTCAGCGCCAGTCAGCAAATCGTCCGCTCTGTAACCAGCCGGAAACGAGTAGACACAAAACCTCGACGTCGTCAACGGTTTAAAGAGATTTTGTCTCAACCAACAGGAGACGCAAAGAAACATCAGATCATTTACACAGGAAAGAAAACACACACTTGTGAACAGTGTGAGAAAAGTTTCAGTAGGTTAAGTAACCTGAAGACACACCGGCGTGTGCACACGGGAGAAAAACCTTTCTACTGTAAACTGTGACAAGAGTTTCGGTGAGCTACATATTCTTAAGACTCACAAGTGTATCCACACAGGTGAACAACCTTTCCACATGTGACAAGAGTTTCAATCA
Organism: Nannobrachium achirus; assembly: GCF_963921795.1. NCBI lineage: Eukaryota > Metazoa > Chordata > Actinopteri > Myctophiformes > Myctophidae > Nannobrachium > Nannobrachium achirus. Next base: position 21,767,427 of record NC_137825.1, on the reverse strand, counting down.
CTCAAGTAATCTGAGGAGACACCAGTGCGTGTCTACGAGGGAGGAAAACCTCTCCACTGTAAACAGGGTGACAAGAGTTTCAGTAGTTTAGATCAGGGGTCTTCAAGTTTTCAGGCCAAGGACCCCTTAGTTGAGAGAGAGATAAAGCAGCGACCCCCACAACATTTTCATAGATTCCATATAGTTTCATTGTTTGACAGCACGATCATCGTGTATTTTGGATTCATGACAATTTGTGTTTTCAGATATTTAACCACTTGAACCGTCAATACGTAATAAACTTGACCTTGCACTCTGTACATTTTTCCTCTCTACACCAAAACTCTTTGCCGAAAATAGCCGATCTACAAGCTCACAACGCCTTGCAGCGTGAGGCGTTGTGAGCTTGTAGATCTGCTATTTTTGGCTAAAGTTCTCAGTATGGACACTAGGGTTCAAGTGGTTGATATAAAAAAGGAGGAAAAAAAGCTTCTATCACACAAAGATTTGGGGGACCCCCTGTAGTAACTCTAATGACCCCCTAGGGGTCCTGGACAGCCTGTTGAAGACCCCTGGTTTAGATAGTCTCAAGACACACCAGCATTTGTGAAACATGTATGATCCATAATGATCTCCCAGTGCTTTTAAATCCACACTGTAGGCTACTATCTCTCAGTCAGGCTGCTAACTGCATGCTTACAGGGAGTGAAGAGCAATGATCCGGAGTGAGAACGCAACCGTAATGCTTCATTTGTGCACGTGCCGCAGTGCCACACCACTTGTGGATGCAATGCATTGTGAGCTTGTAGATTTGCGGTACTTGCAGATTCTAGTCGACTAAAATGTATTTTGGCGTTGAAATGCCTGATTTATACTCATCTGTATGCCGAAAATACAGATCTACAAGCTCAAAGTTTTTTTCTTTTCTTTCTGCCAAGGAATCCCCAAATGTATATGTAGTTGGACCTCCATCTGAAAAAGTGTTGCGCCAGTGAAGATTTCCCCCAGAATTGAAGATTTGTGTTGAAAAATTCAAAAACATGTTCTTGAAACTTGTAGAGTATTTTCCCAAAAAAAATACAGATGCACAAGCTTCTGTCATCTGCCATTTTTGAAAGTGTTTGCCCTTAATGACATAAGCCAAAACGGGGCCAGGGGGGGGAAGGGGGCTGCAGAACACCCCTGCAGACAACCCCCCCCTGCCCCCGCGGCTGTGCTGGCCGCCATGAAACCAAGGTGAATCATGCTGTGTGTATGCGTGTCCGCGAGAAAGGCCCTCACGGTTTGGACGGGGCAGTGGAAAAATATTTTCAGAAAGCGGAGAATGCAGCGAGCAGTTTTTCTTTTTCTTTTTTTCTTTTTTTTTACAGAGGGGACAACGGTAAGGCAGCAGGTTCTCAGACTGGGGGTCCGGGGGACCGCCTCTTCAGGGGTCCTTGAGGGAGTTCCAGGACCCCCCATCCCGCCAGCTAAATGGAGGTGGGGGTCCATTTGGTTCCATTGGTACGCTCTCAAAGTTAACGCAGGATCCGTACGTGGCCCCCTAATGCGTACCAAACTAGGGGTCCTTGAAATTAAAACTTTTTTTTCCCCCCCTTTTTTTTTAGAGCAGTGGTTCTCAACCTGTGGGCCGGGACTGGGTCCCCAAATTATTTTGGGGGGGTCCCCAGATGATTCACTTAATGTGCAACATTGTTTTCTCACTCAACAGTAAACACAAAGTGTATAGAGGTTATATACACATTTCTAAAGTGACAATCTATGGACTTTTTAATACCTCTAAAATAACAATTTAAATCGTCAAATATTAGAGGCTGAAATTGTGAAAATATCCGATCTACATGCTCACAATGCCTCGGGTTGCGAACATGTAGATCTGCTATTTTCACAACTTTTAGTGCTCGTCAGGGTGATGGGTCATGGCCTGAAAAGGTTGAGAACCACTGTTTTAGAGAACCACTGAGGTATGGGGGACGACCTTGGACAGGCACTGGTGTAGGGGGAGGAAGCGTGGGCTAAAAAGGGGGAGGGTTGAGGAGAGAGAGAGAGAGGCCCGAGGATGAGACAGACGACCACAATGCTGGCAGACCTTTTCTTTATTTTCATTTAACCAAAGAAAAAACTAACAATGAATTTGGGTAAAGAATGGAAGAAACGAGAGAGAAGGAAGACATTGCTGAATAGGCCAGTATGCATCGCCACTGACCGGCGGTGGTCTTGTGCTGTGTATAATGTACGTCCATATCGGTTAACTTGGTCTTTTGAATCAAATTCCATTTAGTTTTTGTCATATTTTAGTCATCTGAAATGTTTTAGTTTCAGTCTAGTTTTGGTTGACTAAATACCCCACGATTCTAGTCGACTGAAATGTATTTTGGCGGGCCTTAGTGGCGTTGAAATGCCTGATTTATACTCATCTGTATGTCGAAAATAGCAGCTCTACAAGCTCGAGCTTGTAGATTGGCTTGACACCTGCACACAACCAAGCATAAAATCAACACCATGAGGCCGATTCTTGCAAGACACATTTTTGGACACTGCTCCGTGCTCCTACAGATTTTGCCCTAAAATCATGCAAACCGGTACACAGTATCTCTACAGTCATTTCATCAAAATGCATCTGTCCCATCTAGCGCCACCATCTGGCTGATTCTTGAAAAACACATTTTTGGACACTGCTCCTACAGATTTTGCCCTAAAATCACGCAAAGCAGCAGTATTTCTGCAGTCATGTCATCAACATGGATCTGTCCCATATTCCCTCCTGATTGGCTACCATTGCCTTCCAAAGTCCTACTAGTCCCTCCCTAATATTTTAGTCTTTTTTTTTTTTTTTTGCGAAAGTCATGGTTTTAGCCATCATAGCTTACGTTTTTAGTTCATTTTTTATGTTGTTTTCGTCATTGGGGAAAAAAAAGCATGTCTAGACAACATTTTTCGTCATAGTCATTTCTTCTTTTTCTTTTTTTTTTTAGGAATAGAAACGCTGGTGGTTTTTGCGTCCTTATGGGGATCATTGAGCGTACTACTCCGTGTTTACACTCCTCTCCTCTCTTTTAGGATGCCTGCTTGACATAAGTGGGCCAATTACAACGTGGAGATCTATGCGCACGGTGGCCAAGGGAAACATTGGCGTAGAAATGAACCCGGCTGAACCAGAGGCAGGTTGTCCTGCGTGCAGGGGCGTCACAAGGGGGGGGGGAGTGGGACTGAGTTACTAGGGCCCAATGTGGAGGGCCTGCCTTAATTATTTTATGCTTTAACTATTGAAAAATAGCAGATATACAAGCTCACAGCCACGCTGCGAGCTTGTAGATCTGCTATTATTGAAAAGTCGTGAAAATTTGTGCAAATCTTTGAATATAAGTATTTTTTTAAGCGAACATTTGTAACAAAAATGTTGCTTCTGGGGGGTCCCTGGAACTAAATATTTTGAGATGGGGGTGGTCTGTGGTCAAATACATATCATTTTGGGGGTCCTTGACATGAAAAGGTTTGAGAACCACTGACCTTAGAAGGATTTGAAATATTTCCAGATTCAAAAATAGCAGATCTACAAGCGCGGTGCCGCGCTGCGAGCTTGTAGATCTGCTATTTTTTCAATAGTTAAAACACAAAATAATGCGTTCCCGGTCTAAATGGGTTAAACCCCCTCCCCTATGAAGAACATTCATGGGGGGCCCACAGTGAATCCTTGTACCCAGGGCCCAGAATTTGGTGTGACACCCCTGCCGGCGTGGACTGAGGCGCGAGGTTAGCCCCTCTGAAAGAGCCCTCTCACACATAGGACAGAGCGCCGCTCAGAGCGCCAGTGGTGGAAAAAGTACTCACTTTTTAACTTGAGTAAAAATATCAATACTGTAAGGTAGAGAGTAGAGACACTCTGTTACAAGTAAAAGTCCCGAATTCAAAATGTACTTGTGTACAAGTAAAAAAGTATTGGTATCAAAATGTACTTAAAGGGGAAGACCACCCATTTTCAATATTGAACTATGTCATTAATATACCTTAGAGGAGTTGTGTGGAAATAGAAAAAAAGTTCCCCCCCTTCTGTGTTGCCTAGAACTGGAGGATTGATTTTGGGGTTTGTATTGTAAATTACAATGTGTGATGTCATCAAGTTGTAATTTACAATACAAACCCCAAAATCAATCCTCCAGTTCTAGGCAACACAGAAGGGGGGGAACTTTTTTTCTATTTCCACACAACTCCTCTAAGGTATATTAATGACATAGTTCAATGTTGAAAATGGGTGGTCTTCCCCTTTAAGTCACCAAAAGTATAAGGCGCTCATTGTGCAGAATGTGCCGTTTCACACGTTTTCAAATATATGAAATGTATAAAGAAAATCTTTTGAAAACAGCAGATCTACATGCTTGTAGATCTGCTATTTTCAAATGGCCAACATTGATATACGGCTGAAGTGGTCACTGTATGTTTTCTCATAATCTAAATCAATAAATTAACTAGTAAATAACGTTTACAAATAATTACAGTGGAGTAAAAGCACAATGTTTGCCTACTGAGATGTAGTGAAGTAGAAGTAAAAGTACTGAAAATTAGTAAAGTAAAGTAGTAAAGTAAAGAAAATACCTCAAAACTGTATGTACTGTACAGTACTTGAGTAAACTTGAGTACATAGTTACTTTACCCCACTGCAGAGTGGTGGAAGGTGGGTGGGTGAGTATGAGGAGAGGAGGGGGGGGTGGTTAGATGTTTTCCTTTCTAATTCCCAGCCTCTCTCATGCCCCTGCCAACTGCAATATTTGCGGCGGTGCCGTCTACGAATCAACATTTTTTATTTTTGCCAGGCTCTTAAATCACATCTTATAAGCAGGTGCAACAACCATGCAGGTGAGCTTATTTGGACGCCCGCCGCTATAACGTTAAGCCCCCTTCCCTTCCCATTTCAAAAACAGACCCAGACAGGGAGGGATTTGTGTGTTTCGTGGCCTGCTGTGCTCCCCTAGCCCCGAGCCTAGTGCAGTCAGTGTGGTGGTGGTGCTGTGTAAGCAGCAGTGGAGAGAGGAGGGGAATACACCGGGATATATTTAAAGAATCCCTAGGGACCTCCAGGGTAGGGGGTTAGGGGGGGGGGAGACTAGGATGCACAGCTGTTAAAAGGCCAAATGTTTATTCAGAAGCATTTTTTATTTTCGTGGACTTTTCCACTACTTTAATTTACATAAAACGATGCTCGGTTAAACCCGTTTAAGTCATCTCGATTCTAAGTGAAACAGGCCCCGAGTTGGCTCTGTACTTTCTTCCCTGTCTACACCAAATGTTTTCGCCAAAAGAAATGCCGATATACAAGCTCTCAACGCGTCGCAATATCGGCTATTTTTTTGGCCGTTGCCTCCCCCCTACCTCTCCCAGAATACAGATCGTCGTTGTCGGGTGAAAACTATGTCCAAGACGGTTTGTTTTGTATTCATCATTTTAAAAATGAACTAAACTTGTGAAAATAGCAGATCTGCAAGCACACAACGCCTCGCGTTTGGGTGCTTGTAGATCGGCTGTTTTCACTGCTTTTGTGCGACAGCCTTGTATGATGAAGCAGGGCTTTACTTGGTGAAAAAAAATACACATTTGAATCTTGGAGATACGAGGCTTCTGCCCGACAGTGACGAGATGCTGGGTTTCAGGTGTTTAATACATCTAGTCCTCGTCGCTATTCCCCATTGATGTCTCCATGACATGACCCATTATGCCATGTTCAGCTGGAGCCATAGAACGCCAGACCGTGTAAACATTAGTCGCAGGAAAATGCTGTCTGAAAAAGACATGGATTTGGTTTGCTTACAGCTATTCCTCCAAAATGCACTTTACTTTTTGACTTGAGGTCTGGTGAAATCCTGCTTGTTTTTTTGTATTGACCAATCTGACCAATCTGATACAATCTGAAGGTTTCTTGTCACAACATAATAGTATGTCAAAAGGATCACATAAACAGCTTGAGAGCAAGTGCAAAAAATTTGTGAGAAAACTGAGCATGGGGGCTGCAGAGACCTACAGAAAACTTGAATCAACCAGTAAGACTCCCTAATCGGGAGATAAGCGCCCGTCAGGTAGGGCTGTCACGATATGACATTTTACATGACGATTAATTGTCACTCAAATAATTGCGATTAACGATTTAATTGTGTTTTTGTCGTTGACAATTACATTTCTGTTTGTCTTTTAGGCTTTGTCGTTGCACATGGTAGATATGACACATAACCTAAATATACAAAGAAATTACTGACATATTTGTCCACTTTATACTTAAAAAAATAACATTGGTAGTGGAAATAGCCGATCTACAAGCTCATCGCGACGCGTTGTGAGCTTGTAGATCGGCTATTTCCGCTATTTTTTACTTAAAAAAAATATATGAACATTTTTTTAACATGGAAACGATTATGACGATTATGAAAAATAATCACGATTATGTCAAATAATTGCGATTAGACGATTATGTAATAATTGTGACAGCCCCACCGTCAGGTCACATACACAAACTTTAGAAGGCAATGGTAGCCAATCAGGAGGGAATATGGGAAATGTTACAGATCCATGTTGATGACATGACTTTAGAGATACTGTGTACCGCTTTGTGTGATTTCGGGGCAAAATCTGTAGGAGCAGTGTCCAAAAATGTTTTTGCAAGAATCGGCCTCATGGTGGCGCTAGAAGAGCCATGTGAGAAATGAGGGGTGGAGGTTGTGGTTTGGCAGCCAAGGAGTGTGTGTGTGCATAGTTTGGCATGGATCGGGGCAACGGTGGCGGAGATATGAGTAGGGGAAAATTGTGACGTGACTGACTGACTGACTGACAGACTGATTGACTGACAGAGAGCTGGTGGAGGTTTTTCAATACATTCATACAATTTCAACATACAGTACTAGACCATCCCTACTCTTAAGTGGTGTCCGGGGACCCCCAAGGTTAATTGGTGTGGTTCCAGGGGGTCCTCCAGGATAATTATTTGATAGCATCACAACCATTTTAACCCGGAACCCCCTCTAGTAGGACCACTGGTCGAGCTCAACGGAAGAGAACGTACAATCCTTTACACTGTAAAGGATTGTCCCTTCTCTTCCGTGAGGCGGGTGGTGCAGGTCAATTAAAGGCTAGATAGGAGCAGATGCCTCGCAGTTAAAACGCTACATCAGGATCACGCACCACCACAGGCCAAAGTCGCCAACCTCTGGCTGTTGCAGCTCTGAATGGAAACTCATGCCGTGTGTGTGTGTGAGGGGTAGGGATGGGACGATACGCGATATTATCGTTTATCGTGATAAAAAACACTCATGATAATCGTATCGAAGAGATTTAATTTATCGTGATATCGTCCTCCGTCATGCACTGGGATCAATTCACCTTTTATTTGCCGAGCTGCAATACCCGCTACCACTTAAACCCTCTATAATTGGTAAAGGTACTTATAATATATGTACTTGATACAGTCTTTTTTTCACTCTCTATCAAATGTCTTTGCCAAAAAATAGCCGATCTACAAGCTCACAACGCGTCACAACAACATGTCACGTTGTGACGCGTTTTTGTGAGCTTGTAGATCTGCTATTTTTTGGCAATTGTTCCGCCCCAGGATAATGGATTTTGATTATCGTGATAATATTGTAAATCGCGATTTCTTTTGTCACAATAATCGTGAATTTTCATACCGTCCCATCCCTAGTGTGTGGCTGTGCAGCTGACGTGGAGAGGCTGCATTACAGTCGGTTAGCATAATGTCACGCGTTCAGTTCACTCTATAAACCCCCCTGTTCTAAATGGGACTGCACTCTCGTGCTCCAAGCCTCTCTCTCTCTCTCTCTCTCTGTGATCACTTTGGAAATCGTTATGGGCCAGCAGCGCGTGTGTTTCCTAGACTATATCCTCCCGTTTGCCCCCCTTCTGTCCAAATAACTGAGCTGCCCTCGCCTGGCCCCTGCAGGGCTTGACCTTACTCACCGTTAACCCCCCACAGCCCCTGGACGGTACTTCCAACCTCACTGGGCACTTGCCATATCCTGCCCCCCACCCCTCACCCCGACAGACAGACACACACACATACACACACGCGCGCGCACGCACGCACGCACGCACGCACGCACGCACGCACGCACGCACGCACGCACGCACGCACGCACGCACGCACGCACGCACGCACGCACGCACGCACGCACGCACGCACGCACGCACGCACGCACGCACGCACGCACGCACGCACGCACGCACACACGCACACACACACACACACACACACTAACACACACACACTAACACACTAACACACTAAACCTATCATTGCCCCCAGAGACCTGGAGACGAGAAAAAAGAACAAAAACATGTGCTTGAGTGTTTACCCACTTTAAACCTCATTATGGTTGAGCGGAGTCCCCCAGGGCTCTATGCTAGTACTGTATATTTTCTGTTATTGTGGGCAAAGCTTTCGCTGAAATTAGGCGGTCCACAAGCTCATCGCATCGTGAGCGTCCAGCCGTCCACTCTTTTGCCACAGCTTTCTCTGTAGACCATGGGTCTTCAACAGGGGGTCCTCAGAGTTACTTCAGGGGGTCCTCCAAATCTTTGAGTGATAGAAACTTTTTTCTTCTTTTTTTATTTTAACCACTTGAACCCAGCGTCCATATTCTGAGAACTTTAGACAACAATAGCAGATCTACAAGCTCACAACGCCTTGCGCGCGAGAGCAGTGCAAGGCTAGAGCAGGCTAGAGCAGACACAGAGTACAGAGTGAAAGGTCAAGTTTATTAAGTATCGACGGTTCAAGTGGTTAAATATCTGAAAACACAAATTGACAAGAATCTAAAATACACTGATGATTGTGCTGTCAGACAATGAAACTATATGGAATGAATCTATGATAAGGTATAGTGGGGATCCCTGCTTCATCTCTTTCTCAAATAAGGGGTCCTTGGCCTGAAAACATTGAAGACCCCTGCTCTAGACACTACCAGAGCTGAACAGAAATGTTTGCCTGTTTGGAATACAGCTGGAATACCAATCATGGCCTAAAGTGGCTGAAATTCCAAGCTAGCATTTGGGATGTTACGCAGAAAGTTGTGACTGGGGCGGAGTTCAGCTCCCAGGAATGACACTTTGACTGTGCATGTCGACTTGTCTGTTAGGGGGGAGGGAGAGCGGAAAGCTGTGTTTGGTAATCGAGGACAGTTGAGCCCCAACAGATGAGTATCTGTTTAATGAGAGCGGAAGCAACGTCTCAGTTTTCGCTCCCTCGAGCAGCACCAAAACCTGCCTCATATCTGCCTTCAGGAAGCCTGAGCTCATTTCATTTTAGAGATGTTTTTCGATACCATTACCGGTATCTGAAAAGCTGTCGATGCTGCCTAGAATACTGGTCTGGGAAGAACACCAGTCTCTGCCGTTCCGTTACCTGCACATCATGTATCAATCACATGATGATAGTTCATTTACAGACACATTTTGATTGCTTCAGTTGATATTGTTCTCCTGTTTTATACTCTAAAGGTCGTTGCACACTGCTATGTTTTTTGGGCCGAATATAGGAGCGAATTTCGGAGCACGTAAATAAAGAAATCGACCTCACGTTATATCATTCACGTTTGCACACTGCCGCCCGTTTCGTATTTATTTTCGGACCACTGGGTCCCTTGCTTTCTCTATCTCTCTCTCTCTCCTTGCCCTGAAAAACGCATTTTGCAACGAAAAAACGCAGCAGTGTGCAACCAGCTTTACTGTACTATTTGCATTATAATTTTACTAACTTGTAGCTATGCATTAATCATCATTAATTCCATCTTTATATATTCCTAGATCAGTGGTTCTCAAACCTTTTAATTTCAAGGACAGCCATAACTCTTGAGCGCGCGCAAATACATTTGTACACTGTCAGAGTTACAGACTCTGTGAGGGTCCATAAGATAACAGCAAATGTCGGAGCAGCTTGGCCTCATGTTGGGGCAGCATGGCCTCTAGGGGGCGCTCACAGGCCTTTTTAGACTCTCGATCGTGCTTTTGTGAACATCCTCGCTCGCGGGGATCCGTGGGGGCGCCGTCTGTGCGTCCGTCCCAACGCGGGACCACTCTGCATCACATTATATAAGAGATTGGGTTTCATTGGTATCACTGACAAACCATGTGCATTCTGAGTCTCGACCGCAAGCTGTATACGACCTCCCCCCCCATTCATTCTTCAGCAATGACATGATAGAAATATTAGTTGAAGGCAGATCTGTGTGTGTGTGTGTGTGTGTGTGTGTGTGTGTGTGTGTGTGTGTGTGTGTGTGTGTGTGTGTGTGTGTGTGTGTGTGTGTGTGTGTGTGTGTGTGTGTGTGTGTGTGTGTGTGTGTGTGTGTGTGTGTGTGTATCTGGATTGACACAGCTGGTCTCCCAAGCCCCCTCCTCCTCCTCGACTTTTTCATGATTTCATCAGCACTGGAAAAAGAGAGACAGAGGGTTGGAATCTGTGAAAACCATTAACGTAAAGGCGTCTCCATCCCCTCTCCTCTCCTCTCTCCTGCCTGCCTGGCTGCCGCTGCATTGGCCCCTGTGTTCCTTTAAAAAAGCTGCGCTGGGCACCACTGTGATCCATAAAGATCAGGCATGCAGCTTGAGGCCAGATGATATATAACTTTGATTACTACAGCTACCGGCTGGCTGGCTGGCTGGCTGGATAGCAGGATAGCTGGATGGCTGGCTGGCTGGCTGGCTGACTGACTGGATATATGGATGGATGACTTGTTAAAACCCGTCTTTTTATGAACCACTTTCAACCCTCTTTTTTAAGCATCGCATCGTGGTGTCGGATCGGCTATTTCTGCTATTCGCCTCGCAGTATGACAAGGTATATACGGCTTAGGTTGTTAAGAAGAAGGCCGATATAAGAATGTGCGCGCTAGCCTCTCGTAAATGTGCGTGCCCGTACATTACTATATTATAAGTTCTTGTCCCTTTTATGGGCATAAATCGAGATCCCTGATGTCATTAGTATCCTACCGCCCGCCTTTCCTCCCTTAAGCCAATTTTGATATAGGATTAGTGTATTGTACTATTAGTGGTAGTTTAACCTTTATTGGAATAATAATTACTAATGAGAATGTGAAATAATAAAACGTTTAACGTATATAATATATCTAGATATATATATATAACTTTAGGTTTTATAATCTGTCATTAACATTTTCAGATTCTTCTAGAATTATGAGTTAACATCCTTTGAAAAGTTACGATTTATTTCCCATTCCAAGTGGCCAAGACTGCCTTACAAAGTGTGCGGGCTACGGGTAGACAACCCTGCTTGGCGGAGATCTGCGCTGAGGAAGATTTGCACCGTTGTAGTTAAGGCTATCAATTGTACAACATGGTTCAGCCCTTCTCTTGCCTTCATTTAGCATACATCTGTGTGTGTGTGTGTGTGTGTGTGTGTGTGTGTGTGTGTGTGTGTGTGTGTGTGTGTGTGTGTGTGTGTGTGTGTGTGTGTGTGTGTGTGTGTGTGTGTGTGTGTGTGTGTGTGTGTGTGTGCGCGTGCGTGCGTGCACGGATGTGCATTTGTAGACTCTCAAGAGTCCTCGGGAACCACCACGGTATTATATTTGCATCTCTGTCTCATTTGCAGACCTCTCTAGGTATGGGGCCTGGACACACTCCCAGCCTGCTGTGGATTAGGTGGAGATAGATCTGACTCGCCTGTCTGTCTCCCTGGCGCGCGCGTGTGTGTGTGCGCGCGCGCATGCACACATAGACATGAAAGGGGGCTTGAGCCCCTGCCCTTTTATCTGTCTGAGTGCCCTCTCTAGACCATGAATGCAGTTTTTACTACAGTGAAAGAAATGCAAATGCCCTCTTTCCATGCAAGAGAATTGCCTGTCCGAACTCTCCTAAACTTGAATCTTGTGTTGCAATAATTGCCCTCTCCAGTATTCACTTGATTATGCTTAGTTCAGTGTGGTATCAAGCACCGAAAATAGCCGACCACCAAGCTTGCGCGACGCGTTGTGAGCTTGGAGGTCTGCTATTTTCGCCATTTTCACCCTAAAGGCCCTTTTAAAAATGTCAGCCCCTGCCTCTCTAACATTCTCTGCATGTGTGTGTGTGTGTGTGTGTGTGTGTGTGTGTGTGTGTGTGTGTGTGTGTGTGTGTGTGTGTGTGTGTGTGTGTGTGTGTGTGTGCGTGCGTGTGCGTGCAGGCACATGCACACATAGACATGAAAGGGGGCTTGAGCCCCTGCCCTTTTATCTGTCTGTAAAAAGTGCCCTCTCTAGACCATGAATGCAGTTTTTACTACGGTGAAAGAAATGCAAATGCCCTCTTTCCATACCATACATGAAGGCAGCATTCAAGAGAATTGCCTTGTCCGAACTCTCCTAAACTTGAATCTTATGTTGCAATAATTGCCCTCTCCAGTATTCACTTGATTATGCTTAGTTCAGTGTGGTATCAAGCACCGGAAATAGCCGACCACCAAGCTTGTGCGACGCGTTGTGAGCTTGGAGGTCTGCTATTTTCGCCATTTTCACCAAAAGGCCCTTTTATAAATGTCAGCCCCTGCCTCGCTAACATTCTCTGCCCGTCCCTGTGTGTGTGTGTGTGTGCGTGCGTGCGTGCGTGCGTGCGTGCGTGCGTGCGTGCGTGCATGCTTATTTTCTGTTGTGGATGGAAGCTGCTTCATTCAATTTCTGACGTTTTTTATGCAGAGTGGGAACAATAGGATGATTAAGGATGAGCTACTGCTGCCTTGCTTCTGTTGGCTGCCTGGCCTACAACTTTACGCTATAAATCACATGGCGCAGTGGTGGACAGTGACGGAGTACATTCACCTCAGTTTTTCCGTAGATATACCTTTACTGCTCCTAGTACTGGTGATTCCTTGTACGTAAGCCCTCTGGGCTTTTTGGGTTATCCTTTTAGCATTATTGTAGCTGTTAATTGTACAAAAAATAGCCAATCTACAAGCGTACAAAATCGCTCATTACTTGTCGTAACCGAGGCAAAGGTTAGAATCAATCGTGATATATTGATTTGAAGTCATTTCGCCCAGCTCCAGTATAGTAGCGGCCGTCAGTCTCGAGAGACCATGGCACAAGCGCACTTGATTAGATCAGGTGGTACTGAGGGAGCATTTCTTAGTGTGGCTGTACAGTCCCACTTGCGAATGACAGTCTCTCTGGCAGTGATTGCACTTGAATGTGCTGCTGTCACCTGCTGACGATAATGACTGAGGTGCCTTTCGCCGTGCTCATACATACTAAATCCCCCAAGACAGTTTGAGAGGGATGAAACAGGGACCCCCACAACCTTTTCCTAGATTCCATATAGTTTCATCGTTTGACAGCACAATCATCAGTTTATTTTGGATTTGTAATTTGTGTTTTCAGATAACACTTATAAAACTTAACCTTTCACTCTGTACTTGGTACTTGCTCTTTTTCCCCTATAAACCAAAACTCTTTGCCGGAAATAGCCGATCTACAAGCTCTGTGAGCTCGTAGATCTGCTATTTTTGGCTAAAGTTCTCAGAATATGGACACTAGGGTTCAAGTGCATGCATAGAAAAGATGCAAGGAGAAAAACATTTTCTATCACACAGAGATTTGTAGGACCCCCCTTAGTAACTCTGAGGACCACCTAGTGTTCCCGGACCCCCCGTTAAAGACCCTTGCCCTAAGATTCTGAAAAGACACTCTAGCAATAATAATGATAGCTGGCCAGGAATACTACTAGTGAGAGACTGGGGTTGTGAGTTGGGGGACAATCGAAAGGGCTTTTGTATGACTTTGCCAAACGCAGAAACCATATCCTGAGCAGAGCTAATAATAAAAATGGCACCGTGAGCCCTGCAGGGGGATCTGGGTTTTCATTACTTGTGAGGCTAGACAGTGCAGAGTCTCAACCACTTAAACCCCAGCTCACAACGGGCCAGCACTGCAACACGTTGTTGTGAGTCTTGTCGATCGGCTATTTTGAGCAAAAGCTTAAAACAGAATAGACACCAGCATAGAGCCCTGAGGGACTCTGTTCTTAACACTTAAGTTGCAATCAATTAAATCTCTTTGAAGGTCCAAGATGCCATAGTCTCCATAGACTTCCATGTAATTCATAGTGCAGGGATCGTGCACGCCCATGCCTAGATCATGCACCATGTGTGTGCACGCTGTTCACAGCTTTCAAACAAAAAAAATCTGCTTGGAAATCCGTTCAGGCATTCATGATATAGCAGCCATTATGTTTTCTTCAGATGTAAACAAACATGGCTGCCATGTTTGAAAGAATGGGTTGGTATGGGGGTTAAACATGCAATTTTGCGATCGCGATCATGCCTATTACATTTCTGGAGGTCCAAAAAGAATAGTAGAAAAAAATATAAAAAAAAAAAAAAACTTGGGAAACTCGGGGTTGGCACAGGTAGGCTACCTATACAAACTCGGGGAACTCAGGGTTGGCAACAGAAGTGTTAAGTGGAAGAAAAGGTGGCTCTGCAAAAATCTGTGTGTTTGTGTCTGAGTGTCTATTACTGTAGAGTTAATCTCGCAAACCCATTGGACTGATCACCGCTAAGCTTTGTATGCACGCACAAACAGCCAGTATAGGCCACAGAAGTACCAACAGTCATTTCTGTTCTCTTGTATTATATACTTTTTGAAATATGTAACCTTTTTTATTGGAGCTCAATGAGGGCTCTCCAGATTTGGAGTCATTCACCATAGATACAGTATTGTGTCTGTCGGGTGGCACATCCAAAGCTGTTTCAAATTCATAAGTATCAAAAGTAGCAGATCCCGCTTGTGGATCTGCTACTTTTGTAACGCTGTAGCATTATCAAGTAGTAAGTAAGGGCATTCATTTGGCCTGGGCAGCTCTAAAGTAGCCTGCATCGCAGCCGTGTGTTCGAGTCTCATTCCCGACGAACTCTACCGCGTTTGTCTCTCCATCTCTCTCCCTGTTTTCTCTGTCCATCTACATTGTAAACGTATCAATTAAAGGCAGAGAAGCCCCCAAAAATATATTTGAAAGAAAAAAGTAGGGCCTTAATTTACAGGGGGGGAAAAAACACACAAAAAGTAAAGAAGTAAAACATTTCTGACACCCTCCTGCTTTTGATATGGTAGGTTGCAAAAGTGCGTCTACTCTATTCTTTGTAATTGAGTCATATCCACAGGTGAAGTGACCTTTTCTTCCTACACAAAATGCTACAACCGCTGGCTACATTCTTCTTCTAGTTATTAGATTCATGCGACATTGACTTCGACATTCAAAAGCGTGGCGCTCACTGTGTGCAGCAGTGCGCATAACCTGCCCTTTTCCACATTTCATGCACTTTCCCTAGGAGTATTACTGTATATCTTCATTCAATAGGAAATGTGTCACGATTTGGTCGCAAAAGAAATTGGGCGATTATGGAAATCTTTTATCTTGAATTCCAGACTTCTGCTTGTAAATAACAGTATTTCTGCATTATTGCCTCTCACAATTTCTCGTTTTCAAACCAAAGTAACAGTGTTGATAAACCTTCCTAAAACATGTGTTAATGGTAATTCTCCGGCTTCACTTTGGAAGCTGTCACCACCACCACCAACAGTCTCCTCTCCACACGGGATTAAAGGAGCCATGGTTCTGGCTTGACTCTCTGCACAAGCAAGACAGGTTGCAGTTTGGGGTTTCTTCTTTTATTTTGTTGGGGGGTCTGTAAAAAGTGCTCCCTCCAGACCATGAATTCAGTTTTTACTATGGTGAAAGAAATGCAAATGCCCCCCCTTTTCCATGCCATACCTGAAGGCAGCATTCAAGAGAATTAACTTTTCCAAACTCTCCTAAACTTGAATGCAGCATCTTATGTTGAAAGAATTGCCCTCTCTGTGTCAAAATCCATGCCGTCACGCCACATCTCCAGTATTCACTTGATTATGGTCAGTTTAGTGAAAATATCCGACCTCCAAGCTCACAACGCGTCGTGCAAGCGGTCTGCTATTTTCAATATTTCCACCAAAAGGCCCCTGCCTCTCTAACGTCTCTCTGCACGTCCCTGTCACGGCCTGATGAATGGCTGCTTGTGCTGAACCTGGGTGGGAAGGGCCAATATGGAGGTACTTGGATTGGCCTTTTTACCTCGACAACCCCTAGCAGCTGGTAATTGGCACCATATGTCAAGCAGACAGACCTCTTCATAGTGTGCAAACGTCTCAGTTCAGCCTTCCCTGAGCCTTATTAGCTCAGAGGGAAAGGGAAGGGAAGGGGTCGCGCTCCCCGCCCCCGCCCCAACCTTTCCCAACGTTTTGGCTGCCTCCATTCAGCCACTAAAGACACTGCTCCCTCTCCAGTCCGGCCCTGTTTAGCTCCTTTAATAGATGAGTCATGCTCCCTCTTTCTCAAAGGGATGTTTTGAAGAAGAGAAATAGCCCGTGTGTACATGAGAAATTATCCAGTACATTAAACTGCGCCGAGACACTATTAAATCCGCAGACACTTAACTCTGCCCCCGAGTAAATACATAAATAATCCAGCCACTGACGCCGATTTTCAGTTTTTCTTACCTTTTCCAAGTCGTCGCAGAATATTTATCTCCTTCACGATCGATACTCCGATTATTGAGGGAGAACAAAAAATTGTTATTTTGACCATCGGTTCTCCAGCGTTTCAAAATAACAGGAAGCCGACAATGATCTCCATGTTGCGATGTTTGGAATTGTAACAGCTGAAATCAATAATATATCAGTATTCCGATATTAACCTGCGGGCCGCATCAAGTGAAGGTGGGGGCCACATGTGGTCCCCGGGCCACCCGTTGCCCATGTATGCTCTAGTTCATATAGCTTAATGAAATGGCGAAGGCACTGCTCACTTCACAATCAATTCTGCAATGAAGAAACACTCTGTTATAAGTTAGTCTGATAATAAAAATGGACTCAAGTAAAAGTACAAAAGTATATATCAAACTATACGTAAAGTACCAAAAGTAAAAGTAGTCACAATGCCAAATGTCCCATTTCACAATGTTATCATACGGGTAAAATGTATTCAAGCACACGACACGTGTTGTGAGCTTGTAGATCTGCTATTTTCAAATAGCCAAAGTTTGAATGGGGCTGAAGTGGTTATTATATGTTTTTAATAATCCAAATCTACAAAGTAACTAGTAACTAAAAGTTTCAAAAAATGTAGTGCAGTAAAAAGTACAATATTTGTGGTGGAGCAGAAGTAAAATCACTGAAACTGGGAAATACTCTAGTAAAGTGAAAGTACCTCACAATTGTACTGAGGTACAGTACTTGAGTTATGTTCAGCTGCCCTCAATGGAAAGCAGAGGTTTGGTTCGGATGAACTATTAACGAAAGAGCACAGGCCCTTAATCACACCTAATAAAATTTAAACAGTTTAAATTGGATTAGCAATTACAGCCAAATAGATTTAACGCTTACTAATTCAAGTGGGCCACTTATTGTTAATCTTTCATCAGGAATTTAATAAGAGTAGAAGAGCAACGGTCTATGAAAGAGACCTTGAAATGTGAACGTTTGAGAAACACTGAATGTGTATGGCATTCATTTGGCCCGGACTGCTGGCCTAGCTGTACGGGCACCTAAGCTCCAAGGTAGCCTGACAGTGCATCGCGGGTTTGAGTCCCGTTCCCGACGATCTTTACAGCATGTCTCTTCCCATCTAAAAAAAGAAAGAAAAACCTTCATACATGTATAATCCCATAAAAGCTTGTTTTGAGTGTTTTCTTTCTGGATGAGATAAACAATGGCTTATTCTATACATGACTGTTGTTTTGGATCTCCATGATTGAGGGGAATCTGCCAAGTATACAGTAGCCTCTCACCAGTGTTGCCATGTGTGCCTATTATAAGCGACTTGGGGCTTAGTTGCTTGTAAATATTGGTGGTTGCGGGTTTGTTTGGGCTTGTTTCTAAATGTAGTTGCTTATTCAGGCTTGCTTCCAATTTCTTCTTTTTTTTTGTCATGGTTGAAACCAGTGGTTGACCAGAGGAGTAGAATATGCACATCCCCACAACTTTGTTTACGGTGCTGGATCCAGGAACAAACAGTGAATAAAAAGGGCAATGTCCGCACACAATATAATTCTCTCCCGTCTTTTCTTTTCTTTCTCAACCAAAAACAGTGGTTCTCACTATATTCCTGTCAAGGACCCCCCAAGATTAATGTAGGTTTAAAGTCTGACCCCGTCGCTTGTTTTCATAGACCTTTGCTCTGGGGCAGACTATCCACGAGTTTCCAACGCCCCATAGTGCATTGCGCAGACGCTGTACCGAGGCTGCATCTGCGATGCGACGTGAGCTTGTATGTCTGCTGTTAAACCGGAAGTGTGGTGCAAACAGGTCCAAATAATCTCCAGTAAACTCCCGTGGAAACAGGTGGATAGCAGTGATGGAAAAAGTACCCCATTGTTTTACCTAAGTAAAAGTATCATTTCTGCAATATAGATACACTCTGTTACAAGTAAAAGTCCGGAATTCAAAATGTAATCGAGTAAAAGTACAAAACTATCTGCATCAAAATGTACTTAAAATACCAAAAGTAGAAAGTATTCAGAATCTCAACATTTCAAATGTCTAAAAATCTTTTGATCCTTTGCTCTAAAACATGATTATCAGGTATTATGGTTATACTAGGAGGAAGATTTTTTCCCAAAAAGTATACAGAAAGATTTAAAATTGGGTTTTTATGTGGCCACACCCCCAGTTTATTAAGTATGCATGGATGTCATGGTGGGTGGTGACCCAGCTGAAGTTAGCCACACCCCACAGTGTTGGGTGAATGGTAATTAGGGAGGAGTTGATATCTGTGTTTTTTAACTGAAACTTTTGACCACAAGGTGGCAGCCTCCAAGAGAAAACAAACAAATACCAAGAGAATACATAATTGCTCATAAAGACCACACCAGGGGGGTCCAATGATGTACTTTCAACCTCCTATACACATGAAAAACAGAAAAAGTACAAAACTATGGCACCACCTCTTTAAAATTAGAGTATTTGAGTAACTCTACTCAGTTACTTTACACCACTGCAGACAGAAGACTAGACAGTGGAAGGTGCTACAGTATGTGTAGTGCTCAGCTCTCTGGGTCAGACTAGACAGGGGAATAGTGGAGAGCCACAAGGCTGCGTCTCAAGGCTCTGTGAGAAAGGACAGACGTCAGTCTGAGGATGTTGTCTGGCTCCGGGGTACAAGGTAAAGACAGAGGTTATTTCTGTGCTTAAGTGGAGAAAGAAAGCGAGTGATTCTGTGGTTCTTGAGTTATGTCTCGTTGGAGCAGCGTGATTTGTTTTCACTTGCACTGCATAACACGGCAGCAGAGTTGTGGCCGTTTCCGCGAAAACAATAGAACGGAAGCGGATCTGACTTTTAGATCATGTTCCATTTTATATGAGCTGGGGCTCATATCGTCAACTCTAACAACTTTAAAAAAAAAAAAGAGAGAGAAAGAAATTGGAAGTGATGACACAAAGAAATGAGCAGACAAAAATGTTGTCACCTACCTGAAATTGTAACACTATACCAGGGGTCTTCAACATTTTCAGGCCAAAGACCCCTTAGTTGAGGGAGAGATGAAGCAGGGACAACAGGGGGACAACCTTTTCAGAGATTCCATATTATGTCATTATTTGACAGCACAATCATCAGTGTATTTTGGATTCGTGTCAATTTGTGTATTTAACCACTTGAACCGTCAATACTTAATAAAGTTGACCTTTCACTCTGTACTTAGTCTTCTCTTTTCCCCTCTACACCAAACCTCTTTGCCAAAAATAGCCGATCTACAAGCTCACAACGCCTTGCAGCGCGAGGCATTGTGAGCTTGTAGATCTGCTATTTTTGGTTAAAATTCTCAGAATAAGGATTAGGAATAAGGACACTAGGGTTCAAGTGGTTAATATAAAAAAGGTGAAGATTTTTTTATCACACAAAGATTTGAAGGACCCCCTATAGTAACTCTAAGGACCCCCGAGGGGTCGCGGACCCCGTGTTGAAGACCTCTGCTCTATACTGTGGAAATGATTAAAATCAGAATATAGTGCTTTAACCTTAAAAAATAAATTACCACTTTAACTACAGGTACTTCAACTTTCATATTCAAATGCTTCCAAAAGTAACGAAAACAAAGCCTGTAGATTGGCTATTCTTACTATTGTTGCAACTATCAGTACAATGAAGTAGGGTATTTTTTAATGAAAAAAAAATAAATAGTTGAAATACGGAGATACAAGGTTTCTGCCCCATGTATAGAAACTACGTAGGTCTTGTCTGCTGACTTGTTTTATTCCATTTGATCCTGCCGGGGTTGCATTGCCTACATTCCAGTGTGCATTAGTATGCAATTATAAGGAGTAATCATAGTTGGCCAATCGCCAGACTTGGTGTTATGTAGCAATGCCCAGATGCTTTATACCAGTGGTCCCCAAACAGTGGGTTGCGGACCTTTTTACGTTTGTTACTTGAGCACTTACAACATGTCTTTAGTTATACTAGTTACTTTGTAAATGTGGACTGTTAATACAAAACATGCAATAAAATGTTTTCAATGTGGGGGGCAAAAAGCATCCATCAACAATAGTATACTAGTGACCCCTGTTTCACCAGCCTGTTTTCTCACATGGGGGGACGACCTCATGTGTTGTCTTGGTGATATTATGTTCCTTTTGACCAGATGCTCAAATAATGAGCCCTGATCCAGACAGAAGTTGAGAGTTAATGGCTTTCACCTTTGACAGTGAACAAGGGCTGACCATGCACTTCCTTTTGTTCTGAAAGACTGCGCTGGATGGTCAGCATACCAGCGGTTTCTCTTTCTCTCTCTCTCTCTCTCTCTCTCTCTCTCTCTCTCTCTCTCTCTCTCTCTCTCTCTCTCTCTCTCTCTCTCTCAATTTCAATATTTCAATTTCAAGAGCTTTATTGGCATGATAAAATATTTCTTACATATACATAAACCAAATCATAACATTGGACACAAGTGAACTATAAACATCCTAACAACAATAAATAATAATTAAAACAAGTAAATAACAAGCAAAGACACAAAGATAACAGTTATATGCCACATTTGTATCCAGATGTACTTGGTTCTTCTGTCCACTGGCTGTCCGTCAGTTGATGACAACTCCACACATATTGTGCAGCCAAAAAGGTGCATTTAGACTGTTCTCCCAGAACATATTGAAGTGACGATGTATTAATGGTGGAATCAAATTCGTTATATTTTTCTTTAATTTTAGGGAAGAATGAAGCTCTAATCTTCTTTATATTTGTCACAGTGTAACAGGAAGTTTAGCTCTGTCTCTCTCTCTCTCTCTCTCTCTCTCTCTCTCTCTCTCTCTCTCTCTCTCTCTCTCTCTCTCTCTCTCTCTCTCTCTCTGTCTCTCCAGGGGAAAGAATATACTGTGCTACAGACCCGTTTCCTTTTCTTTACGTTTTTTTTTTCCGTCCCTGCTGATGAACTTAACTTCCATTTGAAAACGGATAAATATAAACCCTCCATCTGGTCGGTGCGCATGCAGCGATAAAGGCTTTTCCATTAACGCTATGAGCCACAGCGCTGTCGGCCTATAGCGTTGCTAGGGAACGTCTTGCGTCCAAGTTCACTTCCTGACAGCTACTGATAATCACACATGGGGCTGCAACTTTCCGTTATTATCTTCGCGATAAATATGTGAAATACTTTACTGATTAATCCAGAAAGCATGTTTATATACAGTATATATATTATATACTGAGTGAGTGAGTCAGAGAGAGAGAGAGAGAGAGCGAGAGAGAGAGAGAGAGAGCGAGAGAGAGAGAGAGAGTATTTACGGTTAACAACTGAACAACTTTAATTAACCCTATATACCAAGGGTCTTCAACAGGGAGTCTGGGACCCCTTCAACAGGGGGTCCTCATAATCTTTGAGTGATAGAATGTTTTTTTTCTCCTATTTTATATTAACTACTTGAACCCTAGTGTCCATATTCTGATAACTTTAGCCAAAAATAGCAGATCTACTAGCTTACAACGACTCGCGCTGCGGGGCGTTGTGAGCTTGTAGATCGGCTATTTTCGGCAAAGAGCTTTGGTGTAGAGGAGAAAAAGAGCAGACAGTTACCAGAAGTGGTTAAATATCTGAAAACACAAATTGACATGAATCCAAAATACACTGACGATTGTGCTGTCCAACAATGACACTATATGGAATCTATGAAAAGTCCCTGCTTCATCTCTCCCAACTAAGGGGTCCTTGGCCTGAAAACGTCAAAGACCCCTGCTATATACAGTATATGGTTGAGTCCCCCAGAAAACAGAAAGGATCAATAGTACAGAGCCGGGGAAAACCTTCGCTGAAACTAGCAGATCGACAAGCTTGCTACAAACACTTTATCCATTTACATGTTGGCTATTCAAAAATTGCAGACCTCCAGCAAAACATTTTTTAACATAAATATTCTCTTCTGGGGGTCCCTGGCACCAGACCTTCTTTCAGATGGGGGGTCCGCCGAGGCCAGATACATCATCATTTTGGGGGTCCTTGACATGAAAAGGTTTGAGAACCACTGCATATGGGAGCAGACACACAGACGCAGAAATATGCAATCCTCTCATACCTAGAGCACCCAAACCCATCACACACACACACACACACACACACACACACACACACACACACACACACACACACACACACACACGGAATGGAAAGAATTCTCCACATCCTCCCCAACATTGTTTTTTCTGAGGGAATTTTCTACTGAGTGCACGTGAGGCTCCTCCGAGCACGCGCACACACACACACACACACACACACACACACACACACACACACACACACACACACACACACACACACACACACACACAGGGTTGGACTGGGCATCTGGCGGGTCTTGATGGGTCCTGCAGTTCATTGGCTACGACTGATCACGTAGCACACTGTTACGCCAGAGTTGCTTGCCTCTCGAATTCAGTTACCTACCCGCCCGTTGTAACACCAGAGTTACTTACCTATCAAATTCAGATACCTACCCGGATGTTGTGGTTCTATTGCATGCTCTCGCATGCTGTTTACAACGCAAGATTGCACACGACATTCGGTCACGTAATGGCCACAAACGCACGCCTGTGTGTGCGAGTGAGCATGCGTGCATGTGGATCGAGCGAGCGTGCGTACATGTGGATCTCTCGCTGTTTTCACAGTTCACCCAGCTCCTCCAACTGTTTATATCAGCTGTTCTCAAAGTATTGGTCGAGGTTCGCGACCCAAAGCGGGGTAGCGGGTAGGTGCCGTTGGGGTCCTGTATTAGAGCCGACACTCTCACCTCAGTACTGTAGTACAGTACATCACAACAACGCAAGATTGGTCACGACATTCAGACACGTAATGTGAGCGCGCAGAGCACGCCAACTCTAAAAATGAGCGGCCGACCTTCCAATATAAATACAATCGCCAAGTGGTTGGACTTCCGAGTCATCTCTTGGGATGTTGTGTTTTTTTTATTATTATTATTTTTTATCCTAAAAAGTATATCGTCGTTGTCGGAAACCTTGTATGTCCAAAACCGTGTGTTTTTATTTATGATTTTAAAAGTGATTT
Organism: Nannobrachium achirus; assembly: GCF_963921795.1. Classification (NCBI taxonomy): domain Eukaryota; kingdom Metazoa; phylum Chordata; class Actinopteri; order Myctophiformes; family Myctophidae; genus Nannobrachium; species Nannobrachium achirus. The sequence continues at coordinate 21,743,885 of NC_137825.1, read as the reverse complement.
AAGCTAGTGAAAACAGCCGATCTACAAGCACACAACGCCTCGCGCTGCGAGGCGTTGTGTGCTTGTAGATCTGCTGTTTTCACTACTTTTGTGCGACTGCCTTGTATGATGAAGCAGGGCTTTACTTTACGAAAGAACGTACAAATTTGAAACTTACGAGGTTTCCGCTCGACAACGATGATATGTTCCAGTTTTGGAACATAAGTTATCACCCAACAGAGATGACATACAACTGGGGGTCCTTGAACTTAACTTAAAAACAAAAAAGTTTGAGAATGGCTGGCTGTTTTGATGTTCTTTCCCTCAGTTATAGTGGAGGTTGTGGAGGCCATTTTTCACATGGTTACATAATGCACAGATGGGTTTGATGGCACGCTCCAGAGACTGTGGTTTCTTTGCCTCTTGTCGAGCACATCGGAGGATGAAGTCAATTGAATTGTATCTTTTTTTTTCTCTCTCTCTCTCTCCCTCAATTTTCTCGTGGAAAACATCTCTTGGAGGCAAGCCGACTATTTGCACTGGTTCTCAAACAAGGACCCCCAATGTGCTTTCTTTTTTTCTTTCTTCTTTATATAAATCTTCTCTTCTGGTGGTCCCTGATGGGGGGTCCGCCAAGACCAAATTCATACATGTACCGTAATTGCTGGACTATAAGCCGCACCTGAATATAAGCCGCACCATCAAAATTTAGAACAAAAAACAAATGTTTACATATATAAGCCGCACCTGACTATAAGCCGCAGGTGTCCTTCCTGCTAGAGTGCCCCTGGTGGCTGTTAGCTGTAAAGATCTATATATAAATCCTTGTTAAAGACCATTGTAAAACGAACTAACTGGCCGCTGGCTGTAAAAATCAATATATAAGCCGCACCGCCAGGCGCGTCACAACCATTCATTGTGAGTACGACGGGACACCCCCACTTTCATAAAACCGAGATCTCACCCCCCCCCCCCCCCACCTTTTTGGCCAGGTCCTTTTTTTTTTTTTTTTTCCCTCCCCTCCGCACACAAACGTAACCTCTCAGTGGCATGTAGGGGCTATTTGGCTACTATTTTCCAGGACAATTTCAAAATAAACATGCTGAATGATCGATTGTATAGATGAAAAAAATAAAATAAAGACTCTTGTTTTGAAATGCGCTTCTGTTCAGAGAGGAAATGGCTTTCATAGGACGTCCCTTTAACGGTCGTCCACTCTGTCGTCAGTGCGTATCTGGACTCGTGGTGAAATTAACAACACAGGCATAAATTAAAGGAATATAAACAGAACACCAATACAAGACCATGTAGGCTATAAAGGCATTAAACATCGTCCTGCTCGTCTCATCGTCACTCAATCAGGCAGCAATTGGTGAGTCTGTGGCTCCGTGGCTGTGGCTGTATTAGAGTTTGAGTAATGTTTAGGCTAGCGTTGTGGACACATTGTATGGGTCCTGAAAATAGCAGATCTAGAAATTCACAACGCAGCGCGAAGCAACTCGTTGTGAGCTTGTAGATCGGCTATTTTCACATCTACTTGTTTGGGTTTAGTTTCTCTTGGTTCACGGGCTAAAACGTTTGGGAAGCAATACCATCATGCTTGCTGTAGTAGACAGAGTGGTGTAAAATTAAGTAGATTAACTGAAAAGCTTTTGGAACTGAATGATTATATGATACTGGTGTTGTCTGTCTGTTGGAGTGTTGGTACCAAGAATTCCATCTACTATAGACTATCTTGCTGGCTGGTGCATGTGGAGAGAGGCAAAGGGAAAGTGTTGTGTGCCGTTCCCGATTGTTTAGCAAAAAAATAAACCGCGGAAACCTTTATTGTTTATGTCGGACTTCTGCGTTGTTTGCGGCGTGAGTTTCGGTGCTATAATCAAATGGTTTGCGGATTCGGAATCACAAGAATCTTAGCTTTAAAATGGTATACAGCTTGCAAAGAAATAAACCGCGGAAACCCGAATAAAACGCGATCAAATCCGCGAAAAACCACCATTTTAGCGATTTTTCGTGCTTCGCGCGCGTGCATGAGCCCCCCCCCATGTCAACCCCCCCACTCTGTAAGAGGCTATAACGCCCCTGCGCACCGCTGTATAAGCCGCAGGGTTCAAACCATGGGAAAAAAGCAGCGGCTTATAGTCCGACAATTACGGTAATATACATGCAGTACATTTGGGGGTCCTTATGGCGCGAAAAAAGCTTACTGCGCCTTTTTTAAGTGAAGCTTACCCATTTAGGCCTATGAATGCTTTAACCAGTGAAAAATAGCAGATATACAAGCTCACAACGCGGCACCGAGTGCCACGCTGCGAGCTTGTAGATCTGCTATTTTTGAAAAAGTCGTGAAAATGTGTGCAAATCTTTGAATATATGTATTTTCAAAGCGAACGTTTGTAACTCAAATTTTGTTTCTGGGTGGTCCCTGGAACTAAATATTTTGAGATGGGTGTCCGTGGCCAAATAAATATCATTTTGGGGGTCCTTCACATGAAAAGGTTTGAGAACCACTGGCATAGTAGTCTCTCAAGAACAGACTAACTGAGCTCCATTTAAGTGAAAAGGATGATGGCCGGCCAGATTGCTGGCATAGAAACATAGGTTTTTCAAAAAATCTTAGAAGGATTCAAAAGACACTTATAGAATCGGGTCAAAATTCTAATTTTCACTTTTCAAAAATAGCAGATCTACAAGCTCGCAGCGCGGCACTCGGTGCCGCGCTGTGAGCTTGTATATCTGCTATTTTTCAATAGTTAAAGTGTACCCGTTCTAAATGGGTTAAGGAGACGTTGTGTTGATAATGGGGGGCTGGAGGTGTTGGAGACTACATCAAGAGAAACTGTTAGTTTTAATGGGTGTTCCTGTTGTGATGGAGTCGTCATGTGTTGTTGTTTAGTGGAGGTGTGAAAGCTTCATCTGAAGCCATGCGTCTGCACCGCTGGAAAAGACTAACTTAAGTACGTTTTAGTCAAGAAAGAACTCAACTCAACCCCTTTAAAATCCCATAATGTTTGAGCCGAGTGCCTCTTAAAGCTCTTTGCTTGTGTCTTTTCTGTTTTCTGTAGTTGTGGGGAAAAGTGGGAAAAGCTCACAATGCGTGCTTTTTTAAAGAATCAACACATCTTGACACATTTTTATAAAATGGGACAATCTGCATAACGAGTACTTCTACTTTTGGACAAGCATCAAGCATAATCGTCACTGTCGGGCAGAAACCTCGTATCTCCAAGTTTCAAATTTGTACATTTTTTCATACAAGGCCATCGCACAGTGAAATAGCAGTAGTGAAAACAGCGGATCTACAAGCACACAACGCCTGGCGGTGCGAGGCGTCGTGTGCTTGTAGATCGTCTGTTTTCACTAGTTTAAATCATGTTTTAAATGATCATTTCAAAACGAACGGTTTTGGACATACAAGGTTTCCACCCGACAACGACGATATTCTGATGCAAATACTTTTGTACTTTTATGCGAGTAAAATTCTTAATACAGGCCTTGTACTTTTAACAGTTTCTTCACTGTGGGTATTGATACTTTTATTTAAGTTGACAAATCTGAGTACTTTTTCAATTCCTGTGCGTGCGTGCGTGCGTGCGTGCGTGTGTGTGTGTGTGTGCGCGTGTTATGAGTTGGGTGTCTGGCCGTTGCCTGTGCACAGATGGCTGCCAGGTTTGGCACTGCAGATTCTTTTTTTATTTTTTTCTCATGCAAAGAATTGAGAGAGGGGTGTGCAATGGAAGCGTAGATAGAGCCCCCCGGGAGAACAGGGTGCAGAGGGGGATCAAGGTTAGCCCCTGGTATTCACCTGTATGCTTGAAGTGGTCCCTGGGGGGTCCCCCGATCCCCCACTCCCTCCCTCCCCCCAGCTAAATGAATGCTAGTTAGGACAGCGGTTCTCAAACCTTTTCATATCAAGGCCCCTATAGGGCCGCAAAGCGTCATGGGTAATGTAGTGTTTTTTGCTAATCTGGCAATAAAATAGTAATATTGATTATTATTTATTGGTAGAAACGCCAGGAATGCCAATTTTGATATAAAGCCGTTTCCAGACGTCTTTTTGGCTATTTTCGCAGCCAAAGTGTTAATAGCAGATCTACAAGCTCACAGTGCGGCACTCGGTGCCGCGCTGTGAGCTTGTATATCTGCAATTTTTTAAGCATTAAATAATGGTTCAAGTGGTTCCAGATCTTCGGAGACAGAGAGCTTTGGAGACACCGAGCTGGGAGACTCACAGACGGACAGACGTCTGCGAAGCGTCTCTGCCTCGGCGTATAGTTTTCCCCTCCTCCTCCTCCTCCTCCTCCTCCTCTCAGAGCCCTGGAAAAGTGCTGTTCCCAACGCTCCTGTTTGGAGAACGCACAGGAAGCCCCACTTTACTTTACCTCTCCCTTTTCCCCAGCGCTGGGAGTAAAGTACCTCACATTCTGTACTTGGGAAGTAAAAGTGCCATTACCACAATGTAGAAATACTGTACCACTGTTCGGTATTAAAAACAAAAGTACAAAAACATTTGCATTAAAATATACTTAAATACTGAAAGTAAAACATCTTTGCAGAAAGTCCCATTTCACAAGTTTTCCGATTGTGGCCTACGCGTTGTGAGCTCGTTGATCGGCTATTTTCAAATAGCCTAAATATGCAAACAATTGTAGTGGAGTAAAAGTATTATATTTTCCTCTGAAAGTAAAAACACTCCAGTAAAAAGTAAAAATCCCTCAAAAGCGTACTGAATTGCCGCACTTGAGTAAATGTACTTAGTTACTTTACATCACTGCCCTTCTCTGTCTGTGTCTCCGTCTGTCTGTCTGTCTCTCTCTCTCTCTCTCTCTCTCTCTCTCTGTCTCTCTCTCTCTGTCTGTTTCTCTCTCTCTCTCTCGGTCTCTCTCTCGGTCTCTCTCTCTCTCTGTCTGTTTCTCTCTCTCTCTCTCTCTCTCTCTCTCTCTCTCTCTCTCTCTCTGTGTGTCTGTTGCGTCATTCAGCTCTGGAATGACCATATTATGGTGCACTGTTGCACATTTCAAATGGCTCCAGCTGCCAGCCCACCTACTTAGAGAGGTTTCACTATACTCCCTCCTCCCTGCACTGCAGCCCAGAGGAAATGTCTTTAATACAGTTGTCCTCTCAACCTTTTGAGTTTCAAGGACCCCTGGTTCAACTTCTCCGTGTCTAGGACCCCCCCCCCCCCCATTGATGCATATTTTGGCCACGTATCAAATTAAGTAAAACGTATCATAACCCCCCCAGAAGAGAAGATTTATGTTATAAGAATTGATCCAAAACGTTCCAAAGATTTCCAATATTTTTTCTGAAGTTCTTCGAGAATAGCAGATATACGAGCTCACAGGCGGACTTGTTCATCTGCTATTTTTGAAGACTAGAAGTTTGCGATGCTACGCGGCCCTCACATCTACAGAGTCATGGGGGGGGTCAGAGTACCCGTTGTACCTGTCTGTCTGTGTCCCTTTTGTGTATCTGTTTGTCTATTTATGTCCATTCTATGATATGGAGGTCTCTGTCTACCTGTGTGCCTTTTACGCTCATATGGAGAATGGAGATCTCTGTATCTGCCAGTCCTTGTCCATTTTATGTCCATATATGGAGATCCCTGATGCCATCAGTATATGCCCATTATGTTGGCATGCCCATATGGGGATATCAGTGAGATCGGCGGTTCGGGACAACTGGATATCCGAACAACTCTACAAGAGTCACCGCTCTCCCTCGAGTGAAGTCGGTCGGTCCCATACAGAATAATGCTGTGGGCGCTACTAGCGTGACGGACGGACAGATGGACAGACAGACATGAGCTGCAGGTTTTCATAGTAACCGCAATCAGTGTGGGGGTCCTTGACATGAAACAAAAGTTTGAAAAGCACTGCTCTATGCATGGTTACCACCAGGCTCTCCACCTGGTGGAAGATTCAATGGCAGGGAGTCAGTCCAGACAGGCAGACAGACAGGCAAACAGACAGACAGACAGTAGTCTGACCTTGGTTCTAAAGGGCTGAGTGAGTCAGCAGGGACACCACAGTATCCACAACACACAGCCTTTACATCCAAAGCTTCCACAGCTAGTGTCTCTCATCATCATCCACCACCACCACCACCATGGTAAATTCTGACTGTAAATGTCATACGTGCTTCTCAAAACTTTTATTTCAAGGAACCCCAGTTTGTCATGGGTTAGGCCATTCCTGAAAATATTTTGAAATTAGAAAAATATTTTTCCAGTACTGGAAAAGTTTTGGAATTGATCAAGGATCCTGGAAGGTCCTGAAAAAAAAATAGCCATTTATTGTCTTTTGGTTTATTCTATTTGGTTATTATTTTGTTAATACCTCTGAAATGACAAATTCAACATTGGCCAAATTGTCAAATATTAGAGGCAGAAATTGTGAAAATAGCCGATCTACATGCTCACAACGCCTCGCAAACTGTGTTATACAAAATTCCTCACTCTTAGTGCTCGTCAGGGTGGGGGGTCCCCAGTTAAAATATGATTATTTCGGGGGTCACGGCCTGAAAATGTTGAGAACCCCTGGTATACACTACCTGTCTTTAAGGCATATTGCACATAGGAGTAAGCAACTCGTTATTGAGCTGAATTATTCTTATATAGTCCTGGAAATCGGGTTAAATATTCTGGAAAAGTTTTGGAAAAGTTTTGGAAATTAATTGGTAAGGATGTGTGGGATCCCTGCTAATTGTGCTGCACAATATATTGTTATCTTGGTATGACCATGCGCAATATCCGTATCGCAAAAGGCAACCATATGGGCGATATATTGTTGCCTTTTGCCCTTTATCGTTGCCATTTTCAATGAGCACATGCACTTAGTTACTTTCCACCAGGGGTGTCGCACCAAATTCTGGGCCCTGGGTACTTTAACTATTGAAAAATAGCAGATATACAAGCTCACAGCGCGGCACCGAGTGCAAGTCTTTGAATATTTCAAGTCCTTCTAAGGTTTTTTTAAAAAAAACCTATGTTTCCATGTCAGTGGTGCTCAAACCTTTTCATGTGAAGGACCCCCAAAATGATATGCATTTGGCCACGGACCCCCCATCTCAAAATATTTAGTTCCAGGGACCCCCCAGGGTCGCGCTGTGAGCTTGTAGATCTGTTATTTTTCAATAGCTAAAGTATAACATAATTCCAGGCCCCTCCACCTTGGCCCCTAGTAACTCAGTCCCACTCCCCCCCCCCCCCCCCCCCCCCCTTAATTGTGACAACCCCTGGGTACATATATTTCGTTACTTTACACCAGTGTTTCTCATTCTTTATTCTGCATGGGCACACTTTTCATGTCCCAAGAATCCATGGGCACATGAACATAATACGGGGGGTGTAAATATCGTCACTGTCGGGAAGAAACTTTGTATTTCCAAGTTTCAAATTTGTACGTTTCTTCGCAAAGTAAAGCCCTGCTTCATCATACAAGGCTGTCGCACAACAGTAGTGAAAACGTGCGAGGCGTTGTGTGCTTGTAGATCTGCTGTTTTCACTAGTTTAAATCATTTTAAACTAGTGAAAACAGCAAATGATAAATACAATACTGGCTTTCAAGCAGTTTCAAGAGGCACACTTGACCCTTCTCAGGGGCACACCAAAGGTCCCCAGGCACAGTGGTTGAGAAACACTGCTTTACACCGCTGCATATGACCATAATATTACCCCCGTCTTCCTCTTCACCTTCCCTAACCCCCCGACAACCCTTCCCTCCACCCCCTCCCCTCCACAACCTTACAGCTGCATGACAGACCTTGCCACCGAAAACAGCTCCTCCTGAGTCCGTGCCAGACTGACTGACCTCAAGGCCCCGAAGCAATCAAGGCCCCCCCACAAAGGAACTAACTCCCCCCACCCGCCCGCCCTCCCACCCATCCACCCCCGGCCCGGCCGTTCCACGACTTTGAGTCACCGACCGACCAGACCGTGCCGAAGCGGCCTCGTCAGCGCTAAGTGCCTTTTCGCTAAGCTTTAGCGGCCCCCCACCGTTAATGAAGTTCTCCCTGCGGTTCAAAGAAGGAGCCAAGCTGGGATGATGTCAGTGGACCAATGCTTCACTGGTCCTCAGACGTTTTCGTGTCAAGGACCCCCACAGTGATAACGTATTTGCTGCGGACTCATAGATGTACAAGCATGAGCGTGTTTATACAGCCAGGGGGTCAGGGCTCAGAGTTACTATAGGGGGTCCTCCAAATCTTTGTGTGATAGAAACTTTTTTTGTTATTTTTTTTATATTAACCACTTGAACCCTAGCGTCCTTATTCTGAGAAAAATAACAGATCTACAAGCTCACAACTCCTCGCCGCGTTGTGAGCTTGTAGATCGGCTATTTTCGGAAAAGACGTTTGGCATAGAGGGGAAAAAGAGCAGACTAAGTACAGAGTGAGAAGTATTGACAGTTCAAGTTGTTAAATACGTATCTGAAAAAACAAATTGACATGAATCCAAAATACACTGATTGTGCTGTCAAACAATGAAACTATATGGAATCTATGACAAGGTTGTGGGGGTCCCTGCTTCATCTCTCTCTCAAATAAGGGGTCCTTGGCCTGAAAACGTTGAAGACCCCTAATATACAGCATATCTGCTAATTTTGAATAGCAGATATTAGATTACAACATAAGACGGTGGACCTTTTTTTTTTTGTAAATACAAAATAAGAAAAAGATGAGGTTTAACGTCTCCTGCCATGTGCATGTACGGGAATAGGATGCCCCAGTGGCATCAGTTCAGCAAAAGCTAGGGTATGGCAAAGATGGGAGTCCTCATGGAAAAGAGGCATTGTATTTTGTATAACACGGTTCCATTGTGAAAATAACAGATCTACATGCTCACAACGCCTTGCGCTGCGAGGCGTTGTGAGCATGTAGATCGGCTATTTTCACAATGTCTGAAAACAAACGATTTTTGTCAGTTTTTTACACAGGTTTCTGCGGTTTCTTGGGCTGGATATGGCAGCCCAGAATGGTTATTCAAGTGCAGCAAAACTTAGCATGTTAGTAAACGTGCCACAATTAACAATAATGCATTGCACTTGTGCAGCTGACCTGCGGAACCTGGGAATATACCATCTTGTCAAGATGGGGAGAATACAAGTGTGGAGAATATAATTATAATGCCTTGTTAAAGTTACCATTTTGTTAAATTTTGCATTTTTTTATTTGCACTTTTATTTTCCCCCTGGACCCAGGGTATGGTAGCTGCATACCCCTGCCATACCCAATTGACGCCCCTGGGATGCCCTTCACTTTGTTGTCGTTTTAAGGTCGTAGACAGTAGGCGTAGTATTTATTTTCTCAGCTTTGTTCTTCTGAAAATTGTGTGTCACAATGAATTGAATTTAATGACGGGGGAACGCACAGGAATGTTGTGATGGAGGTTTCATCATTACTCCTGCATCAAAGATGCTCAATAAGCGTTCATCTTCATCATACACATTCTACATGCAGGAAATAATTAGAGAAAGAAGAAGGTAATTACAGAGATGGGATTGTGGGCTTCTCTCCTCTTATTAGAGTCAAGCTACCTGACCTTTTCAACGGCTCTAGGCAGCCTTTATGCCTGCCTGCTTTTGGCCTTTTGTGCGCTGTTGTAGCAGTAAGGAGAGGGTATGCACGTCCACTGGGACCCGGCCCCCCTAATCTAGACTGAGTGGCAAAACATTGAGCAGCAAGGAGAATTGGAGTTTGGAAGTGCTAGTTGCAATTTCACGCGCATACCCTCTATACTGGGAAAGACACATACAATCAATTATCAATCTTCTAGGGCTGCAACTGCCCAGTGTTTTCTCAGCGATTATTTTATCGGTCACTAACAATCTGTCCTCGGTTCTGGTGACTGATATTGTGCGTACTGCCCTCCTAATATGTGTGAAGGCTGTGTTTTTTTAAGTACTTTTTTTCATTTATTTGTAATATTTTTGGGAGAAAACAGTTATCTCTTATAGGAAGAGGGCGTGTCTGATCAAATTAATATCGAATATTGAAATACTGAATAAAGCAACTTTAAAACCATCCGGGGTGTTCACAAAAGCCTGATCAGACGATGAAAAGACCCAAGAATGTTAGAGAGGCGGGCTGAAATTTCGAAAAGGGCCTTTTGGTGAAAATATGGAAAATAGCACACATCCAAGCTCACAACGCGTCACGCCGCGACGTGTTGTGAGCTTGGATGGTCGGCTATTTTCAATGCTTGATAACACACTGAACTAAGCATAATCAATTTCTTTCACCATAGTAAAAAGAATCGAACCTCTGTTTGAAGTGGAGCTGTGTGTGTGTGTGTGTGTGTGTGTGTGTGTGTGTGTGTGTGTGTGTGTGTGTGTGTGTGTGTGTGTGTGTGTGTGTGTGTGTGTGTGTGTGTGTGTGTGTGTGTGTGTGTGTGTGTGTGTGTGTGTGTGTGTGTGTATTGCAGTTGATGCTCAGGGCAGGCTAGACTCAACAGCACCTCTCTGGTCACCCAGGGTTACTACATACAGGCTACATACAGACCCACAGACCCACCCACCCACATACCCACATACCCACCCACATACCTACACACACGGCCAGTCGGCCACGTATAGGGAGCTTGTGTTCCACACAGCTCCAAAAAAAATGCATTCATTCATGGTCTGGAAAGGGCACTTTTTACAGACTGATAAAATGCCAGGGGCTCAAGCCCCCTTTGATGTCTATAGCCATGTTTCCATAAACGTATTCGATTTTGGGAAGCGAATTATCAGAAATGCGTATTAAGACAAAGCGAATTTAGACTGTTTCCATTAAACTGATGAAATGCGATTCTTGGGAGATCCTGCCTGGGTCCGTCTGACTGACTGCTGTAAATACTTCCCGCGGGCTTGCACACAGTGCACAGAGCTGGGATGGGGCTGATTTTTTTCAGACCGAGAGACGTGCAGATGCGAGCTGCTGTGAGCTTGTAGATCGGGCACTTTTGGCACACGCAACACGGTGTGATGACGAAGGGTCACTCCGTGTGTAACAACCGGTTTGTTTCGTGGGCTAACGCTATTAATGGAGGTTAATTAAGCGGCGGGGGAAAGTGTTAAAGGAAGACGATATGGACCAGAACGTCATAATCTATTCGCATTTATTGTCTGACCCGTTTCCATTCACAAATGCGCATTTAGTTTATTCGATAAAGCCTCAAAATCCACCTCCTCCAAGCGGATAATCTTTTTTGCGGATAATGAAAGTTTATTCGCATTTAGAAGTGTTTCCATAAAAAGATTTTGTGAATAAGCCTTAAATGTGCATTAAGAGGCTTTATGGAAACGCCACTTATGTGTGCCTGAATGCGAGTACCTTTCCCATCAGTGGGTGACACTCTGCTCCTCTCCCCCCCATGCAGATCAAGAGCAGTAAGACGGAGAAGGAGGGCCAGCAGTTGCTGCTGCGCAGCCTGCAGTACCTGGAGCGCTACATGTACCTCATTCTCTTCAACACCTACCTGCACCTGGAGAAGAAGGACTCCTGGCAGCGCTGCTTCACACTGTGGATGGAACAGGTAAACGCTTATAGTGCCACGGCCCACTAAAATGGCAGATCTATTATACAGCAGGGGTTTTCAGGGGTTTTGACTCAGGATACCCCTGTAAATAACTTTTTCTACCACTTTTTGTGGTCACATGTTCAGATACCCGTTTTGTCAGGGCTCCTTTTTTTTCCCTCCTCCCACGCAGTTCCTCCCCAACCTGGAAGTGCTGTATGGAAGCAGTGTTTTTTATATCGCCCAAGCATTCCTGCAAACCCCCCCCCCCCCCCCCCCCCCCCCCTCACCCCCACGCACAGCTTGCACCCCCCTCTCTCACAACTCTTTTCTTTTCAAGCAAGTGAAATTTTGGTGCGCTGGTACAGGGGCTGCACCGCGACTCAGCGTGTTCAGTGTGAACTGACAATAAAGTACTATATCATATCATATCATATCATATCATACTAGATTCTGATTGTTTCAGGGTTGTTTGGCACTCGGCTTCGCCTCGTGCCACAACCCTGAAACAGTGGTAAATCAGCCAACAACCCACTCCCTCTCATGGTAAATGGCTTACTTCATCCACGGCACCGCTGAATTACACTGGGACGTCGTCCTCGAGGCGGGTTCCCGGTGGTTGAATTTTAAATTGAATCACTTTAACCACATTTTGTATTTTGGCAGCTTTTTTCTTGATATGTACTTCACTTCTGGGGGTTCCCTGGCACACAATCTTTTGAGGTGGGAGTCCGCAGGCTAAATAAACGCCTATAGACCACCAAAGTCCTGATGTCATGCTGCTAGATGGCACGTTGCAGTAGGGCACTTCAATTAGAAATAGGAGTCCAAAGGGAAGAAGAAGAAAGATTGCACAGGTGCTGGACAACAATACTGTACACTGGAGGGAAGAAAATTAGGAGTATGTGTGTGTGTGTGTGTGTGTGTGTGTGTGTGTCTGTGTCTGTGTGTGTGTGTGTGTGTGTGTGTGTGTGTGTGTGTGTGTGTGTGTGTGTGTGCGTGTGCGTGTGCGTGTGCGTGCGTGTGCGTGTGCGTGTGCGTGTGCGTGTGTGTGTGCGCGCAGACTTCATTTTCTTTCTCGCCACTTAAACTTCACAAAGTAATTTTGTGGAAGAGGGGCACTTCGTTTTGCACCACCTGTTAGTGCAACATAAAAGAAATCAAGAACCAAGGATCAAGAAGGCTTTATTTGTCGCTGCTCTTGAAGTTCAAGAAGCGAAAAGCAATGGCAATAGTAATGATGACTAAGATGAGTTAAGAATAAAAAATAAAAATAAATGTTGAAGCCTACAGCAGGGGTCTTCAACAGGGGGTGCGGGACCCCTAGGGGGTCCTCAGAGTTACTACAGGGAGGCCGCCAAATCTTTGTGATAGGATCAATCTTTTAACAACTTGAAACATCGCATCCCTCTCAATGCCTCGCAGCGCGAGGCGTTGAGAGCTTGTAGATCTGCTATTTTCGGGAAATAGGTTTGGTTTAGTGGTAAAAAAAAGAGCTGACCAAGTACAGAGTGAAAGGTCAAGTTAACCAAACACACAAATCCAACATAAACTGATCACAGTGCCGTCAAACAAGTCTATGAATCTTATCTGTGAAATCGATAAAAATCTGCGTCACACATTTATACAGTACAATATGTAGTTAAATTCGATTTTTTTTTACTTAACTCATATATATTAGGAATTATAAGACATAATACTTATGGAAAGTGGAAAAACAGTATATCTCCAACAATTTGTGGAACAACAGTCTAAGTCCGTACAAGCAATATTCAGCAGACAAAGAGAGCAGATAACATTAAAACCGACAATTAAACAAAATGAGGGGGGATTGCATTAACAAAACAAAATGAGGGGGGATTGCATTAACAAAACAAAATGAGGGGGGATTGCATTAACAATTTAACAGATTAGAAATCACTAGTTTGTGGTTTACAGTCTGGTAAATCCAAAAATATATATATAAAAAAAAAATCAAATATGGACTTATACTGTTATTCATCTCAGGTACTCATATTATTTTGAGTACTTTTTTTTCCACCACTGCTTTTCCACCGCTGGCTCTCTCCAGGGTATGCAGCGCGGCGTGAAGAACCGTCGCCATGAGGTTTCATGTGGATTTTTTCCCCCTCTGGAATTTACAAGCTTATTCTGGTTCTATTGTACGCCGGCTCTTCACACATGGAACTTCATAATGTCCAGACCCGTGTGTTTTTGTTGCCACATTAATCGTTTGGCCAGCTGTGGCCACCTACAGTAAAAAGCGCGGAATTTACGTGCATTCCAAACAAATGAGTTGCCTGTTACCCCCCCACCCCAGACGCTCCTACGTTTTTAACCACTTCAGCTATATTTTATACTTTGCCGTGTGATGGTAATGTGCGACTGAGACAATAGGCAATCTACACAGGGGTCACTCACTAGTGAGCTTGTGGAGATGGTATTTTTGACATTTTAAATGTACAAATTTTAAAAACAATAAAAAAAAAACAGACATTGGAGATCCAATAATCTAGCTATTTTTGAGTGAAAAAAAAAAAAAAGATTTGAAAAACGAACGTGAAATTTATGTGCACATTCCAAAGAAATGACTTGCCTGTACCCCCCACCAGGCCGCCTGCGTTTAAGGAAGAGCTCATTGTCAAGGTTCTCATTATAACGCTAAGCTCATTGGCATTTTGGCATTGGAAATGTTTGTTTTCATGCTCATGCGTGCTGAATTCAGCTAGTTGGCGCAAATAAAGTAGTCAAATTAATCCTTCTGATTCAAATAAAAAAAATATATATTTTGAGCTTGATTTTGGGTCCTCCAAATCTTTGTGTGATAGAAGCTTTTTTTCTCCTTTTCTATATTAACCACTTGAACCCTAGCGTCCATATTCTGAGAAATAGCAGATCTACAAGCTACATGGGTCACTAACGGTGAGTTTGTAGATCAGCTATTTTTGGCAAAGAGGTTTCGTGTAGAGCAGACTACGTACAGAGTGAAAGGTCAAGTTTATTAAGTATTGACGGTTCAAGTGGTTAAATATCTGGAAACATTTTACATGAACCCAAAATACACTGATGAATGTGCTGTCAAACAATGAAACTATGGAATCCAAGATAAGGTTGTGGCGGTCCCTGCTTCATCTCTCTCTGAACTAAGGGGTCCTTGGCCTGAAAACGTTGAAGACCCCTGCATTATAGAAGCAGGAAGGAAGCACGAGCGGGACTCTCCCAGGTTGTCAGAGGGAGTGTAGCGCCCAGGATTGGCAATTGGCACCGGGTGAAAAAGGTGTTACAAAATAATGATATGAATAAAATAAAAAGAAGTAGATCCACAAGCTCAAAATGCATAGTTTTGCGCTGCAATTTGAGCTTGTACATCTACTACCTTTGATGCTTTTGTGTGAGGCTGTTGTATGATCAAGTAGGGCGTTAGTTTACAATAAAATAAAATAATAAAAGATTTGGATAAGAGGTTTCTGCCCGACGGCAACGATATAGGTAAAAATCCATGTAAAAACATGCAAGCTGACCGTCGTGTGGCCGAAACATGACCGAGAGGCTGGAATGTTTGGAAATCAATGAATGAATATCTCTTTGTCCTTATTGAGGTGGAATAAACTGAGTGAAAAAACAGGGAATTCCAAAATAGACTGGAACAATCGGTATGAAAACAATTGTCACAGAAATATGTGCGGTCAATCGGGGCATATTCTTCCTGTTATGAAAAGAGGAAAATATGTGGTGCATCAGAGTGGCTCTAATGGCCCAGTTATGCCATGAGAAAATACAGACCCAATGCACCCAGTGGTGGAGGAGCGACTCCCATTGCTTTAAAACAGGGGTTTTCAACGTTTTCAGGCCAAGGACCCCTTATAGTTGAAAGAGAGATGAAGCAGGAACCCCCACAACCTTTCCATGAATTCCGTATCGTTTCATTGTTTGACAGCACAATCGTCAGTGTATTTTGGATTCATATAAATCGGTGTTTTCAGATATTTAACCACTTGAACC
Source organism: Nannobrachium achirus (assembly GCF_963921795.1). Classification (NCBI taxonomy): domain Eukaryota; kingdom Metazoa; phylum Chordata; class Actinopteri; order Myctophiformes; family Myctophidae; genus Nannobrachium; species Nannobrachium achirus. Next base: position 21,728,404 of record NC_137825.1, on the reverse strand, counting down.
GTCAATTCTTAATAAACATAGTCGCATAGTATCACCCATAGTCTGCTCTTTTTCCCCTCTGCACCAAAGCTCTTTGCTGAAAATACTGCGAGGCATTGTGAGCTTGTACTGTAGATCTGCTATTTTTGGCCAAAGTTCTCGGAATTTGGACACTAGGGTTCAAGTGGTAAATATAAAGGAGAAAAAATGTTGTATCACACAAACATTTGGAGGACCCCCTGTAGTAACTCTGACGACCCCTAGGGGTCCAGGACCCCCTGTTGAAGACCTTTGCTTTAAAAAAATTAAAAAAGTAAATGGTATTCAAATTTTTGGAAAACAAACAAACTATTTTTGAATGTTCCAAGTACAAAATAGAGCTTTTGCTTTGTGTTAATAATAATAATCCAAAATCTAAGTAACAAATAGCTAAAGCTGTCAAATATTTAAAAGTAGTGGAGTAAAAAGTGAGATATAGAAGTACAAGGGGTCCAGAAATGTAAACACCCTAGTAAAATAAGAGACCACAGAATTGTACAGTAGCCGTACTTGAAGTGATGTAAAGTAACTAAGTACATTTACTCAAGTACTCAAGTATATTTTGATGCCAATACTTTTGTACTTTTACTCAAGAACATTTTCATTGCCAGTCTTTTACTTGTAACAAGAGTATTTCTACGCTGCAGTATTGACACTTTTACTTAACCCATTCAGAACGGGTACACAGTATTGTGTATCATTATTTTATGTTTTAATTATTGAAAAATAGCAGATATACAAGCTCACAGTGCCGCGCTGCGAGCTTGTAGATCTGCTATTTTTTTTAAATCGTGAAAATTTGAATTTTGTCAGATTCTATAAGTGTCTTTTGAATCTTTCTAAGGTTTTTTGAAAAACCTTATGTTTCTATGTCTGCAATCTGGCCAGCCATCGTCAAAGAAAAGGTCCTTTTCACTCAACTGGAGCTCAGTTAGTCTGTTCTTGAGAGACTACTATGTCAGTGGTTCTGAAATGTTTTCATGTGAAGGACCCCCAAAATGATATGTATTTGGCCAAGGACCCGCATCTCAAAATATCTAGTTCCAGGGACCACCCAGAAGCAAAATTTGAGATACAAACGTTCGCTTTAAAAATACACATGTTCAAAGATTTGCACACATTTTCAAAAACACTTTTTCAAAAATAGCAGATCTACAAGCTCGCAGCGCGGCACTCGGTGCCGCGCTGTGAGCTTGTATATCTGCTATTTTTTCACTGGTTAAAGCATTCAATAATTCTAGGCCTAAATGGGTTTTAAGTAAAGACAATTGAGTAACGTTTTCCATCACCGGTATACTTAGTTACTTTCTACCGCTGACATACAGAGACATGATGGGGCCCAGGGGACAAGAGACCACATGGTGAAGCTATGCAGCAGTCCACTAGATGTTAGAACGTGATAATTATAGCTTTGTGTTCTGATCCCCATGATATTCCATCCATGCACAACTATTTGACGATGTGCTAAATGTATTTATTTATTTATTCTTCGATGGGCTGTGCAGCGGTGAAAAAACACTGGTTACCACAGTGTTCTTTTTGTTCTGAATGCCGCGATATGAATTGCAGTGCTCGACAACGCGGCTTACTGTATTTTAACCACTCAAAGCTGCACTTTGTGACTTTCCTTTCTTTCTTTTCTCTTTTACCCCGGATTTGAATCCAAAATCATGGGGGTAAATTTACTATAAATATTTTTTTTTGTCTTAGGAATGCTACAAATACAAAAACACATTATTGAACTCAAGTCTCCATGTTGTGACTAATCAATAGAAGAAAGGTCATTTTGGGGGTGAACTACTCCTTTAGAGCATCAAAAGTAGCAGATCAGTACCAGCTCGAAATGATTTGAAAACTTTAACTACTAGTTACTTTTTAAAAATGTGATTATTATTACAAAACATCCATTTCCAACTTCAGCCCTATATACAGTACATTTCGGCCTTTTGGTGAGCTCTATTTTTAAAAGTACATTTTGATACCAATACTTCTGTACTTTTACTCAAGTAGTATTCCGGACTTTTACTTGTAACAGAGCATTTCTACATTGCAAGTCAGAAACGTGTGAGTACTTTTTCCACCACAGTTTTTTTCTTTTCTTTTTTTCGCTTGTAGAAAGAAAACACTCCAAGTTGCACGAGGACAGGGTAATAATTTTCCTCTGTCTTGAGTACAAAATGAAGGAGCTTCTCTGACATGCACTTCATTGAGCAGGGACCGTATCCAGCATGAGATAACCGTGTGTACAGTAAGCTCTCTGAAATACACTTGGCTCTAAATCACAGGGGAATTATGGTTTAGTGTCTGGTGAAGAGATGGGAACCACCAGACAGCTTTTAATAGATGATTATGTCAGCCGTGCGTGTGCGTGTGCGTGTGTGTGTGTGTGTGTGTGTGTGTGTGCGCGCGCGCGTGGTAACATTTTCACACACTGGGCTGTACGTACCCTTGGCTGTTGTGCAGAAACCTTATACCTCCATATTTCATCTCTTTACGTTTTTTCCCCCGGAGAAAATAGCAGATCTACAAGCTCAACCTGTGACATAAGGGTTATGTGCCGCGTTGCAAACTTGTAGATCTTTTTTTTTCCATTTTATTGTAAAATCTTAAATGAAGTACGAAAAAGTTTGAGAACTTGTGAAAAAAAAGACCTCTATGCCTAAACCCAAACCCTAAACCTAACCTCAGTAACCCTGACTCTGGTGAGTAGCTAACCTGCCGACGCTGGTGACCCGAAAACAAGTGCTCCTCCCCCCACCGTCTCCTACGGGTTCCATAATAGAGGGTATGCATGTCCACTGGGACACGCCCCCAAATCTAGACTGAGTGGCAAAACATTGAGCAGCATGGAGCATTGGAGTTTGGAGGTGCTCGTTGCAAATCACTCAACGGCCCTGCTTACCACCTGTTTCTAATTTGCACATAATGCAGGAGGCAGCAGGATGTTGTGTTGTAGAAAACGAGTGCTTCCAAACTCTGACACTTGGAAAAATAAAAACCTGCAAAGAACGTCTTGACAGAAAGTAGCTCATAACATGCCTATGGTGGATTTTTATGAAACAAAAACTTTGCAGATAAAAAGAGGATAATTCAAGCTTTCAGTACAGCCGCAATGTTGGCGAGTTAACTTTGTTTAATACAATCAGATAGGACTTTTCTGTTTGGATGTATGGGCTGTCAATGTAGAGAGTGCCGCCGACATTTCTGTGGTGTGAACTGCAGCCAGTGGTGGAGTAGAAGTAAAATTATTGAAAAATGGGAAACACTCGAGTAAAGTACAAATACTCAAAATTAAGTACACTTAAGTACAGTACTTAAAGGAGCTATAGTCAACTTTTTCTTGAAAAACGGATGCTAAAATAAAAATAATGTTTCGAAAATATTTTATAAAAAAATAAGCTTCATATATGTGTTTCAATTAAAAAATGACCACAAAAAGCGTAAAATAATGATAAAATAATCATTTTGGCCCTTTGTTTACATTTACAGGGCCCGTACTTTGTTTACATCCTAGTCTGTAGACTAGGATGTACACCTACAATGAAAAAGTTGACTATAGCTCCTTTAAAGCAAATGTAGGCTACACGTTACTTAGTCTTGCTCAAGGACTCTTCGACACTAACTCTGTGGGAGCCGGGATCGAACTGGGAACCCTTCAGGAACCCTCCATGTTCTATGATGTTCTATGATGTTCTATGATGACAACTCTACACTTGAGCCACTGCCGCCCTGCCCTATCAAACATATAATTTTCCAAATGTCTGTCTGTCTGAGTGTCTGTCTGTCTGAGTGAGTGTCTGTCACAGCGTTTCTCCTCAGTGGCTGGAGCAATTGATCTGAAATCGCATCACCATTAGCATATGAACACACCTAACATAACTGTGAAGCCCGTTTGTCACTTTCACAAATCATATGCTGTATATTAGCATTTTTATGGTGTATCTATATCTATTCTGCATCAAGCTTGAGGCATATCTATTCTGCATCTAGCATGAGGCAACATGTTTAACCAGCTGTGTGTGTGTGTGTGTGTGTGTGTGTGTGTGTGTGTGTGTGTGTGTGTGTGTGTGTGTGTGTGTGTGTGTGTGTGTGTGTGTGTGTGTGTGTGTGTGTGTGGGCGGGGGGGGGGGGGTCTGTTGTCTGGCCCTGTTACAGATTTTGTCCAAAAATCATGCAGATCGGTACACAGTATCTCTGTAGCCATTAAACGAAACGGGTATTTCTTACATTGATGCTCCTACATATTACCAGTAAGGCTCCCTAATCGGGAGATAAGCGACCGTAGGTCACTTATCTCCACAAATAGGGCAAAAATGTGTTTTGCCAAAATCTTCCTGATCCATGTTGATGACATGAGTGTAGACATACTGTGTAGTGATTTTCGTGATTTTAGGGCAAAATCTGTAGGAGCAGTGTCCAAAAACGTGTTTTTAAAAATCGGCCTGGAGGTGGCGCTATATGGGAGAGATTCATGTTGATGGGATGAGTGTAGACATACTGTGTACCGATTTGCGTGATTTTAGGGCAAAAATTGTAGGAGCAGTGTCCTAAAATGTGTTTTGCAAGAATCGGCCTCATGGTGGCGCTAGAAGAGGGCCATGTGAGAAATGAGGGGTGGGGTCTCCGCGCCGGCAAGGCGGACGAATAGGTACCGGCCCCGGCTGTCCCGGTCGCTCCTAGCCGGAGTTACGGCATGTTATGTGAGCTGCAGTGTAGGGGGTCCTCCACTGGGGGCGCCACCACTTTTGCATCCGTTCTGGAGCACCAGGAGTGGGTGGTCCCCGGGAATACCCCGTGAGCAGCCCCGTTGGGGTGGTCATTTGGTCAGTTTAGCACATTTGGTCATTTTTTACATCTGGCGGTCCCCCAGGGACCTGGGGGTCCCTGGAGCTCCGGGGGTCCTTGGATGTTGTAGTTTGGCAGGTAAGGAGTGTGTGTGCAAAATTTGGCATGGATCGGGGCAACGGTTGCGGAGATATGAGCAGGGCAAGAGTGTGACGTGTGAGGTGTGACAGACAGACTGACGGACTGACTTACACTTTGTGCAGGGTTTGATAGTAAATGCGACCTACGGTCGCAATCATGCAAGCACCAGTTAAAGTTACTTTCCATCCTTCATATACTGTGTGCACAGTGCACATCCCATAACCCACACACTGCACATCATTTCAGAGCTCATATCTTTGAACGGGTAAGGACTAGTATATATATAACACAGTGTTGTGGACATACAAGGTTTCCACCTGACCGCAACAATAAAAAAGTAAAACGTCTTTCTCTTCTTTCCCCCCCCCCCCCCCCCCTTTTTTATTTTTTTAACCAGGATGTTGGTATATAATAAAACCATACAAAGGACTCCATAATAAACTAAAGAATCCTTGGGGAACAGTGAAAGACTTCAGTGTCTCTATTTCTGGAGGACATTCTTAAGTAAACAAAGCATGCGTTGCCTTCAATAAATCAATCACTTATTCACACATGCATAGAAAAAGTACTGTAAGCTTAAGCAAACAGATGTCGTTCAATAAATCAAACTCTTCATGTGCACAGAGATGGACTTAAACAAACTAAATGTAACATTTCCTTTAATTAATCGACACATTCTTCACACGTGTTGAAGTAGCCAGTGGTGGAAAAAGTACTCACATTCTTTACTTAAGTAAAAGTATCAATACTGCAATGTAGATCTCTTACAAGTAAAAGTCCAGAATTCAAAATGTACTTGAATAAAAGTATAAAAGTATTGGCATCAAAAAGTATTTAAAGTACCAAAAGTACAAAGTACAAAATGTTTGAAAATAGGCGATCTACAAGCTCACAACGCGGCGCATTGCGACGCGTTGTGAGCTTGTCCTGCATTTCTCCCATTAGTGGCTCAAGTTCAAAAGTTCAAGTTCACAAGTTCAGCTGGCGTTATCTTCTCAGACAAAAGGGGATCGCATTTCAGCGCAAAGGGAAAATATTTTGTTCAAATCATTAGATCAGCTCTCTCACCCTTTTAATCCATTTAGACTGGCTGAGGCCGATTCTACAGTACATACCTCCAAAAAAAAAATCGAAAAATCCTAACAGCCAATATACAATGCACCATATACCGTTTCACTACTGGACATTTCCACGTACAGTAAGTATACCATGCCATTAGAACCTGAGCCCTTGTCAGCCTTCTACTGTTGTTCACCCAATTTTTTTTCAAAGTACTATTTTCTATCAATTACACACTCCATGAAGCCTTGAGTTCATTGTGGGTTTTTTGACCGACTCCAACTCCGGTCATCAAATTATTGGCTTAGCTGTGCGACAAAAACAAAAAAGAAAATCTCCATGAATTCTTGGCTTCATGGAGAGTCAAATTGATAGAAAATAAGTCATGTTTTGGGGTGAACTACTCCTCTAACCGTTTTTAGTCGTGCCCCTCAAGTCAAGTCATGTTTATTTATGTTGTTATATTGCCATATTTCAAATTTGTATTTGTATTTTTCCCCCAAATGTATACGCTACTTCATCATGCAAGAATGTAGTTTTTTTTACTGTATATAATATTAATAAAAATGAAGGTTACTTTGGTCATACAATGTTTCCACCCGACAGTGTAGACGATATAGCAGCACATGGCACAACAACGGCAGTTAAGCTAAAGTGCTCTCTAATCACCATATCAAGTACACCGGGCTCCATAAAGATATTGTCCTCAACTCAAGTGGATGGTAGCGTCCACACCACAACGATAACGCCAACGTAATTGATGTGAACGCCGACATAGCGTTATAATTATCTTCATCGTGCCCGGTGGGAATGACTCTTTACTCCGTAAACACATAGGCTACTAACACATCATTTATGGAATGTTATTAACCACTTATGGATATTTATGTACTCTGGGTCAACTCCTGTGCTATATAGATACAGATGACATGACTTGAACCCTAGCCCATAATAGACACAGAATAAAATAGGTCTTAATGTATGACATGCAATAATAATCTAAACCTACAAAGTAACTTGTAACTGACGTTTTTTCAAATGACTGTGGTGGAGCATGTGGAAAATGTATTAAATATTAAAGTAAAAGTTCCCCAAATAAATTGTACTTTGCAGTACTTGAGTAAATGTACTTAGTTACTGTCCACCACTGCTGTATGGATCGTACTGACCTCCTCCTGTCTAGTGATCCATGTATCCCCCCCCCCCCCCCCCCCCCCCCGGCATAATCATTAAGCACACGCACGCACACGCACACACACACACACACACACACACACACACACACACACACCACTGACCGTTGCTGGATCATTATAGGCAGGGCTCAGAGGGTCATCATCACCATTAGTAGCGCATTAGAGGGCCAGCACTGCTACTGTGCTGTTCCCAACATCCTGTTGGGTGTGCTGTCTGTCTGTCTGTCTGTCTGTCTGGCACACAGTTCGCCCTCACGGCTAACACCTGCTCTTTTTGCCTTTTATTGAACTCGATGTGAGAAAACCTTGTCCATGCCATTCATCTGTGACTACTGTAACGGTGTCTCTCTGTACAGGTCTACTGAAAACATCGATCAGGCGACTGCAGTTCATTCAGAACGCTGCTGCTTTTCAGTGCTTGAATTGACTTAATAATACCAAGAAAGTGGAGCATACTGTATCTCTCTAGTTTGGAGGCCCTGTGTCAGAACACCCACTTATAGCAATGATTACTATTTCTACTGGCTCCCTGTGCTGTGTGTCAAAAGGTTGATTTCAAAATGCTACTGTAGGTTGAATGGTGTATAAGGCCAAAACGCGTGTCTGATCTTTGTCCGATATCATGAACCAAACAGACCTCTCAGGTTGACTGGGAAAAGTCTGCTTTCTGTCAGAACTAAAGTGGGGAGAAGCAACGTTCAGTTTTTATGCACCCAGGGGCGAAATTAGATCTTATTCTGCATGGGTTTTCAGATCAAAAGGGCCCTGTACTGCTGTGAGGGGGGCCCATAGATTAGGAGATTAGAGACCCCTAATATATTGGAAATGACAAAATACATATCGTCGTTGTCAGGTGTAAACCTTGTATCTCCAAGTATCACATTTGTATGTTCTTTCGCAAAGCAAAGCCCTGCTTCATCAGACAAGGCCGTCGCACAAAAGTAGTGAAAACAGCAGATCTACAAGCACACAACGCCTCGCGATGCGAGGCGTTGTGTGCTTGTAGATCGGCTGTTTTCACTAGATATAATAGCCTATGAATTTTATAATACATTCACCAGTTCGGGGGCCCTTGGGTTTATTAAACCCATCAACCCTATACAAATTATGCTTGTGTATGCACCACATATCTGGAACAAACTCCCAGAAAACGTGCAGGTCTTCAAGTTTTCTGTTTGCCGCTGCCTTATCGAGAGCATTTATTTATTCTCCTACGTTTTATTTTTACTCTTAAGTTGTATCTCTACTTATTTTGTTTTACTGTATTCAAAGGTCCTTATACAGTATATTGTCTTTTATATTTAATGTGGTTACCAGACTAGTCCAACTTAATTTCTTTCTTTCCATCTTTCCGGATTGACTTTATTTTGCCATGCTACTCCTCCCACAGTTAGGGTGGCACGCACTTGGGCCATATGTCAAATCGACCTTCATCGGGTTCAGCTAGGTGTTTAATTATTTCTAATCGGCGAAAACACCTACGTCTAATTGCCCCCATGTAATGATGTCGCGTGTGTGCAAAAAAAAGCAGCGTGTCATATTAACGGCGACAGAGCGCACATTGTAAGGCGTAAAAAAACAAACAAATATTGCCGCTGGCAGTCATTAGCCTACATTTCTTCGTCAGGGAGAGGGGCGACGACGTAGAAGAGATCAGAGTCAAACATCAGAGGGGGAGTAGAACGTACGTGAATTTGTGAAATCCAAAGTTTTTGGGGGAAACCACAAACACGGCGGACGATACAATGGCCAGACTTGTGTACAGTGCATACCAGGGATGCCTGGAGAAGAGGTACCCTATCAGTCACTCCAGCTGTTTTGATGTGGGGCAACAGAGGCCTCCCTGTCCCCCCCCCCCCCTGCTGTAGCTGTATACGGGTCCTGGTTGGTATGTGAGGCCTTTGAGATAGCCGACTGTGGGAAAGACCATGCCCCTCTCGTTGCCGGGACCCCTCCCAGTGGCGTCAGTTCAGCAAAAGCTAGGGTATGGCAAAGATGGGAGTCCTCATGGAAAAGAGGCATTACATTTTGGATAACACGGTTCTATTGTGAAAATAGCAGATCTACATGTGGTAGATCGGCTATTTTCACAATGTCTGAAAAAAAAAAAACAGACTTTTGTCCGTTTTTTACACGGGTTTCTACGGTTTCTTGGGCTGGATATGGCAGCCTGGAACGGTTGTTCAAGTGCAGCCAAACTTGGCATTTTAGTAAATGTGCCACAATTAACAATAAATGCATTGCACCTGTACAGCTGACCTGCGGAACCTGGTAATATACCATTCTGTCAAGATGGGGAGAATACAAGTGTGGAGAATATAATTATAATACCTTGTTAAAGTGACCATTTTGTAAAATGTTGCATTTGTAGTTATTTTACTGTAATTTAACAACATAATAACCAGAACAGATAGACAAAGAGACATTCATGTATTTATATTTAAAAGTAGCTTTTATCTTCCCCCCCCTGGACCCAGGGTATGGCAGCTGCATACCCCTGCCATACCCAATTGACGCCCCTGACCCCCTGAAAGAGGAGTTTTAAGTAAAAAACCACCACTACTTAATAACTTAAGCATTTTTCACACGCTTCCTATAATACATGGTCCAGCTGGGTGATGGAAGAGATGATTCAGGTTAAGTGCTCTGCTTAACGCCACAAAACCAGATATTGTACTGACTAATGCTTCCGCTGTGCCCACACACACGTTTCCCAGAAAACACCTCCTACGACAGCTAGGTTGGCGTTACTGTACGGAAGATTTTACTCAGATAAAAAACAAAAATGCTTATTGGACAGAAAGGTACAGTCATCTTTAGTGTTGTGTGGTGTCAAGGCAAGGGCTCTGGCCTTTGTTTTGGTTGAGACAGCCAGTACGACTAATGCTTTTTGATTGTGACCTGTTATATTTATATGCTGTAGGTATTATATACTGTAGGGCTGTAACTATCGATTATTCTGTCAATTACTTTTTGGATTAATTTAATAATCGAGAAGTGACGATTTTTTATATTGAACTTTTTCTTTAACTCATTCCCTGCCAGGCCCGATAGTCCCGAGATTATTCCAATGTCTTTCCCCGCCAGGCCCGATAGTCCCGAGAATTTAAAAAAAAAAAAAAAAGCAAAATTTTTTTTTTTCAAAAAATTTTTTTGACCCCCAAAAATGGAGTAGGCATGATAGCAATCGCGAAATTGCATGTTTAACCCCCATAGCAACCCCATCTTTCAAGCATGGCAGCCATTTTGGCAGCCATCTTTGTTAAACATAGTGGCTGTTATCTCATGAATGCCTGAACGGATTTCCATTCGGATTTTTTTGTTTGAAAGCTGTGAGCAATGTGGACACACGTGGTGCATTATCTAGGCATGGGTGTGCATGATCCGTGCACACCCAATTACATGGAAGTCTATGGAGACGAATGGCAGGTGGGAGTACGGAGGTATGTTAAAATGGCGGTCAATGTGTTAAGCATTACTTTATACTATAAAATTGTAAAAATGGCCGATCCACATGTTCGTTTGTTTTCTTTTATACTTTTCACCCATAATTAATGCCCAAAATAGTGATTGGGGCTGGGACCCCTAGGGGGTCCTCAGAGTTACCACAGGGGGTCCTCCAAATGTTTGTGTGATATAAAACTTTTTTCCTCCTTTATATTAACCACTTGAACCCTAGTGTCCAAATTCAGAAAACTTTAGCCAAAAATAGCAGATCTACAAGCTCACAACGCCTTGCAGCGCAAGGCGTTTTCGGAAAAGAGCTTTGGTGTAGAGGGGATAAAGAGCAGACTAAGTACAGAGTAAAAGGTCAAGTTTATCAAGTATTGACGGTTCAAGTGGTTAAATATCTGAAAACACCAATTTACATGAATCCAAAATACATGATGATGATTGTGCTGTCAAAAATAATGCAACGATAGGGAATTTATGAAAAGGTTTTGGGGGTCCCTGCTTCATCTCTCTCTCAACTAAGGGGTCCTAGCTTGGCCTGAAAACTTTGAAGACCCCTGCTCTATTCTATAAACATGACATTTTTCATGGTCAGGGAGTGTGGGTACTTGCACTGACCACACTCTGTAGTGTCTGTGGTTTCATTTCTGGGGTTTTGCGCCACGGCCAGTTTTGGCCAAAGAAGCTATAATCAGCGCTAGGAGAGTAAGGCATATTTTCATACTATTATTTCTGCCATTGTTCCATTAAGTTCTTCCTCAGCATGTTTCACATGACAAAACCCATTGGCAACAATTCTCATGATAACCTCCGGAGCAGTAGTGCTGTTATCCCCACAAGCCCCCGGACAACATTACCATAAATGTTTAAAATTTTCATGAGGGGTAATAAGATAGCAGCGGATTCTAGGAAGAAATCTGTTCCGCTATACAGGCGTAGTATGCAAAGTATGTGTTCCTACAATACATAATATTCTGTTTTACCCAAGTGCATAGTATCCGGCTTGCAAGTTGAGGCGATATAGGAAGTGAATTCAACAGAAAGTTCATATGAATGGCCGCTAGTTTCGCTGTCCTCCCCCCCCCCCCCCCACCCCCCTGCTGGTATCAAAAAGTATTATGCTCCATTCAAGTGAATGCTTTGTTGCCGAACTTTACATTTGATTTTGTTACCTATACTTTATGCTTCCAGTCACTTGTTTAAAGTCTTCTTTCAATCACCATGATATGTGTTTTGTTAAATTATGGTCCCATGTTAATTTAGAATTGGTGATAAAATAGCGTATGCCGTAGGAGGGGCGTGGCTAGCTTGATTGACAAGCTCCCAACGAATAGCATGTATTGACCCAACCAATAGAATCATTTCCATTTTCAGGACAGGATGTAGAAAGTTGGCAGTATGCACATAGCCTGATTTCAGACTCATAGTCGGGGGATATCTTCAGAAATGGTGTCATATCCTGGAATAAATTCCTTACCAAAATATTTCTTCACCAATGTGTTTGTAAAGGTGTCTAGTATAGTAACACATCTCACAAAGACTGAAATTCAGTTTCCCTTGGAGAATCCGTTACAGCTGCTGAAAGTTGGGCTCCCATTAAATTAACTATACAGGATAAAACACACCAGTAGAGTATATGTGCGTAGCTTTGTCCATCTCTCTTTTTTTTTTACTGTCTATGGTTTTACCCCCTGAAGTATCCGGGTATTTGAAATAATAAAAAAAAGTTTGAGAACCACTGTTGTAAAACAGCCGGCTGAGTAAACTGGACAAGCTGTGGCAGTTTAATCAGTGTTTGTGGTGGTGGTGGTGGGACGACTGTCCAGTGTATTGTCCTGCCTCTACAGTTTAATCAGTGTTTGTGGTGGTGGTGGGACAACTGTCCAGTGCATTGTCCTGCCTCTGCAGCCACATGTCTGTGGTCGTCCATGGCGTTTCCCATCACTCTTTTTATTCTCTTTCTGTTTCTTCTTTTTTTTCCCCCTTCGGACATGGCCATGGCCATGAGCAGGGGTGTCGCACCAAATTCTGGGCCCTGGGTACTTTAACTATTGAAAAACTATTTTGAAAAATCGTGAATAGAATATTTCAAATCCTTCTAAGGTTTTTTGAAAACCTGTTTCTATGTCAGTGGTGCTCAAACCTTTTCATGTGAAGGACCCCCAAAATGAAATGTATTTGGCCACGGACTCCCATCTCCAAATATTTAGTTCCAGGGACCCCCCCCCCCCCCCACAGCAGATCTACAAGCTCACAGTGCGTCACTCGCGCCGCACTGTGAGCTTGTATAACTGCTATTTTCCAATAGCTAAAGTATAAAATAATTAAGGCCCCTCCACCTTGGGCCCTAGTAACTCAGTCCCACTTTACCCCCCTTGTGACGCCCCTGGCCATGAGTCAACTTGCTTTACACCAATGCTCTCTCTCTCTCGCTCTCTTTCTCTCTCTCTCTCGCTTGCTCGTTCTCTGAGGAAATTCTCCAGACAAATAAGCCAGCTTTTCAGCCTGGCTCATACAGTAATCATACAGTAATGACTCAGACCCGGGGCTAATGGAGTGAAGACATGGCCGCAGCATCTCGGCACCGCTTCATGTAAACACTACCAGTTGCTTCAGCTTTCTTTATGAACGTATAACATACTCTGTGTGTGTGTGTGTGTGTGTGTGTGTGTGTGTGTGTGTGTGTGTGTGTGTGTGTGTGTGTGTGTGTGTGTGTGTGTGTGTGTGTGTGTGTGTGTGTGTGTGTGTGTGTTTGTATATATGTATACTGTGTCCCTGTGTGTAACATTAAATTCAATGCTCTTTAGTGGGAGGATTCCCTCTTTTTGTCATTCAAGTATTTTTATGCTCTTACACACAACATAAAAACAAACAAACTAAGAGTAGGATTCCCTTTTTGATGTACAGCATGAAGAAATCATACATAAATGTAATGTTCTCTTTGACAGCCTTGGGGACAGGGAAGAAATATAGAAACCCAATGAAAAAGAGTTTCCAAAAACACGTTCTGGTCTAATCCACCGCAGTGCATCCTGTTTCTATGTGAACACCAGGCATGTGCACACATAGACATCAAAGGGGGCTTGAGCCCCTGCCCTTTTATCCGTCTGTAAAAAGTGCCCTTTCCAGACCATGAATGCCGTTTTTACTATGGTGAAAGAAATGCAAACGCCCTCTTTCCGTGCCATAGCTGAAGGCAGCGTTCAAGAGAATTGCCTTCTCCAAACTCTCCTGAACTTGAATGCAGCATCTTATGTTGAAAGAAATGCCCTGCCTGTGTAGAAATCCATGCCGTTACGCCACATCTCCAGTTCTGACTTGATTATGCTTAGTTCAGTGTGGTATCAAGCACCAAAAATAGCCGACCTCCAAGCTCACACCGCGTCGCAGCGTGGCGCGTTGTGAGCTTGGAGGTCTGCTATTTTTGATATTTTCACCAAAAGGCCCTCAACCCAGACAGGGAGGGAGGGCGAACGTTGTCACTGCAAGGTGCCCCTACGGCAGGGATGGGCAACTTTGATGATGGCGAGGGCCACTATATTTCCACCTTCACTCAGAGGGCCACAATGCATATTCCTATGTCCTACTTTGTCATTCTAGTATCTCATACAAAAGAAGCAAAAATAGCAGATTGTAGATCGGCTATTTTTGCTTCTTTTGAATTGCAATCCCAAATTATTTTTTGTTGTTTTTGAACTGGAATCCAAAAAACTGGAATCCTGAAATGTAACATTTTTATCTAATTTCAAATGCATTTAGTTTTATACTCATGTTAACTTTATGAATCTAAATACAAATACATTGGACATAAAAAAAAAGAAAAAAAGAAAACATTTTATTCCTACTATACTAGTCATTATGCTACTAATATAGAATGACTGAATTAAAGCAGGTCATGTTTGGAATTGTAACAGCTGAAATCAATAATATATCAGTATTCCGGTATTAACTCATTCTGTGCCGATCCCGAACTAGTTCGGCTTTATTTCAATCCAATACAATTTTTTTTTTATTAATTCACTTACCCCGAGCTGCTTGTGAGTCGTGGGTGGTCCTGGCTCGCTAGCCGCTAGCCAGCTAGCCATTCTACTCTGTCCGACGATATATTCCATTAAAAATGGTTTAGAATACATTTTTGAGCTCCCCAATGTTCACCCAATGTTCGGCGCCGCTTCCGATGAGTACACGAGTGTGCCGATCCCGAAGTAGTCCGGCTTTTTTTTTTTTTTTTTTTTTTAAAGATTTGTTTTTGGGCCTTTTATGCCTTTATCGATAGGACAGTAGACTGACAGGAAACGGGGAGAGAGACGGGGAATGACATGCGGCAAAGGTCGTCCGGATCGGGAATCGAACCGGCGACGCCAGCAGGCATCATAGCCTAGTATGTGGTATGCGCCTTGACCACCAGGCCAGCGGGCGCCCCAGTCCGGCTTTTTTTAATTAAATGAATAAAATGATAAGAGGCCTTCTGAAGCCTGGCCTGATTTTTCTAGCTACTAGCCGAAAGCTAGCAACCTCCCGGCCGGCCGTTATTTGCGAACGAAATCGCCAATCTCCGCCTAATCCAATGAAAGACCACATCTTTGAAGGCTTATATCTCTGGATTGTGTCTTTAGGGAAGCGGCGCGAGGTTTATTTACGGCGAAATCGCCCAAAAATGATCTTTTAGATGACAAAATGGGAATAGCCATTCTGTTAGCATTATCATCCGGGACATTTCCATGACGTGCATGAACGTGAGCACGTGAGGTCCTGGAAGGTGAGGTCCTGGAAGCTAAAGCGCTCGCCTATGAGAGATACCCTGGCATTCCTTGGCCCCTAGAGGGCGCTGGCACAGAATGAGTTAACCTGGGGGCCGCATTAAGTGAAGGTGGGGGCCGCATGTGGCCCCCGGGCCGCCAGTTGCCCATGTATGCCCTACGGGCTGGGGGTGGCGTGGCACCTGTCCATGAGGATTGAGGAATGTTAAATGGAAGGACTTGGACGAGGCGCCACAGTATGGCCTCCCGGTGGGGGCTCCTCACTGGCAGGCGAGCCACTACTAGGGTATAACTGCAGTGGCAACACAAGCTGGAACAACAAGATTTTAACCACTTTTTCTTTTCTGCTTTAACTATTGATTACTCACGCCGTGGAGCAGTGGCGAAATTAGACCTTATTCCCCATGGGTTTTCAGATCAAAGGGGCCCTGGGCTCAGGGGCCCAGGGACCAATGTGAGCGGGTCAGTCCGACGGCTAAGACCCACAATTGTCGGGTCTTGTCTAGCACAGATTGACAGCCATACACTACAATGATTAATTCAGAGTGGAAATCATAGGCTAACAATAACTGCTGTGAATAGCCTAATGAACAACTACATGGCAGAGTTCTGTGCATTCGTCTATATTATTTAATTTTAGACAATAAAAGGAGCCAACAAGCCAAAAAGGTGAAGCAGAAGAATCAACCATGAGTGATTGGCATGACAAGCATTCTTATATTGCCAAAGCATACAGTATGATACAAAATAAAATAATCTCCTCATCTCTCTCCCTTTCCATATCACTGCTTTAAAGTGACTCTCACTCACTCACTCACTCTCTCTCACACACACACACACACACACACACACACACACACACACTCCTTGTCTCCCTCTCTTTCATCATGTGCAGTGCCACTGTGCCACGCACCGACACCACGAATCAAACATACACGCGACAACCGAAGCACCGAAATGAAGTGCTGTGCAAGCGCAAACACACGCGAACACTGGAACACCACCACCAACACAATCAAAACAAACACACGCAGGCACGCGGTCACGTTGTTACACAAAAAGACAGACAGCTTAATGGCCCACTGGCTGCACATCAGTGGATTACACTGATTACAGCAAGATAAATTAAATTCAGATAGACCTACCTTGGCTTTAGGTCCAGAGTCTCCTCCAAAAAGCAAAGCAAGCATCCACACCAACAAAATATACGATTTTGTGGTCTTTCCATTTGTTATTTTATATCCTTTGGACGTGCACCCAGTATCTTGACTTCCACGTTTTATCCCGCGAACATGAGCGTTTGTTTCCCTTCCCCAGCTTTCACTTGTTGACAAGTTGGCTGACAAGTTTGAATAGCACATTACCGGATGTTTATGATTGGCGCTTCCTCACGATAATGCGAAAATAAAAGCTTTGTACTTTTATGAGGGGGCCCACAGATTAGGAGAGTAGAGACTCCTAATATATCGGAAATGACAATAGCCTATGAATTTATTATATGTAGGACTATATAATATGGAGCGCATTGGGCGTCTATTGAAAACACATTTTATTTTGCCACTAGGGGGGGCCCTTGGGTTTATAAAACCCAAAAACCCGTCCAAATTACGCTTGTGCCGTGGAGTCTTGAGTTAAATAATATTTATTTTGTATTTGTCGCATTCCTAAGACAAAAATGTGATTATAGTAAATTTACCCTGACGGTTTCCCCATCCAGTGCCATTCATTTGGGTCCCCATCCGGAATCAATGGGGGTAAATGTACTATAATCACATTTTCGTCTTAGGAATGTGACAAATACAAAAAAATATTATTGAACTCAAGTCTCCATGGCATGAGTAATCAATAGAAAATAAGTCATTTTGGGGGTGAACTACTCCTTAAATTCCTAAAGAGCTAAGTGGACACAGTTTTTGTGGTTGCTGTGGCCGTTCTTCAGCATCAGTAACAACAGTTGTTTGGTCACCGGGGGACGTAGAGTACAGTCCACAGGACGACCGGTGCCTCGCGTTGTTGCCTTTTTTGTCCATTAACATTTCCTGTGCTTCTTTTCTGCTTCTTCTTCCTCTGTTTTGGGGGGGGTTTCTCTAGGTGGCCGCCAGAGCCGGGGTTTATGACATCCTCAACCAGCTGTTTTTCTCCGAGTTCGACAACCCCAGGGACCTGCCACTGGCCCGCCTGCGCTGCCGCTGGCTGCAGCAGAGCCTACGACCCCTCCCGTTCCGAGGAGAGTTCATCTGAGAGATGGAAGAAAAAGACCAGACAGACAGGAGAAAAGAAAAATAAAGACAAGAAAGGATCACTGTGAACTTTGCCAAAATGTTTTCTTTTTTTCTTTTCCTTTTTCTTTTTTTTTTTAACACACAGTAAGATCCTCCTCCCAAATGTTTAACCACTTAAAACTAGGGTTGGGATCCGGAAAACCTGGAACCGGAACTGGATCCTGATCTAACTTTGAGGAACCGGATGCAACATTGAGGAACCGGGATCGGTTCAATCACATTTAGAACTGAATTCTGGGACCAGGTTAATATATCACACTGACGGAGCTGGTTATGTGGACTTCACGTCTGATGTGCAATTACGATACTTTACAATAATTACGATACTCAAACCTTTATTGTACGTTTCAAGGACCACCATAACTCTTGAGAGTGTACAAATGGAACCAAACAGAACAGACCCTAAGGGTCCGTTTGGTTCACATGGACCTAAAGGTCCGTTTGGTTCCACTTGTACACTCTCAGGGGCCTTTTCCACCAGAAGAACCTTGGTTCAAGAACCAGTGCCGTTCAACTTTCTTGGAAACTTGGTTCGTTCTTGCGAACCGGCCGCGAACCGGCTTGCGTTTCCACCAGATTGAACCACAGGAACCAAGGATTTTGTCGTCCCCTTTCCGAACCAACTTTTACGGTTCGGAACCAACTCTGTTCTCGGTGGAAAAGCTCACCTCTGGTTCATCCCATAGGTGGGAGAAAGAACCTGAACCAGTTCTTTGCCAGTCGAAAAGCACCCTCAGAGTCACAGACCTGTTAGGGTCCATTTGGAACCCCATATAGGGATAGTTGAACGGTTAAGGAATCGGACTGTTAAGAGGGAATGGTTAAGGAACCGGAATTGTTAAGGTTCCCAACCCTACATAAAAACCCCATGTGGTTGAGCGGAGCCCCTCCCGGCTCTATGCTAGTGCCTTTTCTGTTTCCCGTTATTAGCTTTTTGCCGCGTCGCGCTGTGAGCTTGTCGGTCCCGCTGTTTCCCGCCGAAAGCTTTCCCAGCGAGACGGATGCCCAGGCGTTTAAGTGGTTAATGTAACTCCGGAGAGCTGCGGAAATTGGGTCAGTTTGGTTTGCATTTGTTACGAGTTACGTAGGTGGACAAAGTGAACACAAGCGTACTGATAATGTCATGCTTTGTATATTTGTGCCTACGTTGTGTGCATATCAGCAGATGTCAAGTTGTTTGTGATACTGCTTTTTTTCCCCTTCTCTTTTGCTGTTTTTCTTTTAGATTTTCTGACTCCCAATGTTAACTGTTTTAATTTTCTT
This sequence comes from Nannobrachium achirus, assembly GCF_963921795.1. Taxonomy (NCBI): domain Eukaryota; kingdom Metazoa; phylum Chordata; class Actinopteri; order Myctophiformes; family Myctophidae; genus Nannobrachium; species Nannobrachium achirus. Next base: position 21,709,447 of record NC_137825.1, on the reverse strand, counting down.
TTTCTTTTATTGTCTGTATTCTGTAGTTTTTAGCCCAGTTTTCACATGTTAAAGGGAATCCCTTTAAAAAAAAAGGTTTTTAACAGCATAACATAGGTCAGTGAACTAATATTTGTCGCCACTTTACCAGACCAAAATATATGGTAAAAATCACTTAACATATGTTGCAATGCAGCCCATCTCACTCTACGAAATGTTTTTACATTGTTAAAGGTCAACCTAAGGCCACGACTTGAAACGTCTCAAGATATACAGTAGCCTACAGACCAATGTTATTATGACACTTAACAGTAAACACCAGTTTGTCCGTCTCTGTCAGAGCCAACAATTTTCAGTATTTTTGGAATTGCTTGCTTTGTGTCCCCTGTTATTTTTATTTTTTAGTCCTGTCCTTTTGTTCTTAAAGTGGCTGACAACAATTGCTGCACAGTTGTGTAATTGAAAAGGTTTTTTTTTTTTAGTTTTGTTGTTGCTAAAAGTGCCACCTTGACATGCAATTGCTGTTGAGTCATTCTTAAATGTGTTGCTGCCATTTTAAAAGAGAACTCCAGTTTTGATCCTTGTGATACGAGAGGATCATACAATTTATATGTTGTTCTATTGCTGTCGGGCAGAAACCTTATCTCCATATTGTAACTTTTTGTTTATTTTGTCTCTCTTTTTCATAAATGAACGCCCTACTTGGTTATACTGCCGCGTCACACGTGTTGAGCTTGTAGATCGCACTACTTTTTGCTACTTTTGAATTTGAAATCCTGAAAAGTAACCGTTTTGGACTTATGAAGTTTGCACCCGAAAAAGACGTTTGTGGGGAGAGAAAAATGTGTCATGTGTCTTCTGTGTATTTATCCTGTGAAATAAGGAATTGTACTTTTCCTTCCTTCGACGATGCAAAGATACACACGACGACGACACGAAATGTCAGCGTTGGAGCGGCGCAGAATGTTCTATGATTTCTGGATTTCTGTTTGGTTCCACCACTCTCACAGTTATGGAGGATCAGGGACGTGCTGGCCATTGGGAGAAGCGGGCCAACTCCCGAACGGCCGGTTCATTCCCGGCCGGTCCAGGCCGGCCATTAGGAAAAAATTAAAAATAAAATGTCGGCCTTCGTTCCATTTTGGGGGCTGGGTGGCCAACAAAGTAAATCGTCACTGTCGGGCAGAAACCTCGCATCTCCAAGTTTTAAATGTGTAAATTTTTTCGCAAAGCAAAGCCCTGCTTCATCATACAAGGCCGTCGCACAAAAGTAGTGAAAACAGCCGATCTACAAGCATTGTGTGCTTGTAGATCGGCTGTTTTCACTAGTTTAAATCATTTTTAAATGATAAATACAAAACAAACGGTTTTGGACATACAAGGTTTCCACCCGACAACGACGAATATAACTAATGTAATTGGCCCACTGGCTTGTCACTTGTCATGATCTGAAATGGCAAATCTTTGAGTAACAGCAGCGCTATAGAGAGAGAGATCTTTCTCTCTATAGCGCGCAATGAGGGCCTCTACAACTCTTTTTCCCGGGCTGAATCAGGGGCCCAGCACGTCCCTGTGGAGGATCTTTGACATTGAAACGTGTGAGTAGCCACTGAACAACCTAATGAAGGTACTGTACTATGATTACATGTGTTTCCCGCCTGTCTTGTCCTGTCACAAATTACTTGCTTTATTCACTGTAAGTGCATTCCACTGGGTTCAAACAAAGTCATCGTCTGTGCTGTTTGCAGTCTGCAGCATGGATTATTTTGAAGTTTATATATTTTACATATTCCCTGTCTGCAGACTCTGCACCAAATCGCCTTGCCAAAAATAGCAGATCTACGCTGTGAGCTTGTAGATAATATGCCATGTTTGGCAAATGACTCCCCTCCTCCAGAATATGGATGAATGCTGGGGTTCAAGTGGTTAAAATGGAAAAAAGAGAGGAGGAAAAAAAAGACACTCCGTGTTAACTAAGCAGTAAATATGCAAAATAATTTGTAGCTTGAATGATGTGAATTGAGGAGCCCTCGGATAGAATGTGGTCGTACAGTAATGGCTATAGTATTCTTTGACATCATCAACAGGGCCCCCGGGCAGCACAGGACTCAACCAATTATACGTCTGTATGGGACTGTAAAATGTACGGTTTGGAAAAAGCCGAGCCAGCAAAATAACTTACTGTAAACTTGGAACAACGTATTGCGTCGGTATGAATTGACGGTGGGTAATTACAGGGCCACTCGGTAAAAATGCTGAGTGTTAATTTAACTTCCAGAGTGGTAAGAATGCACCCGGTATTAACTGTTCTGTGACTTTTATACTGTGTGGTTCTCACTGGTGACATTTATGGAATGGGGAAAATGTGGCACTTGTGTGAGTCAGGGTTGAGGACAATATGCTGTAAGTTATACGAAGGCATTGCCCTTCAATGAAAGGCGGGGATGATGTTTTCTTTGCAGCGCTGAAGCGTGTTGTCGTCACTGTCGCGTGGAAACCTTGTATGTCCAAAACTGTTGCTTTTTTCAGGAAATGTGTGTGGGACCTGCGTTCCATTGAATGCAATGTTATTTTTTATTTTAGTCAAAAGCTCTTGTTAATACTTGTCATTGGTTCATTCTTTATACAACCCACAGGCACGGGGTTGAACCGGTTCAGTTCTTTTGGTTCAGAACCCTAAAATTTGGTTCTGAACTTTAATGGAACCAAGAAATGGCTGGCGGTTCCGCTAACACACCAAGGTTTCAAAGAATCTAGAAAGGAAGCAGTTCTAGAAGGAAGGTTATTTTGGTGGAAAAGAGGAAGACAGACCCTATTTTCCCTCTTTTCGCTTTCCAAGAATCTTGGTTACGCGACGCTTTGTGAGCTTGTAGATCAGCTATTTGTGCTACTTTTGTGCGGCACCCTAGTATGGCGAAGTCAGGCATTCATTTACAAAAAATAAATAAATAAAGGGTTGATTTGTAGAGATGCAAGGTTTCTGCCCGACAGCGACAATATCCTAGTTTAATCGTGTTTAATTTTCAGATTTATGCCTAGGCTACTTTATTTTTTATTTTTTTGGTCTTAGTATAAAATGGAGCTTAAGTGGTCAAAACAGGAGTTTCCGTAATGTGCCTCACTTCCTCTTTCACCGATTGAACCAATTTGTCCTTTCCTGAAGATTTGTCCGCAACAGGCACGTGCACACATCAAAAGGCCCCTTTATCTGTCTGTAAAATGTGCCCTCTCCAGACCATGAATTTTACTATGGTGATAGAAATGCAAATGCCCTCTTTCCATGTCATACCTGAAGGCAGCATTCAAGAGAATTGCCTTCTCCAAACGCTACTGAACTTGAATGCAGCATCTTATGTTGAAAGATTTGCCCTCTCTGGGTAGAAATCCATGCCATTACGTGTGGTTTTACACACCGAAAATAGCCGACCTCCAAGCTCGTTGTGAGCTTGGAGGTCTGCTATTTGCGGTGCTTCCTCCAAAAGGCCCTGTTGGAAATTTCAGCCCCTGCCTTTCTAACATTCTCTGCACGTCCCTGGACACAACCCAATACTTTCCTTTTTCTTTTTCACTTTGACAGATCTTCAGTAGGACTGGAGGAAGTAACATAATGAAAAGTGCATGTACAGTACGGACACGGAGCGATGATTCCATGCAAGACATGTTAATATGGTAGCGCTATTAATGATTTCTTTCTTTCTTCCTTTTGAAAAGTAAATTTAAATATTTTCTGTAGCCTACTAGGCATTACCTTTTTTTGTATTCAACGCCTCCTTGTGCCATGTATTTTTTTCAGGATGAATAAATCATGCAAATAGACTTAAATCTTCAATCTGTAACTTATTTTAATGAATAAAACGTTGTTTTAACCAATCTGTATGGTAGAGTATGTTGATACAGTATAACTAATTAGTACATCTGCAGTGGTTGGAGGTGATCTCCCTACTCCATAGGTGGAAAGTAACTAAGAACTTTACATAAAGTAGGCTAAAACTGTAGTTAAGTACAATTTTGAGGATCGAAATAACAATTCTTCTAAGTGTGTAGACTTCTTGCAAATTAAGTAACGCAGTTTAACAATAGTTTTACTCTTGAGAGCGTAAAATTAAACGGTTTCATTTTATGCTCTCAAGAGTTAAAGATCTATAAGGGTCCATTTGGTTACAAACTCTTCATCATTTAGCTGCATGGGGACCACCTGGAACCGCCTCAAGGACCACTAGTGGTCCCCAGAACACTGGTTGAGAACCACTGCCGTAAAGTAATAAATTATTTTGATTGATTGATTATTTTATTAGACAAAAATGGAGAACAGTACAAGTATTGTCAATACAATTGAAATGTAGTACAGTACAAGTACAGTTGAACACCCTGCCTAAAAGGAACATCCCAAATAAGACCTTTTACGGTCGAGAAGTAGCCAAATCTTTTTTCTTTTTTAGTTTTTTTTTTAGGTTAGGAGCTTCAGTGGCTTTTTGATGTTGGAGTACCATGAGGTGCAAGCGTAGTCAAAGTGGGACTGAATGAGGGCCCCAGTAAGAGTCCTGAGGGTACAGTAGCTCATATTTCTAATATTTCTCTGGCTGTTGCGGCTTGCTAAAGGAAGGGGGCTTTCTGACCACACACACACACACACACACAGCGAGCATGCAGCCTCGCTCGGGTTTCTCCCTCTGATAACACGCGGCCAAATAATTGTCTCTTCCTCCCTCTTCTTCCTCTTTCCTTCCTCGTTATCCTGGCATAATTTTTCAGCTCCAGAAACGCATGGCTAAGCGTCCACTCACACATCCGGCCCCCGCTCTGCTCTCTCTGCCTGCATGCATGCTGTCAATGCCAACATCGGTGGTGGCGGAAAAGTATGCTTCGAGGTACTTTCACTTGAGTGTGCGTGTGTATGTATGTGTGCGTGTATATACAATGTGTGTGTGTATACTGTATATGTATATATATATATTGTATATGTATATCGTCACTGTCGGGCAGAAACCTTGTATCTCCAAGTTTAAAATGTGTACGTTATTTCCCAAATTAAAGCCCTGCGTCATCATACAAGGCCGTTGCACAAAAGTAGTGAAAACAGCAGACCTACAAACACACAACGCCTCGCGGTTACAGGTGCAGGTACGATTCCCCGCTCCAGCTATCACTGCTCCCCTCCCCCTCGTGCTCCTTGTGGGCTGCACTGGGTTCAGCTGGGTTAAGCTGAAAAAAAGCAGCTGGGTTGGGCTGCGATATCTGAATTTCCCTCGCCGGAGGAGTAGGTAACTATCGGTGCGAGGCGTTGTGTGCTTGCAGATCGGCTGTTTTCACTAGTTTAAACCATTTTTAAAATGATAAATGCAAAACGAACTGTTTTGGACATACAAGGTTTTCCCCCGCCAACGACAATATAAAGTATACATATACAGTCTTGTGATGTCTTCTCCAAATTTGGGCACTGTAGTGATGTCAGTGATGTTATTTTGGTCCTTGTTATTTGGTCCACACTCCAAGTTTGTTACCAAGGTGTCGACACTGTTTAGTATCAGTGATGTCAGAATGCAGACGGCGATAAGACAGAAACAGACAGAAACATTTGGTATCTCCATACATGGAGTTCCCTGCTCATACGGACACTGATACATACATATTGCCTACACACAAGGCCTGGCATAGGAGCGGTTAGCACCGCTCAAAAACTCACTCATTGTTCATACTCATACCAAAATGTGTTTTAATTGAACAAATATATCGTCACTGTCTGGCCAAAACCTCTTAACTCCATTTTTGAGGTTTTAGGTTTTTTTGGCATGAATCAGGGCTATTGAACACCCTTTACAGCTGAGTGTTGGTGAAGATAATATTGAACCAATGGAAAGTAGTAAAAAGTGCTTGGGACAAAACCTCCTAACTCCACACTTTCTGCCAAACCAGCTAACTCCACCCGAATCACATTAAACATGTGATTCATTCCAATTAATTATTACAAAGCCTCTAATTAATTAATTATTATTTTGTATGAATTATTTTTCAATCGAATCCCATCCCTACACACGCACGCATGCACGCGCACACACACACACGCACGCACGCACGCACGCACGCACGCACACACACACACTTGCGCCTGTTCCACTACTTCTCGAGCTGCACACACACTGGAACGCACTAAGTTGAGTGAGAGTTGTGTGGGGGAGGCGGGGGGCAGAGACAGCACAATGCATTCCGGATGGAAGTCTAGTGGTTTGAAGTCTAGTGCGTGTTGTGTGGTTGCACAGAGCACCATCCAACAAGCACACAACACGCACTAGACTTCAAACCACTAGACTTCCATCCGGAATGCATTGTGCTCTCACTCAACTTAGTGCGTTCCAGTGTGTGTGCAGCCTCAGAGGCAAATACTTGGTGGTGTAATCCACAAAAAAATAAAAACATTTTAAAACTTCAGTAACTGGTTACTTTGCAGATTTAAACAATTATATCACGAAACATTAACCACTTAAGCCCTATTTTATACTCGGGCTGTTCGAACATAGCAGATCTACGAGCGCAGAACGTGTCATGAGGCAACGCATTGTGAGCTTGTAGATTGACTATTTTATTTTTAAGGTTTGACAACATTTGAAAATATTTGGTAATGTAGTACACTTTAACTTTGGCAATGTATACTTTCACTCAAGTAAACTTTTGAATACAGGCCTTTTACTTAATAGTATTTGTATATTGTGGGGGTATTACTTTTACTTAAATTAAAATCTGAGTACTTCATCCAGCAGCACTGGCCAACATCCAAAGTTGTGTCCGGGGGTTATCAACGTAGGGGACGGCATACTTTAAACAGAACATAGATGAAGCATTGTATGACTTGAAACATGGTCCATATACAGTAATAAAGAGCTTACGCAGATCAAAAGACAAATCTGCAATGGCTTTTGATGTTGAAGTAAATCCTAAATGAAAAAAAAAGAAGAAGAAGAAAAAAAGAGAGATGGTCACTCCTTTCAAGAATGGATGACTATGAGGGGATTACGGCCTCCTGAAAGGTACTGGCCGGCACATCAGTGAAGCTTCCGAAGGCTTGGGCCGGCCGGCCGGGCGCGCTTTGAAAGGCTGATATCCCAGATCATTTCCCGTCTTGTAAGTGCAGAGCAGAGGCTTATCTAAGGGAGTGCGGAAGTTGTAAGGATTTTATCACGCCGCAGCCTATCCTGGATTATTGTAAATGAACCCCAAGTGGTTTGATTTCTTCTTCTTCTTTTTTTTGGAGCGTGTAAGATCAGGCACGTGCACACATAGACAAGGAAGGGAGCTTGAGCCCCCTTCCCTTTTATCTGTCTGTAAAAACTGCCCTTTCCAGACCAAAAATGCAATTTTTGACTATGGTGAAAGAAATGCAAATGCCCTCTTTCCATGCCATACCTGAAGGCAGCATTCAATAGAATTGTCTTGTCAAAACTCTCCTGAACTTGAATGCAGCATCTTATGTTGAAATAATTGCCCTCTCTGAGTAGAAATCCATGCCATTACGCCACATCTCCATCTCCAGTATTGACTTGGTTATGCTTAGTTCAGTATGGTTTCACACGCCGAAAATAGCCGACCTCCAAGCTCACAGCGCGTCGCACTATGACGCGTTGTGAGCTTGGAGGTCGGCTATTTTCGGTGCTTCTACCAAAAGGCCCTTTTGGAAATTCCGTCCCCTGCCTCTAACATTCTCTGCACGTCCCTGTGTAAGAGCACGCCATGAGCACGGAACTCCATGTATGGAGATAACTAACATCATGGACAGACGTTACCGACGTCCGTGACAGACACCCATACAAGGAGTTATGCACGTGTGTCTTGTTTGTTTGATACCAGTGCGATTTTATTGGGAAAATGCTAAAACTCACATATTGGCATATCAGCATTCCCATATACAGTATGGGCATATACTGATGACATCAGGGATCTCCACATACCTATATGGGCAAAAATGGACAAGGACTGACAGATATACAGACATCTCCATAGATGGGCATAAAAGGGACAACGACTGACAGATACAGAGATTTCCATATATGGGCAGCATGCTGGTGGGACTCCACCCAGTGTTAAGGGACGGGAATTTCTGAACAGGTTGGTCTTCAATGAGTGAGATCTGCTTCAACTCAGAGCTTCTCTTCTCTAACTGAGTGACCTCCTCTTGCAGCTCTTTGACGAAGCTTTCAGCCTGTTTCTCTGTTTTCTCCTTCTCTTCAATCACATCAATGAGCTCAGCCTGGCTTCTCTCAACACAGCTGACCAGAGCAGTGAAGACCTGGTGCACACTGTCCCCTATCTCTCTGTCTGCATCTTTCCTGCTGAGCTCTACTGAGCGTTTGACCTCCTGAATCGTCTGGCCTGGATCATCTGCTGAACTTCAGCCTCTTCAGTCTTTGCTTCATATTCTTCGTTCAACTTGTGATTCCTGCACTATCAAACCATCTCAGAAATGCAAGTATTGACAGATACTTCTGTTTTGCACATAGTGGACACATCTTTGGTGTCCCAGTAATGTGTGATACAGGCTTTGCAGTAGTTGTGTCCACATGGAGTGGCGACTGGATCAGTGGACTCATCCATACGGGAAGAAAATACAGAACAACGGTATGAGCGTCGCGCTTGGCACAGACATGCGCAGAGCAAGTTCTGTCATTGAACTCAATGCAGTTGTTGCTGGCCTCAGCTCAATGCTTCTATTCTCAACCAAATCACATGCTAGCTTCATAATATAATCACATAATAGAACACTATTTAAATGGGGAAGTTGCATTGCTCGTTCCTTGCTTGCTTTTTGCTGCTGCCTACTGCATCTACTCCATGCCGCTGCTTTAAAACAGCTGCTCACTCCATCCACCACCCCAGCTACCACCTGTAACATGAACAAAAATAAGTTTGAGAAGCGTTGTACTATAATAGATCAAATCCCTGAGGCAGGCACACTCCAAGCCTCAGGGGGGGTCGGTAACTCTGCGTTCATCCATACAAGGAGGCAGGGCGGCAGGGCCGTCACAAGGGGGGGGAAGTGGGACTGAGTTACTAGGGCCCAAGGTGGAGGGGCCTTAATTATTTTTTCTACCACTTTTTCTAGTCACATGTTCAAATACTGGATTCTGATTGGCTAAATTCCGGAGGTTATGGCAGAACAACCGCCGCAGTTGTGTGAGGACGAGATCAATGCGCCTCAGTGTACATCCGGGGACTTCAGGAGGTAGTCGGAACACCTTTCCCCCAACCAACATATGACGGTCGTAGCGGTCCTATGTTTACTAACGTGCGTACGACGTCGCCGATTTATTTGGATCCAATGCAATCCGCCAACTTTAAAGCCCCTTTTCTCTGAACCTATGCCTTTCTGGAAGCGAACAGCCTCTATTTACGGCCGGAACGGTCCTTCTAACTGACGTTAGCTTAGCTGTATGCTAGACATCTTTCTCTGCATGGAGTTGGCGTCATCTGGTGGTGAGTAGAAGATGTTGTTTGTGGAACTATTTGCTGTCGTCGCGGAAGTTTTATAGGCAATAATGATTGTAACTTAATATCCTTGCAAGTTACAACTATGTGTTTTCTTTCATGTATACGGAAAAAAGTGGTAGAAAAGCTATTTACCACTCGGGGTCGGACATTATGCTCTGATAATGTCCTGTGTGAGGGTGTTATCGGACTCGGCTTCGCCTCGTCCGATCACCCCCTCACACAGGACATTATCAGAGCATAATGTCCTCTCACTCGGGGTAAATTGCTTACATATTTAGCTATTGAAAAAGTTGTGAAAATGTGTGCAAATCTTTGAATATATGTATTTTTTAAGCAAACATTTGTAACTCAAATTAGTTCCAGGGACCGGTCCCTGGAACTATTTTGCGATGGGGGTCCGCTGCCAAATACATATCATTTTGGGGTTCCTTGACATGAAAAGGTGTGAGCGCCACTGACATAGAAACATCGTTTTTTCCCCCCAAAAAATCCAGGGCCCAGAATTTGGTGCGACACCCCTGCAAGGAGGAATCAAAGAGAAGCAAGGGGTGCCCACCAGGCACCCTCCTGCCTCCTCTCTCTCATCTCCAAGAGGAGAAGCTTTTCACATGAAGTTCATTACATCCCCTTCTCTAGCCGCTTACCTTCCTCAATGCAGCCCTTTGTCTCCGGCGGTAATCTCGGGATCCCTCAGAACTGCTAGCTTGAGTTACATGTTGGAGTGTATCTCAATGAGTCTGGAAGGCATTTCAAAGGCGAAGGAGGGGGGTGGGGGGTGGTGGTGGTGGTGGGGGCGCCATATCATCCAACCACGGGGTCTTCATGTCCTCCCGGGCTTATCTTGACCCCGGAGTCAAGTTGGCCACATATTGCAACTGAAGAGCCCTCCACACACACGCGCACACGCTCACACACACACACACACACACGCACGTGCACACGCACGCACACACACACACACACACACACACACACACACTCCTCCCCCTCCCGCCACCACCATTCCCCCATATCCTCAATGTTGTTTTTACAGATTCCTCTGAGCCTGATCAGACTTAAAGCCTCAGTTATACTTATGTTCCGTGGCCTGGTGTTGCGCTCAGTAAAGATTGCAGATACAGTATACCAGGGGTTCGCAAACTTTGTTGTCTAAGGAGGCACCCCTACATTATAATTTTCACTCCCAGCACCTTATATTTATAGCATATCGTCGTTGTCGGGTGGAAGCCTTGTATGTCCAAAACCGTTCGTTTTGTATTTATCATCTATAAAATGTACTAAACTAGTGAAAACAGCAGATGCGAGGCGTTGTGTGCTTGTAGATCGGCTGTTTTCACTAGTTTTGTGCGACAGTCTTGTATGATGAAGCAGGGCTTTGCTTTACCAAAAGACGTACACGTTTGAAACCTGGAGATACGAGGTTTCTGCCAGACAGTGACGATATTTTAGTGATTATGTTGCGAGGGAAACGTTGAGATAATAGCCATTTTGGTTAGAACTGACTGAAAATAAACATTTTCAAGTGTTATCAAATGATCTTGCGGCACCCCTGTCATTGCAGTTGCGGCACCCCAGGGTGCCCCGTCACCCACTTTGAAAACCCCTGCATTATACAAGCTCAGTGGGGTCCACTGTGGTGCGCTTGTAGATCTGCTATTTATTTTTCTTTTTATGCTTTTTTTTTTTTTTTCTTTTTAGCTGTGCTAACCCGCTCCTACGTCTGACGAAAACAAATTAAAAACGAAATAAAAGCTAAGCTATGATGTCCAAAACTGGATAGATGCAGTTCTGGGAAATTTCAAGTGTGGTTGCCCTGACGCGAGTCACAAGGAATCCGCTGGGAAATGAATTCCGTCTTAGCATTTGTCCCTTTCATGCCCATACGGATATCTCTGTATCTGTCAGTCCTTTTACCTATTTGAACGGTGCCAACTGCTCCTACACCTGGCTCTGTTAACTTGTTTTTTGTTTTTTTTACAACAAGGGTTCATATTTTATTAGACTGTAATTAGAGAAAAGAAAAGATGAGTGTTAAAATGTTTTCATTTAATTCTTTCTATCGTTTTATCCATCTTAGCGAGTTTTGGATTTCAGTGGGTGGGGGCATGCGTACAAGTGGCTAAATACAGATCCTTCTTGAAGAATTAGAATATTGTGTAAAAGTACGATTTCTTCAAACTTTTCATATATTCTACATACATTGGACATTCAGTGCAATTACAAACCTTTTTTTTTTATCATTAAATCTTTTATTGTTTTCCACATTATATAAAAAACAATAACAACAACATAAATTACAAAATAAACAGTCAACTTCAATCCCCCCTCCAAACCCACCCCTCCATCGTCCACATAAAATTCACACATTCGATCCATAGAATTATCTATTCAGCAGGTTTTTCAGTTCAGATATCAGGTCCGTCCACAATGTAAATGTTCCTTGTTGTGCTTGATTAATCCTTGCAGAAGAAAGCTCCAGATAAGAAATATCCAGAAAGCTCCTCAGCCAATGTGTCTCTGAAATGTCATGAGGAGGATTCCATCTCTGAACTGGCATACAGCTCAAGAATATCAAAAGTCCATCTTTCAAAATATTACAATATATTAGAGAAATGTCAACCTTTTAGACACAATGAGCCCTCCAACATGCACTGCATGGCTAGTAGTGTTGCTCTAAACAATAAAGATCTTTTCTAAAATGGATAAAATGATAGAAAGAAGTAAATGAAAACATTTTAACACCCATCTTTTCTTTTCTCTAATCTAAAATACGAACCCTTAACAAAGTTGTCCTTTAACACTATATATTTATTTTGAGTTATGGCCCATATGGATATCCCTGATCAGTATAAACTTATTTAGGTTTTGTTTTTACACTTTTATCCTCATCCTTGTAGAAATGGCGTCTGCCAACTTGATTCCCGTCTCTGAAGATCACTTCTTATTGTTTTTTCTTGCCTTTGTATTGCTGTATACAACAGTAAATGGTAAATGGTGCATTTATATAGAGCTTTTATCCAAGGCGCATTACAATGTGTATTACATTCACCCATTCACACACACATTCATACACCAAAGGCAGTGGATGAGCAACTAGGGGTTCAGTGTCTTACCCAAGGACCCTTCGACATGTAGACAGGAGGAGCCGGGATTTGAACCGCCGAACTAATGGATCATATTCATTGGCCAACCTGCTCTACCACCTGAGCTACAGCCGCCCCCCCCCCAACAGTGCTTTCCTTACTCTGTAACTGTAACTCTGTGAATCTTAACTGCTGTATGCTGCCTCTGGGTGGCTGGAATTCCCCTTGCGGAATCAATAAAGGTATCTATCTATCTTCTGTTCTTTGTTGGAAATACACTGGAGGGCTTTGCTTCGTTGGGAGTCTCGTCCCACTCTCATGGACTTGTTGTTGAAATTGGTAAAGTGATAGAGGCTGTATTGCAATCATCCTGCTTGAGGCCTCAAGTGCTGAGCTTTGTTTTCTTGCAAAAACAATATCAGCGGAGATAAACTGCAGAGTGGAATGTCCTGATATGATCAGAGTAGAGCGGGATATCTTTTCTCTATCTTTTCATTCTGTGTGTGTGTGGTTTCAGAGCACATTTCCATAGCTCTTTTTTTACTTTTTGTGATCCGTTGATAGAAGAGGCTGGATTAGACTTGATCATGGCCCACACAATGCATTAAAGGAGTAGTTGTGTGCTTGTGGATCTGCTATTTTCACTATAGTTTTGTGCGACAGTCTTGTATGATGAAGCAGGGCTTTACTTTACGAAGGAACGTACAAATTTAAAACTTGGAGATGCGAGGTTTCTGCCCAACAGTGACTGTATGCTTCAGTGGCTGATGGCTGGTATACAGGGAGATGCTGGGTAAAAGAAAAAATACAATATAATATATTGTTTTGTTATGTAATGTTACGACCATTTAAACACCAGTGGCAATAACCTAAAGATCTCACTTGCCGCTTCTTATCACCTGAAGGGGAGTTTCCGCGGTAGGAAGTAGCGAGTGGAAGGAACACGTTATTCCAACCAGTTCCTTTCTCCTCCATCACGTGCCCTGGCTGGCCAGGGCACGTGATGGCTAGGCGGTATAGAGACCAGGATTACTGCATGTTTTTTTTTAGGGTATACCTACCCTAGGGGACACGGGGAGAACATGCAAACTCCACACAGAAAGGCCCTTTTGTCAACCCCACCTAGGGTATGGGCACACTACGACGGAGGAGAGAACCCGCCCCTCAGCGCCCACAGCGTCCTCGGCGGGACTCAAACCCGGGACCTTCTAGCTGTGAGGTAACTTTGATTGATTGAGTATTTTATTAGACAAAAGTGGCGAACATAACAAGTATAGTCCATACATTAAAAGAATGTAGTACAGTACAAGTACAGTTAAACACCCTGCCTAAAAGGAACATTCCAAATTCCAAAAGTCTTTTTTACGCTCTTTTTTTATGTCAGAAGTCCTAGGTATTCAACTCATGGATATAACATAACTAAAAACATTCAAACATCACAGTTATACAAAACCGTATATGTACAGGGTAGACAAGGGGGGTGGGGCTAGGGTAAGGGGCTCACTTCTCACCTGTCTATGGGAGAAGTGATAATTACCTCTGCCTCTGGCCTCCTGAAAGATGAGTTTTCAGGGCAGTCTTGAAGGAAGCCAGCGAGCTACATGTTTTAAGGGAATTATAGTAGTCAAGGAATTCCACGCTTGGGTGGCAGTGTTGTAGAAGGAGAATTTACCCATATTTGTCTTATGGGTTTGTGTTACCAGATCGTTGTGTGCGCTCCCTCTGGTGTTGTGGCTGTGGGTGTCGCTAACTTTTTGGAGATACTTGGTCAGATATGCTTGCACTGAGGGGATTGAGGGCAGATTTGCTTTGACTATTTTTAAAGTCAATCCCATTTTTAGTTGTTTAACCCTGTCTTCCACGTGGAGCCATCTTAGGCTATAGCAAAATGTGTGGGAGAAACGTGGGTCATGGTGGGCCCCAGCGCTATACCGACTGCGCCACCGTGTCCTCTGTACTTAAACTTCTAATCAGAGGCAAATGTTGTACTTTTTACTCCACTACAATTACTTTAGTTACTAGTTACTTTGTAGATTGGGATTATTATTACAAGTTTAATATATTTCAAAACTGCATAATGAGTACTTTCTACTTTTGCTACTTTAAGTACCTTTTGATGCCAATACTTTTGTACTTTCACGTAAGTACATTTAGAATTCCAGACTTTTACTTCTAACAAGAGTATTTCTACATTGCAGTATTGATTGCGACAGGTTGCAGTTTACTATGAGAAACGCCACAGCTTGTCCGTGTCTGTCCGTCTGGACGTGTACACATTTTTACAGTCTATGGGTTTGCCGCTCTGACATCATGCTCTGATGTCATTGTGATGTCAGGGGAACCACTCTAACAGAATGGGTTTGGCGCTCTGGCTTCACTTTTATGCCCATATATGGAGTTCCCTGATGTTGTCAATATTAATGATGCCCTGTAGGGGGAACAAATCCCTTGTATGCCCATATATGGAGATATGGAGATCCCTGTGATGCCAGGGGAACAAATCCCTTTTATGCCCATACATATGGATATCCCTGATGTCCACATCACTGTGGCGCGAGGTCGCTTGTCGCCCTGAGGCGTCTTACTAGTACTTTTACTTACTTTAAGTAAAACATCTGAGTACTTTTCCCACCACTGTGAACACAGGTCAAAGTATACTGTAGTGTGCATACTTACGCATCTAAAGTGTATACTATTGCGGGATGAGAGAGCTTGCATGCAGCATGCAACAGAAGAAAATGGTTTGTGTTTGTGTGTGTGTGTGTGTGTGCATGCGTGCTCGTGTGCACCATGAGCTAAACCACAGCCTGTGACTGTGGCTATTCATCTTAGAAGGGGAAAAAACAAGGCATCTAATTGAATACTATGCCGTATTGTGGAATGTCACCCAGGCCTTTTGGACATACTACAAAATGAAAAACCCACTCTCTCTCTCTCTCTCTCATGGTCTTTTACGCCGTGGATGGAAAAAAAAAGTGCATAAAACTTCTTACAAGGCAGTTAATGGTTTTCATCTCTTAATGCTGTGGTTAGTTTCCACTGCTTATTAATGCAGAACCCTGGACGGCAGTCAAGTCTTCCCCTGTTGCTACGTGATGCCCTTGAGGGATGAAAGCATAAAAACCCACACCTGCTCTACGCTGGCCATCCCAAGGAGCATGGAGATAATTATCCTTCAGACTGAGACTGAGAGAGCATAATATGGGCAATGGGGGAGGTCCTCCAGTCCACAAACCTTTTAATTTCAAGGTCTCTCCTTAACTCTGACAGTGTACAAATGCTGGAACCAAATGGACCAGTGAGACCTGTAATACTAATAAGAGCCCATTTGGAACCCCCTCCTCAAGGAAACCATGAGGTTCCCTGAACCCCCATCTTAAAGAACCACTGGTCCAGGCATTTTTTTCCTTGAGGATCCAAAGTCAAAAACTGTTCAACGTTTTAAGAGAAATTTCTAAAAGGGTGAAAATATTGTACATTTTTGGTGCTTGCTACCACACTAAACTAAGCATAATAAAGTAAATAATGGAGATGTGGCGTACACCATGGATTTCAACATAAAATGCAGCATTCAAGTTCAGGAGAGTTTGGACAAGGAAATTCTCCTGAATGCTGCCTTCGGGTATGGCATGGAAAGGGGGCATTTGCATTTCTTTCACGATAGTAAAAACTGCATTCATGGTCTGGAGAGAGGGCACTTTTTACAGACGGATAAAAGGGCATGGGCTCAAACTCCCTTTGATGTCTATGTGTGCACGTGCCTGGTTCCTGTGTCTGTGTGTGCATGGTCATCATCATCACCATGGTGGTTCAACGTTCATTTCCTCGCATGTCGCGCAGGAAACCTCCTATCTTCATATTCTAACCTTTTTGTGACTTTTTTGGGGGGGTAAATTGACGCCTTACTTGATTGAAATACAGCCAGCGTCACACAAAAGCATCAAAAGCAGATCCGCAACCTCGAAATCTGTTTAGAGCTTGTAGATCTGCAACGTTTTGCTATTTTAGAATTTGAATCCTGAAAAGTTTTTATTTTACATATGAGGTTTACTCCCGACAGAGACTATTTTGATCTGCCATAGCCAAGCCTAAAAATGTGCCTGCAATGTGTTGCAGGCAACGATTCACACGGGCTGTCAGTCCGACTTGGCTGCTGAAATATCCACTGAAATAGTTTTTCACACCTTCCAAAAAAAAAAGATACTTAGATGACCGTTGTTCATTCCCCCCCTTTTTTTCTACAAGTGGAATATGTGTATACACAGTGACATCTGCAGGATTCTCGAGATTCCAATCGTTGGGGCTATGCTGGTTCATGCAAATATATAAATAAGTAAATAGAAGCATTCATTCCTCACTTACTAAATTCACAATTTAACCCATTTAGAACGGGTACAGATTATTGTGTATCATTATTTTATGCTTTAACTATTGAAAAATAGCAGATATACAAGCACGAGATCTGCTATTTTTGAAAAATCGTGAAAATTAGAATTTGACCCGATCTTTTGAATCCTACGATTTTTTGAAAAACCTATGTTTCTATGTCAGTAATCGCCTAGCCATCGTCAAAGAAAAGGTCCTTTTCACTTAACTGGAGCTCAGTTAGTCTGTTCTTGAGAGACTACTATGTCAGTGGTTCTCAAACCTTTTCACGTGAGGGACCCCAAAAATTATATTTATTTGGCCACGGACACCCATCTCAAAATATCTAGTTCCAGGGACCACCCAGAAGCAAAATTTAAGTTACAAACTTTCGCTTTGAAAATACATATATTCAAAGATTTGCACACATTTTCACGACTTTTTCAAAAATAGCAGATCTACAAGCTTGTAGATCTGCTATTTTTCACAGGTTAAAGCATTCAATAATTCTAGGCCTAAATATGGTGCTTTTCACATTTCACTTTGGTCTAACACATCCCGTCTTGAACAAACTGCAAACTTGCACCTGAATTACAGTACATCAAAATGTATATATGATCCATATTCAATATTTATTGTGTCTGGAACGTGTCCAAGTTCTCATAGTTGACACGGTGCCCACTGCCCAGGAACAGACATTCACAAGGCCATAAGTCAGGGGTCTTCAACAGGGGGTCCGGGACCCCTAGGGGGTCCTCAGAGTTACTACAGGGGGTCCTCCAAATATTTTTAAATTGACAACTTGAACTCTTAGTGACAATATTCTGAGAACTGTAGCCGAAAATAGCCGATCTACAAGCTCACAAGTCACAACACCTCGCGCTGTGAGGCGTTGTGAGCTTGTAGATCGGCTATTTTCTGCAAAGAAGTTTGGTGTAGAGGGGAAAAAGAGCAGACTAAGTACAGAGTAAAAGTAAAAGTTTATTAGGTAATGACGGTTCAAGTTAAATATCTGAAAACACAAATTGACATGAATCCAAAATACATGATGATTGTGCTGTCAAACGGTGAAACTGTATGGAATCTATGAAAACTGCTTCATCTCTCTCTCAACTAAGGGGTCCTTGGCCTGAAAACGTTGAAGACCCCTGCCATAAGTAATAGCATGTATGCATATCTACTGTATAAGCTTTACTACTCTGTAGCAGTGGTGGTACACTTTTGAGGTAATGTTACTTTTCTGGAGTATTTGCAATTTTCTATACTTTTACTTCTACTCCACTACATCTCAGAGACAATTATTGTACTTTGTATTGCTACTACACTTAATTGAAAACTTTGGTTACTAGTAGTTACTTTGTTGTTTTTTATTATTATTACACGGTCACACCGCACTAAAGTTTTCAATGGTAGTGGAATATTTTCCTCTGAAGTGTAGTGATATAGATTAGGCTATGAATGAGCAAAACATGAAAATAGCATGCTCAAAAGTACCTGAAAAAAATAAAATAAAGTGTACTTAAAGGTTTAGTTCACTTTCAAAC
The DNA here is from genome assembly GCF_963921795.1 of Nannobrachium achirus. Classification (NCBI taxonomy): domain Eukaryota; kingdom Metazoa; phylum Chordata; class Actinopteri; order Myctophiformes; family Myctophidae; genus Nannobrachium; species Nannobrachium achirus. The sequence continues at coordinate 21,690,999 of NC_137825.1, read as the reverse complement.
ATGTTTGTAACTTCAAACTCATGATTGAAAACACCTGTATAGCTGGAGAACTAATTAGAGACCCTTTTATAGTGTTAAATAAATCTAGGTTGAACATGATTAGTGGAGCTGCCTCTGGTTATGATCGTGGACATCCTTGACCTTTATCTTGGTGGTGTGGTGTATCTTGTACAACAGGTCCGTTGCAAGATGCTGTACTCTGTCAGCTACTTTGAGCCACCCCACGCTTTCGTGGTGGTGGTTCTAGTGAATGCATGAGGAAGGCCGTGATTTTTAAATGTTTATTTTATTTGAAAGTGAAATATCCCTTTAAAGTTATACCATGTAACTTTTTTTATAAAACAAATCTTAAAATGGTCCTAACTGTTAAATCGCTAAAGTTTTAGAACCCCTACTCCGTTAATTTCAGCTTCAAAAGCCTTCTCTTTATATGTTTTCTATGAGCCGTGAGGGGGGGAGAATTTCGCGGCAAAATGACGTCATCATACACTACCGGCCAATCACAGCGAGGGTTATACACTGCCGGCCAATCACAGCGCATCTTGAAGTGGGGTCGCTAGGGCGGCCATATTTGTAGTCTCCCGTGTGTCTCTATACTCGGGTGAACGGTGAAGCATGGGTGAAGGAGTCTGTTTCTCCGGAATGCCTGAACGCACAGGAACCAGGGACCCCTCTAAAGATAGATCTCGGCGAGGTGGAGGCAGACGCGGGGGTGTGAGAACCGGTCCGCGGCGAAAAACGGCCGAAAGACGCGGACGCGACCGAGGTTTGCTATAGAGCTACTGACCACAAGTTGAGCAACTTACACAGTATAGCTTTAAGTATTTGAGTAAATGTATCATATTTAATGGACGACTTCATCACTTTTCAACCAGTAGAAACTGCAGGCTTTCTATTCCTGAACAGTTACTATGCTATGCTATAATGGAAGCCATTGTTCTCACAATAATAAAAGTCAAAATATATATTTTTTAAATCCTGTTTTAAAAAAATGCCTATGGGGCACCCGCCGGCCTACTGGTCCAGGCGCATACCACATGGCCTGTGGTATGCGCGGGTCGCTGGTTCGGTTCCCTAGCCTTCCTGTCTCTCTCCCCGTTAGCTGTCGGTCTACTATCCCGGTGGTTCTCAACCTTTTCAGGCCGCGACCCCCAAAAGAATCCTATTTTAACTGGGGACCCCCCCCCCCCTGACAAGCACTAAGAGTTGAGGCATTACATTTCGTATAACACGGTTCTATTGTGAAAATAGCCGATCTACATGCTCACAATGTTGCGACTTGCGAGGCGTTGTGAGCATGTACTGTAGATCGGCTATTTTCACAATTTACGCCAAACAATTTGGCCAATGTTTAATTTGTCATTTTAGAGCTATTAAAAAGTCCTTAAATTGACACTTTAGAAATATGCAGATACCCTCTATACACTTTAACTTTATGTTGGCTTGTTAACTAGTGAGAAACAATGTTGCACATTTAGTTAATCATCTGGGGACCCCCCAAAATAATTTGGGGACCCCCCTGGGGGCCCCGACCCACAGGTTGAGAACCACTGTCCTATCCTATCAAGAAGCAAAAAGCCAAACAAACATATTAAAAAACTGCCCACAACCCTCCTGAGAGACACAGACTGAATATATAAATGTTTTTCAGTTTCTTTTTTTTTTTTTTTTGCTATTTTATCATGAACATTGGATGGCAAAAAGTGGCGAAGTCGTCCTTTAAGTTAGGCTACTTCCCCTGGCCAAAGGGGAGAATGCGTACATGCATTGCCTGCGCTCAGACTGACCTCTCTGAGGAAAATATGGCCCCGGCCCCCGAGCTCACATCGCGTTGCTGTCGCGACCCGATGTGATAGCTTGTAAATCGGGGCCATATTTTTTCGGCCGCTCGGGGGCTGCAGTGCACGGGCACCACCACCGTCGTACGACCGAGGCATAGAGACATGGGAGCTGTTTAAAGTTGTGGAGTTGCTCCTCTGAGTTGCAGCGGGGCAGCCAGTCCAGTCAGTCAGTACAACTCTGCAGCCCAGCCAGCCAGCCATTGGTGCGTAATGGTGCACGACTGCGCGGCAGATGTTTCATCGTACGGGGACAGTCTGTCTCCGTAGACTGTCTGCATCCCAACCTCCTTTTCTCTTTTCTTTTCTTTATTTTTTTTAAACGTCAACTCAGCTGCCGTCTTGTTGTGTCGTTGGTTTGTGTCACTTTTTCCCCTTGTTATCTCTTAAAAGAAAAAGAAAAAATGGACTATAGGCTACATCTCTCTCTCTATTAACAAAAAAATATAATACGGTTGCAGTTTGTCGTCATCAGCACCGTCCCGACGTTACTTTTCTCTCTCTCTCCCACAGTCTGACTACATGGATGGGACTGCCTGCAGGCTACATTATATGAACCAAAACCAGAAGCCACAGCAAGACTAATATGCAGCAACTTTAATAACGTTATCTTTATTTTATGTTTCTTTCTTTTAAATATACTTGTTTATTATCCCGTTTTCTTTGGCGTCTAGAGTAACGTGCAGAACGCTTGACCGCTTCGCTGAAGTTCAAGACTGAAGAGTAGACGGACTCAAAAGTTCTCACACAACACACACGCACGCACGCACGCAGACAGACACATGCACACGGCTGTGCGTTTCAGCAGTAGGAGGTGGAGTGAGTGAGAGCGAGAGAGAGAGAGAGAGAGAGCGAGAGAGAGAGAGAGAGAGACCGTTCCTCTCCTCTCCAAAAAGTTTTTTACAATAGCAAAAAGGAAAGTCCAACTCTGCGCCGAGGTGGCAGCCCTCTCCACACTACTATAGCCCTCGCTATGGATTGTATGTATTTATTGGTGTACTTGTCACTCGCTCTGTTGTTTTTGGACCGTAGACACGCCGCGGAGTCGCATGGTGAGTCATTCATTTATTTATTTTTAATAATTTTTGGGGGTCATTTTTCATTCTCACTCACTGCAGGCTGCTGGGACTTTTTCAAGGCATCAGCCTCTTTGTAGCACAACTACTACATAGCCTAACTGTGCAGTACATAATGATATAGACTCACAACGTATAGTTTAGCCTATATACTTGCTCCTCTGGTGAACATTAAGTATTGATGAACTAAACCTTTTGCATGCATATATATATATATATATATATATATATATATATATATATATATATATATATAAATATATATATATATATATATATATATATATATATATATAGAGAGAGAGAGAGAGAGAGAGCTATTTTCAGTAAGTTTGCACATTGTTTTAGTAAACAAATCTGTTTTTACCAACTTCAGCCACAATGTAAATATAAAGTTCAGTGAACTCCCCCCACCCCATAACACATCTGTACTAAAAGTATATTCTGCTGTCAACAGACATAATGGTTCTTTAACAGTCGATATATTCAATGAGAAACCTTTTAGCCAACTTGATAAACCTTACATAGCCATTTGTACAGTATACCGGCGGTGGGTGGCCTCTATAACCCCACCACACACACACACACACGCACACACACACACGCACACACACGCACACACGCACACGCGCACACGCGGGGTCTGTTGAACGATGATTCTCACTCGTCCCCTTCCTCCCTCCACTTGCTTTATCTCGTCCCCATCATACAGAAAAGAGGCTCTCTGGAAAGTTAAGTGAATACGGTCTTATCGTGCCATTCAGCACAGACTCCCGCGGCCGCTACATCTCTCACGTGGTCTCCGCCGCAGCTGGAGCCGGGAGTGGGAGCACAGGTGGCGGTGCTGCCAGTGCCACCGCAGCCTCGTCCCCTGCCGGCACAAGCGCCAGCAGCAGCAGCAGTAGCAGTAGCAGAAGGGTTGCCCGCAGTGCCCCTCAGTCGCCCGCCACCACCAACACCACCACCACCACCACAGACAACAACAACAATGCCGGGCAACAGCAGCAGCAGCACTTGTTTTTCAACGTCACCGTGTTCGGCAAGGAGCTCCACCTCCGCCTGAGGGCCAACCGGCGGCTGGTGGCCCCCGGCGCCACCGCGGAGTGGCAGGAGGACTTCGAGGAGCGGGCCAGGGAGAGCGTCCACGGGGACTGCGTCTTCACAGGGGACGTGTCGGACATGCCCGAGGCCTCGGTGGCCATCAGCAACTGCGACGGACTGGTAAGTGTCGAGGTGATCCGGGCCGGGGGGTATGCTGCGTTGTGCATTGCCTGCGCTCAAGACGGACCTAGAGTAGAAAGCTGTAAAAGCTCCCTACCTGCAATAATAGCTCGGCCCGGGAGGGAAACAATGGCCCCGATCTTACAGGCGTTGATCCCCCCCAACTTGGTAGCCTGGCATTAGCCAGACTGATAATGTGGATTCACTCACATGTTCGTCCGCGGAGAAATCTGAAAATGACCGGGCCAGTCAGTGACTGCGTTTGACTGTTCAGTTGAAACACAGTCACTGATTGGCCCAGGTCATTTTCTGATTTCTCATGCTTATTTCTCATATTTCTCATTCCCCATATGGGCCGAAGTCCAGACTGATACCGTGGAGGAGCTTGTGAGTGAATCCACGCTATCAGTCTGGCTAATGCCGGGCTATCCACTTGGAGCAGTGGTTCTGAACGTGGGATCGAGAGGACCCCTCACCACCCCAGGTCGTCCTTGAGGGGGTTCAAGGGGGTCTCCTGCAGCTAAATGATTGATAGTTAGGAACGGAATGGACTCTTACAGGTCTGTAACTCTGGCAGTACAAATGGAACCAATTGTACCCTTACCAGGTACATTTGGTTCCATGTGTGTACACTGTCAGGTAGTCCATGGAACCACTGAGTTGGGAGAGTGGTTCGACAGGTAGAAATATAAACATTTCTTTCAAAAAAGACTTTCACATTTTGGTATGATGATGGTCTGCTTGAACGTGGTGGTGTTATTCATTATCAGTTCAGTTGTAACTCTATACATGCATATTCAGTCAGGTCCAGCACAGTAGCCACTTAAAATATTATTCTGTTCTAAAGCCGGCGGGCCGCACGTGCAAATTCATTGCTCTCCTTCTTACCGACACTTATGTAAGACACTCATCTTAAAATGTGGTAACCTGACGCTCTCTCACATATGGGCCCCCACATATTGGCATCGGCAGTGATGGCTCAGCAAAGCATCACACATTGTACTGTATACCTCTCTCTCTCTCTCTCGCTCTCTCTCTGTGGCTACAACTGGATGCCTGCTTAACACAGGCATCTCCATTCTCTAGGACAGTGGTTCACAAACTTTTTTGCTTGAGAAAAGGAAGAGAAAATGGGATTTTGACTCAAGTCGCGACCCCTAAAAATTGGCCCGTGGCTCACGAATGGGTCCAGAGACGCACTGTTTGGCAAACAGTGCTCTGGGATACCTCTTGAACTCGGCAAAACAAGCAAAGCCTTGCCTGGGGGGGGGGGGGGAGGGGGGGGGGGATTCCAGGGGCAACCCATATGCTCCGTGAAGGACCATAGTAGCCCCAAATGCCCTCGCTAACTAACTCTCAGACTCATTCCTGTTATTTCCTAAATTCCCAACGTACTGTGCACTTTGCAGTCAAGGGGACAATCTCTACATTTTGCCTGGTGAAGACGTTTTTGGGTCGAAACGTTGCGCCATTCAAGAAAATACGTCTTGGAGCTTTAAACCAGGGGTCTTCAATGTTTTCAGGTCAAGCAAGGACCCCTTATTTGAGAGAGAGATGAAGCAGGGACCCCCACAACCTTATCATAGATTCCATAGAGTTTAATCATTTGACAGCACAATTATCAGTGTATTTTGGATTCATTGCAATTTGTGTTTTCAGATATTTAACCACTTGAACCGTCAATACTCAATAAACTTGACCTTTCACTCTGTAATTAGTCTGCTCTTTTTCCCCTCTACACCAAAGCTCTTTGCCGAAAATAGACGATCTACAAACTCACAACGCCTCGCAGTGGGAGGCGGTGTGAGCTTGTAGATTTGCTATTTTTGGCTAAAGTTCTCAGAATATGGCCGCTAGGGTTAAGTGGTTCATATAAAAAAAAAAGTTTCTATCACTCAAAGATTTGGAGGACCCCCTGTAGTAACTCTGAGGACCCCCTATGGGTCCTGGACCACCTGTTGAAGACCCCTGCTTTAAACCATTTTGCGGATGCTTTTGCCTTCCTCCTCTCTGCAAAGGGTAGAGCAGAGCCAGTCGATGCACTCGTCCCTGCCATCAATTCCGATGGGTTCATTCATTCATTCCGAGTGGGATTGATGGGTTCATTGGCGAGCAGTGACCCTGCTCTGTCAGCTGCCATGTGGTTCCATGTGTGCACTCTCAGAGTTAAAGAAACACTGAGGACTACTGTATATACAGTGTACATTGGGGGTCCCAGAGGTAAACAATGATGAAATGCGGGGTCCGTGGCCTAATGCATATCAAACTGGGTATTGGGGGACCTTGAAATGACAAAGGTTTGAATGTAGGAGTTGAGGCATTGCATTCAGTTTAACTCAGTTCCACAGAATGATATCGTGAAAATAGCCGAAGCTCACAAGTCACAAGGCCTCGTCTGAGATTGTACTGTAGATTTGCTATTTTCACAAATGTTGCCTCTTTAAAGTCATTACATTTTCACTTCACTGTCATCTGGGGACCCCCACGGAATCATGTGGGGCCTCCCTGGGGGTCCTGACCCACAGGTTGAGAACCACTGTTCTAAATCACCTCTCAACTGTAGACATCACAGTTTGTGTGCCAGCATACAATATTGTGAGTTTATTACCTGTCTGAAACAGTGTGGAAACACCTGTTTATTGTCATCATTTCTGAGAAGGGCTGCAAACATTGATTATTTTCTCAGCGATTACTCTATCAAGTACCTTTTCGATGAATCGAATAATAAGTCGTTTGATTTTCTTTTTTAATAAAGTATATTTGTAAGAATTTAATCTATCAATGAATCGATGACCCATTTAGGCCCTAATTCATACTGGATTGCACAATGGTATCGTGCAAGAAAAGTGAAAGTAGCTGATCTACAAGCTCACAATGCAGCAAGCAACGAGATGCGCTGTGAGCCTTCTAGGGTGGCTATTTTCACTAGGCCTACTCTTTTTACTTTTATCATTTTTGAAACTTTTGGGCACAATATAACGAATGACCCAAAATAGGAGGCGACTATTAATTGATTATTTCATTAAACAATCAATTATTGATGCCTTTTCTGTAATCCGGTAAACGATTGATTAGCTTGATGAACCGTTGCACCCTGTTTGTGAACTCGATGATCTCGCCCATAGCCTCTTGATTTTGTGTGCCTGTGTGCGTGCACACGTGCACGAGCGTTTGTGCGTGTGTGCGTGTTTGTGCGTGCGTGCGGGCATGTGTGTGTGTGCGCGTGTGTGTGTGCATGTGTATGTGTGTGTGCATGCGTGCGTGTGTGTGTGTTAGTGTGGGACAGTCGAACTCTTTGTACCAGTGTTTACAACGGACAGAGACAACAGAGTTTGCCCTCAACGATCACATTGTTTGCCCTCTCGCCACATCTGGGAGATGGGTTTAATAGAAGCGCATCATGTCTGCCGTACGCAGCCTTAAGTCCCCTCATGTGAGCTGACCTCAAACAAACCCAACAGCATCCAGTGGTGGACAGTAACTGAGTACATGTACTAGGGCATTCACGAATAGTGATTTTTAGTATTCGAATTATTCAACCTCAAAGTATTCGAATAGTCGAATATTCGACAGGACTGTCCAAACTGTCAAATATTAAGTAAGCAAGAGGCGTTGCGAGGCGTTGTGAGCATGTAGATCGGCTATTTTCACAATATTTATCTGTGGAACTGAGTCACATTAAATGTAATTCCTACAATTCAAAGTGCTTGTCAGGGTGGGGGTCCCCAGTTCAAACATGTTTATTTTTGGGGTCACAGCCTAAAAAGGTTTGAGAACCCCTGGTATAGAGCATTAATAAATTCATCCACCAGGGGCATTGACACAAAAGAATATTCGACTTCGGTGAACAACGTTGAATAGTGACTTTGATATTCGAATATTCGAATATTTGCTGAATGCCCTAACATGTACTAGGGATCGGACAATGGAGATTTAATTTATCGTGATATCGTCCTCCGTCATGCACTGGGATCAATTCACCTTTTATTTGCCAAGCTGCATATCCGGTACCACTTAAAGGACAACTTTAGTTTTTTACAACAAGGGTTCATATTTTAGATTGTAATTAAAGAATTTAAAAAATGGAGTGTTAAAATTATTTCATTTACTTCTTTCTATTGTTTTAGAGATTCTTATTTCAGTGGTTGGGGGCATGCGTACAAGTGGCTAAATATGTCATTTTACACAGAATAAGCCCATTCCCAAGATACAATGCAACCTTTCATGGTTGGATGTGACTTATGGGGGCTAGAAGTGTTACTGTAAATAGCAATAAAGAAACATTTTGTCCAAAATGGACCAATCTTACAAACTTTGAAAGCCAATCTCAGCCAATCAGGATGGAATATCGACAATCAGACAGATCCATGTCGATCACATGACTGTAGAGATACTGTCTACCGATTTGCGTGATTTTTGGACAAAATCTGCCTCCTTGGTGGCGCTAGAACAGGCCCATGTGAAAAATGTGGGGCAGAGGTTCTGAATTGGCATCCAGGGAGTGTGTGTGTGCTCATTTTGGCAGCGACCGGGCCAACGCCTCCAGGGAGATTAGCTGGTAACAAACTTTGTGGACGGACGGAGGCGAAAACATAGTCTCTCCCCATGCCTTCGGCTGGTGGAGACAATCACAATTTATTTTGTTACAATAATCGTGATATGTAATGTTCATATTGTCCCACCCCTGGACTGACAGCAGAACTGCAGCCTAAGTTGAACTGGGTATCAGACGGTGGCATCAGTTTGTGTCTGAAGTAATAAAGCAGAGCGCTACGGGACAATGCTGTTGTTGTCTTCTCCAATCACAAAGTCATTTCCTGAAAGGCTATAGAGTGTACCCACCCCCCTTCCCCGCCCCCGAAATCCAATCTGATCAAATAAATAAATAAATCATGTATTCACCTGCGAATAGCGATATCAAACGATATCAAATTTTTTTCCATGCCATCTGAGGGCAGTAAGGGGAACTGTGTGTGTGTGTGTGTGTGTGTGTGTGTGTGTGTGTGTGTGTGTGTGTGTGTGTGTGTGTGTGTGTGTGTGTGTGTGTGTGTTGCCATTACTTAGATTGTTGTGCTAACACATGGATACCCTGAAGCAGTGGTTCCCACACAGGGGGGGGGGGGTTCCCTTGCAGGTCTGTAACTCTAGCCTTTATGGGGTCCTTGAAATAAAAGTTTGTAGATCCAGACTGCCCTAAAAGGTCAGGAATGGCTGAATTTGCTCCTGTCATTTTGCGAACTATACTGTATGTATAGGCCTGTGGTTCTCAACCCTTTTATGGGATCGGTGGGCTGCGTGCATTTTCTGAGCATGTTTAATTTAATGATTGATCCCAGTGCATGACGGAGGAAGATATCACGATAAATAAATTAAATCTCCACGATACGATTATCGTGAGTGCTTTTTATCACGATAATATCGATATCGTCCCATCCCATCTCCCCTGTTGGTGCATGTGTCACCTGTAGGCAGTGGCGCTCAAATTTGTTTGGTTGAAGTAAAAGTAGCAGTACCACAATGTAGAAAATACTCTGTTACAAGTCATTCAAAACATACAGTATGAAATTAACGACTCATGTACAAAAGTGCTGGCATCTAAATATACTTCAAGTGCAAAAGTACAAAGGTTTTTTTTTTTTTTTCTAAAATAGCTGATCTGCAATCTCACTAAGCGTTGCATTTGTGACACATTATGGAGCTTGTAGATCGGCTATGTTGGAAAAGACAAAGTATACAATAATGGCTTAATGTATACGTTTTTCTTTTTTCAGTTATTATGAAAACGGCCAGCTCATGTCAGTGAGTGAGTGAGTCAGTCAGTCTCGTCTCATGTCACACTCCATGGATATGGCCATCCCATTTACTTAAAGATCTTCAACTCTTGGTCTCATTTTACGCTCTCAAGAGTAAAATTACCGTTAAACAGAAGTCTACACAATTAGAGAATGTTTGCCTGTTATCTCTCTTATGGTACCGCATTCAATACAGCATGGAATCAAAATTTTAAGTTTCTGGTCTGAGAGGCTAAATCCCGTGACGAATAAATAATGGACCTTGATTAGATATGAGAAAAGGGTTGATAACCACAGGTTTATACGGTAGAATTGAAAAAATTTGACAGAAATTCAAGTAAAAGTACCCAAAACAAAAAGTTAACTTCCCGTTTCCGGCAGTGCCTGCGAGGCATGTCTCCTCCTGTGGCACTTCACTTCCAACGTGCATTGTGTTCTCTTTTCAACTCACAGCTCAAGGTTTGACGGGGCTGTAGGACACAGGGGGAAATGGGGGGGGGGGGTATCTCTTTCAAGGACAATAATCACGACCCGCCGCCCCCTTAAGAATATGGACCATGTGTTGCCTTGGGCCGGGGCCAACATAAACACAGACGTGTCCGCGCTCGCATGGGTTCTCATCTCTACAGACGAGCGTCTTGAAGGCGCGCTGCTATAGAGCTAGACAGACAAGACAGACAGCTCCCAGGGCAAATTATTTAGTCTGAGAGATGTGCAGGGGTGTCACAAGGGGGGGAAAGTGGGACTGAGTTACTAGGGCCCAAGGTGGAGGGGCCTTAATTATTTTATACTTTAGCTATTGGAAAAATAGCAGATCTACAAGCTCACTGCGCGGCACCGAGTGCCGCGCTGCGAGCTTGTAGATCTGCTATTTTTGAAAAGTCGTGAAAATGTGTGCAACTCAAATTTTGCTTCTGGGGGGTCCCTGGAACTAAATATTTTGAGATGGGGGTACGTGGCCAAATACATATCATTTTGGGGGTCCTTCAAATGAAAAGGTTTGAGCGCCACTGACTTAGAAGGATTTGAAATATTCAAAGAATTTTCAAGATTTTTCAAAAAGGGTGCCGCGCTGCGAGCTTGTAGATCTGCTATTTTTCAATAGTTAAAAGCACAAAATACTGCGTAATAATGCTTTCCCAATGGGGGGCCCGCAGTGAATCCTCGTACCCGGGGCCCAGAATTTGGTGCGACGCTCCTGGTGCCTGATGTGTGTGAGCGGCGGGCTCAGAGATCTTGATGTGATGGAGGTATAGAGTGCAGGAGACGACTGATGATCTCCCGATGAAAGCGAGGGCCCAGATTGAAAGCATGGCTCACGTGCAGATAGGAGCATCCGATGCGGGAGAAAACACTTGATGAGCCTAAAGCCTGATTTATACTCGGCTCCGAGCGGCGGTCGTGTCACGCACCGGGAAATAGTAGATCGTCTAATTTCGGGTTGCACTGGGGGCTTGGTTAACAGACTCACTGGGGGCGTAGTTAAAAGACTCACCGGGGGCGTAGTTAATAATAATGAACTGCATTTTTATTGCGCTTTTCCAAGTACTCAAAGTGCTTTACAATGGTTCATTCATTGAGTACTTTTTCCCACCACTGGTCGTGTTGCATTTTAGACCAGCGGTCTTCAACGTTTTCAGGCCAAGGACCCCTTAGTTGAGAGAGAGATGAAGCAGGGACCCCCACAACCATAGGCGATTTTAAGGGGTGTCCCAGGGTGCACTTGCACCCCTTGGCCACCAGGCGGCCATTTTTTTTTTTTTACTTTTTTTTTTGGTAATGTAACTTTATTTTATAATTATTAAATAAAACAGTGATCGTGGTTTGTAAAATGTGCGCAAAAAGAGAGGAGGGGCAAGTATTTCTGATGTTAACTTGGCAGACTCGGCAGGCACTATGGGTGGTCTGTGAGATTAACACCATATAGGCATTTTACAGATTGAGAAAGAACACAAAATTAAACTGCAGCAAATAATTGATCAGTATGCAAGTGCCAAAAACCGGAGGCTGCAGTTCATTGTGTAATAAGGATGATTGCTTGATTGCTTGATGATTAACAGTTAACTTGATGTTTGGCTTTATATGTCCTGTGCTGCCTCTGCCTGCAAAATATAAGTAAATAACTTTGCTCATGGTGTCTAGAAAAAGAAACACCTGTTTTGCACTTTTCTTGTTTATATTGTGTTACATTTGGGTAAAAAATAAACTGCAGAAACCCATTAAAACAACAGGACAAAACAGCTAAAAAACTAATTTTTTTTCGCACGCGCACTTGCGCGCGCGTGCATGAGATAATAGAAATACTTGGTCTGTCTTGCACCCCCTGATAGAAGAGGCTAGAATCGCCTATGCCCACAACCTATTCGTAGATTGAATATATTTTCATTGACAGCACAATCATCAGTGTATTTTTGGATTCTTGTCAATTTGTGTTTTCAGATATTTAACCACTTGAACCGTCAATACTTAATAAACTTGACCTTTCACTCTGTACTTAGTCTGCTCTTTTTCCCTTCTACACCAAAGCTCGTTGCCAAAAATAGCCGATCTACAAGCTACACATCTACACGCCTCGTGCTGCGAGGCATTCTGAGCTTGTAGATCTGCTATTTTTGGCTAAAGTTCTCAGAATATGGACGCTAGAGTTCATTCAAGTGGTTAATATAAAAAAGGAGAACAAAGTTTCTATCACACAAAGATTTGGAGGACCCCCTGTTGTAACTCTGAGGACCCCCTGTTGAAGACCCATGTTTTAGACCTTGCAGGGTTGTCTGATTTGTTTCGACGCAACAAAGAATTGATGGCATTTTGTCTGAAACCACAAATCCCTCACACATTGATTGGTTCCCCTGTGAAAATGAAACAGCTTGTGCAGCTGGTAGATGGAAAAACATGATATCAGATTAATACAAAGTAGCACTATGTAGAAAAAATACTGTAAAAGAACAAAGTATTGACATCCAAACGTACTTAAAGCTCACAGCGCGACTCGATGCAACGCTTTGTGAGTTTGTAGATCGGCTATTTCTCTAATTGTCAAATTATAAAACGGGGCTCAATTGGTTCATGTATGCTTTGTTAGTTTACTATCAGAACCCTCACATCTTGACTGTATCTGTCTGTCTGTCTGTCTGTCTGTCTGTCTGTCTGTCTGTCTGTGTAACGCTCTGACATCACTGTGATGTCAGGGGAACCAAATCCCTTTTATGCCCATTTATGGAGATCCCTGTGATGCCAGGGAACCAGATCCCTTTTATGCCCATATATGGAGATATTGAGATCCCTGTGATGCCAGGGGAACCAAATCCCTTTTATGCCCATATATGGAGATCCCTGATGTCATCAATGTTAAGCCCATATCTGTGAATATCTATGGGTACCAGTGGTTTCCATATGGATAACATGGTCCGATATACATCACTGGCCAGATGGCCAAGACATGGCGCTAACTGGCCCTTTAGGGCGAGGTCGCTTTTCACCCTTAAGCGTCTTATTGGTAATAATAATATACTGCAAAGCAAAATAAATAAATAATTAATAATATGTTTGAACTAAAGTATAGTTCAAACGCGACGCGTTGTGAGCTTGGAGGTCGGCTATTTTCGGTGAGTGATACCACTCTGAATTAAGCATAATCAAGTCAATAATGGAGATGTGGTGTAACGGCATGGACTACACAGAGAGGGCAATTCTTACAACATAAGATGCTGCATTCATGTTCAGGAGAATTTGGACAAGGCAATTCTCCTGAATGCTGCCTTCAGGTATGGCATGGAAAGAGGGCATTTGCATCTCTTTCACCATAGAAACTTCATTCATAGTCTGGAAAGGGCACTTTTTACAGACGGATAAAAGGGCAGGGGCCCAAGCCCCCTTTGATGTCTATGTGTGCACGTGCCAGAGAGAGAGAGAGAGAGAGAGAGAGAGAGAGAGAGAGAGAGAGGGAGACGTCCTCTCTCTCAAACAGGGTGGCATGACATCAGAGCCAGTAACAGATTACGTTAGCTTGGTCCCCTGCCATGCGCCCAGAGGGGCAACACTGCCTCATCCCTGGCATCCAGGCACATGTCATGCCAGATAGGACATGCCACTTGCTGCAGAATACGCTATCTCCAGTTTAGAGGGCCCTGTCTCTGAGCCAGATGGCCCCTGGATATGTATCTCTGTCTCTGTTGGGTGGAAACCAATCATTATGTCCAAAAAAACTGTTTGCTTTTCAGGATTCAAAATCAAAAGCATCAAAAGTAAGCAGATCCACAAGCTCCAGCGTGCAGATCTGCTCCTTTTGATACAAAACAGTTATTGTTAGAATATGAAGATATTGGTTTCTGCCCGACAGCATCGATATATATTTGTCTGTGATGCTGCGTCTTTGTTAATTGAGCTTGAACTTGTAGATCGTTTTTTTCTGGCAAAGTTATTTGGTGTAGATGGGGGGGGAGAGACAGTCCAAGTACAGAGCCAACTCAGTAACCTCCAGTTTACGTCAGTAAGTCTATAGTGTTTATGTGGTTTAAGTGGTCCATTTGGTTCAATTTGTACACTCACAGAGTTACGGGAATCCTTGAAATTAAAAGGTCTGAGGACCACTATCAAAAGTTTTTTTTTCTTCGTTTTTTGGGGCATTATGTTATGAATAGAACTTGTTACAACCATGTTACATGCGTTATGTTAGTGCGTGCAGTGGCCTGATGCATGTGTAAGACTTGTGTTTGTATTGTGTGTTATAGGTATAACTGATTAACTGTGCCAAAATGCATAGTTTTCTATGCATTTCGGGGGTTTTGGGGGGTTGACTGCCTACTTTTATTCTGCCCGTGGCCGGGCGTTTCTTCTTGCCCCCCCCTAGTACAACAGGCTAGATCAGGCCCTCAGAGAGACTTTCTTCAACCCATGCGGTTTTGATTGAGCAACAGGTCGGGCAGGCCCACAGTGAACGTGTGTGAATGGAAGGGTTTGTAGAGTGGTTCTCAGAACAGCGACAGCTGCGTGCTATAATAGATGCACACAGAGTATTGTTGTGGTGGGCCATGAGTGATGGCTATGATTACACTCCGAGGCCTGCCCCTGCCTTTAGTCAAAAAAGACATCAACACCTATTGTTGAAATAGACTGTTAAAAGTATTTGAGTAAACCTACAAAAGTAAACTGCCATCAAAATAAGTAGTGGAGTAGGAGGAGTTACATTTTTTAAATTGGGAAATCAGTAAAATCTCAAAATTGTACTTACACTAAGTATAGTACGATACTTGAGGAAATGTACTTACTGTAGTTACTATCCACTGCCTCTCATGTGTTGGGAATTAGCACAGATGACGGCCCCGATTGGATTACATGCGTGATGATGGAAACACGAGCAACTGGGATAACTGCAGTCGGAAGAAGAGATGCTATTTCTGTGTCCCGTCGGTTAAATGGAGACAGATCCACCTAGCAACAAGAGGCAGCAGTTAGTTGGGGGATTAGATCACAGTGGTGGAAAAAGTAGTACTCAGGTTTAAAGCATCAACCACAATGTTGAAGAAAGTACTCAAATGTTTTACTAAAAGTATCAATATTGCAATATAGAAATACTCTGTTAGGGTGCCCTCAGGGTGCCCTCACACCAAAATACCTATGAGAGTGGAATCCACGTTCCGCCAATGCATTTCAATGAGAGTGAAGCGGTGAGGGCACCCTCACACCAAAATACCTATGAGAGTGGAATCCGCATTCCGCCAATGCATTTCAATGAGAAGGGAGCGTTTTTTGAAGAAATCCTCTGCTGGCATGAAACCGCTTCACTCTCATTGAAATGCATTGGCGGAATGCGGATTCCACTCTCATAGGTACTTTGGTGTGAGGGCACCCTTACAAGTAAAAGTCCGGAATTCGAAATGTACTTGAGTAAAATTACCAAAGTATTTGTATCAAAATATACTTTTAAGTACAAAACCTAAGTTATTCATTATGGAGGAGGTCCCATTTCACAAGTTTTCAAATGTTTTCAAATCTTTTGAAAATAGCAGAGCTACAAGCTCACAATGCGTCGCATTGTGACGCATTGTGAGCTTGTAGAGCAGCTATTTTCAAATGGCCGAAATGTATACATTGCTGAAGTGGTTAATGTATGTTTTGTAATGATAATCAAAATCGAGAGAGAGAGACAGAGAGAGAGCGAATATAGAAAACTGGAAGCACTCCAGTAAAGTAAATGTACTTAGTTACTTTACACCACTCATTTTGGGGGACCAAACTCCTTTTGGCTGCTGTGACTGACCGAGTTTGGAAAACTACTTTTCCATCTATCGGAGATGATGGAAAATTCTTTGCACAAATTGCTTTATCCGTGAATGTTTGCAGGAATACTGTAAAAAGGGGGGCTGGTGTTCATCTTGTGTTCCAGTGCAGTGGGCCAAGTATTGTTATTGTGTGTGCGTGTGCGTGTGCGTGTGCGTGTGCGTGTGCGTGTGTGTGTGTGTGCGCGCGCGTGTGTGTGTGTGTGTGTGCGCGGGTGCGCGTGTGTGTGCGTGTGCGCGTGTGTGTGCGTGTGAGTGTGTGCGTGTGCGTGTGGAAGTTATTGGGACAAAAAGTACTCAACCCCAGTTACCTGAGTCAAAGTAGAGATACTCCCTGTCAAATGTCAAACTTTGCGACGCTCGACACGGCCACTCGCTCACTTTAGCTCGCTCGGTGGTGTCTCACGTGTCTCAAGTCCGCTTGAGACAGCGCGCCTCCGTCGCTGTTTGGTCAGTAACTACTCCTTGTTTTCTCAGTCTTGCGTTCAGCCAATGAGAACGCAGGGAGGAACTGTCGGAAGATGTAACCATAAAAGTAATATATATAAATAGAGAACGGATAGCCCCGCCCCCAGCTATACATTTCAATGCAAGTTGCTCAGTGGCGTTTTGAAGCACCCGGAAGACTGCAGAATCCAGGTGCATTGTGGGTGAATCCAGGTGCATTGTGGGAAATTGGCACACTTTTGTGTGCCAATTTTTCTTACGTCGAGGAACGTCCTAGGTCACGAACGTCGAACGACGTCCATTGAACCCATGGCAGACCCCAGTGGCGCGCTCTTATGCTCATGTATTTCACCCTGCCTGCGGCTTCAATATTTACAAGCCGTTTTCTGGGGGCTTGGATGTAACCCATGAAGTAACGTGTCACTCTGCAAGTCTAACTAAAGTTTTCCACCTGTCCAGTCAGTCATTTCTGATACAGACATAACCGTTTTTATTTTATCACCCTATTGTAGATCAATGATAAAACATTATGTAGTGATATAATAATAGCAGCCACTGGACTGCCAGTCACCTTCTGTGTTTTGTTACGATTGATGCACGACTACCGCACGAATTCCGGGACTTTTAGTTTGTAAGTCAGAACTTTTACTTCAGTGAAACATACGAGTACTTCTTCCAGCACTGTCTGCAATGCAGTAGTCCAAGTGTTGTTGTTGTTGTGTGTGTGGAGGCTGGGACTTAATGAGGCACAGCACAGAGGCCCCGACACTACGTTAAACACTTCATCACAGTCACGTAAAACAGTGGTTCTCAACCTTTTCAGACCACGACCCCCAAAATAATTTAATTTTACTGGCCACCCTGACAAGCACAAAGAGTTGAGGCATTACATTTTGTATAACATGGTTCTATTGTGAAAACAGCAGATCTACATACTACGAGCATGTATACAGCTATTTTCATAATTTCTGCCTCTAATATTTGACAATTTGGCATTCATCATAGAGGTATTTAAAAGTCCTTAAATTTAAATTGTCCGGCACACAAAACAATGTTGCACATTAAGTTAATCATCTGGGGACCCCCCAAAATAATAGGGGTGTCCAGGCCCACAGGTTGTGAACTACTGACCTCAAAGGCACACATAATTGATTTGATTGGTTGCTGTGAAGGGCAGTGTCCCCATCGCTGTGTGCAGCATCTACTGTATGTCAAAACATCTCATACTGTGTATGCTCCGGTGGTGTAAAGTAACTAAGTACATTTACTTAAGAAAAACATTGAGGTATTTGTACTTTACTTGAGTATTTCCAATTTCCAATACTTCTACTTCTACTCCACTACATATTGGACCCAAATATTGTACTTTTACTCCACTACATTTATTTGAGAACTTTATTTACTAGTAGACAAACTATTTACTATAGTTACTGTAGATTTTGATTATTACTTCAAAACTATACAAAACGCTGCGACACATTGTGAGCTTGTAGATCTGCTATTTTCAAAAGATGTTTATACATTTAAAACTTGAAATGGGAGATTCTGCACAATGACTACTTTTACTTTTGGTACTTTAAGTACATTTTGATGCCAACACTTTCATACTTTTACTCAAGTACATTTTGAATTACAGACGTTTACTTATATTTTAAATATTTCTATATTGCAGCATTGATACTTTTACTTAAGTGAAATATGTGAGTACTTTTCCCACCGCACACACACTACAGTACGCATACTGTACATGTCAGCAGATTTGCGTGACAAATTCATTTACCGGGGCAATCTATAATTGCCCCGATCTTGATAGAATGGAATTATCCACGCTAGACAAGCATTTCTGTTATGACAGCCCAGTCAGCATCTCACTGTCAAACTGTAATTCTGTGCTTCGTCTCTGTCGTGTCAGGTGGGGGGAAAATAATGTTACTTTTCAGGATTCAAATAAAAAAAATGGCAAAAGCAGCAGGATCTGCTACTTTTGATGCTTTTGCGACACTTGTAGCAGGGTGTTAATCTACAAAAAAAAACACTTAAAAAGTTAGTCAATGGAGATAAGAATAATATCTAAAATGTATATAGAATTTATAAGTGCTCAAAGACGCTTTACATGGGGCTCATGAGAAAACAATAATGAAAACAACTTTATCAAGGAAACACAAAAGAAACATGGCTGGAATAACATAACTACAAACTGTTTTCCATTCATACACTCTCAGAGTCCTTGAAATCACAATCGTTGAGAACCAGTACACTGTGGTATAATATCGTGCATATTGCATAGCCCTGTTCCGTGGCCGATTTTGGGACCCCCGGCTATGTGTGCCCTTTCTGCCTCACCCCGGTGGGAGGTGAAGGCTGATAAAAAGGAATCGACTAGTAATCCCTTGCTCCCACGACCTGTCTCACGCTGTTATTTCAACCTCTAACCCTGCCGACTCAGCAGTGTTGATTTTGACAGCAAAGTTTTAGTTTTAGTCGTAGTCTTTTGAATAGCATTTGATTTGGATCCAAGATGCACTGGAGTAGAAGTAAAAGATTTGGAAATTGGAAATACTCCAGTAAAGTACACATACCTCAAAATTGTACTTAAGTGCATTACTTAAGTACTGTAAATATACTTGGTGTTACTTTACACCAGGGGTCTTCAACAGGGGGCCCTGGACCCATAGGGGGTCCTCAGAGTTACTACAGGGGGTCCTCCAAATCTTTGTGTGATAGAAACTTGTTTTCTTTTCTTTCCTTTTTTACCACTTGAACCCTAGCGTCCAGATCTACAAGCTTGTAGATCTGCTATTTTCGGCAAAGAGGTTTGGTGTACAGTAGATGGGGGGAAAGAGCAGACTAAGTACAGAGTGAAAGGTTAAGTTTATTAAGTATTGACGGTTCAAGTGGTTAAAATATCTGAAAACACACTTTGACATGAATCCAAAATACACTGATGATTGAGCTGTCAAACGATGAAACTATATGGAATCTATGAAAAGTTGCGGGGGTCCCTGCTTCATCTCCTTGGCCTGAAAACGTTGAAGACCCCTGCTTTTCACCACTGCATACAGTAGGCTACAAAAGCAGAAGAGGCTCTGCGGGTGTCCAGGCGTGCGTGCGTGGGTGGGTGGGTGCGCACATCCGTGTGCAGCACACTTTTTAACCTAAAATATACAGAAGAATGTTGTTTCTGGGAATTGAATCGGTGTGACTCCATAAACTGCGTGACCTCCAGCGACAGCTGGGCTCAGGGACGACGGCTTGTTGAGATCTTTGAGTTTTGAGAAGAAAAAAGAAAAAAAAAGTGGGGGAGCAGGGGGGATTAACTTCTCTCTCTCCTTTATGGATCAACAAAGTGCACGCCTGGAACTGAAATTATACGTTTCGAAACAATCGGCCCACAAATTGCAGGTTAAGCCTGTTGGAATGACGGTGAAGACATTGATTTCCCTCTGCACATTGTAGTGCAGGCATCCGTAGCCTGTGGGCTCTTCCTCCATTTTTAGATTGTGTGTGCATACGTGCGTGCGTGTGTGCGTGCATCAATGTGCACACAGGACCTGTTCCACCTATACCAGGGGTCTTCAACGTTTTCAGGCCAAGGACTCCTTAGTTGAGAGAGCAATGAAGCAGGGACCCCCATAACCTTTTCGTAGATTCCATATAGTTTCATCGTTTGACAGTCACAGCACAATCATCAGTGTATTTTGGATTCATGTCAATTTGTGTTTTCAGATATTTAACCACTTGAGCCGTCATTACTTATAAAATAAACTTGACCTTTCACTACTTAGTCTGTACTTAGTACTTACTGTACTTAGTCTGCTCTTTTTCCCATCTACACCAAACCTCTCTACCGAAAATAGCCAATCTCACAATGCCTCGCTTGTAAATCTGCAATTTTTTGGCTACAGTTCTCAGAATATGGACACTAGGGTTCACGTGGTTAATATTAAAATTACTGGAAGCTGTGGAGGACCCCCTGTAGTAACTCTGAGGACCCCCTAGAAACCCCAAGAAGACCCTTGGACTAACTGATTTTCAAAAGGGAGGACGGGGGACAGAGATTTATTTCGGGGCCCTCTGTTCATTAACGACTTGTCAGAGTGTGGATGATGCACTGGCTGAGTAGAGAGAGAGAGAGAGAGAGAGCCTGCTGCTGCCAAGCTCGCACGGCCAAAACGACAGCCCCTCTGAATGGCATAAATATCCACCTTCAAAGTTGCTTTTGCCGGTGTGTGGAATGTAGTGTATGGGTGAGCTCTGGAGGTTAGATATATTTGCCTTTTTTCTAAGAGGTCATTGACGACTGGCCCGGATGAGACTCATACCTCACTAGTGTAAAAGACGCTGTACTTTGACATTATATTTTTGAGCGGTGCCTCCCGCTCCAACATTTGACCCAGTGTGTATGTCTGTATGTCCATATTGTCACTGTCTGTCAGACAGAAACCGTGTATCTCTTAAATTTCAAATGTGTATGTTTTTTCCCTGCTTCATCATACAAGACTGTCGCACAAGACTAGTGAAAATAGCCGATCTACAAGCACACAATGCCTCACAGTGCGAGGCGTTGTGTGCTTGTAGATCGGCTATTTTCCATCAGTTTAAATTGTTTTTAAAATTGATAAATACAAAACGAACGGTTTTGGACATAACAAGGTTTCCACTCGACAGCATGATATGGATGAGTACGGCCTCAACAGCTGCAATTGACCGATCATTGCGGTCATAGCGGATTTTGTCGGGGTTTTTTTTTCATGTCATATGAAAGTGGGGAATCGTCATAGCTACAAATTGACATATTGGTTGTGCAGTTTGACCCACCACCAGTTTTGGAAATATGGCTCATAGAGTGATGTCTTGCAGAGATACAGCAAGCTGAGAGCACAGGCCTGAATTTCTGTGATCTGTTCAGACAGGGAACAATGTCAGACTCATGCGACAGCTGAGACTGAAATCAGGCAGTGGTGTCAGTTCAGAAAAAGCTAAGGTATGGCAACATGATGACTGGTGTCTTGCATGTGCGCAAGACACCAGTCATGTTGCCATACCTTAGCAACAGGCATGATACATTTATTTTAAGAAGTACATTTTATTTTCCCCCCCGTTTCTACGGTTTCTTGGGCTGGATATGGCAGCCTGGAATGGTTGTTCAAGCGCAGCTAAACTTTGCATGTTAGTAAACATGCCACAATTAACAATAATGCATTGCACCTGTGCAGCTGACCTGCAGAACCTGGGAATATACCATTGTCAAGATGGGGAGAATATAATTATAATACATTGTTAAAGTGACCAAATTTTGCATTTGTAGTTATTTTACTATAATTTAACAACATAATAACAAGCACAGATAGATAAAGAGACATTCATGGATTTATATTTAAACATAACTTTTGTTTTCCCCCCTGGACCCAGGGTATGGCAGCTGCATACCCCTGTCATACCCAATTGACGCCCCTGTATCCCAGAATGCATTACTGTCTGAAAGGTGTAAGCAATTCTTCACTTGTGTTGAAGATAGTTTTAGAAAAAAAAAAAAGTATTGTTGAAATGCACTTTTTTTTTAATTTATAGCACTTGCCACTTTAAGACGACATGACAGTGACCATTGTCATCTTGGTGTCTGTCATCCCTAATTAGTGGGATTGTCCCCATCCGTGCAAGTGCATATCAGGCAGACCGACACGCAGGTCTGCTTTCAGATTTTGAGTGAAACATTTTTTGTTTGAAAACATTAGTTACTAGTTACTTTGTAGATTTTGGATTTTTATCAAAAAACATAACTATTTCAGCCCCATATACCTTTTGACCATTTGAAAATAGCCGATCCATGAGCTCACATTGCGTCGCGACGAGCTCACAATGCGTCGCGATGTGCTATTTTCCAAACATTTTTATACATTTGAAAACTTTAAATAGGACACTCTGCCTAATGAGTACTTTTACTTTTGGGTAGTTTAAGTACATTTTCACACCAATACTTTTGAATTCCAGAATTTTACTTGCAACAGAGTATTTCTATATTGCAGTATTGATACTTTCACTTAAGTAAAACAAATGTAGTACTTTTTCCACCTTTGTTGATCTTTGAAACATCACAGGCATGTGTGCGTGTGCGTGTGCGTGTGCGTGCGTGTGCGTGTGTGTGTGCGCGTGCGTGCGTGCGTGCGTGCGTGCGTGCGTGCAGAGGGGTGAGCTTCAGGTGAGGCCCAGTCTGTCTACACCACATGTTTACATCTGTTTCCTCTGCATGGCTCTCCTTCCCAGATGTTGGTCCGGTGCCGCGGTGTACCATTAGACACTCTTCCCCCCCAGACAGATGTTTTTGGCCCCTTACCGTACGCCTCTGTGTACCATACATAGACCATTGGTTCTCAGAGTGGGGTCCGGGGACCCCCAAGGACTGGGGTCCCCCGCAAAAGTAGTTAATGTAGCGTCACAAGACTCACAATCGTTTTAAGCTCTTTATCCATGTAGTGCCGTTTCAACTTTTCAGTGTTTACTGCCACTGTGTTTACTGAAGAGATTCATTTTATGTTTGGTTGCTCTCAGGTGTTGCGTGCTGAAAAGATCTGCTATTTTCTGCACACAACCAAGTGTAAAATCAGTCATTATGATGCCATCAAGGCCTGCCAAAATACATTTCAGTTGACAAAATCAACTGTAGATTTAGTCACCTAAAATTAGACTAAAACTAAAACTTTTCAGGGGACTAAATTATGACTGAAACTAAATGACATTTTATTCAAAAGACTATGACTAAAACTAAATCAAAATTTGCTGTCAAAAACAACATTGACAGACAGAAAGACAGACAGACAGACAGACAGACAGACAGTCTCTGGTGATGGTGGGTGGTGGGTGGGGGAGAAGACCACAGAGGAAGCATTGGAGTACTGTATGTCTTACTTGGAATTTCCTGGTTCGGGTCGGCTCGGAATTCCTTCGCCATTCTGTCACCTCTCTTGCCCTGCCGACTGTCACTATTCAAATCACAGCGCACGTATGCGTGTGTGAGTGTGAGTGTGAGTGTGAGTGTGCGTGTGCGTGTGTGTGTGTGCGTTCGTGCAAGCTGTCAGTCCGGAGATGATGATGAGAGCATGGCCCTTTATATGACACAATTTAAATTTAGAACGCTACAACGTTGTTCTCTGGGTGCTTTGCTCTATTTATACATGTCTTCTTGCAGACTGAAATACACATAACTGTAGTATCCCTGCCAGATTCTTGTCGGCATGCTTTTTTTTCTCCCCCCTCACACACACAAGTATAATTATGGGACATACTGTATTTTCTTTTTTCTTTGGAAGGCTGTGGGAATAGGACATATATAGCATATCATTGTTGTCGGGTGCTAAACAGTTAGTTTTTTATTTATCATTTTAAAAATGATTTAAACTAGTGAAAATAGCCGATCTGCAAGCACACAGATGCGAGGCGTTGTGTGCTTGTTGATCTGCTATTTTTACTAGTTTTGCGCAACAGTCCTGTTTGATGAAGCAGGGGTTTACTTGACAGAAAAACGTACAAATTTGAAACTTGGTTTCTGTCTGACAGTGATGATATTATCGTTGCTGTCCTCCTATCTCCATATTCTAACTTTTAGAATATGGAGATTGTTCTTGATCATACTAGAGCTTCACACAAAAGCATCAAAAGTAGCAGACATGTTACTCATGACGTGCTATACCACACAAGTCAGCCAATGAGAAGCCTGCCTAGCATTTTCTAGACATAAATCATTATTTTGGTTGTTTTATGAATGATAATCCTATCTCCCCTACCATTACCAAGACCTCACGGGACAGCAGTGGCTCAGGAGGTAGAACGGCCGCTTGGAAACCAGATGGTTCAGCAGGTTGGTGCCTTGCTGACAGAGCCTTCCAGTTGTACACCCCCCCCCCCCCCCCCCCCCCAGTTCCTTTTTCAATTTTGACATTATGTTTGTAATTTTTTAGTGGGATGGCCGTGTCCTCCTCTGGTTGGGTATCACTGCCTCTATCTATTGTGAGGCTTTTACACACTTCTTTACAAGATCAGCTACAGAAAAGGTCCCCATGTAACAAGCTCTGGAGTAGTGCATGCAGTGCAACCCTTAATACTTGGTGAACTTGACCTTTGGCTGCGAGTCTGCGATGCATTGTGAGCTCCTTTCCCCCGGAAAAGGGATGCTGGGGTTTAAGTGTGGTTTAAAATGTTACTAGCCTACGTGTGAGCGCTAGTAGAATAATAATAGAGATCTCATTGGAACATAAACTATGTACTAGGCTTTTCACGACTACTGATTATAGTTGACAAATTTGACCTAGTAGTAGTCGACTAGTCCATGTAATAATAAAGACGCGGAGAGGACTTCTAGCCTAACAATGACAACTGTATCTTGTAAAACAGAAGGTTCAAGCATTCTGTAGCAGCAACCTATCACAGTTTCTGAACAAAAAGATAACTGTACAGTGGTGGTGACTATAATCTAGTTGAAATTAGCAATCGCTACCTTGTTATAAAGCAGACTGTTGAAAAACCCCTAACATGTACTGTATTTTGATGAAATTAGGCAGCTTCATAATTGTGTGTAAAATGGGGCCGCGACCCTCTAGTGATATACACTTGACTACAGCCCTGTTAACAAACAATGAACTCCGTTTCAAAGAACCTCTCACTGACCGGAGACCCCCGGGGGGTGTGGGGTAGCGAGGGGAGGGGGAAGAGGCTTTTGAGCAACAATCTGGTCTTGAACACAGCCATAAATAAGACCAATCCATCCATCCAGCGAAATATTTACGTTAAATCACTTCAGTGTCTAAAACAAAGATGGCCAGGAAGAGGATGTTTACCTTATGGAAATCAGTGTCTGTAAATGTTTGCCCTCTTCTCTCTTTCCTGCCGTTGTGCCGGTGCCACTCAGAGCTGCTCTGTGGCCTCCTTAGAGTCCTCCTCCATCGCTCTGAGTGTCCTCCTGTCTTCTTAACCCATTGAGACCCTTCTACAGAATGTTTTCTAAAGCAGTGTTTCTCAAACCTTTAAATTTCAAGGTGTCCCCTTAACTCTGACAATGTACATTTGTACACTGTCAGAGTAAAGGCACACTGCTGCGTTTTTCGGGCCGAATATCGGAGTGAATTTCGGAGTGCGTGAATAAAAAAATCAACCTCACGTTATGTCAATCACGTTTGCACACTGCTGCCCGTTTCGTATTTATTTTCGGACCAGGGTTGATTTTTCCCGATTTTCGCAGCTGTCGCACTGAGTCCATTGCTCTCTCTCTCTTTCCTCTCTCTCTCCCTGGCCTACGGCTTTCGGATTTCCAAACCTCAACGAAAACACGCAGTGCAGTGTGCAACCACCTTTAGACTTGTATGGGCCCATTTAGAGCCCCTTAAAGTGACCCACAAGAGTCCCTGGAATCCACTTTGAGAAATGCTGTTCTAAATCTTATCAGTTTTCTGAAAAAAACGTAGGTTGCTACAGTATATCAGTGGTGCCCTCAAACCTTTTCATGTCAAGGACCCCCAAAATGATATGTATATGGCCGCCGACCCCCCAACCCCCCCCCCCCCCCCCCCCCCAGGGACCAGGGACCCCCCAGAAGCAAAGGTTTTAGTTAAAAATTACAGATATTCAAGCTCAAAGTACTTGAGAAAATGTACCTAGCAGACGCTTAATCCAGAGCAATTTACAATAGCAAGGTAAGCAATAGCAATACATCAACATCAATACATCAAATGCATAGAAATTGTAATCTAAGAAAAAAACTAGGGAGCGAGTCTGCCGTTTTTAGTGCAACAGGGAGTTTATTCCACAGTTTGGGGGCCAGGAGGGCAAAGAGTCTGGGACGAGAGGATCGTTTACCTGGGGTTTTTAGCGATGGTTCTGTCAGCATCCCTGTGTTAGCTGATCTGAGTGAACGGGAGGGGTTGTGGGGTTCAATCAGGTTTTGAAGGTTACTTTTTACAATGCTGGTAAAGTGCTTTGGAAAACCTCGCAAATAGCTGGAATCCTCCCAAATTACTGTATGCGTACCTGCGTCACGCGCCCCCGCTCAGCCCCCGACTAAATCGCCCCCAATTGATTAGGCCCCGCCCACGCCGTAATTACAGGCTCCCCGGACAATTACTACCCTCCAAGAGAGGGGGTGGGGGGGAACACGGTGTTGCCATGTCGGCTTATTATAAGCAACGTTTGGCTTGTTTTTCTGTAAAGTCGCTTGTTAAATATCGGTAGTTTTGTGGATTGCAGTAAGTTGTTTTTTGGGGGGGCTTGTTTCTGAAGTGTAGTTGCATATGTTTGGCTTCCTCTCTAAATGTTGTTTAAACTAGTGGTTCTCAAACATTTTCATGTCAAGGACCGCCACCCAAAAGAAGAATATGTATTTGTCTGCGGACCCCCCATCTGAAAATATTTTGTGCCAGTGACCCACCCGGTACCACATTTGTGTGATACGTTGTGAGCTTGATAGCTCGTCTTAATTTCAAATAGCCAACGTATACAGTATATAGGTTTAAAGTGCTGCACGTTTGCCTAATAGTCGCTTCTTTTGGAGCTTGTTTTCACAGACGCGGCTGCAGGCTTTTATTCCTCTCACAAAAATCTGGCAACCACGATCGGTTTGGCTGGTGGTGGGTGGACTAATTTGGAAAACCTCTCTCTCTCTCTCCCCCCTCTCCCTCTCTGTCTCTCTCTCCCTCTCTCTCTCTCTCTCTCTCTCTTGTGTTTTTTCCAGGCAGGTCTGATCCGGACCGATAATGGGGAGTTCTTCATCGAGCCCCTGGAGAAGGGACAGCAGGATGTGGAAGTCAAGGGGCGGGTGCATGTGGTCTACCGCAGGTCCGCCGTCAAGAGGGAGCCCAGCCAACGCAGGGAGGACGTCCACAATGAAGGTAATACAGGCAAGAGGCCTCTGTGTGTGTGTGTGTGTGTGTGTGTGTGTGTGTGTGTGTGTGTGTGTGTGTGTGTGTGTGTGTGTGTGTGTGTGTGTGTGTGTGTGTGTGTGTGTGTGTGTGTGTGTGTGTGTGTGTGTGTGTGTGTGTGTGTGTGTGTGTGTGTGTGTGTGTGTGTGTGTGTGTGTGTGTGTGTGACGTCAGTGGAAACAACAAGAGCAGTGTGTTGTGCGCAGGCACGTGCACACACAGACATCAAAGGGGGCTTGAGTCTGTAAAAAAGTGCCCTCTCCAGTCCAGACCATGAATGCAGTTTCTACTATGGGGAAAGAAATGAAAATGCCTCCTTTCCATGCCATACCTGAAGGCAGCATTCAAGAGAATTGCCTTGTCCAACTTCTCCTGAACTTGAATGCAGTATCTAATGTTGAAAGAAATGCTCTCTCCAGGGTTCCCACACATTTTTACCAATTAATTTCCAAAACTTTTCCAGAATATTTAACCCAATTTCCAGGACTATATAACAATAATTCAGCTCAATAACAGGTCGCTTACTCCTAGGGCAATGCCCAAAGACAGGTAGTGTATGCCAGTGGTTCTCAACCTTTTCAGGCCGTGGCCCCTGAAATAATCATGTTTTAACTGGGGACCCCCACCCTGACGAGCACTAAGAGTTGAGAGGAACTTTGTATAACACGGTTCTATTGTGAAAATAGCTGATCTACATGAGGCGTTGTGAGCATGTAGATCGGCTATTTTCACAATTTCTACCTCTAATATTTGACAATTTGGCCCATGTTTAATTTGTCATTTCAGAGGTATTAACAAAATCAATAACCAAAGACAATGCATAGCTATTTTTTCCAGGACCTTCCAGGACCCTTGATAAATTCCCAAACTTTTCCAGCACTGGAAAAATATTTTTCTAAATTAAAAATATTTCCAGGAATTTCATGACCGTGGGAACCCTGTCTCTCTGTGTAGAATTCCTTGCCGTTACGCCACATCTCCAGTATTGACTTGATTATGCTTAGCTCAGTGTGGTATCAAGCACTGAAAATAGCCGACCTCCAAGCTCACGACGTGTCACGCTACGACGCGTTGTGAGCTTTTTGATATTTTCACCTAAAGGCCCCTTTTCAGCCCCTGCCTCTCTAACATTCTCTGCACGTCCCTGAACAAGAGCAGTGTGTCGTGTGTGTTGTGTGTGTGTGTTGTTGTGAATGTCCATGCATCTTCTTTTCCTTTCGGCTCTTCCCTACAGAGGTCACCACAGCCTACATCTCACCCTGTCCTCTGCCTCCTCCTCTCTCAAACCAACTAACTTCATGGTCCTCTGTCCCCGACCGGGGACGCTGTGGGCACTGGGTGGCATGTTCTCTCCTCTGTGTCATCAGTGCCCCGTGCCCACACTCTAGGTTGGGTTGACGAAAGGGCCTTTCTGTGTGGAGTTTGCATGTTCTCCCTGTGTCCCCTAGGGTAGCTACCCTCACGAAAAAACATGCAGTAATCCTGGTCTTTATACTGCCTCCCCCTGGTCTGGTTGGAATAACGTTACGTGTTCCTTCTACACTCTACATCTTACCAGGGAACCCCCCACCCCCACCCCGTCAGGTGATAAGGAGCGGCCCGCACACTCCTCATTCATTGAAGGAAGCATGAGCTCAGTTCGGGGCAATTGGCTCCCAGGATTACAGTTTAGGCAATTGGCACAGTGTGAACAATGGGTCACAAAATTGTGCGATAAAATGTATTTAAAAAAAAAAGGCGTAGTGTTTGTGAGGTTAAGGTTAGGGTTTAGGTTAGGGTTAGGCATAGTTTTGGTGAAGTTAAAGGTTTCACAGGGTTTAGGCGCCGCCTGGGCGACACACCAAAAGGAAGCGGGAGTCCCGTTACGCCATGGCCCTTATATTCCACTCAGAGTTATGACCGCCACAGACACACAGCAGCAGAACCAAGGTCCCCTTCACTTCAACAGCTGTTAAAGTGAGGAATGCTGGGATTTTGCGGTAATGCCGGAGGAGGTGTTGGAGTGGAGTGGCGGGGGGTTGTTGGAAATTACTTCTCGGAGAAATGACCCAACTTCACCATGAATTCCTTTTCTTTCTTTCTCTCTCGCTCTCTCTCCCTGCGCACAACAATAGCTTGAGCATCTGGTGGTCTGCTAGAACTGCTGCTGCTAGTGCTATTAATCCACCCCACTCCGTCTATGGTGTCTGTGGCTGCATGAAGGGTTTTTCAATTTCCTGCACAGCACTCGCACCTCGGCTCCTGACTGCAGTGTAGCCTTCAAATCAAGCTTTTTTAATCAAGAAAGGCACTCGTTTTTGTGTTCATAACGGGGTATGATTACATTATAATTTATGTATTGTGACTTTTTGTGTTTTTCCTTTGTGAATTAACGTCTTACATCATACTACAGCATCACGCAAAAGCATCCTTCGCTCCCTTTTCTTCTTTTGATATTGTTTCATTTGAATCCTGAAAAGTAACAGTTTTGGACATACAAGCTCACATTGGCACAGCGCTTCTTTACCATAACTACAAAGAAATTACTTTCTCCCATGCAATTGACCTTGATGTTCTAGTTCCATACAAAGGGGAATGTATATTACATTATACTGTACAAGGCTGTCATGCATTCAAATAAGCTCCTGGGAGAATGATAATAATATAATAATATACCAGTAAGACTCCCTAATCGGGAGATAAGCGACCGCCAGGTGACATGTATACACAAAGAGGGCTGTAAGTGGCATTGGTTCCTGGGTGTAGGGGGACGTGTAGACATAGTGTGTACCGATTTGTGTGATTTTAGGGCAAAATCTGTAGGAGCAGTGTCCAAAAATGTGTTTTGCAAGAATCGGCCTCATGGTGGCGCTAGAAGAGGGGCATGTGAGAAATGAGGGGTGGGGTCTCCGCGTTGTCTTGGCGGACAAATAGGTACCGGCCCCGGCTCTCCCGGACGCTCCTAGCCCGAGTTACGGCATTTTATGTGAGCTGCAGTGGAGGGGGTCCTCCACTGGGGGCGCCACCACTTTTGCATCCGTTCTGGAGCACCAGGAGTCGGTGGTCCCCGGGAATTCCCTGTGAGCAGCCCCGTTGGGGTGGTCATTTGGTCATTTTTTACATCTGGGGGTCCCCCAGGGACCTGGGGGTCCCTGGAGCTCCGGGGGTCCTTGGAGGTTGTAGTTTGGCAGGCAAGGAACGTGTGTGCAAAATTTGGCATGGATCGGGGCAACGGTTGCGGAGATATGAGCAGGGCAAGAGTGTGACGTGTGAGGTGTGACAGACAGACAGACGGAGGGACGGACGGACGGACGGACGGAGTTACTTACACTTTGTGGTGGTTTTGATAGTAAGTGCGACCTGACGGTCGCAATTATATACCGTGGATGGCATTGCACTTTATAGAGTCTGCTTCCCATTCGTTATCAATGGAGTCAGCTTCACAGTGTTGAGGCATTTTGTTGATAACTAGAAGGGGCCATTGGAAGTGTGACAAAAACAACAGATCTTCCGCCCTCACATCTAAAGTTCAGGTCTCACATCTAGAGTTCAGGTCTCACATCTAGAGTTCAGGTCTCACATCTAGAGTTCAGGTCTCACATCTAGAGTTCCGGTCGCTGCGTGGCCCTCATATCTAGAGTTCAGGTCTCACATTTAGAGTTCAGGTCACTACGCGTCCCTCACATCTAGAGTTCAGATCGCTACGCGGCCCTCACATCTAGAGTTTAGTTCCGACCAATATGTCTGAGTCATAGTGTCAGGCTTTGTACCCGTTGTACCTGTTGTCATAGTAACATGCCTATAACATACTGTATATGGGAGTATCGGGTTTGTTTATGGTTATTTTTGAGTCAGAGTGGCGTGGCCGTGGTCCCGCCCGTTAGTTGCTCTTAAGTCCTATATGCACTTTGTCATATCCAACCATCCATCCATCTTCAACCGCTTATCCGGAATCGGGTCGCGGGGGTAACAGTTCCAACTGAGACCTCCAGATTTCCTTATCCTGAGCAACTTCCTCCACTCCCTCAGGGAGTATACCGAGGCGTTCCCAAGCCAGTTTGGAGATATAATCCCTCCATCTGGTCTTTGGTCTGCCACGGGGTCTCCTCCCAGTGGGACGCGCATCGAGGACCTTCCTAGGAAGGCGCTCGGGGGGCATCCGTACTAGATGCCCGAACCACCTAAGCTGACTCCTTAGAAGTGTAGGAGCAGCGGTTCTACTCCAAGTCTCTCTCGGGTGACTGAACTTTTCAATAAGGGAGATACCAGCCAACCGTCTGAGGAAACCCATTTCGGCCAAAAATAAATGAAGCACTGCTTTCAGGCAGGGCACAGTCTGATTGCTTTCAATCAACCACACTTTTCTACACTCCAGTAACAGCTCATTCCCTCAACAAGGCGCCCCGTTTAAATACGGCTTCCTCCTACACTAGATCTCTGCTTTTCAAGCGATGCCACGCGCTGCTGATGTTGGCAAACCTTGCCTCCACCACCCCAGCCTCCGTCTTTTAGTTCCGAATCTTGCATTACTCAAACGCTTAAACTGAAGGTTAAACTGAAATGTATCATGTGTGGCCATGGCCTTTAAGTAAACTGAAATTCAATGTGTGCATGGCTCTAAACTGTATTCAGTGTTCTATGGCTTTAGTGTTACAATGCATTCAAGTTGGCATGACTCAAGTTAATCTGATTAAACGTCTTGCTGTGGGCCCGCTCTTGTATACATGTGGGGGGTGTGCATAGCTTTTCCTGATTTGACAGTATGCCCAAGCAGGGCATTCATTCAAAAGAAAAGTTGAAGTATGGAAATATGAGGTTTCTGCCCGACAGCAAAAACAATATACGGTTATCAACAATATGACTTTCTCAGGAATTCTCCGCAATCAAAATGGAATTCGATCATTCACAGCCCCGAAGCCAAATGCCAAGGCTTTTATTGTACATGGCTGTTTGAACGAGGCAGGTTTCTGCTTCTTGTCAACATCTAGCCCACAATGACATTTAGAATCTTATAATTGCATCCTATAATCTCCCATTTTCAGCTGATTGCCCTGCTATTCGCTGGGTGCCGCCGTCGACGCAGCTTTCAGCGCGCTGGGATGATGATTCTAAACGGGGCCGTGTCTCACCTCGTCTCACGGAGACAGCAGCTTAATTAATGTCAGGCACTGACCTGATGTGACCTGCAGGGGTGTGAATGAATGAAGAGATAATGTACATTATTATTATTATTATTTGGTTATGCAACTGTCAGACTGATGGCTTTTAGATTACTATGCATTTGATGTATTACCTTGTGCTGTCCTTGCTCATTGTAAGTCTGTCTGGAGTGGATGGATGGATGGATGGATGGATGGATGGATGGATGGATGGATTAATGGATGGATTAATGGATGGATTAATGGATGGATGAATGAATGAATGAATGAATGAATGAATGAATGAATGAATGAATGGACGGACGGACGGACGGATGGACGGACGGACAGATGAATGGATTTATTTGGTGATAAAAGGAACACATCAGCACTTCCACACATACAGCAGACACAATATCACACAATACACAATAAAGCCCTAAGGCTTGTTTCCATTTTGGTCCTCTCTAAAAAAAAAAAAAAAAAACATTTACAACATAAAAGAGACAAATACATTGTGTAAAATGAAGTTTTTTTGCTATTAGACCAGTCAGAATATTTGTACAACGAATTAGTTCTCAAACGTTCTGAAAACGTTTTGTGCCAGGGACCAAACGATCTCAGTGGCTTGTTTCCATGCTCACGAGACATACTGTACAGTAGAGGATGTAAGATGAAAAGCTGCTGCTGTGTGTGTGTGTGTGTGTGTGTGTGTGTGTGTGTGTGTGTGTGTGTGTGTGTGTGTGTGTGTGTGTGTGTGTGTGTGTGTGTGTGTGTGTGTGTGTGTGTGTGTGTGTGTGTGTGTGTGTGTGTGTGTGTGTGTGAGATACGGAGGAATGAATGAATGGCCTTTGGAGTGGGCGTGAGTCAGCTCTGAATGCACATATTATAGTTTGTAGAGTGAATGTAGGCCAGAGGAAATAGTCTTCTGACTCTAGCCTCTGTAGGCAGCAGGAGATTTAAGAGTCTGGAGAGGGTGTGTTTTCTTTTTTTTTTCTTTTTTTTTTTTTCAATTTCTTTCCTTTCTTTTTTCTGGATGGATTGGAAATGTAGGCCCTAATAGCAGTGATTCTCAGATTCTCTTTTTTCATGTCAAAGACCACCCAATATGACATGTCTTTGGCTGTGGAAGTGTAAAAGAAAATCGATCCATAAGGAAAAAACAAAGAAGAAAAAATAACTTGTTGATCATGTATCAGACACAGACATTCATGCAGTGGCTTGAAAAGTCGATCCCATTTTTAGTTGTTTAACCCTGTCTTCAACGCTGAGCCAACTTAGGCTAACAAAATGTGTGGGAGAAACAAGGGTCATGGGCCCCAGGTCAAGAAGTTGCCGAATCAGTTTGTTTTGGGAGGTTTGGAGCTTAGTCTTTAATTGCTTTTTGATGTTGGAGTACCATGAGGTGCAAGGCTAAAGCGTAGTCAAAGTGGGACTGAATGAGGGCTGAGGGGAACTTTTGTTGACAAAAGTGGAGATTCTGCCCAGGAATCTTGTTCTTTGATTACATTTTATTGATCACCATTGTTGCCATGCTATCCCCAGACAAGTATTTGTCAAGAATACAGCCCAAATAGGTAATCTCTTTTGTGTGACGCTGCAGTATGATCAACTAGGGCGTTAGTTTGAGAGGTTGGAGATGAGTGGTTTCTGCCCGACAGTAACAAAATAATCCAAGCACTTCTTCGTTCCTCCACCACTGACCGCTGTTCCTATGCTACGGTCATGCTTTTACAGTGGTGGACTTTGGCATCGCGGACCTCCCTGCAGCGCTGGACGTGTTGGAGCACAAGCTATCGGAGGAGTCTGAGCGGAAGCGGCGGCACGCCAAGAAGGACGACTACAACATCGAGGTGCTGCTCGCGGTGGACGACTCGGTGGTGCGCTTCCACGGCAAGGAGCACGTGCAGAACTACGTGCTCACACTCATGAACATAGTAAGTCACTGTCATCAACATACAGTAGTATGTCACTGTCATCAACATAGTAAGTCACTGTCATCAACACAGTAAGTCACTCTCATCAACATAGCACTCTCATGAACATAGCAAGTCACTATCATCATCATAGTAAGTCACTGTCATCAACATAGCACTCTCATGAAAATAGTAAGTCTCTGTCATCAACATACAGTAGTATGTCACTGTCATCAACATAGCACTCTCATGAAAATAGTAAGTCTCTCTCATCAACATAGTATGTCACTCTCATGTACCTATAATCACTCTCATCAACATAGTAAGTCACTGTCATCAACATAGTAAGTCACTCTCATCAACACAGTAAGTCACTCTCATCAACACAGTAAGTCACTCTCATCAACATAGTATGTCACTCTCATGTACATATAAGTCACTCTCATCAACATAGTAAGTCACTGTCATCAACATATTAAGTCACTCTCATCAGCATAGTAAGTCACTCTCATCAACATAGTAAGTCACTCTCATCAACATAGTAAGTCACTGTCATCAACATAGTAAGTCACTGTCATCAACATATTAAGTCACTCTCATCAGCATAGTAAGTCACTCTCATCAACATAGCACTCTCATGGACATAGTCACTGTCATCAAGAGAGGTGGGTTTTGAAGGAGAGGAGGAAGGAGGCATTTTTTCGATGGTTGAGGACTGGGGAGTGCATTCCAGAGGGCAACAGAGAAAGCCCTGTCCCCCCAGGTACGGTACTTGGCCTTAGGGACTTCCAGGAGGTTGGCTTCACTGGACCTGAGGGAATGGGAGGGGACATATTAAGGTTGGAGAAGATGGGTGAGCTAGGGGGGATTAGCCAGATTATTGACAAACTCATAAAATAACAAAACTAAAATGTCATTTAGAAGGTCATTCCAAGACAGGTGCGCTGATAGCAAAGATGTTTCCTCTTTAGCAACGACATCATCTTTATTGTTATCATCTCCTCATTAATGTTATCATCATTAACCAGCCCCGGTGTCCCCACACAACCTACTCAACAAAGACAAACTTTGACATTGTAACCTTTTAGGCAAACCTCTGATAGGTTGACCTTTTGACAATTAAATGCATTACACACCAGCACAGTAGTTTACCTAAACAGTGGCTTTGACCCAATAGCACATCTACAAGACTCAAACACCAGATCTACCCGTTGCGTTGTGAGCTTGTTCATTTTCACTGTTAAATCGTCTCTGTCGGTTGGAAACCTCATGTCCAAAACTGTTGCTTTTCAGGATTAAAATGTAAAGAATAGCGAAGCAGCAGACCGACGAGCTCGAAACGCTTCCGCTTGAGGATCTACTACTTCTGACACAAAAAGGTTGAATATGGAGAGGTTTCTGCCCGACAGCAACGAAATAGGGCCCACGGGCGGGCAAAAGAAATATGTAATATAATATACCAGTAAGACGCACTAGGGGCGAGAAGCGACCTCTTCGCTCGCACTGTTAGTCCCCACTCTCAGGGGCAAAGCTTGTAAATCTGCTATTTTCAATTTCTTATACATTTGAAAACTTGAAATGGGACATTCTGCATATTGAGTACTTTTATTTTGGTACTTTGAGTACATTTTTTACCAATGCTTTTGCCCATTTTTTATTCCAGACTTTTACTTCTAACAGAGTATTTTTATATTGCAGTATTGATACTTTTAAGTAAAAAAGAAAATAAGTACTTTTTCCATCACTGCTGAATACAGACTAAAGCAAACCCTCAAGCTCATTCATAATGGGTTCCACCAGCTCCTTCCACCCTAATCTGCTTACCGGGGCCCAAATCCCCCCCAAGTCAGATTTCCAGTGAGGTGCTGGTTTCACTCTGTAACAGTTACCATTTGGACGCAGCAGCCAGTGGCGTCACAAGGGGGGGAAAGTGGGACTGAGTTACTAGGGCCCAAGGTGGAGGGGGCCTTAATTACTTTAGCTATTGAAAAATAGCAGATATACAAGCTCACAGCGCTGCAAGCTTGTAGATCTGCTATTTTTTGAAAAGTTGTGAAAATGTGTGCAAATCTTTGAATATGTGTATTTTTTAAGCGAACATTTGTGACTCAAATTTTGCATCGGGGGGTCCCTGTAACTAAATATTTTGAGATGGGGGGTCCATGGCCAAATACATATCATTTTGGGGGTCCTTCACATGAAAAGGTTTAAGCACCACTGACATAGAAACATGGGTTTTTCAAAAAACCTTAGAAGGATTTGAAATATTCAAATACTTATATCTGCTATTTTTCAATAGTTAAAGCACAAAATAATGCATAATAATTTCGTTCCCAGTTCAATGGGGGCCCCCAGTGAATCCTTGTACCCAGGGCCCAGAATTTGGTGCGACACCCCTGGCAGCAGCGGCCGCGGTGGTCAGATTAGCCGCTCCCCGGCCCGCACTAGACCAATTATAAAGCTGACTGGAAACCCTTTTGGCAGCCGGAGGAGAGCAGTGCCAGAAGTCCCCTCGCACTGCTAGACTCTCAGGGGGCAAAGCGTATTTACATAAACAAGATATTGTCCCCTCATCCGCAACTGGCCCGAGGTAGGGAGCAATCTCTCCTTTGTAATGGACCGGCGGTTCATTCATTGTGCTGGTGTTAGTGGGCGAGTCGGTAGGTAGGTGGCGATAACCCTGGCACGTGCTGACTGACTCTCTGATAAACACTTTAGAACAATGGTTGTCAAACTCAGGGTTACTTAATTATTGACTGCTTTAACTATTGAAAAATAGCAGATATACAAGCTCACAGCGCGGCACAGAGTGCCGCGCTGCGAGCTTGTAGATCTGCTATTTTTTAAAAACCGTGACATTTTGAATTTTCTATAAGTGTCTTTGAATCCTTCTAAGGTTTTTTTTTAAAACCCAATCTGGCTAGCCATCGTCAAAGAAAAGGTCCTTTTCACTTAACTGGAGCTCAGTTATGTCTGTTCTTGAGAGACTACTATGTCAGTGGTTCTCAAACCTTTTCATGTGAAGGACCCCCAAAATGACATGTATTTGGCCACGGACCCCCATCTCAAAATATCTAGTTCCAGGGAAAATTTGAGTTACAAACGTTTGCTCTAAAAATACATATATTCAAAGATTTGCACACATTTTCACGACTTTTTCAAAAATAGCAGATATGCAGGCTCACAGCGCGGCACCGTTTCAACAGTTAAAGCAGGCAATAATTCTAGGCCTAAATGGGTTAAGGGGGGTTCCAAATGAACCCTACAGTTCTGTTACTCTGAGTGTGTACAAATTGAACCAAATGATTCCCTGCGGATAAAAAAAAAACGAATGTTTATGTCTGAAAATGAACTGATAAGATACGTATCGCAGATGAGAGAGAGAGACTTTGAGAGGCCAGTGGTGGAACATGTACTGGAAGATTATGCTATTTTCTGAAAAGGTTCTACTATGTCTGATTGCGACTGTAGGGAGCAGTTAGTATCAAAACGTCCGTCTCATGCCATTTAGTGAGTCATGCCTCATGTCACACTCCATGAGATCCCTGATGTCATCAATATTAAGCCCATATCTGGGAATGCCCATATATGGACATCTCTCATGTGGTTTAAGCCAAGGAAAAGTGCAACATTTGCCACTGAGATGTACAGCATTAGTGGAAGTATAAAGTACCAAGAAACGGAAACACGCAAGTAAAAGTAAAAGTACCTTGAAACTCTACGTCCACTGCCATGGCCCTGTTGTTATGTCCAGGGACGTGTTAACTGGTTAGTGGTTACCATGATAACCGATAGCCCCTATCATATGATATCAGGAATCATATAGGGTAGAACATTAGTTCTATGCCAATCAGACACATTGAAACACCTGTGTTGGTCCTCAACATGGCCGTTTAGGACTACAAAGGCAACTCATGAATATACATGAGAAAGAAATGTGAAAACTGGGTGTGGAGGCTCACAAACTCTCTGTACTCGGAAGAGACGGTATAAAAAAGGAAGATGAACGGGCACATCCACCTTTTATACCCCACTGGGGCTTGATAACATGGGGCGCTGTTCAGCTCAGTAGGCCCAGATTTTGTTATGAATAACAAAATACTGGGAGTGTATTATATTCTTCTGGACAAGTCTAACCAGAAGGTTATCTCAATAGGCGAGTTAATCTCGCCAGTGTTAACGAACCGGGGTTACCTATGCAACTAGTTATCTTCCTCACCACTACTGCTTGTAAACCAGAGCCGTGCTGTTTGTGAAAGAGCTCTGGCCCTGCCCGGCTTTCCAAATCCCCCAGAATCCCTTGTCCCAGTGCGGGAGGAGGGGGGGGGGGGGGCTGCTAGAATGTGTATAGTACCACCTGGAGAAACTCTCCCCGAGGGATTGATTACTGAACATCCTGTCTGCAAGAAAGCCAGGGGAGACGGCCGAGGTGCCTGGCACACAATGGCCGCCTTGTTTGAAGCCCTGACCAGGTTTTGTCCACGTCGATGCGATGCTGAAGCCACAGGCAGGGCCAGGGGATACCTAACGCCCTACTAAAGCCCCACCAACAGCTGCTACTCTCATTTCTTTTCTTCTTCTTCCCTTTTTTTGAGAGGGGGGTGGGAAGTAAACTAAGTACATTTTGTTGTTGTTGCTGTCGGTCAGAAACCTCTTTGTATTCAAAATAATATTTTTATGTTTTCAACGTAAATGAACGCCCTGCTTGATCATACCACAGCACTGTTTCCCAAACAGCGGGCTGGGACCCATTTGTGGGTCACGGACCAATTTTGAAGGGTCACGAATCAAACCATTCTCACAGAATATCTTCTCTGTCTGTATTTAAGTATGGTGTGTGACGACAAGACAACCAATACGAAAACATAGTCTGTAAGGAAATACCAAAGGGGACAGTTGTACAGAAAAGTGCGACATGGGCTTGTTTTTCTGTAAAGTTGCTTGTAAATATTGCTATCAATCAGAGGCGTCACAAGGGGGGGGGGGGGGGGGGGAGTGGGACTGAGTTACTAGGGCCCAAGATGGAGGGGGCTTAATTATTTTATACTTTAGCTAATGAAAAATAGCAGATACACAAGCTCACAGCGTGGCACCGAGTGCCACCGAGCTTGTAGATCTGCTATTTTTGAAAAGTCACGAAAATGTGTGCAAATCTTTGAATATATGTATTTTTTAAGCGAACATTTGTAACTCAGATTTTGCTTCTGGAGGGTCGACTGGAACTAAATATTTTGAGATGGGGGTCCGTGGCCAAATACATATCATTTTGGGGGTCCTTCATATGAAAACGTTTGAGCACCACTGACATAGAAACATTATTTCAAAGAAGGATTTGAAATATTCGAAGACAAAAATAGCAGATCTACAAGCTTGCAGCGTAGCACTCAGTGCCGCTTGCATATCTGCTATTTTTCAATAGTCAAAGCACAAAATAATGCGTAATATTGTGTTACGCATTACGCCAAAACCCCCTCCCCCTATGAAGAACATTCATGGGGGGGCCCGCCCGCAGTGAATCCTGGTACCCATGCAGGGCCCAGAATTTGGTGCGAGTGCGGACTGTTGTTTTTCTTATGCTATATTTTTATGGGAGGTTTTATTTATTTTTTCCATTTTCTCAGTACAGTTGCCACAGAATGTCTGTGGTATGTGAGGTGGTTCCTGCAACACCCTGTGCCACACTCCGCCACAAATCTGGTGTTGCGCAACACACATGTTTTTCAGTGGCACCTCTGAGAAAAGTTTGTTTCTTTTCATTCAAGGAAACCAAGTTAAAAAAGTACATTATGGGGGGAGTCTGGGAGAACTTGGGAGAAGGCATGGAAAAAAGCAATGATTTGTCTGGTACATCTTACACAGTGATTATTTGTATTAGCCTATTATCATTTAAATCATTTAGAACGGGTACACATTATTCTGTATCATTATTTTATGCTTTAACTAGCTCACAGCTCGGCACCGAGTGCCGTGCTGCGAGCTTGTAGATCTGCTATTTTTGAAAAACGTGAAAATTCGAATTTTGACCTGATTCTATCAGTGTCTTTTGAATCCTTCTAAGACTTTTTGAAAAACCTATGTTTCTATGTCAGCAATCTGGCTTAGCCATCGTCAAAGAAAAGGTCCTTTTCACTTAACTGGAACTCAGTCTGTTCTTGAGAGACTACTATGTCAGTGGTTCTCAAACCTTTTCATGTGAAGGACCCCCAAAATTATATTTATTTGGCCACGGACCCGCATCTCGAAATATTTAGTTCCAGGGACCACCCAGAAGCAAAATTTGCTTTAAAAATACATTATATTCAAAGATTTGCACACATTTTCACGACTTTTTCAAAAATAGCAGATCTACAAGCATTCAATAATTCTAGGCCTAATTAATTTACAATTTAGGCATTTAGCAGATGCCCTTGATCCAGAGCGACTTACAATAAGGTACAATAAGCGATACATCAATACAATAAGCAAGGTAATACACCGATACATCAATATCAGTACATCAAATGCATAGAAATATCAAGCTAGACAAAAATAACGTAGGTTGACCGAGCACCTAGTCAGTAAAAAAGCTTTATATAAAAACCTACGAAAAAAAGCTATGTAGCTTTCATGTATGGTCATTGGGGGGTAGGTGAGCTACAGTAAGTGCTATGGGCCTAGGTGGCAGTCTGAAGAGGTGAATCTTCAGGCCACGGCGGAAGGCTATGGAGTGAGTCTGTTGTTCTATACTGTAAGTGCAACAAGGGAGTCTATTCTACAGTTTGGGAGCCAGGAGAGCGAATTGTCTAGGACGAGTGGATTCTTTTGCCCTGGGGTTTTTAGCGAGGGTTCTGTCAGCGTCCCTGTGTTGGCTGATCTGAGTGAACAGGTGGGGTTTGATAAACGCCGTCCCTCGTATGTCTGAAAATCATTTTCCCTGGGGGAATCTGTGACAGCTGCTGAACGTTGGGGTCCCATTAACTTTACTATACAGGAGAAAACACACAAAAATAAATATGCTTTAAGTAGCATGTGAGGGGTCAAACTAGGGGTTTTACATGATTCTGAATCCATTGCAAGCATTTGTTTTGCACGAAAAAACATTCCTTCTACTAAAAACGGCCCTACACATCTATGGTTTAGTGATGAGTCATCACTTTTTGTGTGTGTGTGTGTGTGTGTGTGTGTGTGTGTGTGTGTGTGTGCGCGTGTGTGTGTGTGTGTGTGTGTAAAACAAATGCTTGCAATGGATTCAGAATGATGAAACACCCTAGTTTGACCCCTCACATGCTACTTAAAGCATATTTATTTTTGTGTGTTTTTTCGAGTAAAGTTAATGGTGTCCCAACTTTCAGCAGCTATCACAGATTCCCCCAGGGAAACGAAATTTCAGTCTTTGTGAGATGTGTTTCTGGACACCTTCACAAACACATTGGTGAAGAAAGATTTTGGTAAGGAATTTATTCCAAGATCTTTTTTACATCCCCTGAAGAATAACATAAAAAAGTCCTAATACGGAAATGCAAGGTTTCTGCCTGTCTGCGACGATATCAAGAATTCAACTCGTTTTAAGCATTCATTTACAAAAAGAAAGAAATATGAAATATGGCGATACTGCGAGGTTTCTCAACGTTTATTGTCATACCTCCAGACAAGGTCCCCCTATGGGATAACCAGCGCCATCTGGCGCTGCAACAGAGTAAAACTCATAAGCTCCCGTACGAGAAATATCATTTGTCGGTAGGGCTGTCAATCACAA
This sequence comes from Nannobrachium achirus, assembly GCF_963921795.1. Taxonomy (NCBI): domain Eukaryota; kingdom Metazoa; phylum Chordata; class Actinopteri; order Myctophiformes; family Myctophidae; genus Nannobrachium; species Nannobrachium achirus. Next base: position 21,648,675 of record NC_137825.1, on the reverse strand, counting down.
ACGAGGGCACCGCCCCCGAGTGTATAAAAGCCCTGCGGGCTATCATAACTTCCTCTTCCGCACCTCTGCTTACCTGCAACTAGAGTGTCGCGAACTCAGCCATATAAGTATATTTTTCTGTAAAGTTTAGCCTAAGCGTTGACAAGGAAGTCGGCCACTGGCCTTTATAGATTATTCTCCTGTACGTTTCTACTTCTATTCTTCCTAACAGTTCGGTCTTTTTCTTCACTTTCGCTTTGAGTCTTTACTTCTTTTCTGTACGTTCTGCCACGTGTCTCCCTGCCTTAGCTTAGCTTCGCATAGCTTCGGTTAGCTCACGATGGCAGCTCGTCGGCCCACAGTTAGCAACCTGCTAGCTAGGGTACCGAAGAAGTGCGGCCTTCCCAGCTGCAAAGGCCTCATCGCCAATGAAGATACTCATCCGTTCTGCATTGTCTGCATGGGGGTAGGACACGCCTTGGCCTCTCTGTCCCCTCCGGCCCCGGCCACGGGGGTGAACTGTACTGACTGCCTCCAGTATGATGTTCCAGCCCTCGAGGCCCGCTGTGAGATCGCTGGCGCTGGTTACGGCCTTCACACCACGGTCTCCGCCGGATCCCTCCCAGACACCTCTCCTCGTGTGCCGGACAGCGCTGCACGCCACAGCGCTGCTTCTCGCCACGTGGTTAGGCCTCCAGCGGCCTCGCCCTCAACTAGCTTCGGTAGCCCCGTTGCTAGCGGGTCTGCGGCCCCTGTTTCCACTGCTGTTTCTCCGACGGGCTCGACTGGTGCCGTGCCCAAGAAGAGAACATGCAAGACCGCCCACGTTGTTTCTCCGCCAGCTGCAACCTGGACCGTCCCCCCCAAGGAATTCCACCCTCTAGTCGTCGGTGACATTCCTCTCTCCTTCTCCGTCCCCCAGCTACGGGCTATGCGGCCACCTAGCCCCGTCTCCTGGTATGCTAGCGACGGAGACGAACCGGAGCTAGAGGACTGCGACATGGAGGAGTTGGACACGGAGGGTGAGTACTCGGAGGAGGACGAGTCCTCTTTCCCCTCCGGACAGGGCGGAGGCGCGGCCAGGGTGGTTCCTCATGCCGAGGCTTCCATCTCCGCCGCGTCCTCCCAAGCCCCTTCTGCCTCTCTCCCCCCTTCCATGCCGGCTGGGGCGAGAGGGGCAGCGGCACAAGACCCAAACTCCATCCCCATGGACGAGCTCTCGGTGCTGGAACGTGCCACCATCCGTTGTGGCCTGGAGCTGCCACTCGGAGACGCGCCACTCGGACCACGGGCTAGGATTCCCCTCCTTGGCTAGGATGTGGATTCCTCTCCCCCGCTTCGGATGGAAAAGCTCCCACTGGTCCCAGGCTTTGCAGAGGCCCTGCATTCAACCTGGACTACACACAAGGACCCCCCCAAGCTCCCCTTCCTGGTCGATTGCCGCGACGCAGAGAAGGCGGGTATCCCCTTGTGCCCTCCCATGGACAAGCTGATGGCCCAGTCCCTGGTAGGGAGCCTCAAGCCAAGTCATGAGCGGACCGGTCCTGGAGGCCGTCCTCCCCTCAATCTGGCCGTGGGTAAGAAGCCTCCTGGGTTTGCCATCCCCTTTGACGACAAGCAGTCTTCAAGGGTTAGGAACTCTTACAGATCATCCGCGCTGGCAGCCAGGACGATGAACGCCACCCAGCTGCTGCTTTTCTCCACCAGGCGCCTCCTCAGCGAGATGCGGGAGGTGCCTGACGTGTTGGTGGAGGAAATGGACAAGTCGCTGCGCATGCTGATGGTCCTGAATGTCCACGCAATCGAGTGGCTTGGACACGGCATGGATTATTGCATCCAGGCGGAACGTGCCAGGTGGCTGGACAAGGTAAAGTGTCCTGGCAGTTCCGGAGAGGAGACCGAGAAGGTCCTGCAAGACCTCCCCGGCCACCCTTCCTCCCTCATGGGCGGTGGACTGGAGCTTCTCCGCCAGGAGGTGGCGGATAAGAAGATCACTCTGGAGCTCCTGGGAGCCACGACGGACCCCCAGGTACCCAGAAAGGAAAAGAGACAGGGACGGAGCAAGGCCCCTGGTCAGGCTGACAGGGGGCGCTCTTCCTCCAAACAGGGGAAACAGAACAATCCCCCTAGGACCCCCTCTTCTTCCTCCGCGGGACCCCCTCACACTGCAGCGGGGGCTCAGGCCCGCTCTCAATCCCGCCACCCTCCCAGGCACGGGATACCGGCCAGCTCCCACAAAGCCCGTGGGAAGCCGCCGCGAAAGTGACACTGGACTCTGGCGGGGTCCCCCTGAAAATTCAGGGGACCCCCCCTTGCAAGCGCAGACGTTTGGACAATACGAACAATTTTTCTTATGCCAAGAAATTAATGTTTATTCCTCCTCTGTGCTCTCCTCCAGTGCCTGTAATAAAAAGTGTGTTGATAAAACAATGCCTGTTTATTTCAAACCCACCTGCTTTACTACAGACGACCCCATTTTGCATGAATTTAACCAGTGTAGAGAAGTCCAGGCTGGAATTTCTTTCCACTCAGAAAATATCGCTTCCTCCAGTCATGCAGACAGGTTACAAGCAGAATATTTCTCTTTGCAAAATGTTCCCAGACAAGCTAATTCCTATTCACAATGGTATGGTCTCACTAGTGTGCAATACCCCTCTGTCTCCACCGAGCGGCACTGTTATGCCGACTCTAGTTCAGGACAGGAGTTTGGTCTTAGCGTCAGGGAAGAAGCCAACACATATCACCCAGGGTCGGCCTCGTCTTCCCGCAAGGAAGCATATAAAGGCCTTAGCACAGGTTATAAACGTAAATACAATTCCCCGAGCCGGGGATTATGTTACTTATGCGATGAACCCTGTCCCCCGGGCTCCACGTTGTGTGTCGCCTGTATTATTAACAAGCGAGGCTTCTTGGAGGTCACGTGTTCGTCTCCCACCGGATACGGAAATAAGCGTACCGGAAACGGGAACGCTCTTTCCGCCGGTGACTCCGCGCCTTCCGGCCCGGCGTCTAGCGGATACGGATACGTGCCCGGATACGGAACCTCTCCCTCCCGGCCCAGTAGTTCCGCTCAGGCGGTACAACCCCAAGGCTTCTCCGTTGCTCAGCAACACGTTAGCACAGTGTGCAGAGCAATGGAAACGTTGCAATCCGAATCACTGGGTGTTTCGGACGGTGACACGGGGTTACAGACTACAGTTCGCGAAAAAACCCTCCCTATCCAGCAAGGTTATTTATACTCGAGCCCGCGGCTTGAAGGCGGATGCCTTGAGGGAGGAGATAAGCTCACTATTGCGCAAGGGCGCTATAGTGGAGTTATCACGCGACCAGAGCCGTTTAGGCTTCTGGAGCCGTTATTTTCTGGTTCAGAAAAAAGGAGGGGGGCTGCGTCCGATTATGGACTTACGTGCTCTGAACAAGCACTTGAAAAAGTTCAAATTCAGGATGCTGACGTCAGAGTCACTGATGAAATCAGTGAGACAGGGGGATTTCCACTGTTCAGTGGATCTGAAGGACGCTTATCAGCACATCCTCATTTATCCCCCACACAGGAAGTTCCTGCGGTTCGCCTTCGAGGGGCGCCTGTACGAGTACACGGTCCTCCCTTTCGGTCTTTCTCTGAGCCCTCGGGTTTTCGTGAAAGTGACCGAGGCAGCCATTGCTCCACTGAGGCATCAGGGAGTCAGGCTGGCGAACTACATAGACGATTGGATGATTTCCGCCGCCTCCTGCTCAGAAGCGGCGCGCCATACCAATCTGGTGTTGTCACACCTGAAGGCCTTGGGTTTCAACGTCAATTTTGGCAAAAGCATGTTGTTACCCTCCCAGCAGATTTCCTTTATAGGAATATCTCTGGACTCGGCCACCATGTCCGCTCGCCTCTCCCCGGAGAGGGTGGACAGGTTTCTGACTTGTCTCGGCTCCTTCCGACTGAACCAGGTGGTCAGGTACAAGGAGTGCATGAAGTTGACTGGGCTGATGGCGTCAGCAGTGCAACTTCTGCGTCTGGGCAGGTTTCATATGAGACCTTTCCAGCGGTGGTCACTGGCGCTCAGGATTCCTTCCCTGCAAGGGTACAGGAAGGTGACAGTCAGCCAGGTCTGCATGGACGCTCTGGTCCCATGGAGGGACCAGGCGTTGTTGACAAGTGGGGTCTCCATGGGCGAAGTGGTGTCACGCAAGGTGATCACCACAGACGCCAGCCGCTCAGGGTGGGGCGCCACCCACGAGGGGTGCTCAGCCAGGGGTCTTTGGACCCAGGCCATGTTGGAGTACCACATCAACTATCTGGAGTTAATGGCGATCTACTTGGCGCTCAAGCATTTCGAACCATTTCTCCGGGGTTGCCATGTCCTGGTCAGGACGGACAACACGGCGGCCCTGTATTATCTCAACAAACAGGGCGGCCTCTCCTCGCGTACGCTGGATCAGCTGGCGCGCGAGATGACCCTCTGGTGCTTGCCTCGGTTGAGGTCCATCAGAGCCTCCCATGTCCCGGGCCTTCAGAACGGCGGCGCCGATCTGTTGTCCAGGGGGGAGCCTCGTTACGAGGATTGGTCTCTCCACCCTGCGGTGGTGAGGCAGATTTTCTCCAGGTTCGGTCGACCGCGAGTCGATCTCTTTGCCTCCCAGGAGAACGCGAAGTGTCCCCTTTACTTTTCAGTGAGGGGACCTTCTCCTCTGGGGATGGACGCGTTTGCTTACGAATGGCCACAAGGTCTTCTCTACGCGTTTCCACCCCTGGAACTGATTCTTCCCACTCTGGAGAGGATCAGATGTTCCAACCAGGAGGTTCTTCTGGTGACACCATCCAGGGGAGTGTGGAGGTCTCTGATCACCCCACTGCTCTCTCGACCCCCTTGGCGGCTTCCCTTGCTCAGGGATCTGCTGCGCCAGGCAGGGGACGAGATCTTCCATCCAGACCCACGGGGCCTAGACCTGTGGGTTTGGCCCGTGAGAGGGAGAACCTGCTTGCAGCAGGCTTCTCACCGACGGTTGTAGCCACTATTCAGAGTGCTAGAGCCCCCTCTACTAGGGCTGTGTATGATGGAAGGTGGAATGCCTTTTTGGACTGGTGTGAGCTACAGGAGCCACCTGTGGTGGCTCATATAGCTTCGGCCCAGATAGTCAGGTCCCTTATGCTTCGATTTATACTTTTGTTGGATTTTTGTGAAGATTTGCAAAACTATACATTTTTGGAAAGGTTATTGTCTAAGGAATCAGAAAATCAATGTTTCCATTTGCCCAGATGTGTTTATGGTGGCCATATTGGAAGTTACAAAATAGCCACCATAAAATTATGTTTTGTAATATCTCAGCCTCTAAATAAGCTGGAACATTGATTTTAACTGCTAAACCTACATTTTCAGGGTCAAGGAATCCAATGGTGGTAGTTACAAATCTCAAATAATTACAACATTAACCCTTAGATGCATGACTGGGTCCGAAACGGCCTGGCGTGGTTGTTTTCTTGCATTATTATTATTAATATTATTATTATTTCTGAAGATTTGCAAAACAATACATTTTTGGAAAGGATATTGTCTAAGGAATCAGAAAATACATTTTCCCATTTGCCCAGATGTCTGCGGCGGCCATATTGGAATTGACAAAATGGCAGCTGTAAAGTTTATATCTTGTAATATCTTGACTTAAATAACATGAAACATTGATTTCAATGGCTAAACCTACAGTTTCAGGGTCAAGGAATCCAATGGTTCAAGTTATCATTCATTATTTTGTAACATCCCATTGAAATGCATAATCCACCATATGGGTAAAAAATGGCACAGCTCAGGCAGGCAGTCAGTCAGATAACTCTTGAGTTATTTTTATTGAGATGTATTTTAGTAGTGAACTTTGGATGTTTGTGTAACCATTTTGAACATCATGACATGTGTAATCATATACAGTTTTTAGCATCATCATAATCATTTTCATCACTTCAGATTTACACTTGTATTGGACCATCTCAAGGATGGCCTTTGGGGCTGGGAGGACCTCTGTGGTCGTTCAGCATGCCAATCAAGTGTTTGAAATACCCATTTTGCAGGGGATCTAGCTGTGGATCCTTCAGTGCAATGGCTGCTTGTGTCCATGCCCTTGTTTGGACATGGACCCTGAAGATGCTCTGCTTCAGAGCTCCAGGTGTTTGCAGAACAGATGCCATGGCATTGCAGGGATTGTCTTGATGTTGATGCATATACAAAGGACTCCAGCGTTGACAGCATTATTTTCTTCCATAATTTCAGCTTCATCAGTCTGCAGAGCATTGTTAACATCTTCATCTGTTTTGAGGTAGACAGGGAAATCTCGCTCTTTCGACAACGCAACATTTCGACAACGAAGCGCCTCACCCCACGGAGGTTAGGGTTTGGGTTAGGTTTGGTTGTCGAAAAGATGACATGTAGAAACAGCGACATGCTCCCAAGGTAGACTCTGCAGCTAGGTTGCCTTGCCTATAAAGATAAATGATAAAGGAGAACCTCCCTGTGTGACAGGGAGCGTGTCACTATTTCTACAAGTCATCTTTTCAACAACCTAACCCTAACCTCCGTGGGGTGAGTAGCGATACCTGCCGACGCTCTGTTGTCGAAATGATGTGCGTTCGAAAAAGCGAGATTTCACCTGTGTGACAAGAGAAGATATGCCCCATGAAGACCAGCCACCTCAAGCTGGAGATTCTACCCACCAAGATGCAACAGATACAGGGTTTACAGTCATTAGACAGCACTAGTGGATGGCATGGTGCTTGTGCAGAAGCTGAGCAAAAGCACTGTGACTGTAGTGACAGTCAAGGATCTGAGTGGCTTCTTCAATGACAGACTGATGCAACTAACACAAGATTATGACAAAAGATTCTCTGAAGAGTGCAACCAGAGATAAACAAAGACAAGTAGAAGCTTCTATTAAGTATCAAGTCAGAGATGACACCAACATCAAACACATATGTGTTATGTGTCTGAGGTTGGTGTCAGACTAAGGCTGATCTGACTATCTTGCTGCCAAAACTCTAGAGTACAACAGCTGATCATCACATCTGCTTCTAGATACATTTAGACCTGGTCTTTGAAGAAAATAACCACACAGAAGGAAAACCAACCTAATGCCCAGATCTAGCTCAAAACAGATGAAGACGTTATCAATGCTCTATAGATGCTTTTGGATGAAGCAAAAGTTACAGAAGGAATGCTGTCAACACTGGAGTCCTTGTATGTGCAGCTTACTCACCCAAGAGAAACAACATCAAGACCATTCCTGAACTGCGATGGCATACTGTTCTGCAAACATAGAGCAGAAAGTGACAAGCTCCCTCCGAGCTCTGAAGCAGCACAATCATGAGAGTCCATGTCTAAACAAGGGCATGGACACAAGCAGCCATTGCTCTGAAGGATCCACAGCTGGATCCCCTGCAAAATGGGTACTTCAAACACTTTATAGGCATGCTGAAACCAACGACCACAGAAGTCCTCCCAGACCCAAAGGCCATCCTTGAGATGGTCCAATGCAAGTGTAAATCTGACTGTTCTTCTAGCAGATGTTCCTACAAAGCTAAGCCTGTATTGACATGTGTCATTGCAGCAGCCAGTTCCAGAACGATGATGATTCCCAAGCTCTGATGCACAAAAGTGATGATTGTTGTTGCGACCGAAGGTCGCAGTATACCATGAGAAATGTTGCAGCTTGTCTCCCTCTGTGTCAGTGCTTCCTTCAGTCAGTCAGTATCATCATGCTCTGATGTCACTGTGATGTAGGGGAACCATTCTTAACAGAATGGGTTTGCTGCTCTGACATCACACTCCTGGCTTCATATCTGGCAATGCCCATATACAGTATGGGCATGTTCTGCCAATTTCAACAGGCACTGTTGAGATTGGGTAACTGGTCCGATATACATCACTGGCCAGATAGCCAAGAATTGGCCTTTAGGGCAAGGTCGCATGTCGCCCTGAGGCATCTTACTAGTAATGATTATGATGATGCGTAGAGACTGTCTATGATTTTACACATGTCATGATGTTTAAGATGGTTACACAAACATTTAAAGTTCACAGTTAAATATAAAAGAACTCTGAGTTGGTGTCTGACTTACTGCCTGGGCTGTGTCGGTTTTTTACTCATATGGTGGATTATGTATTTCAATGGGATGATACAAAAATGAAATGATAATTGGACCATTTGATTCCTTGACCCTGAAAATATACAGTAGGTTTAGCCATTAAAATCAATGTTCCGTCTTATTTAGAAGCCAAGATATGACAAAACATATTCCAATATGGCCGCCATAAACACCTCTGGGCAAATGGAAACTTAGATAATAATCTTTCCAAAAAAATTATAGTTTTGGTAAATCTTCAAAATAATCTGACAAAATTACTTGGTGAAACTAATAAGAAAACAATCACACCAGGCCGTTATGGACTCAGTCATGCATCTAAGGGTTATTTTGTAATTATTTGAGATTTATAACTACCACCATTGGATTCCTTGACCCTGAAAATGTAGGTTTAGCAGTTGAAATCAATGTTCCAGCTTATTTAGAGGCCGAGATATTACAAAAAGTAATTTTATGGTGGCCATATTGTAAATTCCAATATGGCCGCCATAAACACACATGGGCAAATGGAAACATTGATTTTCTGATTCCTTGGACAATAACCTTTCCAAAAATGTATAGTTTTACAAATCTTCACAAAAATCCAACAAAAATAGATAAGGGACCTGACTAAGAGGGTGTTAGATTTCCTGCAGGACCGCCTGGACCTTGGTCTGGCGTTCTCTACACTGAGGGGTTATTTAGCGGCTATTGATGCCTGCCACCTGGGGGTGGCAGGTAAAGGCCTTTCTAAAATCCCTGAGGTGGTCCAGTTCATGCATGGTGTGGACCATTTGAGACCTGTGACCAGAGCCTTGTTTCCTGTTTGGGATCTACAAGTGGTTCTTGAGGGCCTTTGCAAGGCACCCTTTGAACCGATTGGGAGGACCTCTTTGAAACATTTAAGTTTCAAAACAGCTCTTTTGCTTGCCTTGTCTACGGCTAAGCGTGTGAGCGACCTTCGTGCGCTCTCTGTGAGCCCTGATTGTATGAGGTTTCTCAATAATGACTCCAAGGTTCTTCTTAAACCTCATTTGAGTTTTATTCCTAAGAACCGTGTGGTCCCGAAGGAACCTGTTGTTTTGACGGCTTTCCATCCTCCTCCGTTTGCATCAGAGGAGGATAGGCGTCTTCATTGTCTTTGTCCAGTTAGGGCCCTGAAGGCCTACTGTGATAGGACGGTGGACAGCAGGTCTACTTCTCAGCTTTTCGTGGTCATGAATGCCCGTCAACGGAAAGCGGTGTCCAAGCCCACTCTGTCGAGATGGCTTGTGGATGCTATTAGGTTGGCTTACACCCGGTCTGGGTCTGAAGTGCCGGAAGCACTTAAGGCCCACAGTACTAGGGGTGTGTCTACCTCTTGGGCTTTGTCCAAAGGTGTCTCCATTGAGGAGATTTGTGCAGCGGCGAATTGGTCTTCGCCGTCCACCTTTGCGACCTACTATCACCTGGACGTTGCGCCTTCTGCTATGGCGCATACGGTTCTGGGTGCTGCTGCCTTTCCTACTACGTAGGGGGGCGGCTCTCTCCCCTTCCGGAGATAGCATGCTGCTGTCTCTAGGATACGTGGGGGGGGACCCTGAGTTTTTCCCTTATTTTATTGCAATTTTATAAGGTGGACCTGTGTCTGCCCTTAGTGCATAAGGCGGGCCTCGGTCTGTCAGGGTCTCTTTTTTCTGTCTGAACACGCCCAGGCCCTGTGGGTCTGGGTCGGATCAGTCCTGAAAGGGGTCACGTCGGTTGACAGGACCTCCTTTCCGGGTGTGGTCGGTGTGCACGACAGTCTTGTCGGTTCATGACTTCTCGGGGAGTATATGAGTCCCATAGGGGGACCTTGTCTGGAGGTATGACAATAAACGTATAGGTTCCGGACGGAACCATGTTTATTTAATACCGGAGGACAAGGTCCCCCGAATAAAGCCCCTCGGTTCGCTAGTTGCGGGCGCAGAGGTGCGGCTTTAGAGGAAGTTATGATAGCCCGCAGGGCTTTTATACACTCGGGGGCGGTGCCCTCGTTTGTGATTGACAGCCCTACCGACAAATGATATTTCTCGTACGGGAGCTTATGAGTTTTACTCTGTTGCAGCGCCAGATGGCGCTGGTTATCCCATAGGGGGACCTTGTCCTCCGGTATTAAATAAACATGGTTCCGTCCGGAACCTATACGATTATACTGCATACATTTTGCATGTTTAGAAAGCTTCCTGAGGTTACGATGCTATTTTTACGCTGTCCTTATTTCCAACAACTTCTGTCTGTTTGGCATCCAACATAAACTCACAAGTATATAGGTCAGCATATAAAACTGTCTGGGAATTTAAGGTCATAATGCAAATCGGGGGGAGACTCTGCGGTCATCGCAGAATGTGTTCTTTGCACTATTTAATTGAGCTGAATAGGCGTCTTGTAGGATGGTATGTTTACTTACATTCCTCAGGTGTTGCCCTTACGTCGCTGAGCGAATAGAGGATGTTGGCCAAGCATAGAGCCCTTCATTGGTGACACAGCTGTCCGCCTGGCTTGGGCCACTGTCCTCCTAAGCAGTGGTGCAGGGGTCTAACCCTTTTCAGGCCATGGATCCCCTAGTTGAGAGAGAGATGAAGCAGGGACACCCACAACCTTTTCATAAATTCCTTGTAGTTTCAACGTTTGACAGCACAATCATCAGTGTGTTTTGGATTCCTGTCAAATTTAGTTTTCAGATATTTAACCACTTGAACCTTTCACTCTGTACTTCGTCTGCTCTTTCTCCCCTCTACACCAAAGCTCTTTGCTGAAAATTTTCAATCTACAAGCTCACAACGCCTTGCGCTGCGAGGCGTTGTGAGCTTGTCGATCGGCTATGTTCGGCTAAAGTTCTCAGAATATGGAAGCTAGGGTTCAAGTGGTTATTATAAAAGGAGAAAAAAAGTTTCTGATTTTAGATTTGGAGGACCCACTGTAGTAACTCTGAGGGTTAGAGAGGCAGGGGCTGAAATCTCTAAAAGGGCCTTTAGGTGAAAATATCGAAAATAGCAGACCTCCAAGCTCACAACGCGTCGCAGCACGACACGTTGTGAGCTTGGAGGTCGGCTAATTTTGATGCTTGATTTCTACACAGCAGGTGCAATTCTTTCAACATAAGATGCTGCATTCAAGTTCAGGAGAGTTTGGACAAGGCAATTCTCTTGAATGCTGCCTTCAGGTATGGCATGGAAAGGGGGGGGGGGTGCATAATTTGCATTTTTTTCCACCATAGTAAAAACTGCTTTCATGGAGAGGGCACATTTTTACAGATGTTTAAAAGGGCAGGGCTCAAGCCCCCTTTGATGTCTATGTGTGCACGTGCCTGGGAGACATAACATGTGTAGATACAAGGTTTCTGCCCGACATCGACGATATAGAACAATGGTGCATTCACCTAAGTTTTGCATATAAAGCCTTCACAAGTCTGTTTTTCCCCCCAACAGATTTAGTCCCGTGTTCACAAATCAAGACAAGAACCAGTTGGCACGATCAGATAAAAAAAACAACAACGTTGAATTCTGCTTTTAAGCAAAAGGCTTCTTTTATTTTCACTCTGCATAGTGATGGGCTTACGTAAACACTGTTGTGTCGTCTCAGGGCTATAATTTGTTCGGGACACCACCGTACTTATAGCAGAGGAGTTATCAGTGCATGGCTGTATCATCAGCAGCTGCTGTTTATGGCTTACAGACAAGCAATGACATCACAAGATTTATATATTTAGAGCTCGCTCTGCACCGGCGTGTCTCGTGCGCCTAATAATAGCAGATCTACAAGCTTGCATGGAGCGCTCATGTAGTTCGGGCTATTTTCGGTGGTGTGTGTGTGTGTGTGTGGCGCGACGCGCAGCCAAGAATAAATCATAGGCATCACCCAGGGCTGTCGCATTTAGCCTCAGAAAACCAAGGAGATTTTGGTGATCATTTTAACTTTAACATTATTAAAGGACGACCGTCTTAATATAATTGGTCCACACTTATGCTGATTTTGATATGGCACAATTTTGGTCTACTTTGTCTGTGTCTCAGAGAGGAGGGCTGTGGACGGTTCAGAAATCTTAGGAAAATACTTAGGAACCGCGGAGCGGCAATACGATTTTTGATTAATATTTATAAATTAAAATTCTCTGGTTTCTCGGGCCGGGGCAGCCTGGACCAACGGCTTTTTCACAGGATTGTCCGGTTGTGGCAGTAAATGAGTGAATTAAAAGAAAATGCGGCCAACCCATCTGATCACTTAACACATATGGTGCCAACCCCGAGTTTCCCGAGTTTGTATTGGTACTAGTGCTGTGCCAACCCCGAGTTTCCCGAGTTTGGGCCGTTTTTGATGTTTTTTTTTGTTTGTTTTTTCAAAGATTTTTTTTTCAAAACATTTTTTTGGACCTCCAGAAATGTATTAGGCATGATCGCGATTGCGAAATTGAATGTTTAACCCCCATATCAACCCATTCTTTCAAACATGGCAGCCATGTTTGTTTACATCTGAAGAAAACATAATGGCTGATAAATCATGAATGCCTGAACGGATTTCCAAGCTGATGTTTTTGTTTGAAAGCTGTGAACAGCATCTACACACGTGGTGCATCATCTAGGCATGGGCGTGCACTTTTTACACACTTGCACAATTACATGGAAGTCTATGGTAACCATGGCAACGCGAGACATTGAAGAGAAAAAATCATTGCAACATAAGTGTTAACACGGCAGCCGGCCGCTTTTGAGATGCTCAAGTGGGTCGCGTGATCCATAAAAGGTTGAGAACCACTGGTGTAGAGGGGAGGGGGGAAAGAGCCCAGCTCAGTTCTGTTGTAAATCGTCTCTGTCCAGCAGAAACCTCGTATCTCCAAGTTTCAAATTTGCACATTCTTTCGTAAATGAAAGCCCTGCCTTATCATATAAGACTGTTGCACCAAACTTGTGAAAATAGCAGATCTACAAGCACACAAGGCCTCGCGGTGCGAGGCGTTGTGTGCTTGTAGATCTGCTATTTTCACTAGTTTCAATCATTTTGAAAATGAGAAATACAAAACGAACGGTTTTGGACATACAAGGTTTCCACCCGACAATAACGAAATCTAACATGATCCAGATGGCTTTGTTGTTAGACCCATAGACTGTTATATTGATAGACTGATAGACTTGCCATTGACCAGCATATGTAGTCATATGGCCAAGTCTCCCCCGGTCCATAGGGATATCCCTTTGGTCTGATGGTTAAGATAGTTAAGACTTTCATGTGGGAGACCCGAGTTCGAAACCCGGGCGTTACATTGGTGCCGTGACCCGGATCGGGTTTCTCCATGGGAAGAGGTCAAAAGGGGGGTGAGTGTAGCAGAGGGACTCACTGCCTCAGCCTGATGGCCTCCAAAGTCTATTACAGGGGTCTTCAACGTTTTCAGGCCAGGGACCCCCAAACTGATGGGGAGATGGAGCAGGGACCCCCTACCTCGTAGGGTGGGGGTGGGGCTACAACATATTGTATATTTATGTATAAAATTGTGTTTCATGTACATAACATGTTATTGTGCATTCAATACAATGCTATTAAAATAATAGATTAATATATTCATGCTTTTATTTTAAACATGCATGTACAAGTGGCCGTACCACTGCCATTTTATACCTTATCAACTGAGGACCAATGTCAATTGCACAATAATCATGTATACAAGCTATTCAAAAGAGACAGAATCATGTTTTTTTTTTAAATATTTAAATACCCCTGTACAAGTGTCCATAGTGGTATCCCTTTGTTCTTTAGTAGCGGCCGTCAGTCTCGAGAGATCATGGCACAAGCGCACTTGATTAGATCAGGTGGTATTGAGGGAGCATTTCTTAGTGTGGCTGTACAGTCCCACTTTCGAATGACAGTCTCTCTGACAGTGATTGCACTTGAATGTGCTGCTGTCGCCTGCTGACAATAATGATTGAGGTGCCTTTCGCCGTGCTCCTTTCTGCTGCTGCTTGACTCAGCACCGTTTCACTTTTCTCCATTCCTTTCCATATCGCCTGCCTCCAGCTGGCACGATCGTCAGCACAATCCTCCCAGTTGTCCACTCCTATGCTCATGGATTTCATGTCCCGCTTGCACACGTCTTTAAACCGCAGGTGGGGGCGGCCCACTGGCCTGGTGTCCATACAGCAGGTCCTTGGGGATCCTCCCATCTGCCATGCGGTGGACATGGCCGAGCCATCGAAGACGCCGCTGTCGCAACATGGTATAGAGGCTGGACATCTGAGCTTGTTTGAGGACTTCCTCATTTGTCACACGATCTTGCCATTTGATGTGAATCCCAGGTATTTCACATACTGTTAATGACAGATGTGTATTCTGGAGTGACATGTATTTTCTTCTCTTTACTGACCGAGAGAAGAGGAAAGACAACAAGGAGACTAGAGACAAGGAGGTGTGCTCTGTCCTTGCCGTCTTTCCTCAGGTAACCTCTCTCTCAGGTACTGAGTAGAATAAACAGATTTAGTGAGACTTACAGTAAATCTTATGTCAACCCGAACACACGTGGCTGCAGAGACACAGGGCCTTAATCGCCACGCAATCTCCGAGCCCAAGGAGAGTTTAGTCCCAACTTGTCACGCTAATGTGTTCTAATTCAGTGCTGGGAAAAGTACTCAAATGATTTACTTATAGGTAAAATTACTGCGATGTAGAAATACTCATTTAATGAATATATCATGAATAAAATGGAGTTTGAAGTTACAATGGGTGTGTATGGGGCCCTCGTCCTGGAGGAGGAGGGCTGATAACATTTACATCAAATATCTATAAATATTGAATCAAGCGAATTCAAATCTGTTCAGGGTGGACGATAAAATTACCAAAACCTTTTTTTTAAAGTGAAATATCCCTTTAAGTACAGTGCTTAGTTGACTTAGTTACTTTACACCACCACCTGTCTGTCACGCAAATGTTTTCTAATATACTAACATCCTGTTTGATTTATTTTCTAAAGCATTCGGTTCTCTCTCTTATCTCAGTCAACAAAACCTTCCCTGACACACAGACAGCGGAAAGCTGATCCCTCCAAAACCGCCTTACAACACACAATGCATAAATTATTTCCCCTCTGCTTACGACATACCGAGATGTCAAGCTAATGTGTGGCTGCGTCGTGCCCAGTGTAAACCCTCTTCTTGCCTTTTCAAAGGCAGATTGTGAAACGTGTGTTTTCTCTCAATGACAGGCTTAAAGGAGTCAGTCACGTGTGAGATGTGAGGGCGCCTTGTGGAGCCAAATTACTCTGTGTTTACCAGTGAAGTGAGAGAGTCGAGAGCCACGCTTTGGCATGTTTATAATCATTTGTAGCCTCTCCGTCTCAGAGCGAGCTGACTTCTTGACGTCGTCCCTGTGCGGCAGCAGGCACGTGCACACACATAGACATCAAAGGGGGCTTGAGCCCCTGCCCTTTTACCCGTCTGTAAAAAGTGCCCTCTCCAGACCATGAATGCAGTTTTTACTATGGTGAAAGAAATGCAAATGCAGGGGGCATTTTGCCATACCAGAATTCAAGAAAATTGCCTTGTCCAAACTCTCCTGAACATAGCATCTTAAGTTGAAAGAATTGCCCTCTCTGTGTAGAAATCCATGCTGTACGCCACATCTCCAATATTGACTTGATTATGCTTAGTTCAGTGTGGGATCAAGCGAGAGACAGCTGCTGCCGGATCAAGCACCGAAAATAGTCAACCTCCAAGATCACGACGCGTCGCACTGCGACGCGCTTGGAGGTCTGCTATTTTCAATATTTTCACCAAAAGGCCCTTTTAGAAATTTCAGCCCCTGCCTCTCTAACATTCTCTGCACATTCCCTGTGCGACAGAAACCTTGTATCTCCAAATTTCAACTTTTGTTCATAAATTATTATTTTTAACTATAAGAACAAAGGAAGGAGTTTTGGACATGCAAGGTTTCCACCCGACAGTGACGAATTATGGAAAAAGGAGCAGGAGACTATGTCCTCCCCTCCACCCCGTCCCCCCGTTCCATTTTGCCGTGCGGTGAATGGCGTTCGGCGACCACAGATCGGAGCTGTTGATTGACTTAATAGGGCCTGGGAGGAGTGGTGACATGCGGCCATCATCTGATGAGGATAAAGCATGGAAACTGGATGGACCGTAAAGGGCTTGACCGCAGGCGGACTCCAGTTTGGCCCAGTCTCCGTTAACCACTTAAACCCTCTACACTTTTCCACCAGGGGAACTTTGGTTCTAGTAGTGGTTACGATCTAGATTCTTCTTGGAAACCTGGTGCTTTAACACAGTGTTTCTCAAACTTTCAAATGTCAAGGTCTCCCCTTAACTCTGACAGTAACTGCTTCGTTTGGTTCCATTTGTACACTGTCAGAATTACAGACTTATTATATGGGTCAATTTAGACCCCCTAAACTAAAGGAACCCACAGAGTCCCTGGAATCCACTTTGACAAACACTGCTTTAACAGAACCGGCTTCAGCCCCTGCCTCTCTTAACATTCATTCTCTGCACGTCTCAGACACACTCAATTGACATCACGTCGGCGTAGCGCTAGCTGTGTTGGCACTCATGCTTCATTCGGGTGATTGATTGATGTGGTTCTGATGTCCTTGATGTGTTTCAGGTTGATGAGATCTACCATGACGAGTCGCTGGGAACCAACATCAACATCGTGCTGGTGCGCATGATCATGGTGGGATACCGGCAGGTAGGAATGTCCTCCTCACCAACCCCTCTCTGAGCCCTCTCACTGCTCTCTGTCTTTGTTTCTCATGAAATAAGGGTGGACTCGCTCTCTCTCTCTCTCTCTCTCTCTCTCTCTCTCTCTATATATATATATATATATATATATATATATATATATATATATACAGTATATATAAATCGTCATTGTCGAGCAGAAACCTTGTATCTCCAAATTTCTAATGTGTATGTTTTTTTTTCGTAAAGTAAAGCCCTGCTTCATCATACAAGGCTATCGCACACAACTAGTGAAAATAGCAGATCTGCAATCACACAACGCCTCGCATGATTGTAGATCTGTGATTGTAGATCTGTGATTGTAGATCTGCTATTTTCACTATTTTAAATCTTTTTTTAAATTATAACAAAAAAGTAAGTTTTTGGATATACAAGGTTTCCACCTGACAACGACAATATATATCGTTGCTGTGGGTAAAAGTATCAATACTGAAAAAGGGCATAGGCTATATAGAAATGACTTACCTCATGAAACCAAAACATGGACGAGCCAGTGAGTGTCTGTCAATCACAGGGCCCTGAGCGCAATTTGACTACAATTTGCCCAGCCAGTGCTTGTGGGCCAGACCGGTCTGCAGGAGACACATGATACTGTGAATTCATGTGACCGGGATGGTTTACCAGTCTATGTTCGATTAACCTACATGAGCAACATTAAGTCGGTGCCCTGGGTGCACTCTGCCTTATTGAGTGGTGGTTGTGTTGAAGTGGTGAATCAATGCTAAAGTACAGTACATACTATGCCCTAATGGGGGGAAATGTTTTCCACTCCACTACGTTTCTAACAAATCCATTCCCTCTTGGAAACAGTCATTTGAGTGCAGAGCCTACTATTTTGTGATGCTCCCCTGCTTGAATTTGAATTGAAACACACATGGCCCGGGTTTAGGTTTGCACTGTGATTGTGAATCTGCATCGCGAAACGTTGTGAGCTTGTAGATCTGCTATTTTCAAACATTTTAGTACAGGGAACTTCAATGTTTTCAGGCCAAGGACCCCTTAGTTGAGAGAGAGAGAGATGAAGCAGGGACCCCCACAACCTTTTCGTAGATTCCATATACTGTAGTTTCAACGTTTGACAGCACAATCATCTGGGTATTTTGGATTCATGTCGATTTGTGTTTTCAGATATTTAACCACTTCAACCGTCAACACTTAATAAACTTGACCTTTCACTCCATACTTAGTCTGCTCTTTTTCACCTCTACGCCAAACCTCTTTGCCGAAAATAGCCGATCTACAAGCTCACAACGCCTCACGCACTGCGAGGCATTGTGAGCTTGTAGATCCGCTATTTTTGGCTAAAGTTCTCAGAATATGGTTTCTATCACACAAAGATTTGGAGGACCCCCTGTAGTAACTAACCCTGAGGACCACCTAGGGGTCCCGGACCCCCTGTCGAAGACCCCTGTTTTAGTACTTTTACTTTTTGGTACTTCAAGTATATTTGAATACCTTTACTTTTGTTCTTTTTCTCAAGTACATTTTTAATTCTGGGCTTTGACTTGCAACTGAGTATTTCTTCTTCTGAAGTGTATTGGATTGGAACTGTCTTGTTCACATTGCCTCATATTGGAAGAAGAATAGAGGCAACACGGAGCACGATGAAGGATGTCTCACATGTGCATCGCATGTGTCAAACAGTAGTGATGGGACACGTGTAATGATCTATTTTTGAACAGCACATGCATGTGATTCGCACGTACTGTATCGGCGGCGACCAGTAACCGAGTACATTTACTTCAGTGTTAGGGTTAGGGTTAGGGTTATTTTTTGGGGAGACTTATGACTTTCACTGCGATTCATTTCAAAGACAAAGACTGGACTACATCTCTAGGAAGGGGGGAAAAGTACTTTATGAATGAACTGCGTAATTTCAAATATAGTGAAAGTAGAAGATCTGTAAGGTCCACAACGTGCGCGTTGCGGTGTGACAGATTGTGAGCTTGTTCTGTAGATCTGCTAGAACTGTTATTAATAATATATATGTCTGGAAAATATTAAAAACATAATAATGTCTACATTTTAATAGAGCAATGCATTGATAACAAAAAGGGGGGAAAATACTTGGTACTTTTGGATACTTAACCTTTTAGTGCCAGCCCCTAGAGGGCACCAAAGAATGCCAGGGTTTGTCCCATAGGCGAGCGTATTAGCATCCGGGGACTCACGTTGCAGTGACGCGCGTGCTCACGTTCGTGCACGTCATGGAAAGGTCCCGGATGAAAATGGCTACAGAATAGCTATTATGCATGTAGCACTCATGCATGTGTCTGGCCGTTTGTTTTGAGTTATTTTCCATACATTCCCTCTGTATTTGGAGAGCTGGGTGACTGAAAGAAAACCAGCTCCAGGACGTTCTGTCTCATTGGATAGTGAGCATCACTGCCGGGTGATAGTAGAGCAGTGCTGAACCATGAACCCCCAGCTCGTGGCCGGAAACGCTCGGCCGGAAACGCCTCCGACGCGTCCCCGGCGGCGCGTGATACGTCATGTCCGTATTTTCCCTTAACATGGGAGTGAATGGGGGTTACGAGCCAAAGAGCCGACTGTGTGACCGCACTCTTAGTTTGCTGCTTCTCTACCCTGCTGCTGCTGCTGCTGCTTTCTGCTTAGCTCCCACTCTATGAAGTTACAGCTAGTTTTCTTTTGCATTCTCACATTTTTACATTTACTTAAGTACTGTACTTAAGTGAAATTTTGAGGTATTTGTACTTTTGTAGTTACTTTGATTATGATCACACAACATATATTAACCACTTCAGCCCTATAAATTTTGGCCATTTTCAAAGATTTTTATACATTTGAAAACTTGTGAAATGGGACATTATGTATGGTATAATGACTACTTTCTACTTTTGGACTTTAAGTACATTTTGATACCAATACTTTTGTACTTTTACTCAAGTATATTTTTAATTCCGGAGTATTTCTACAGTACATTGCAGCTTTGATATTTTTACTTTAGTAAAACATTTGAGTACTTTTCCACCACTGCTCACCACCACTAGACAGAGGCAAAATGATTTTTTATTTTTTTATTTTTTTCATCTCTCCCCAGTCCATAAGCCTGATCGAGCGCGGCAACCCGTCGCGCAGCCTGGAGCAGGTGTGCAGGTGGGCCAACACGCAGCAGCGGCGCGACCCCGAGCATGATGAGTACCACGACCACGCCATCTTCCTCACAAGGCAAGATTTTGGTCCCGCAGGTATGCAAGGTACTGTATTTCTTCTCGATCGAGGACATGTGCAGACTGAGTGCTTCAGGTATCGTTCACACAATGTTGGGTGCAGTCATTGGCTTCAAGTCTCAGCCCCAGGTAAAGTCAATGAAACCTTCATGGGGGGTGTGGGGGGAGGGGAGGGGGGGGGGATGTCGCAGCACAAGGTCAAGAAACAGCGTGTATCTGTTCTGCATCTAGCTTAAGGCAAGACTCAAAATTTAGAGTGAACATTTTTAACACAAATCTTTGCTTCTGGGGGTCCCTGGAACAAAATATACAGTACTGATATACAGAGCATCGCAGTGGGCGTGGTTTACTGGTCCCATTAAAAAATCTCCCATTCATTTTCCCCATAGACTTTTACAAAAATATTTATAACAATTATGTTAAGCCTAGAACCAAGCCATCCAGGATTGCAGTGAATCATGACGATAAAACCTTTGATCCTATGTGAAAACATATTTTAATATTAAATTATTTGATATACTACTTTCAATAAATAGATTTTCAAAATGTTCTTTTCATAGAAAAAAAAGGTTTTATGGTCATGATTCCCTGCAATCCTGGATGGCTTGGTTCTAGGCTTAACATAATTGTTATAAATATTTTCGTGAAAGTCTATGATGAAAATGAACCCTAATAGATTTTTTAGTGGGACCAGTAAACCACGCCCACTGCCATGCTCTATAGTAGTAGCAACATAGGCCTACGTTTTTCAGAAAACTGTTAGGATTTAGAAGACATTTGTCGAATCTGACTGTATCAGTGGTTCTCAAACTTTGTCATGTCAGGGCCCCCCAAAATTATATGTATTTGGCCGCGGACCCCCATCTCAAAATATTTTGTTCCAGGGACCCCCAGAAGCACAGATTTGAGTAAAAAACTTTCACTCTGAATTTGAGTCTTGCTTTAAGCAAGATGCAGAATAGATACACGCCAACACACCTGGTGCCCCCAGCCCATGACCTCACTCACACTGCTGGTCAGTGGTGGGAGGTAACTAACTGCACATTTACTCTAGAGTACTGCCATTTAAGTACAGTTTTCTATACTTTAGTCCAGGGTTCCCCAATTAGTTTTCCCCAAGGGCCGAATTATGTCTAGGGTACCAAGCCGAGGGCCACAACATTGCAGGGGACGACGGTGGCGTTCCCGCTACTCCAGCGACAGTTTAGATATCGTCGTTGTCGGGTGAAAATCTTGTATGTCCAAAACCGTTTGTTTTGCATTTATCATTTTAAAAATGATTTAAACTAGTGAAAACAGCCGATCTACAAGCACACAACGCCTCGCATTGTGAGGCGTTGTGTGCTGATCTGCTGTTTTCACTACTTTTGTGAGACGGCCTTGTATGATGAAGCAGGGCTTTACTTTGCGAAAGAACATACAAATTTGGAGATATGAGGTTTCCACCTGACAACGTTGCTGCTCTTATACCACCATTATTACTGGGGTTGGTGGGGGCCAGACAGTAGCCCCCCGTGGGCCGCAAATGGCCCGCGGACCGCCTATTGGGGAACCCTGCTTTAGTATATCCGTTTTTACTTGAGTGAGGTACTTGAGTAAATGTGTTTAGTTACTTTACACCAGCGGATGAATCAGACTACTTCCTCCACCACTGCATGAGGTCAGGGACCGGCGTTGACCTTTGACCTTCTCCTGTCCTCTGCCATCACCTCGCTGACTTGAGGTCAACGACCTCCGACCCTGGGTCTGAAAATGACAACCAACAACAACCATATGAAAGGTTTCTTTTTGGCATGTAGATAAAAAACAGAAATGATTCATTAAGATTTTTTTGTGTCGTTACGTTAGACCAATGTTTCTCAGTCTTTCACATTTGTGACATTTCAAGGTCTCCCCTTAACTCTGACAGTGTACAAAAGGAACCAAATGGACCTGTTAGGGTCCATTTGGTTCCATTTGTACACTTCCAGAGTTACAGATTTGTATGGGTCAATGTAGACACCCCTAAAGGAACCCACAGAGTCCCTGGAATCCACTTTGAGAAACACTGCGTTAGACTAACTGTTGTTTTTTCTTTTGTATTATTTTAACTTGATTCTGTTTGGTAATAGAGCGGTGGTTCTCAACCTGTGGGTGGGGACCCCCAGGGGCGTCCCCACATGGTCCCCATTAAAGAGACATTGTGCCGTGATTGAACTTTTTCTTTTGTTATTAAAAAGAAAAGAAAAAGACCATTGCTGCATCAAAAGTAATCAACCTATAAAAAAAAAGTCCAAACCTTGCCAAATTGTCAGTTAATGAGAAAGAGGCAAACATTTTGAAAATGGCTGATTATATCTGTTATTTTCATAATATTTATCCGTGGAACCGAGTCATACTAAATGTTATGCCTCAACTCCTACAATTCCAAGTGCTTATCAGGATGTGGGGAGGGGTCCCAGTTCAAATATGATCATTTTGGGGGGTCACAGCCTGAAAAGGTTGAGAACCTCTGGTATAGACTAGGGTTAATCTAATCCAACACATTCTCACACCCAAACTCGTGCATACAAGAAGACGTTTCCTTTGTATAAAGATTTGTTTATGGAAGAAACAAGAAATGAGAAGCCAAGAACAAATACTTGATGAACGAGGCCAAGACGGTAACGGCTATTATCAAAAATCCAAAAATGACCTCCAAAACCACACTGAGATTCTTCACCGGTTCACCATAAAGGAGCGTTATACAAATGGAAATTGTCCTTGTAATGAACCGAGTGGGTTTATTTTTCTTTATTATTTTTATTTTTGTGAACTACTGCTTTAACCTCAGCAACCAAACCAAAGAGCCTGGTGAATACAGTACATGGTCTGGATTGAACAAAGACCCTCTTTCTCCAAGTTCAATACCACTCATTGACTTGTGTGTTTTATATATTTTACTTTAACCTCTTCTAACCTGACATCCCTATTTCGGGCATGCCGTTAACGAGGGCATAGCAGTATTTTCAGAAAAAAATAATGGTTTTTCTATATGTGGCACCAGAAAATGGCAGCCACTGCTAGTGCCCTATAGGCGAAAACATAAAATAAAAAAAATTAAAATAAATGTTAAAAGAAATTCTGGAAATAGCCATGTGCTAGAGCTGTTGGGAGCTCATAGAATGGCTATTTTTTTGAAAACCTTTGTCATGTCATTACAGGCAAGAGGTTTCTCCAATGTAGAGTCCAGGAACCACAGGTCAAAAGAGTCCAGGACAGGTGGACTCTTTTGGGTCTGAGAGTGTACAGATAGAACCCACGCGGGTTGGTTCCATTCGTACACTCTGAGTTAATTAACATCTTTTATTTGGATTTTTAAAGTGTACATTTGGAATCCGAGTGTATTGTGATTTTAACCACTTTAGCCATTATTTTATCCAAAACTTTCCAACATCCCTTCATGCATTGCGCAGAATGTGCAGGCAGCTTCCGGCGCCGCAGCCGAGAGTGATCTACAAGCTCACAACGGTTGCATCTGCGACGCGACGTGAGCTTGTATGTCTGCTGTTAACCGGAAGTGTCCCGCAAATAATTCTACAGTAAATTCTCGCGGAAACAGATATACTGTACAAGCTTATAGAACTTCACTTCGTGTATGCTATGAGCTTGTAGATCTGCATTTTTGAAATCGTGACATTCTTTGGGGGCCCTTGACAAGAAAGAGTGTGAGAAACTGTTCAGGATTTAGAAAGACATTTTGCAGAATCGGCCTCAGATCTTTAACCGGTTTAAAAAATCAAAATAATCTGGGAGTATAAAATAAAAAAAAAAGTGAAATCTAACGCTCGAGTGGTTAAATCCCAACGTGTCATGTTTGGAGGATGTGATCACAGAGTCTTAACTCTGAAATACCTGGAACGTGCCCGAGTCGCGTTAGATTTTAACCACTTTAACCATTATTTTGTGCTTTAACTATGGACAAATAGCAGATATACAAGCTCACAGCGTGGCACCGAGTGCCACGCTGCGAGCTTGTAGATCTGCTATTTTTGAAAAATCGTAAAAATGTGTGCAAGTCTTTGAATATCTTTGACCCAATCTTTGACCCGACTTCTAAGTCCTTCCTCTAAATCAGCGGTTCTCAAAGTTTTTCACGTCAAGGACCCCCAAAATTACATTTATTTGGCCGCGGACCGCCATCACAAAATATGTTGTTCCAGGGACCCCCCAGAAGCAGAGATTTGAGTTTGCTTTGAAAAATATATTTTGAAAAATGTGCACACATTTTCACGATTTTTCAAAAATAGCAGATCTACAAGCTCGCAGCGCGGCACTCGGTGCCGCGCTGTGAGCTTGTATATCTGCTATTTTTCCACTGGTTAAAGCATTCAATAATTCTTAGGCCTAAACGGGTTAAAGTACCTGTTGGGCTTGTCACACCTCTTCCTCGGGACGTTGCCACGGTGACAGCGGTTGCTGTTGTTCATAACACGGACAGTGTGCGTGGCTGGGTGAACACGGGTTCTCAGGGTCACGCGCAGACATCACACTCTGATGCCACACGTTGGCCGGGAGACGATGGAATCCATCTCTCCAAATAATATCCTCCTCCTCCGCTATACCCGGAGGGGGAAACCTCGCATCCATCGTCGCTGCCGAGAGAAACAGAAACCTCTTATCTCTGTGTTATAACTTTTTGTGGGTTCATTGCAAACATGTTCAAGATTTTTCAAAAAAATAGCAGATCTACAAATTTGTATATCTGACATTTTTGAATATCCAGTGTACTACAGTATATCATTATGTACTACAGTATATATGGTTAAAATCATTGTTATATTAACAACCATTGCTGGGAACCCCCTAGAAACCCCTACAAGGACCTCGCGCCTTACTTAACGTCCTTACTTGATCAAACCACAGCGTCACACAAAAAGTATTAAAAAGTATAGCGGGCACGAAGTGACGCGCTTTGAGCTTGTAGATCTGCTGTATTTGAAACTGAATCCTTTTTGATTTGGAAATAATCGTCCCTTAGAAAACAGGCCGTTTTGACCATACGCGCGATATGGGAAAAGAGGCTGAGATATATCCCTTTTTCTTAGCAGATCTACAATACAAGCTCAAGCTTGTACAGTAGATCGGCTATTTTTGATACTTTTGTGTGACACAGTATTATGATCAAGTAGTGCGTTAATTTACGAAAGAGCGCAAAAGGTTAAGATATGGATTATGGAGATATGAGGTTTCTGCCCGCCAGTGTCGATATATATTGGAATCAATTGGGGTACATTGATTGTAATCAATTGTTGTCTTAGGAATGCGACGAAAACAAAAAAATAATATGATTGAACTCAAGTCTCCATGGCGCGAGTAATCAATAGAAAAAAAGTCATTTTGGGGGTGAACTACTCCTTTAATCTAGGAAAATACATGAAGAGTCAAAGATACAAGGTTTGCGGCCGAACGAAGTTATGATTTTGTGCAACATGTTTGAAATGTTGGACTACCTCCAAACAGCCATGGCCTCAGGGACCCCCCGTGTGATCTTTGGCGACCTGCCAAGAGGGGCCAGGGCCCCAGATTGGGAAACACTGAAATACAGTGTGTTAACAAAGTGAGAGTGAACTGATATAACAACAACAACAACAACACTGTTGTCACATGCAGTGTTTGTGATTTCCACGCTGTCGGGTGGAAACCTTGTATGTCCAAAACGCTTCCTTTTTTTATTATTACAAAAATGATAACGATAATAAAATAGTATATCCGATCTACAAGCTCACAGCGCATCGTGTCACGCAGGCTACGGTCTTGTATTTTCTCTACTTTTGTTTGACACTCTTGTCTTGATGAAGTTAAAAAAGAAAAAAAGATGAAAGATGTCAAATGTTCTGCCCTGCGGGAACAATTTTGCTCTCTACAGAGATCCGTCTCTGTCATAATCCTTCAGTGTTTGAACACCATGTAACCACGGTGTCCAAACTCTCTAGACAATAATTATACCAAAGCATTTATATGTGTGTATAGCTTACGCTGTAACCTTTTTCGCTTGATTGTGCAATACAAGCTCACATACAACGGCCTCTTCATTAGAATGTAAAACCTGCTGAATACATTCTCATGAACATCTTTTATCTGTCTTCTTTACAGATAAAGGGCTAAAAGCCTGATTTTAGACTTGGTTTTGCACCGAAAACGGGTGATCTACAACGTCTTGTGACTATAGGGTTGGTATCCTGTAGGGCAGGGGTCTTCAACGTTTTCAGGCCAAGGACCCCTTAGCTGAGAGAGAGATGACGCAGGGACCCCCAGATTCCATATAGTTTCATTGTTGGACAGCACAATCATCAGTGTATTTTGGATTCATGTCAATTTGTGTTTTCAGATATTTAACCACTTGAACCGTCAATACTTAATAAACTTGACCTATCACTCTGTACTTAGTCTGCTCTTTTTCCCCTCTACACCGAACCTCTTTGCCGAAAATAGCCGATCTACATGCTCACAACGCCTCGCAGCGCGAGGCGTTGGCCAAAGTTCTCAGAATATGGACACTGGGGTTCAAGTGGTTAATATAAAAAAAAGGAGACAAAGATTTGGAGGACCCCCTGTAGTAACTCTGAGGACCCCCTAACTCTGAGAGGGTGCACATGGAACCAAATCTACCCTTGCGGGTTAAGCTCTGACTTAATAGAACCCGGTTTCCGGATGTTGGATCCGGTTCTCCCAGGTTCCAGATCCCAAACCAATAGTTGTGACGTTGTTTAAAGATCAGCCGTTTTCAGAGCGAGACACCGGTGCCACGCGAATCATCATAAACCAGGCCTAATGCTCAACTGCTTTTTTCCATTTCACTGACAGCACTGAAAACCGTAGGTTCATTTTGTCATTATTTTTACCTTGGGATTAATACAGTAAAGCCTGTTACCGTGTCATTCATAACATCATTGCCATCATCATCATCATCATCATCCACCATCATGACAACTTTGCTGCAGCCATTTTTCCTCTCTTTTCCAACACCAACCAGAATGCTAGACGCTTTTTGAGGCTGACATTTATATTATCAACAGGGCTGTCTTCATGTCTGCATTTTTCTGCTTTTTACCTGCATGCCAAAAGCCCTCTCTGACGGTCAGAAAGCATGGGATTGTATTTGAAAGCTGAGAGCCATCGTTGAGAGGCCCAACAACCAAATGTTTTGCTTCTGAACCAAACACCAGACATTAGGATGCGCTAAAGCTGAATCGCTGCACATCTCTTGATCGAGTTATGTATCGTTTTATTCTTGTGCTTCTTTGCTTAAAATGCAAATTTACACTGTACTTTTCTTTTTTGCACAACTGTGTCGCTTTACAAAGATAATCTATGATTGATAGAAAAAGTGTCAACACGACACAATTTTCCAGTTGAGAATACAGTGTTTTTGTCAAGCGATGCAGTCAAATTAGCCTGAGGGGAAACATAATTATGTACTGTGTAGATATTTTTTTAAGAATTGACCTTTCAAGGCCAGATGTCCACCAAAGCGTTTCTTTCTTTCTTTCTTTTTGGCTGAAAATATGAGGCGTTCGTTCTTGGCCAAGCGGCCAAAGGTGAACATATTTCATTCAAACTACAGACATGAATGCCCAATGCAGAATAGACCAATGGTTCACAAAGTGACCCTGCTGCTCTCCCATTGAAAACCATGCAAAGCATTACCCTGCGCTCAGGAAAGAACAGACAAAAGAAAGGCCTGGGTGGACACGGCCCCTAGGTTTCAGGTTGTACGGGTGAACCATGTTTTGTATGATTATTATTACTGTATGCTTTGTTTTGATCATGTCTGTGTAAAAGTTAACCTTAGTAAGTTGGGTTAAATATGAGATGCGTGTGCCTCATCTCGGGGCTTTTTATTTATTTCTTAAATCTTTTCAAATCGTTGTTGTCAGGTGGAAACCGTTTTGTATTTATCGTTTTATAGTGAAAATAGCTGATCTACAAGCACACAACGGCATGTGCTTCTAGATCTGCTATTTTCACTAGTTTTGTGCAAGAGTCTTCTATGATGAAGCAGGGCTTTACTTTACGAAAAAAAACATACAAATTTGAAACTTGGAGATACGAGGTTTCTGACAGTCACAAAATATATCATTGCTGTTGGGCAGAAACCTCTTATCTCCACGTTTTTTCATAAATTAACGCCGCTGCTTGATCATACTACTACTAGCGTCACTCAAAAGCACCAAAAGTAGCCTATCCCCGAGCGGCGCGTTTCGAGCTTGTGTCTGCTGCTTTTGCTACTTTTGAATTTGAACGTTTTTTAGACATACAAGGTTTCCACCCGACAAGAGACGACATGTATATTCAAGATGTACATTCAATCCAAAAAGTATCACACTGATAGAAACTCCAGCCTTTTTCTTTCCCCTCCTAAAAATCCACCCCCAGAATGTCCAATGTTTGTCTGCTTCCTTCCTTTCTTTCTTTTAGCATTAGCAATTTCCTGCCTTCTAAGATGATTTGTTATCTTCTTGGAAGTTTCATTTGTATCCGGCATGTCCGTAACTAAGTACTGTACTAGACTGGTACTGGTAGTGTGTACGCCCCCAATAAAAGGCATAAATCTCGAACAAAAATATCTGCCAACACAAACAAGCCAAATGTATCTTCAGTAGGCCTGTCACACTTATTACAAGGAGAAAGTGTGCTCCTTTGAAGTGTCTTTTATTTGGACATCACATGTAGCACAACATCATCAGTTGCCGTGTTGGTCTCTCCTGTTGCCTAGGTTACGCTCCGGTCACGGGCATGTGCCACCCCCTGCGGAGCTGCACCCTCAACCACGAGGACGGCTTCTCCTCTGCCTTCGTGGTCGCCCACGAGACTGGTCACGTGTGAGTATACTATAGCGCCACCCGCTGGTGTAAAAGTAACTTACTTATGGGGGTGCCTGACGGCATAGCGGTCCAGGCACATATTGTACCACACAGATCTTCAACAGGGGGTCCTGTACCCCTAGGCCTAGGGGGTCCTTAGAGTTACTACAGGGGGGCCTCCAAATCTTTGTGTAATAGAAAACATGTTTCTCCTTTTTTATATTAACCACTTGAACCCTAGTGGCCATATTCTGAGAACTTTAGACAAAAATAGATCTACAAGCTCAAATCTACAGCTCAGATCTAAGCTCAGATCTACAAGCTCACAACGCCTCACGCTGTGAGGCGCTCGATCCCGCCTACTTTTGTTGCATGTCACTCCCTGTCTCTCTGCTGTTTATCTCCACTGTGTACTATCAATAATGCGTTTCAGTGGTTCTGAAACTCTTTCGTGTCTGAAAAGGTTTTGTGCTATTTTTGGATAGCCCAACATATGAATGGATTAAGTGGTTTAGATGATTGTGATTCTGTGTGAGGTCCCCACTTTGAGAACCGATCCTGTATTTGACCACTTAACAATTTTGCTGCCATTTTAAACATAGCTGTAGTAAGCAGCTGCCAAATTGTCCTTACCTTTTAACGTGGGCACGTGCACGCATAGTGCATGATCTGTGCGCGACTCATGTAGTAGACCGGTAGACAAGATGACAGCTTTCGAATAAAAAAAAATCCATTGGAATAGACAAATCCGTTGCCAGGCTGTTACCCCCGCTGAATCCGCCAGTGTTACATAAGAAAACATTGGAAATGGCCAGCTGTGCGCTATGGTAACACGTGGACACGTTTGCGCACATAGCAGACGATATGTGCGCGGATCATATGCCAGGCGGGCACAAGAAACAAACAGCAATCAAATAAATAAAGAAAAAAGACGATGAAATGACCGTGCTGCTCCTTCCTCTGTTTACAATGTAAACAGATGGGACGGAAGCTACGATTGGGCCTTGGACAGGATACGGAAACCTAGATCCGGTCAGAACCGGAAATACGGCAGGATACAGTTAGGCGGCGGGCCTAAGACTCCGAAACGGCTATATACAGCGATCATACTTTTAATTGTTTCATAATGATTAAAGCTAATTAAATTTCCGGGAACGACGGGCATCGCAGCGTGGTACAGCGGGAAATCAACGGTTTCGACGGGGATCGTGGGAAATGAGTTAAACCCCCAGCATCTTGAATTCTGGGGGGGAAAGCTCTGACATTATGTATGCTATAACGTCTTGCTGCTGGGTCAATATGGATATGACAGGCTGATAATCCCCGAGGCGGAGCCTCCGCCTCAGGGATTATCAGCCTGAAGCCTGATCAAATAGAATCCATTTTCTGATACTGCGTCGTCTATTTCTCGCCTCAAATGTTTTTAATAACATTCTTGAGAGCAACGTTTAGTTGTCAATGATGCTGTGTGTTTGTTTACATGGCTGACATGATAGATACAGCACTAAATTCACGCAGTGCAGCCTGAGTGCAGCAGGTGCTCTGAGCCTTTGATTAGGCAATAGGCAGCGGCCCGTTATAGAGCGGGGTGGTCATTATTCCCCTATAATTCACCGCTGGTTTCAGCGCTCGACCAATCAGAATCAAGCATTCAACCAAGCCGTGTAATAAGTAACAATAATGGTGACAGGCCTACAGATGTGAGTAGTACACTTCTTCTCTCTGGGCACACGGTGACCAAAGTGCTCCAGCTGTCTGATTGGCTGCCGCATGGCGCTAATTGAGTAACTCCACGTCACCCCGCTTGGACTCAGCTGTCGCCGACCCAATTGAATCAAAGAAATTTGCGAGAGCACTTAACCCATCTAGGCCTAGAATTATTGATTGCGAGCTTGTAGATCTGCTATTTTTGAAAAATCGTGAACATTTGAATTTTGACCCTATTCTATAAGTGTCTTTTGAATCCTTCTAAGGTTTTTTGAAAAAACCTATGTTTCTATGGCAGCAATCTGGCTATAGCCATCGTCAAAGAAAAGGTCCTTTTCACATAACTGGATCTCAGTTAGTCTGTTCTTGAGAGACTACTATGTCAGTCGTTGTCAAGCCTTTTCATGTGAAGGACCCCCAAAATTATGTTTATTTAGCCACGAACCCCCATCTGAAAATATTTTGTTCCAGGGACCACCCAGAAGCAAAATTTGAGTTACAAACGTTCGCTTAAAAAAGACATATATTCAAAGATCTTTCAAGACTTTTCAAAAATAGCAGATCTACAAGCTTGCAGCGCGGCACTCGGTGCCGCGCTGCAAGCTTGTATATCTGCTATTTTTCAATAGTTAAAGCATTCAATAATTCTAGGCCTGAATGTTAAAGGGGCGGCAGTGGCTCAGGGGTAGAGTCGCCGCCCTCTTGAACACGGAGGGTTCCTGAAAGGGTTCCCAGTTGGATCCTGGGCTCCCTCATGAGTTGCTGTCGAAGAGTCCTTGAGCAAGACTCTGAACTCCTTGCACGGTTTCCTCCGTCATCGTCGGTGTATGAATGTATGGGTGAATGTAATGCACAATCTCTCTAAAGCGCCTTGGATAAAGGCGCTATATAAATGCACCATGCATGTAGCCTCGCAGGCCATCCCGAGCTACGTCATCACCAATGTGCTTCCTTTCTCGGTCTGGTGTCCCTCCCATCGAGTCTCTTTATGAGAACTTTGGTTTCAAATTTCCAATCAAAAGGCTGCATTTCGAGCGAACCCACCTCACACCGCTCCTGATTGGTCGAGTAGCTGCTACAGCTCTCGCATTTTGTAAACAAACATGGCGGACCCCTTGTCCGACGCGAGTTCACAAATTGCAAATAAAAGCTGCATTAAGCGAAGTTTTATCTGAAATCAACGGCATCTCATAACTTGAAAACGAACAACAGTTTGCACCTTTGGAATTTCTGTCTGGAAAAGACTTATTTGATGTTCTCCCGACGATGTTTTCATGCGCTGGTGTCTACTGACTGGACCTGTCAGTCAAAGTGAGTAACTACGTCATCGCGTAATGCGTTGTCTATGGAGACAACGCATTACTCTCCTTTTGGAGAGTCTGGCTGTTGCGAGGCTACCATGCATGTACCATTTACCTGAGAATTGGTTTTAATAAATTGGAGCTTTGATTCCGCAGACTGATTGATTGATTGTATGTTTGGGTCCAGAGGAGACTACCAAACGTTCTCTTTTGGCTCTCAGCTGAAAGAAGGTTTTTGTATAAAAGATTTTTGTTAAAAATGTGTTAAAGCACTATATTCTGATAGTAATCCATTGTTCAGTAGTAGTGTTTGTTCAGCATCAGGGGTCTCCCTGTCTCTGCAGATCTTTAATAAACACAAAATACGTTTTCCAGGCAGGTGAGCTATTTTTGAAAATATTTGAAAATAATATTGAAAATGTTTGGAAAATGTTTTAAATCATTTAGAAATGTTCTCTTCTGGGTGTCCTTGGCAATGATATTTTTATTTGGGGGTCCGCAGACAAATACATATCAATTTGGGGGTCCTTGACATGAAAGGGTTTGAGAACCACTACTGTAGATGGTGTCCTTTATGGGTAGCTCAATAGCACCTCCTATAGGTCAGTGCAGTCATGGAAAGTATCTAAGTATATTTACTCATGTGCTATACATAAAATACTATACTGTACTTCTACTTCTACTCAGAGGCAAATATTGTACTTTTTACTCAACTAAAGTATTTGGCCAGCTTTAGATACTAATTAATTATGATGTGTTACGTTTGGTGCTGCAAGTATATTTTACTTTGTACAAAAGTAAAAAGTAACACTTTGAGTACATTTTATTTAGAGTGTTTTTCTGCATTGCGTTAACGTAAGAAACACTGGAGACTTTAAAGACTAAATGTTTCCTATTTTCCAAGTGTATGTATTTGATTTCATATAAATAGGCTTGCCACTCTTTCCATGAGCATGGATTAAGTGTTCCAATCATTTTCCTCTCGGCTACCTTTTATTGTTTATTTCTTTCCCCCCGGTGGGAAAGGACTACCCTTTATTCCCCTGTGGGTAAGAGCTACCCTTCATTCCTTACCAGTGACCTGCAGTATGACTTTGTTTGGAAATGATTTGCTTTAGTTGCGCCAACAATAAAATGCTAGTCCTGCAGTAACTTTCAACACTTTACGTGAGTAAAATTGAAAAAGGTATTTGTTTTGTAATAGCAATCTAAATGAAAAGTAACTTCATTATTTATTTATTTTCTCAAATGTGTAAATATGCTTTATCATACAAGGCGGTCACACAAAAGTTATGAAAACAGCAGATCTACAAGCACACAACGTGTGCTTGTAGATCTGCTGTTTTCACTAGTTTAAATCATTTTTAAAATGATAATAATAAAACAAACGGTCTTGGACATACAAGGTTTCCACCGGGCAACGACTATATATAAAGTGCAGAAAAACTGAAACTATCAAATTAAGTAAAATTACCTCAGAACTGTTAGTCAGGTACTACTTGAGTAGTTAAAGGCCATTCACACTGAGCACTATAACTATATAATTGGTTATTACTTTTTTGTATTTATTTTTATTCAAGATTAAAGCATTTGAAGTGGTCAAACTAGCTGTTTTGAAGCATGTTCTATAAAGCCCTTATGGTCTCGGCTATTTCATAAAAGGAAAGGTTAAAAGCCTCAGTGTGTGAACAGCAGGAACAACAACTAAAACATCATCATTTCACATCATTATTGTATTAATAGTTCTATGTGAGGGGGTGAGTGGTGCCCTTTCACACATCACACACAGTAAAGTTTTGTGATTTGAAGTGAATGTTCATACTTCCCACAGATCATAACCACCCACAGAGAGTTTGAAAAAATGACAAATGATAAAAAAGAAATCATGCTGCTGGTTGAAGTACAACAATGTGCAAACACAGCAGCAAGATTTGTGAGCTCCTGTGATAGGAGAACGATATCAAATGGAACACAACCACCTTTAAAGACTTGGCCTGAAATCACGCCAATCGGTACATAGTATTTCTAAAGTCATGTCATCAACATGGATCTGTCCCATTTCCCATATTCCCTCCTGATTGGCTACGATTGCCTTCTAAAGTTTGTGTATGCGACGTGATGGTCGCTTATCTCCCGATTAGGGAGTCTTACTGGTATTGTATTGTGTACACTTCTGCTTTGGCAATGTAAACGTATGTTTTCTCATGCCAATAAATGTTTGCCTGTTGTCTTCTCTGTCCCCCATGCATGCACCACCACCACCAGGCTGGGCATGGAGCACGACGGCCAGGGGAATCGATGTGCCGACGAGACCAGCATGGGCAGCATCATGGCTCCTCTGGTGCAGGCGGCGTTCCACCGCTACCACTGGTCACGTTGCAGCAAGCAGGAGCTCAATCGATACATCCAGTACGTATATGGGCACAAAGCACTCACATGTTTTTACTGAAGTAAAAGTATCACCACTGCAATGTAGTACATTCAAACACTCTGTTACAAGTAGAAGTCCAATTAATTGAGTAAAAGTACAAAAGTATTGGCATCAAATGTGCTCATGTGCACGCACGTGACGTGCACATGACATCATGAATTTAGAGGGCCACCACTTCAAAAATCCATATCACACCACTGGCGGGCAGGCTGTTTACCTCGTCACGGCATCATGGCCACATGGATGCGGGGCCAGGGTTTGATCTGCTGGGGGGAATCCATGCCTTTTGCTTTTGATATCTCCCACACTCACATTGTTATGGCCTGAGGGGATCTGTTTTATGTCCTTCTGCTTCTGCCTCCGTTTGTATGCAAGAGCTGGCGAGAACTTCTCAGATTACTGTGGCTCTGACTGAAGCAGGGATCTTTGATCATATCAAAAGTTTGTATTAAAATATTTATGTTGAAAACACCTACTGAACGTTTGTGCAAAAGTTTAATAATGATACCGTATAGCTCACTGTTTCTGTGTCTTTCTCTGTGTGCGTGCGTGTGTGTGTGTGCTATGTTGTTCCTCATCCAGCTCTTACGACTGTCTCCTGGACGATCCATTTGAGCACAAGTGGCCCAAGCTTCCCGAGCTCCCCGGGATCAATTACTCCATGGACGAGCAGTGTCGCTTTGACTTTGGCGTGGGATACAAGATGTGCACCGCTGTAAGTCCCTGTGGAATCCACACTTCATAAGAGAGACATACAACCTTAGATCAGAGGTTCTCAACCTTTTCAGGTCGCAACCCCCAAAATAATCATATTTGAACTGGGGATCCACCCCACCCCCACCCTGACGAGCACTAAGAGTTGAGGTATTACATTTTGTATAACACGGTTCTATTGTGAAAATAGCAGATCTGTGAATCTGTTGACTACAAAAGTTCAGTACATGTAATTAGTTACTTTCCACCACTGGTCAACAGCTAGCTAAATGATTGATTGCTAGGAATCAAATGGACCCTTTTAAAGCGCTTCACTCAGCTTTAAATATAAAACAACCTAAAAGGTTTATGAGAACGTATTAAAAGAGGATGAAGGCATATAAATGTGAAAGAAACCTCATAAAAAGGCATACAGGGATATTAGAGTGCATGAATTATAAAGAGCAACATTGAAAACGTGCAAGAAACAATGAAAGACCCTAAAAGGCTACAAATGTGGCTGATTTGTTCTCATTAAAGTTTACTCCTGGGAGCTTCAGCGCAGAGAGCACATTTTTCTTCTTTTGCATACCAATGTGTCCAAGAATCATCATAAAAAAAAAAAGGATCAAAAAGAAAAACACAACAGACTAATCAGACCAGCTAGTCTATAAAAGTGTGTTTTGATGAGTGATTTAACAGAGAACGGTGAACGTGCCAGCCTGCTCTCCTCAAGCAGGTAACGATTACCGTTTAACGGTGGGTCATGGAACTCTGAGAGAGTGTTTGAACGGAACCACATTGATTTGTTCAATGTGGCACAACAATCTGGTCCCAGAGATAAACGTCATATCCAGGGATCATCCTGTCCATGTCTGTGGAAAATGATTTATTGATGTATTTTCATTATACTGCTCTTTTTTTGTTTGTGTTATGTGAAATGAAAGCACTGATTGTACAGAATTGACTTGGACTACAGGCTGCATCGGTCCGTGGCCTAATGGATTATCGAACGAGGGGTCCTTGAAATACAAAATGATTTGGAAAATCACTGCCTTAAATCCCAGGACTTTGAGGATGAGTGGATGAGTCATGGCAAGGGATGAAGTGTGAGACACCTACTGTAGGCAGGGTGGTGGGTCAAAAAAGACACCTACTAGGTAGGGTGTTAGTATATCTACCACTGCCAGCTTGTATATGTGCTATTTTTGCCAGACCCATGAAATGGGTAGGCCTACATAAGCAAATGTCGGTCTGTCTGTCTGTCCGGGTTTTCTATATAAAGGGTATATATGATGATGACATGATGATGACATGCCTACAAAAGGCATGATGTCATAAATGATGATGACAGACAGGGGGTCTGGCACAACCAGGTTGACCTGGTCTAGTTTGAATAGCCTAAGTGTAAAATAATGCATTTTAGCTCAAATATAAAATGACACAGACACTTTCCTGGTCTTAATGGGTTAATACTGGCCTCCTACAGAGTCCCACTTCCAGACATAATTACTTAAAAAATAAGTATATGATAATAACAGTAATAATAATAATAGTCCAATTAAAATGCCTTCATATCTTGCAGATTCTTACTAAAGCCAGGTACACACCACCCTGTAGAGTAGACAATATGCCTTCCGGTGTGTTCCAAGATTTCTAGCGGGAGTCTGCGTTTAACGGACGTTACGTCATGCGGTGCGGGTCTGTTTACATTCCCCAGCGAAAAAACTAAAATAGATTGTAGCTCTTAACTCACTCTTAATAGGTGTAACATTGCTTGAATCAATGTTTTTGTTTGTATATTGTTTATTGTGAGCGCAACCGACGGAGCAGGAGACGTAGACCAGAGTTAATTTCGTGCAGGGAATACGTTTGCAGGAACACCGCACCGTGAAAAAAATACAGCTTCCGGTGAAATTCCTACGGCGGAAGTTGAACGCTTTCTGCCTTCTATTGTCACCAGGCTTTTCTCTTCGGAGATGAGTAAGCCTGGCTACGCGAGGCTAGGTACACACTGCAAGATATTGGTTGGGAAGTCATCGGATCGTTAAAGTAGTTCACACTACACAAGTGTCTTTCTTGGAATCGTAAATCATAATATCGTTGTTTCCCCCATCACTTACTGTACTGTAGTTCAGAACGTATGACTCTTGTTTCCTCCTCACTTGTAGTTCAGGACATACAGTATGACCCTTGTTTCCTCCCTTACTTGTAGTTCAGGACGTATGACCCTTGTTTCCCCCCTCACTTGTAGTTCAGGACATATGACCCTTGTTTCCCCCCTCACTTGTAGTTCAGGACATATGACCCTTGTTTCCTCCCTTACTTGTAGTTCAGGACATGTGACCCTTTTGTTTCCCCTTCACTTGTAGTTTGGGACTTATGACCCTTGTTTCCCCCCTTACTTGTAGTTCAGGACATATGACCCTTGTTTCCCCCCTCACTTGTAGTTCAGGACATATGACCCTTGTTTCCTCCCTCACCTGTAGTTCAGGACGTATGACCCTTGTTTCCCCCCTCACTTGTAGTTCAGGACGTATGACCCGTGCAAGCAGCTGTGGTGCAGCCACCCTGACAACCAGTACTTCTGTAAGACCAAGAAAGGTCCTCCGCTGGACGGGACAGAGTGCGCAGCAGGAAAGGTAAGACATTATTGTTCAAAAGTTTGACGTTTTGCGTCTGCTTTTCCAATATTCCACATAATATATCACTTTGATGGGTCCTTGTCACAAAAGAGTTTGAGAACCACTGACTACTGACTGAATCTGTATAAGATAGATAGATACCTTTATTATCCCAAGGGGGAAAATCAGTTTACCAGAGGCAGCACAGCAGTTTAAGGTTAGCGGTCTTAGGTCTTAATGGTTTTTAAGTAGGGCTTAAAGGACGACTTAGCATTTTCTATCTTCATATAATTGGTCGTCACCAATGTTCGTTACAGTACGCTACCATTTTATGAGGACCAATTATATGAAGATGAGGCTGAGCCTTTTATGTGGCTAGACCATGAAATACTTTCATACGGTGAAAGGTGGACCAGTTTCTTCTCTTGAGTGGAGAGTCAGAGAGAAAATGATCCCGTCATTTTAGCGATTTTTCTATTTTTATGAATTTAGAATAATGGCTGTGTCTCTCTCTCCTCTCCTCTCCTCTCCTCTACTTCCTTCCAAATTGGTCTATACCAAGGTTATCATTGCTTCGAGTTTTCCAATCGTTTGTTTTTCAGTTTGACTTTGTTAAAACAAAACATTTATTGTTATAAGGTTAAAGCACTATATTCCAGGCTTGTCAATCCTGAGACTGAACAAACATTCTAGCAATGACTACTATCTGAATATAGTATATTCAGATAGTAGTCATTGCTAGAATGTTTGTTCAGTCTCAGGGGTCTGCCTGTCTCTCCAGCTCTTAAACAAACAGAACATATTTTTTTAGGTGGGTTGCATGTAATATGATGCGAGGATAAAGTTTGATTCCGAGGTTCTTTTTTTCTTCCTTCCATTTCCTGACAAGTATCGTTTTTTTGGACTATTGCAAGGTTTCCAATCCACCCTGTGACTAGGGATGAGACGACATGAAAATTAAGAAACGATAATCAAAATATCTCCAACATCCATCATCCTGGGGAGGAACATTTGCACACAACTATCCAATCTACAAGCTCACAACGCGTCGTAACGCGACACGTTGTGAGCTTGTAGATCGGCAAAGAGACTTGGTAGAGTGGAAAAAAAAAGTACTGTACGTTATTTACAGGTCCGTTTTACCATTATTATAGAGGGTTCAAGTGGCACAGGATATGCAGCTCTGCAAATAAAAAGGTGAATTGATTCCAGTGTCATGACGGAGGATGATTCGACGATGAATTAAATCTCAATGACACCATTATTGAGTGTTTTTGTCACGATAAACGATTATAATGATTATGGTCCCATCCCTGCCTGACCTGCGACAGTGACAGAGTTAACCTTGTCTCCTCTTCTCTTGACCGCTGCAGTGGTGCTTCAAGGGACACTGCATCTGGAGGTCCAGCCAGGAGCCCCAGGGTCACGACGGCAACTGGGGGTCCTGGTCCAAGTTCAGCTCCTGCTCCCGGACCTGTGGGGGAGGGGTGCGCTCCCGCAGCAGGCAGTGCAACAACCCCGCGTGAGTGTTAACGCCAGCTTTGCATTTCGTCTACTTAACTCTTTTACTGCTTCGGACGTTCCCGTTCACCCCAATTTTGACCCAAGCGCGCTGCCAATACGTCTCGTTCTTTTTACCTTGTCTGATGACTGTAAGCTGATGAGGGGTCGCGCCGCCGGGTACAGTAAAAACATCTCCTGTAACGCTGCTCTCAAAAATCCACCGCACGTAAGCAATAATGGAGTCCCAAATCACTTCCTGGCTGTTTTCTGTGGATCTGATCTAGAAAATGCATTTCTATGCTCTGAATGGATGGCAAGCGGAGCGGCCCAATTCACATTATTTCTTTGCATAAGGCTGCCCTCTGCCGCCAGCTTGGCTAAAGTACACATATGAGCGTCCATTGTAAAAAGAATTAGTTTGGAAATAATCAATAGATAATTTTCTATAACATCGCAAAGGTAAGCTGCTTTTTGCTGGCACCAGCCCCAATAAATAAAGAATAAATCTGGCAGTAGAACTGTTAGTTTATACTATGACGACAAATGTGCGTCGACTACCTTTTTTCACAGAGGAAAACTAGATTAAAACTAAGCTATGATGACTAAAACTAAAGACTAAATATATTGACGGCAACAAATAAAAACTAGACTAAAATGTTAGGGAGGGACTAGTGGAGAAGAGATCCAGTAGAACTAAAAGACATGTAATTTTATGTTTGATTGCGCTGGGGTGTTGCTCTTTGAAAATAGCAGATCTACAAGCTCACAACGTGTCGCACTGCGCGCTGGTAGATTCAGTTATTTTCAGCACGCAACCAAGAGTAAAATCAGCCATTACGACGCCATCAACGCCTGCCAAAATCCATTTTCGTCGACAAAATAAACGGTAGATTTAGTCAACTAAAAACTAGACTCAAATTTAAACATTTCAGATGACTAAAATAATATTTTAGTCATTTTTGCTTAGTTTTAGTCATATTATGACTAAAACTAAGCAAAATCAATGGTGTTTCAAAATCAACACCAGTGAGTAATACAAATAATGGACCACAGCGCGCGCACACACATACTCAACAATGACTCACGATAATACATTTTATTTTTATCACACTTTACATGTGAAACAAATCTGCTACAAGATTGTGCTACATTACAGAATACATTTGCATAAAAACAATCTAAAAAGGAGGGTTTTAAGAAACAATCAAAAAAATCAATCGGGAAGCAAATACCAAATATAATAGGGGGTAGAACCAGAATTGCAAACCGAATGCTTCATTCAAAAGGAAAGTCTCTCTTGAAAGCATTACCAGACTGCATAGAGAGCTGAGCTGGTGGTGCTGGAGTCAATTCCACAGTGGAGGGGCAGCTGAGCAGGAGGGCTCGGTGGCCTATGGTGAATCACTCATCAACTCCAATTTCACATCACAGCAGGGAGAGCTGTCACTTAAGGGTTCCCAGGGGTGATGATGGCAACTGTCTGTCACCCTGGACTATAGTGTTCACATCATTGCTGTCAGGGCAGTAACCTCTTATCTCCATATTCAAACTTTAGTTTTTTTCGTAAACAGCCCTACTTGGGACGTGCAGAGAATGTTAGAGAGGCAGGATCTGAAATTTCTAAAAGCGCCTTTTGGTGAAAATATCGAAAATAGCAGACCTCCAAGCTCACAATTAAGCATTATCAAGTCAATACTGGAGATGTGGCGTACGGCATGGATTTCTACACAGAGAGGGAAATTCTTTCAACATTAGATGCATTCAAGTTTGGACATCAGGTATGGCATGGAAAGAGCGAATTTGCATCTCTTTCACCATAGTGAAAAGAAGAAGGATTTAGAAGATATTTCTAGAATCGGGTCAAAATATTCAAAGAGTTGCACAAATCTTCTTGATTTTTCGACATAATGAGGTATCCACCCGACAGAGACAACCTTTTAACAGATTAATCACAGATTATTTGACACGCTTGAGTGCCCGTCCATCTACCGTACAAGATGTGACACATGTCTTACTGATCTGAGGTTTCTTGTCTGCGTCCTTATTCGGGGACATTGTACACGAACATTGATGTACATGTAGGGCTGTCACAATATGACATTTTACATGACGATTAATTGTCACTCAAATAATTGGCGATTAACGATTTAATTGTGTTTTTGTCGTTGATAATTACATTTCTGTTTGG
Source organism: Nannobrachium achirus (assembly GCF_963921795.1). NCBI lineage: Eukaryota > Metazoa > Chordata > Actinopteri > Myctophiformes > Myctophidae > Nannobrachium > Nannobrachium achirus. Next base: position 21,607,382 of record NC_137825.1, on the reverse strand, counting down.
CTTTTAAGCTTTGAAGTTGCATATGGCAGATATGACACATAACCTAAACACACAAATAAATTACTGACATATTTGACAACTTACTACATAAAAAATAACATTGATAGTGGAAATAGCCGATCTACAAGCTCACAACGCGTCGCGATGCGACGCGTTGTGAGCTTGTAGATCTGCTATTTCCACTATTTCTGACATTTTTCAACATTCACGATTATGACGATTATGACAAAATAATTGCGATAATGTCAAATAATCACGATTAGACGATTATGTAATAATTGTGACAGCCCTATGTACATGGCGTCTGGTTGGCTGAGGTAGCCTGGCATCTCCAGAACCAACGCGCAAATGTTGACAGAGACGTCATTGCAGGAAAAACTAACTAAAAAAGTGACCACTTTTACCCTATTTCAAAAATAGAGAAAATAAATAACCTAGAGGGTAACAAAAAAGTGACCACTTAAACCCCTATTTCAGAAATAGCAAGAATAGCCTGTCTACAAGTTCACGAGCCTGTAGATAGGCTATTTTCTATGATGACAGTTTGTAGATTTTCTATTATGACATGTCCAAAATAGGGACACCAGGTTGAAAAGGTTAATGCATTGCAGAAAAGAAAACACAGTTATGTAACGAGTGTCCCATGTCTTGGTCGCGGATGGAGATGCACTCCACAGTGTAGCCTTGAATTGTATCGTTCAGAAACCTCTTTTTCTAACTTTTTGTGTTTTTTGTACAATACGCCCTACTTACAGTACGCATATACTATATCTATACTAACAATGCCGATTGATATGAGCCAGGTGCTCTGAATCCTTGATTCGAGGGCGTTCTGCTATTGAGTTCAGTGGTCATAACAGACCTCATTCAGACTGACCAATCCGAATCGAGCATTCAACCATGCCGTGAAATAAGCTTCAGTATTGGTGATGATTTAAACCACTTCAAACGTCATTTCAAAGATGGTGACAGCTTTTTTTTAACCCATTAAGACCCGAGGAACCGAGTCTTCTAAATCCCAATGGATTTGGATTTCTGAATATATTCAAAGATTTGCACAAATTTTCACAATTTTCCAAATATAGCAGATCTACAAGCTCATAGCGTGGCACTCGGTGCTGCGCTATGAGCTTTTATATGAGAATAAAATAATGGTTAAAAAGTGACTTGGATGCTTTCCGGGTTAAATATGGTTTTGTTTGTGCAAAAGAGGACAAAATGTGCCACAGAGGCTCAAAAATCCAGGTCCAGGCACTCCGGTGGATTTAGTAATAAAAGGCCTTTGTTAGCATGTAGATCGGCTATTTTCACAATAATCTTTCTGCGGAACCGAGTCACATTAAATGTAATACCTACATTTCCAAGTGCTTGTCAGGGTTCTTATGACTTCCTATCTAGCCAAGCTTTATAAACCATGAAGAAATATATATACTGTATTTTTAAAGACAAAACAATAAAAAATAAAAGAAAGCGAATATTCGACTTCAGTGAACAACGTTGAATAGTGACTTTGATATTCGAATATTCGAATATTTGGTGAATTCCCTAGCTCATTGTATTCCCTTTCATGAGCACCGGTAGTTTGAGGGATACCAGTAGCGCCTCTGCTATCTTCTTTCATGTTTTTTTTTGTGTGTGGTCTTGTTCTTGGCCTGCAGGCCCGCGTACGGCGGTCGCGATTGCCCCGGCTCTACCTTCGACTACCAGATGTGCAACACGGAGGAGTGCGCCGGGCCGTACGAGGACTTCCGGGCCCAGCAGTGTGTCCAGCGGAGCAACAAGTACCACAAGAACATCAAACACACCTGGCTGCCCTACGAGCACCCCGACGGTATGCTAAGCAGCTTGGATCAGATTACTGTAGATATCTCCTTCATTGTTATCCTCGAGGGAGAATTGTTTTAGCTCGGGTCAAATGCATACATTCATGACGATACATAAATATACACCACAATTAATAAGCCCAGCGAAGTACTTCAAATCTATAAAAGGTGTGCCTATCACGGTCTTTAAAAGAAAGAAATGTCCTCTCATTTCATATGTGTTCCATGGAAGCTATTGGTACACAGAGTTTACTGTAGCTCATCCAGGTGCCTGTCTTCATTTGTGCGTGCGTGCGTGTGTGTGTGTGTGTGTGCGTGCGTGCGTGCATGCGTGCATTCGTGCGTGCGTGCGTGCATGCTTGCGTGTGTGCGTATATTCATGGAGGGCATTAGCAAGCAAGTCCGGTTCAAATTAAATTAAATGTATTCAGAAAGGCCACGATGATATTTGCAGAGAGAAGTTTGATGCATCAGCCTGCATTTCATGCATATTGTATGTTATGTATAGAAAACATCCATTATTCATAATGATAATTTGCATGTTCATTGTGTTTTTGCAGAGGCCCATAAGTGTGAGCTGAGCTGCCGGTCCAAGGAGACAGGAGAGGTGGTGTTCATGAACCAAGTGATGCATGATGGGACGCGCTGCAGCTACACCGACCCGTTCAGTGTGTGCGCCCGCGGGGAATGTCTGGTACGTCTTTTCTCTTTGAAAGATACTGTATTTTCTGGCCTTGATAGTACATTGTGAAGATAGACAGATATAAGCAGGGAGATAGAGAAGGAGCTAAGCTCCAACATCTGGCTTTGTCCGGGACTTGAGGCTTGGCCTACATCTGGCCTACATCTTTGCACAAAGCGCTCAAAGTTTGTTCACCAGGGTCACATTGGCCAAGCTTCGCGGGACGCTTAATGGAATGAATTCATTAATAGCACCGCTCACTTCACACTAGGTGTGATTATTATTAGTTGTGCAAGTACTGCGTCCAACTGCGTATGTAAGTAGGTAGGTAGGTAGGTAGGTAAGTAGGTAGTTAGGTAGGTGGGCTTAAACACCCAAAGCTACCTACCGGTAGCTTTGGGTGTTTAAGCCCGTAGCCCAATCAGGGACCAGCATTTCTGGTGATGCCAGTGGTGATGTCACTGGCATTGTCAGTGCTGATGCCGGATGCCAGACGTGAGCACACCTCATGGTGCACAAGTAGGCCATGTATGGCCTACTTGTGCACAAGGAGCAAGTTGGCACCTCGACAGAGTGCAGTTCTAGTTATTATGTTGTTTTCACCTTTCCTGTAACCCCAAAAGTCCATTGAGTTCGATGGACTTTTTTTGTCCCCTTTCTGATTGGGCAATATAATGTCCAGTCAGACTGGATTGGTCAAGCTTCACGTGACATCTCAATATGGATTTCATCAGGACAGATCACATTTTCTTCCCAGCGGATTCCTCGCGACTCGTGTCTGTGCAATTTCCCAGAATTGCACCTCTATAGTTTCTAAAGTGCTGTTACTTACGTGGGCTTTATTCCTAGTGTTGTTTAAACTAGTGGTTCTGGTAATGTGCTGTAGTTGTCCATGTATCCCCATCTGACAACATTTTGGGCTAGGCACCGTACCAGATTTGAGTTGTTAAAATGCGTCATATCGCGACGCTACTTTCAAATAGCCGATGTACAGCAAACACATACAGCAGGTGCTCATGTGTTAGTCGCTTCTTTTGGCCTTGTTTCCATAGACCTGCACGGTTGCTTATTTCTCTTGCAATATCTGGCAACACCGACCTCTGACCTGTGTAGTCACACTAGAGGCAGCAAATGGAAATGCGTCCAACCATGTTGACAGGGCCTTAAAGACTAGCCTGTTGTCACCTTGTCATGGACATTTCCAGAATGTCATATTCTTGTGTATCTCGTCTACCTTGAGCCTCTCCACCCTGCGGTGCTCATGCTGCCGGTGAATGGCTTGCATCACGTCAGCGACCTTTCTCACTTATTATGTGCTCATCTTAACTTGACTGCAGCTTGCAGCGACAGTCCATCTTACCTTGTGTGAGCCTGTGTTGTCTCCTGTTTGTTTGTCCATTTTTTCCTAAGATCCCAAGTGGTTGGCCATCACTAGTGTGATGTAGCTAGGCTATGTTCTAAACAAGAAAGCATAAGCACATTTACATGAAATGTATTCTACTTTGCAATGTAGTTAGATGAAAATTGTGAAAATGTGGTTGCTCATTGTGTCAAGTGTACATAGCTCGGGGGGACCGTTACTCCGGCCCCCGGCCCCTTGAGTTTCTGACAATGTCGCCCCTGAACAATTTAGTTTTATACCCCTGACCTACAGTATCATGCAGAGAGACAGCAGGGCCGCTCCAGCACTGTATTGTTATGACTGTGTTGTTATTATGTCTGGTGTGTATGCATCATCATGTCACAGCAGCGCTGTCCTGCAGCCTGGGCTGTCTGGCTGGCTGTCTGGCTCCGTACCCGATGTGTGTGTCGGGTTTCATCCTCGGCTTTGTCCATGGCTTATTGTGGAGCTACAAAAAAAGGTGTGTGATTGACTGATCCTCTGCTCTCCTCTCCCCTGCAGCATGTGGGCTGTGACAAGGAGGTGGGCTCCTACAAACAGGAAGACAAATGTGGAGTGTGTGGGGGGGACAACTCCCACTGTCGCACCGTCAAACTGACCCTCACCAAGACTCCCAAGAAGACAGGTAATCATAATATGAATTATGAATGAATTATTCAAGAAACTGTACTTGCGTCACACCGCAACGTATTGTGAGCTTGTAGATTGGCTATTTTCAAAGGGCCAAAACATGTCTAGAGCTGAAGTGGCTAATGTATGTTTATTAATCTAAATCTAAATCTACAAAGTAACTAGTAGCTGAAGTTAAGTAAAATAAATGTAGTTGAGTAAAAGTACAGTATTTTAATCCGAGATATAGTGGAGTAGAAGTAAGAAGTATTGGAAATTTGAAATACTCAAGTCACTTTCCACCATTGTTTAGTCGTTTAAAAAAATAGCTCTTTTGTCTGTTGTGTCATTTATTTTTTGTCTGTCTAAAACCAGGCATGCTGAAGATGTTTGACATCCCGGTGGGTGCCCGTCACATTGTCATCGAGGAGAACGACACCTCTCCTCACATCATTGGTAAGTGTGTACCTTGTAATGTGACCCTGGCCAACGAGCAGCACCTGGCTGCAGACACTAGGGTCCTGTTGATGTCCACGGGAGACAGGAACATCAACAAGTGGCAGGAAGTGACCTCACAGTGTCAAGTGACTTCATGCCGCTTGTGGAGGTCACGTGACGTCTCTGCCTTGCAGTCCAAGGCACTACAGTCCCTTTGAGCCGCATTGTCGCTATGTGTACATGTTATCTTTTATCTTTTAGACAACCCAACTCTACCCCCTAACCCTAAACAGAACCTCCATGGGGTAGAGCAAGAAAGAGGTGTGAGGTCACTTCCTGCCACTTGTTGATGTTCCTGTCTCCCGTGGACATCAACAGGACCCTAGTGTCTGCAGCCAGGTAGTCTTGTGGCCAACTAGTCCAGTCATTATATGAAAAAAACGAAAACAAATTGCAATAGTAGCAAACTCAACTGATTCTGTATCCTCATTATGTCCTTAGTGAGGGAAAAAAAGTCCCAAGGAATCCCATCAAGGGAAAGTTTTGAAAACGACCTACCTACCTTCACTTACTATACACTACACTATAAAGGAAAATATGACTCCCAAAAAATCTGCTTTAAGTGGGATGTGAGGGGTCAAACTAGGGATTTTTAATTATTCTGAATCCATTGCAAGCATTTGTTTTGCATGAAAAACATTCCTTGGGCTAAAAACGGACTCATCACTAAACCATCGTTTTGAGGGGCCATTTCTTGCCCAAGGAATGTTTTTCGTGCAAAACAAATGCTTGCAATGGATTCTGAATAATTAAAAACCCCTAGTTTGACCCCTCACATCCCACTTAAAGCAGATTTTTTGGGAGTCATATTTTCCTTTATAGTATAGTAAGTGAAGGTAGGTAGGTCGTTTTCAAAACTTTCCCCTGATGGGATTCCTTGGGACTTTTTTTCTCTCACTAAGGACATATTGAGGATACAAAATCAGTTGAGTTTGCTACTATTGCAATTTGTTTTAGGTTTAGCCTAATTTTGGCCTAAAATTATTGGACTAAACTGTTGCAGTGCGAATAACACCGCAGCGTTATAGTTGGTGAGAATGAACACGAGTTTAGAGAGGCATGATGTTTGTTGGCAGTCTGCCATTTTTAACTGTACTTGCTGCCTTAGAGTTTATTGTGTATTTTGTGCGTGCGTGCGTATTACTAAGGCCAGATGTCCACACAATGTACAGTATAGTAGAATTTGAGAATTAGACAATTGTGAGGACCAATTTTTCCAAAAGCACTGCTGTTTTATGGTTCAAAAGCTTATACAATTGGGAGACGATTCAGGTTGGGGTTAGGGTTTGGATTTAGACATAAAAATGGCGTTCTCTGTCCTAAAATGTTGTTGTCCTCACAAGTATAGTTGTGTGTGTGTGTGTGTGTGTGTGTGTGTGTGTGTGTGTGTGTGTGTGTGTGTGTGTGTGTGTGTGTGTGTGTGTGTGTGTGTGTGTGTGTGTGTGTGTGTGTGTGTGTGTGTGTGTGTGTGTACTGTATGTAAAGTAAGTGACTACAGTGTATGTGACGCACGGTGATAGACTAAACAAGACAATGGATAAAAAGCAACTCCAGGGACTAACAGTGGAAATGCCACATGGATATTGTTGCTGTCAGGTCCAAACTTTGTGTCTCCACATTTCATTTCATTTTTTTCTAAGTTACGGCCTTGAAGGGTTCAATGTTATGTCCATGTAATAATAAAGTTAAAAGAACGAGATGATGCGCACATCCTTTCCAAGTGCTGGTGCTGGGCTCAGGTCGACATGAGATTAAAAAGAATAGAGGTCCACACACAGCTCAATGCTCCACAGTGTTTATTTAAAACATAAAGTTAGACGATGTTTCGGCCATCAGCTGGCCTTCATCACCTGATGAAGACCTTAACTCTGTATTCTTAGGCTCTGCTTCAGGGTGGTTTGCAGAGGTGTCATTTCAGAAAGAAATAGGGGGTGGGGCAAAAAATAATCGCCTAATTTTTAAACTAGCGAAAATAATCTATCTGCAAGCTCTGACCGCGTCGCCCAAATTAGGGATGCCACGTTAAAAGTGATTAATAAATGAATGGTTGCATTGAACGATAAAAGCCTTATCTAAATTATAACACATGTCACACATGTAGCCTACTGTAGACGATTGATTGCGATGAAATCAGATGAATCTGCAACAACAGTTCAGGTTTGGAGACAATATGCATAAAATAACTGAATTTGAGGTTAAATGTGGGTGTTTGTGATCTCAGATTGTGTGTCACGCTTGTGCACATACAGTACAGTAAATATGTAGCATCACAGGAGCAGAGACACACTCCGCAAAATGTTGTGCGATAATCATTGCAGTAAAATGAGTTATCCTGACGAAAGTGTCTGACTGAATGCTTTACAATTGTAAACAGTTAGAATGCCTCACTGTATAACAACACAGGGCGAAAGTGGTTGAACTCTCTCTCTCTCGCTTACGCTCTCACTCTCGCTTTTGCTCTCGCTCTCGCTCTTTCTCTTTCTCTGAGTGAAAACTCGATGGTTGGCGTTGTCTCTTTTGGTGATAGCTTTACCTGTTATAAGCCTTTTCCTGAAGAAGATCCAAACGGATCGAAACGTTGAAGCAATAAAACAGAGCTGAGTATTACCAGTGTTGCGGACTCTAATCTTCTAATGTACTGCCGTTTGTCCAGCACCTGGGCTAGAGTGGATTAGTGCATGCACTATCACCCCTATAAGCCTTTAGCCGACCTCAGGTATGTGTCATATTGTACGTCGTCTCTTGTGTATGTCAGGTGGAAACCTCATATTATGTCCAAAACTGTTACTATTCAGGATTCAAATGAAAAAAATAGCACACCGACAAGCTCAAAAAGCTCGAAACGTCGCTTCACGCCACGTTTCGAGTTTTAAGATCCACTATTTTGTATACTTTTGTGTGACGTATGATCAAGTATAGGGCACTACTTTACAAAAAAGAAAAACAACAGCAAATGTTAAAATATGGAGGTTTCTGCCCGACAGAAACGATAATACTGAAAAAAGGCTTCAGCGCTGAAACTGCCTTCTTGTCCGAGAAGGAGAGGGGGAGAAAAGGGGCAGAGAGAGGGCAGTGAGTTGAGAGGGAGGAGAGAGAATGTTGTGCGTGCGTGCGTGTGTGAGAGAGAGAGAGAGAGAGAGTATCTCTCAGAAAACAATAGTTCTCTGTGCAATTGGCTGTGGTGAGTTATGATCACCGTGGCGTCCTGCCAGACACACCTCTCCTCTCTCTTCCCCTCTGTATGGGTTCCATTAGTTCATAGGCAGATGAGCGGACAGCTATAGGACTCACAAACAGGGGTGTCTCACCAAATTCTGGGCCCTGGGTACAAGGATTCACTGCGGGCCCCCCAAGAACGTTCTTCATAGGGGGAGGGGGTTTAAATTTAGACTGCTTGTAAATCTGCTATTTTTTTTAAAATTGTGAACATTTGTGCAAGTCTTTGAATATTTCAAATCCTTCTAAGTTTTTTTTTTTAAAGCCTATGTTTCTATGTCAGTGGTGCTCAAATGTTTTCATGTGAAGGACCCCCAAAATGATATGTATTTGGCCAATTTGAGTAAAATTTGAGTTACAAATGTTCGCTTAAAAAATAATGTATTCAAAGATTTGCACACATTTTCACGACTTTTAAAAAATTGCAGATCTACAAGCTCACTCGCACCGCAGCACTCGGTGCCGCGCTGTGAGCTGGTAGATCTGCTATCTTTCAATAGCTAAAGCATAACATAATGAAGGCCCCTCCACCTTGGGCCCTAGTAACTCAGTCCCACTTTTCCCCCCCTTGTGACGCCCCTGCTCACAAACTATTACTGTTGGCTCGACCGCAATGCCAAACAAACGTCTCAGAATGCACATGGACACTTTCCCATGCAGTCAGCAGAGGAATCCCGGTGGTTGTTTAAAAGAGTTCCGAACTGGTGTTTATTTAATTCTCATTGAGGCTTAAGCTCAGAGAAAAGTTCTGATTCTTTCCCCTCTTTCCCCCTATTTCATTGTTTTGTTTGCCCTTGATAGATAAAGTATTCCACCATACGCGCTCCTCTGTGGGCAGCACTGAAGTTCCCCTGTGGGATAAGATAGGTAGCTAGCTAGATGTACAAGCTCGCTCTCTGTCAGCTTGTATGTCTGCTATTTTTTTGAATATTCAACGTTGAAATCTAGTTTTCAATAGGTTAAAGCAGGGGTCTTCAACAGGGTGTCCTCAGAGTTACTACAGGGGGTCCTCCAAATCTTTGTGTGACTTTTCTTTCTCCTTTTTTATATTAATTAACCACTTGAACTCTAGTGTCCATATTCTGAGAACTTTAGCCAAACATAGCAGATCTACAAGTTCACAATACCTCGCAGCGCGAGGCGTTGTGAGCTTGTAGATCGGCTATTTTCGGCAAAGAGGTTTTGTGTAGAGGGGGAAAAGAGCAGACTAAGTACAGAGTGAAATGTCACGTTTATTAAGTATTGACGGTTCAAGTGGTTAAATATCTGAAATTTACATGAATCTAAAATACACTGATGGTTGTGCTGCCAAACAATGAAACTATATTGAATCTATGAAGAGGTCGTGGGGGTCCCTGCTCCATCTCTCTCTGTCTCAACTAAGGGGTCCTTGGCCTTGAAGACCCCTGGGTTAAAGTGAGAGTAGTTAAGCGTGTCTGTGGGAACCTCAAAGTATCAACAAGAACTCTTGAATGCTGCATTCAGGTATGGCATGGAAAGGGGGCATTGGCATTTCTTTCACCATAGTAAAAACTGCATTCATGGTCTGGAGAGGACCATTTTTACAGACAAAATAAAAGGGCAGGGGCTCAAGCCCCCTTTGATGTTTATGTGTGCACGTGCCTGGTCTCCATCTGACAGTGACGTTATGAGCATGCACAAAGCAGGCTGAAACGGCTCACTCACCTTTTTTTCCCCTCTTTTCTTGTGATTGACAGCCGTCAAGAATCAAGTCACCGGGGCGTTCATATTGAACGCGAAGAGCGAAGAGGCCAAGTCGAGGACCTTCATCGAGAACGGCCTGGAGTGGGAGTACTCCATCGGAGGAGAGAAGGAGAACCTGAAGACAGCCGGACCGCTGCACGAGGGCATCGTAGTGCTGGTAGGGATGATGGGACCATAATCGTTATTATCGTCTATCACAAGGGTCTTCAACAGGGGGTCACAACGCCTCGCAGCGCGAGTCGTTGTGAGCTTGTAGATCTGCTATTTTTGGCAAAGGGCCGTTTAGTGTAGAGGGAAAAAAGAGCAGACTAAGTACAGAGTGAAAGGTCAAGTTTATTAAGTATTGACGGTTCAAGTGATTAACACAAATTGACATGAATCCAAAATACACTGATGATTGTGCTGTCAAACAATGAAACTATATGGAATAAATTGTGGGGGTCCCTGCTACATCTCTCTCTCTCAACTAAGGGGTCCTTGGCCTGAAAACGTTGAAGACCCCTGGTCTATCATGATAAAAAAAAAAAAAAAAAAAAACACTCACAATAATCGTATCGTGGAGATCTATTGGAAAGTATTGGAAATCTTAAATTTGTCTTCTGGGGGTCCCTGACACAAAAAACTATTTGGGGGTCCTTCACATGAAAAGGTTTGAGAACTACATTTTGTTTTGTCTGCAGGTCATCCCCCAGGAGGAGGAGGCTAAGATCAGCCTGACATATAAGTACATCATCCACGAGGACCTGTTACCACTCATCACCAACAACAACGTCCTGCTGGCTGAACTGGACACCTATGAGTGGGCTCTGAAGAGCTGGTCGCACTGCTCCAAGCCCTGTGGAGGAGGTCAGTGAGGCTCATGAAGCCTAATAGTCAGGGAATTTTAATAAAACCCTGGGAATAAATTCCTTACCAAACAATTTCTTCACTAATGTGTTCGTAAAGGTGTCTAGTAACATATCTAACAAAGATTAAAATTCAACATCCCTAGCAAAATATTTGACAGCTAGGGTAATTCTGGGTCTCATTCACTTACTATACACTGTACTATAAGGGAAAAAATCTCTCCCAAAAATATGCTTTAACTGTTTTACTGCTACGGACGTTCCCGTTTGCCCCATTTCTCTGTGTCGTGTCGCGCCAATACGGCCGTTCGTTCGTTTACCTTGTTGATGTCTGTTAGCTGATGAGGGGTCGCGCCGCCGTGTACTGTAATCACATCGCCCGCAGTGATGGTCTTAAAAATCCCTTATGCGTTAACATCAACGGAGACCAATTCTCTTCCGTGTTGATTTCTCTGGCCCTGTGCAAAGAAGGTCTCAGAAAGAACAGTCACCAACGTCATTTTAGGCTCCATGGCCATCCGCCATGACACTTTGGGTGGCGGAAGTGCCACCCAAAATAACATTAGCGTCTATGAGCACTTCGTCACTTCCGCCACCCAAAAAGTGTCATGGCGGCGTCCCATGGTGTGCCAACTTCCGGGTGTTGTCTGTTCCTGCCTAACCTTCCTTGGCCCTGTGGCTCTGTGGCCAGAGACTGGTCTCAATGGATGGCAACACATAACGGGCAAATTCACATTCATTCTTGCATGACGCCGCCCTCTGCTGCCTGGTCTGCCAAAGTGCATGTTGCACAATCCAAAAAAATAAAAATAATAATAAATAAATAAATATCTATCTATCTACTATAACGTCGCAAAGGTAAGCCGCTTTTTGCTGGCGCCAGACCCAATAAATAAATAAAACATCTGGCAGTAAAAGAGTTAAGTATCATCTTAGGGTTCTAACTAGGTGTTTTTAAATCTGTGAAACAGATTTTATTAAAGACGTGCGATTGTGCTGAGACATTCAGGCGACCTAGGTCACCTAGGCGACCTATTTGCCTATTGGCTGTCCCCATGTCACATGGTAACCGAGCTAGTTTCATGATTGGGAGCGGCCTTGCGCTGTTCTGGCGCTGTTCTTCTTCTCGAGTTTGGAAAAAAAGGATCCGTTCCGTTTGTCACATTGTCATGATCGTAAAACTTTCTAGTTTCTAGGAAAATTGACTTATATTAGACTATTCTGGATGTGTGGCTAACGGCTAACGCTAACGTTAGCTAGCGCTAGCTGCAGGCTAACGCTAGCTAGCGCTAGCTGCAGGCTAACGCAGGCATGTTATACACAATTACTCATGGAATAAAACGGCGACCCAACTCGGAATGCAATCGTTCACTCGCCGTTGGAAAATTGACTTAGACTATTCTGGATGTGTGGCTAACGGCTAACGCTAACGTTAGCTAGCGCTAGCTGCAGGCTAACGCTAGCTAGCGCTAGCTGCAGGCTAACGCACGAGTCACGGTGTGTAATAAATTCACTTCAACCTCGTGTTGAGCAGTTAAACCTATTTGCTACGTACGTCTACAAAAACGTTCATATTTCAAAGATAAAGTGCTTACTGAAGTCTCACAGATGTCACAGTATGGTACGCTCAAGCAGAATTACCTGTATCTTTCGTATTGTTTAATAAACAGCATTTTAATCCGATCAGACGTCATTTTCTGTTGTTTTTCAGCCATGCGACCCCATCGGTTGCGAGGTGTACTGCACTTAGATACATTAATACCTTTTGAAGGAAACGACGACCGATCGGATTAAAATGCTCCTCTTTAAATAATACGATCATTACGGGACATTCTGCTGGAGCGTACCCTATGGTGACATCCGTGAGCCTTCACTAAGCAATTTATCTTTGTAATCTGACCGTTTGTGTAGACGTACGTAGCAAATTGGTTAAACTGCTCAACAGCAGATTGTGTTGAATTCACGGTTGGCGCAGCGTAGCGTCTTTACATTTAGCCCAATAATGCTAATCTACATCAATAACTAAAGTTTAAAACATACATAAACCACTTTAGCCCTATGTTATACCAAGGCTATTTGAAAATAGCCGATCTACAAGCTCACAACGCATTGCGGTGCGACGCGTTGTGAGCTTGTAGATCTGCTATTTTCAAACATTTTGTACTTTTACTTTTGGTACTTTAAGTACATTTGGATACCAATACTTTTGTACTTTTACTCAAGTACATTTTTAATTCTGGACTTTTACTTGTAACAGAGTGATTCTACATTGCAGAATTGATACTTTTACTTAATTATAAAAATGTAGGTACTTTTTCCACCACTGTGTAAACGTTTGTGTTCTCATGCCAATAAAGCTTCTTTGAATTGAAGATTGAATTGAAGATTGCTCCCCATGTGGCGGAGTACACAATAATGGTAAATAAAGTAGCTTACTCTAAAATAATCCATCCATCCATCCATCCATCTTCAACCGCTTATCCAGCATCGGGTCACTGGGGTAACAGTTCCAACTGAGATTTCTAGAGTTCCTTAATAATAATAATTAAAATAAACAATACTAATGATTATAATTGCGACCGTCAGGTCGCAGTTACTATGAAAACCTCCACCGCCTGTCTGTCTGTCCGTCAGTCTGTCTGTCTGTCTGTCACGTCACATCACACTTTTTTGCCCCTATCCATGTGAAATTTTCCACACACAATCCTTGTCTGCCAATCCACAACCTCCACCCTTCCAGGGACCCCCGCAGCTCCAGGGACCCCCGCCAAATTTTTTAAAACACATTTTTGAATACTGCTCCTACAGTTTTTGCCCTAAAATCACACAAATCGCTACACAGTATGTCTACACTTATCTCATCGACATGGATCTGTCCCATATAGCGCCACCATCAGGTCAATTTTTTAACACATTTTTGGACCTAAACTTTTTTTTTTTCTAATTTTTCTTTTCAAACTTTTTTTTTTTCAAAAAAAATTTTTTTTTTCAAACTTTTTTTACACTAACGTCAACACACCAATCCACAGATTTTATATTGACTGTGTGTCAATTCTTGTTAATTATTCTGAATCCATTGCAAGTATTTGTTTTGCACGAAAAACATTCATTGGGCCAAAAAGAGACGCACAAAAACGATGGTTTAGTGATGAGTCATCACTTTTCACAAGGTGTATTTTTGGCCCAAGGAATGTTTTTCGTGCAAAACAAATGCTTGCAAAGGATTCAGAATAATTAAAAACACCTAGTTAGACCCCTCACATTCCACTTAAAGCATATTTTTGGGAGTGGTTTTTTCCCTTATAGTAAAGTGTATAGTAAGTGAATGAGACCCAGAATTACCCTAGCTGTCAAACATTTTGCTAGGGATGTTGAATTTCAATCTTTGTTAGATATGTTACTAGACACCTTTACGAACACATTGATGAAGAAATTGTTTGGTATTAATTTATTCCCAGATTTGACAGATATTCTGCTAATTTTCATTACATTTTACTCTCAAGTAACACAAGTACTGTTACTTCAGGCCAGGGCAATCTCAATGTACTCATATTTGGATGCTAATGTATTTTTGTACATTGACCATTCTCTGCCATGAAAAAGACGTTCATGGCACGTACTACAAAGGTTCGTGTTTCACGTACCTTTGAAAAATCGCTGAATCTGCACACGGGAGCGTTCAAAAGATGCCCACAGGTCTCCTAGAATTGGAGAAAAATCCCTGTCCACTCGCGACGATCCACTCCAAAAGCCCCTCTCCCAAAATACAAAACTCGTCACGTGGCAGAGAATGAGTTAAGTACATTTTACTCTCAAGTACTGTTACTTCAAGACAGGGCAATCTCAAGGTACTCATATTTGTTTTGTTCTTTGACTTAAAAGAGGATTTCACCACTTTTCAACCTGTCTTCATATAATGTTGTTCATGATAAAATAGCAACAAAAAAATTCTACTCAGTCTGGGTCTCTTAGGAGAGTTGTGGGCGGGTCAGAGATCCATCCACCAGTGACATCATCGTTTGACAGATTTCTTTTTTTAAACAATATTTTTGAAAAGAATATTTAGATTTGTATTGTCGCGAGAAGAACAATGGCTTCCATTATAACATTGCAACTTTTCAGGAACATAAAGCCTGCAGTTTCTATTAGCTTGGATAACCCATTGATGATGTCACTGGTGGAGGGATTTCTGACCCGCCCACAACTCTCCTATGAAAAAAAATAATTGTGCTATTTTATATGAACATTAAGGAGCTATATAGTCAACTTTTTCTTGAAAAACGGATGCTAAAATAAAAATAATGTTTCGAAAATATTTTATAAAATAATAAGCTTCATAATGTGTTTCTATTCAAAAATGACCATAAAAAGCGTAAAATAATGATAAAATAAACATTTTGGCCATTGTCAGACCGACACTTTGTTTACATTCTAGTCTATAGACTAGAATGTAAACAAAGTGTCGGCCCTACAATGAAAAAGTTGACTATAGCTCCTTTAGTGAGGACCTATTATATGAAGACAGGTTGAAAAGTGGTGAAGTCCTCCTTTAAGTAAGAATTTTTACAATTGTTGTTTTGTACTGTGGCATTATTGGCATTGATCCTTTATTTTAGTCCAAATTCTGAGTACTTCTTCCCAAACTGGAGGAGGTCAGTGAGTATAATTGGTTGGATGTCTGCTAAGCCTAGTTACTTTGTAGCACACTGGCACTTAACAGTAATTGTTTATCGTGGCCTTCTATTTACGTGTCCATTATGTCCACTTGGCTCCGTGCCATTTTCAGATTCTTCTCTTGATCTTGTGCTTTGTTGCTCTGGATACAAGATTCAGCTCAACCAATGTCAACATTGTAGCGTGTGTACATGTTTAACTAAGCGTGTGTGCGTGTGTGTGCATGGGCACATGGCTCATTAGTGCCCTGGAATAAGGCTCGTTAACAGTAATTGTTCCAACACACAGGTATTCAGTACACCAAGTACGGCTGTCGGAGGAAGAGCGACGGCCGTTTGGTGCATCGCAACTTCTGCGAGACCAGCAAGAAACCCAAGCCCATCCGCAAGAGGTGCAACGTCAACGAGTGCAGCCAGCATGTGTGAGTGTGTCTCCTGTACTGTATGTCTTTTGCTTTAATGTGCAGTAGTACTGCACCTATGTTCCCCAGGTTCTATGTTCCCCAGGTTCTACATTATGTTCCCCATTTACCCCCACAAAAAAGGTTCTATGTTCCCTGCTTACCCAAAAAAGGTCCTATGTTCCCCAGGTTCTATGTTCTCCACTTACCCCCACAAAAAAAGGTTCTATGTTCCCCGCTCATCCAAAAATGCAGGAAACGTTCATTTCAAATTATTAATAACAACTCTAAATACACACAACAGAACATAATGAGGAGAAAATACGAATACTACCGGTAGTTAAAATATGATCATTTTGGGGAGTCCCCGCAGTTCAAATATGATTATTTTGGGGAGTCCCGCAGTTCAAATATGATTCTTTTTTTTTGGGGGGGGGGGGGGGTCGCAACCGGAAAAGATTGGGAGTCCTGGCTCTGTGGCAATGATTATCTGAATATTGTGCTTTAACCTTAAAAAAAAAGAAACAACGTTTGTTTCAACCAAAAGAGATGTCACTTACACTACTTTTCCTGTCAGCTGGGTGCTGGAGCAGTGGGGCCCGTGCAGCAAGACGTGTGGGAAGCTGGGCTACCAGTTGCGGGCGGTGCAGTGCATGCAGACCCTGCACAACGGCACCAACCGGCCCGTCCACACCAAGCACTGCACCGAGCCCCGGCCCGAGATGAGACGCACCTGCAACCACACAGCCTGCCCAGCCCAGTGGAGGACAGGGGCCTGGTCCCAGGTCAGTGATGTCTGTGTGACCCTTCAGTTGTCCCCCCCAGGAATCCGCGTTTACGCGATCGTGGAAATTATCGCGGATTTCTCAGCCATTCTCGGCTGACCGCGGCAGTAAAACCTGACATTTTATCAGTTATTACTACTGTAATATTATAAAATGATTTACATGGTGAAGCCACCTCATAGGACTTTGCTTCACAGGGCCGTGGGGGACTAGTTTGAGTGACGCACGGTCCCTCATTCCTTCTGAATCTGTGTCCTGACCTATAGTTTCTCTTTGCCTATGGTCCTGACAATGACAATGCTAGTTAATGCAGAAGAGAATAAATATTACACCCATACTAGGTATCCTCTAAAATGTAGTTACTTTGGATGACTTTGGATATTAAAAACAATAACAAAACTTTTTTTTAATTTTATCCTCCAAAAACGATTATTTGAATATTCAATTATTCTAACCAATCCCTATTTAATCCCTATTTAATCCCCAATTAATTGTAGCTATTTCATGAAGGATTTTACTTGATAAAACTTTGCTTAACTGATAACTGGTAATTTTAGGTTGCTTTTTAATGTCTGCGGAATATTAACAAAAATAGTGTTGAGAACCACTGAATGATGTGTATGTATATGTGTGTGCATGTGCTCGTGTGTGTGTGTGTGTGTGTGTGTGTGTGTGTGTGTGTGCGTGTGCGTGTGCGTGCATGTGTGTGTGTGTGTGTGTGTGTGCGTGCGTGCGTGTGCGTGTGCGTGTGTGTGTGTGTGTGCTCAGTGCTCAGTGAGCTGTGGCGAGGGCATTCAACAGAGGCAGGTGGTGTGCAGGAGCAGTGACAACAGCATTGGCCAGTGTGAGGGCGACAAACCAGAGACCGTGCTCATCTGCAAACTGAGTCCATGTCCTGGTAAGTCCTGAACCACACAGACTGTCTGATATAAACATCTAATTGTTGTTTAATTTCAGTCCTGAATGACAGAGAATGTTTAACACAATATCTGCCAGCATTCACTTACGCTTTATTTTGAAGAGCCCTGGAAGCCCCGATTGTGTCCAAGTTGTGGAAATTGATGATCTATAATGGCGGCCGAGTATGTTTAAATACTCGGCCGAAAATTTTAAATCCTAACCGCTGCTTACCGTCGCAGTGAAAAAAAGCGGTTCGCGCCGCGGCCTTCAAACCGTTTGTGAAACTAGATTCCGAGATAAAGCTGTTTGTTTGCATCAGCATAGAACCGGAGCCTATGGAGAATAGACGCTCACCAGCGGCCAGAGGGCACCTGTTTAGCTGGTGCGCCATATTTAGAAGCTCTGTTGTTTGTGACCTGGCGGTCGCTTCTCGCCGTTAGGGCGTGTTACTTGTTGGTCAGAAATGTAAACGGCACGATACAGTCAGACGTGCGTGCGTGCGTGCGTGCGTGCGTGCGTGCGTGCGTGCGTGCGTGCGTGCGTGCGTGTTTGTGCCTGCACAACAGCGCCCCTCCTTTAACTTGTGTGGCCACTCAAGGTATTGCCAGGCTACAGACATACCCAGCCAGCCACATAGCCAGCCAGCCAGCCACAGACATACCTGTCTATTGGGAGCGCTTTCACCGCTCCAAAAAAAAAAACAGTAAATGTAGTTACTTTCCACCAAGAAGAGAGTCTCTGCTGAGATGAAGGCCACTTGGCTGGAACCCATTAGGAACCTTTCTTTTCTCTCTTTACTCTTTCTCTCTTCATTAGAGTTTGCCTTGGACCCGCACTCTGGCAGTATATCTTTTAGTCCAGGCACTTAAAGTCAAACCATTCCTCTCAAGGACCCTCACTCCCTCAGTTTGATACGCATTAGGCCACGGACCCCAATTTTGCTTCAATTTGTTCACTGTCTGAGTTACTGACCTGTAAGGCTCCATTTGGTCAGCGTTTTTTTGGTTTATTTTTGTCCAATGCCAGTCACTGCGTCACTGGACCACAGTGCACACGGCCAGCTGACATTATATGAATCAAACCAAACAGAAATCAAGCTGCCTCGGCCTTAGCTGCCTCGGCCTTGTAATGAATACCGGCATCTGAATGTTGCAGACTGGCCAAGGCCATTGCGTTTCTCACACAAACTACTTAATGTATTGTACACAGTACAATCCTTGGTCTAATTTAACTCAGAAGAGTGTATGTACAGTTGGAACTAAACAGACCCGCATAGGATTTTATCCCGTGCGGCCAAGTTTCCTAAACTCTCCCCGAGTTACAGGAGCTGTACTCTTAACTTGGCCGTCATGGTGTCTGTTCAGGCATGGAATACATGTACAGTACCTACAGTATTATTTGCACAGGGCTGTAATTTTGTTAACCTTGTCAATCAAGGGACATAATTGGACCACTTCATGCCTCCATGTGCTAATCAGGGACGTGCAGAGAATGTTAGAGAGGCAGGGGCTGACATTTCTAAAAGGGCCTTTTGGTGAAAATATCGAAAATAGCAGACCTCCAAGCTCACAACGCGTTGCAGCGCGACACGTTGTGAGCCTGGAGGTCGGCCATACCTTCAGGTATGGCACGGAAAGAGGGCATTTGCATTTCTTTCACCATAGTAAAAACTGTATTCATGGTCTGGAGAGGGCATGTTTTACAGACAGATAAAAGGGCAGGGGCTCGAGCCCTTTTTGATGTCTATGTGTGCATGTGCCTGGTGCTAATGGGCTACAGTGGGTACAGTACAATCACTACTGTACAATCAAGTCATTTTGAAGCTGCTGATGCTGTCTCATAACATAATAGTGTGGGACATTATGCCACTCCTACTGAGTACTGACTCCTACTTCGCCCCCCAAAAATTACACATTTTCTATCAATTACACATCCCATGAAGCCTTGAATTCATGGAGATTTTTTGTTTTGTTTTTGTTGCATTCCTAAGCCAATAATATGATGAAGATCAAAGAGTCTCCTACTGAGTCTCATATTGACCGATGGCCCGGTCATTAAATTGTTGGTTTAGGATTGCGACAAAAACTAAAAAGATGCTGTTCTACAAGCTCACAATGCATCGCGCTGCAAGGCGTTGTGAGCTTGTAGATTGGCTATTTTTGTATAGAGGTATAGAGGGGAAAAGGAGCAGACTAAGTAAAGAGTGAAAGGTCAAGTTTAATAAGTATTGACGGTTCAAGTGGTTAAATATCTGAAAACACAAATTGACATGAATCCAAAATACACTGATGATTGTGCTGTCAAAAGATGAAACTATATGGAATCTATTAACAGGTTGTGGGGGTCCCTGATTCATCTCTCTCTCTCAGCTAAGGGGTCCTTGGCCTGAAAACGTCGAAGACCCCTGGTTTAAGTGCATGCTTTGGGATATGGGACTAAGTTTGATATTTGGGCCTCTGTCTGCTTGCTACAGGCCAGTCATCGGTGCCTCCCCTCACCATTGAAATGGCAGAGAATTCCACATTGAAGGACGAAGGTGTACACCAGAGAGTCGCTGAAAATCCTGTCCATAAAATATCTTCCAGTAAGTCAACACACCATTCTAAGTGGGGAAATGTGACGGGTGTCAAAGTCTAAGTTCATTTTGAAAATAGTGTTCAACAAATGTGCAATGTTGTTCTTCGAGACAATTGTGTAGTGAGTCAGTCTCTGAATGTGTCATTCATCTAGTAATCCCTCAAGACAAATTCAGCTTATCAAATTCAAACGAATAAAATTGCAGATGGGTTCCCAGATTGCTCACCTAGAGACTGAGAACAATCTCAGAGTTTTCATTGTTAAAACTGAGTGGTAAAGGGGCCTACTGGTCCAGACGCATACCACTTAGGCATTGCCACATAGGCATGGATGCCTTGCGGCGTCGCCGGTTCGATTCCCGATCTGGACGACATTTGCCATGTGTCACTCCTCATTTCTCACCCCATTTCCTGTCAGTCTACTGTCCTATCTAATAAAGGCATAAAAGCCCCAAAAAAACTAATCTTAGGCGTCTTACTGGTAGAGCCCAAATGTACAATATCGGTAGAAACAATAAGAATGGTATTAATAAGAGTTTGTGGATGTGGGTTGTAATACTTTGTTCCGCTCTCGTCTCCAGATGAGCCATGTCTGGGAGACAAATCCATCTTCTGTCAGATGGAGGTGCTGGCTCGCTACTGCTCCATCCCCGGATACAACAAGCTGTGCTGTGAGTCCTGCAACAAGAAGGAGGGCCTCCCCACGCTCCACCCCGACCTCCTCGGGGAAGAAGAAGCCGACGCCTCCATCCCGTACAACCCCACTGCCTCACCCGCGGCCCCGCTGCCCTCCCAGACCACCCAGAGCCCGCCACAAACCACTAAGGCCGCGGGCAGGCGGCTCCGCTCCACCGCCCAGGGGCTGACCACCGCCGCCGGCGCCTCTGCCGTCACACAACGCCAGAGCTCCGGCGAAGCTTCGCCATCCACGGGCGCCGTCGGCGGCGCGCCGCAGGGTCCCGCCGTTGACTCCTCCTCATCCTCCTCCCCCTCCCCCGCCGTGGCGGTCGGGAAGGAACACTTGGACCCGGGGACTCTCCTACCTCCTGGGCCCCCGCGGCCCACAGCAGACTCCTCCAGCGGAGGTGCCTCTAAAGAGCACAGTCCGAACAGCACTTTAGGCCCCGCAGCCGCTGACAGGTCAAAAAGGGACGCTTTAGGATCCGAGAGGGACTCGACTCACAGAAGCCTGTCTGTCCCGACATGAACGCTGACTCATCCTGTGAACGTGCTGCTCAGCGATGCAGCTTCCGCAGGGTTCGATTTGCTGTGGGGGATCCAGGGATCCACCACCCCCGCCCCCCATCTGGTCATTCTTTTCTTTTTTGGGCCGGTGGGGATACGTTTTATCCCTGCCTTCTGGTCAGACTGTATTAAATGCATGCGTTTCCTTTAGGGAAATGCAGACTGTCTGATATATCACAATTGGACAATTCGAGTTCTTTTCCTCCCAAACAAAAATTGAAATGGCTGATCTACAAGCTTGAGTTTGTAGAACTATTTGCTGTACGATGAATTATTCGTATAGGGCTTACGACGTGGTCGAGAAAATCTCTCTCCGTTTTTTTTTCTTTCTCTTTTACAAATCGAACCCTGGAGCTTCTTCATGTGTCAGCTCATCCTCCTTGCAGCATCTGATGGACTTACACTAGTGCTGCAAGAATACAGAAAAGTTTGAAGATTTTGTTTATTTTTTATTCTTTTTTGTTTTTTTTGCCCCAATGCCAGTGGACTTAGACCAGTGATGGTTACCTCAGCAAAACCAGCAGAGTGCAGCTCTGTGCACACTTGCACTGCGTTACTCTGCTCATTTCTGCTTCACATATGAAATGGAAGAAAAACAACAACAACAACAACAACAAAACAAAGAAAGGTGCTGTAAAAAAACTAAAATGACTACGAGACGTTGTTCAAAAACAAATGTGACGACTGCATTTCTACCATGTATGTTTTGATGTGTGTATAGTTGTGTAAGCCTGTTGTTCCAAGTGCATTAGAACTACTATTTTGTATTGTGAACCTTTGTGGTGTCATGGACATAAAACAGGGCTCTTCAACAGGGGGGCCGGGACCCCTAGGGGGTCCTCAGAGTTACTACAGGGGGGCCGCCAAATCTTTGTGTGATAGGATCGTGTTTTTTACTTCAACCACTTGAAAACTAGCATCCTTATTCTGAGTGGAACATTAGCCAAAAATAGCATATCTACAAGTTTACAATGCCTTGCGCTGCGATGCATTGTAAGCTTGTAGATCGGCTATTTTTGGCAAAGAGGTTTGCAGAGGGAAATGTAGAGCAGACTAAGTATTTGACGGTTTAAGTGGTTAAATGTCTGAAAACACACATTACTCCAACATGATGACAGTGGTGTCAAACAAGTCTAAGCTGTCTAATAAATCTATTTAATCTGCAGCACAATTGTATAGGTTATATTGTGGGGGTCCCTGCTTCATCTCTCTCTCAGCTAAGGGGTCCTTGGCCTGAAAACGTTGAAGATCCCTGACATAAAACAAATGCGATTCCCTAGTTGTGGGTCAGGGTCCACTGGGGGGACCGTGAGGATAAGTGGGGCCCCAAATAATTGGCATTCAAAAATTATCATTCAAAATATTTGAATGATAATATAACATTGGTGTTAATATAACAATGTTTTATATATATATATATATATATATATATATATATACCGGTATATGGTGTTATTTTATAAAAAGAGTTTTCATTGTGATACCGATTAATAAGAACTTAGTCGGAATACAATAGAACGATTGATCATTAAGAAATCCCATCGGGAAAAAAAATGGGGATCCGACCAGATACGAACCGGAAATGGGACCGGAAGCACTTTTTCGCGGGTGATTAGAAACCGATTTGCGATAAACGGCGATTATACTTTTACATGCTTTATAGCGATTAAAGCATATTAAATTCTCTGTTTTTTTCGGGCCTGGCGGAGAGATACATTGTGGCAGGAAATGAGTTAAGATTAAACATGCTCTGAAAATGCATGTGCCCACCACGGACACTTTGCTTCAAGTGGGCCCTGATCCAGAAAAGGTTGTGAACCCCTGCATTAAACACGTTTCGGGGAGGAGTGTCACTCAAGTAAGCGAGCAGAAAAATCCCCAGAGTGTTAATTTAACTCTGACAGTGTAAAAACAAAAATAAACTTTTTTTTTTTTTGCACTCGGATATAAAAATCACTCCAGATCGTGGAGTGTGGGGTCGTTGTACGTTGCTCCTAGTAGACAATACAACTTTGTCTTGGTGCTGTCTGTGATGAACTTCCCATACAGCAGGGGTCTTCAACAGGGGGTCTGGGACCCCTAGGGGGTCCTCAGAGTTACTACAGGGGGTCCTCCAAATCTTCCAATTCTTTTGATATTAACAACTTGAACCCTAGTGTCCATATTCTGAGAACTGTAGCCAAAAATAGCAGATCTACAAGGTCACAATGCCTCGTGCTGCGAGGCGTTGTGAGCTTGTAGATCGGCTATTTTTGGCAAAGAGGTTTTGTGTAGAGGGGGAAAAGAGCAGACCAAGTACAGAGTGAAAGGTCAAGTGTATTAGGTAAGGACGGCTCAAGAGGTTAAATATCTGAAAACACATATTGACATGAATTCAAAATACACTGATGATTGTGCTGTTATTTGAAACAATATGGAATCTATGAAAAGGTTGTGGGGGTCCCTGCTTCATCTCTCTCTCTCTCAACTAAGGGGTCCTTGGCCTGAAAACGTTGAAGACCCCTGCCATACAGTATATATTTGCAAGCCAACCCCACTGAGCACAGTACAAATTCCCAGTATCATTTGAACTCTGAAATGTATCCATTTCAATCCAAATGGACCATTTGGAAATATTTTGTACACAAGTTACTAATTGATAACTGAGGATATTCTACTGTGCAGCATGCCCAGTTTTGCCTGTGTGGAAGTCAGTCGGATATGCTTTAAAAACAAAACAACAAAAAAAGGAAGAAAAAAAAAAGAAAAGAAAAACTCGTTATGGTATTTTTTTTGTTTTTTGTTACTGATATATTTTTCAAATAATATTGTATATAATGTAAATTTTGCCACGTTATGATAAAAAAGAATTGAGAACCAACAACATAATGGAAAGTGTTTTGCAATTGAGAAAAACAGATAATGTTGTCTACAGAGGGTGGTCAGACCAGTGTCATACTGTGCAAGTTGGTGTTACACCATTCCTGTATTGCAGTTCATAACATCATTGTGTATTGTATAGTTCTTGTATATACGTACATGAATGAAAGCTTTAAATGTTAATATTTATTGAATTTTTAAATGGTATGGAGACAAAAGTAAACTACGTTTGTGGAAATATTGAAATGTTATGTTTTTATTTCAACCTTTTTAAGTAGTTTTTTTCCAATGCTTTTTTAATTTCGATTTTTTTTTTTTTTATTATTAATTAGACATGAAAACATGCATTTGTGTTCCTTAACTGTCCATAGTTTAATACTAGACGTGTATATATATATATATATATATATATATATATATAGCTCACTGTGTTAACACACTGTCTATAAGAGCCGGAGGTTGTGAATTTGACTCCCACTCCCGCTCTATGAGTTGAAGCTTTACTTTAAAGACCAACATCCGTAAGAACAAGTTCACAAAAAATCCTCATCAGCTTGGCTTAAGTAGAGTTGGAGCGGATAGAATCATTCATCCAAGGTACTCAAGCCCAACAAAAAGCAGATGAGCATATTGATTTACGAAGTTAACATAAATGGAGCACAGGATATTTTAGCCTCCCTGTTACATTCCAATCTACTAGTATTATTATTATTATTCATATTAATGACCAGGCCTAGAATTTCATCGTTTTGGGGCACGGCCATTTGGCCTTTGGTGGTGTTAATTTGTTTAGGGCACAAAGGCCAAATGCTAGGGCAGGAAGGCCATTAAAATAAAAAGAAGTTTAGTCCATTGAAAGAATTCATTGAATTTAAGGGTGAAGGATGATTTTGAAATGTAGACTATCTAAAGTGAAAAGAATCTCAGCCCTGCACAAATCAAACTTATAGTTAGTAAGTACGAAAGTTGAGAGGGAAGGCGTAGATGGAGCAATTTATAACCCATTTTCCAAAATTGCTTTAAAAGTCACGTGTAATTATTGTTATTATTTCCATGGCCATCTGAACTTTTGTCTACTTCCTTACCTTCTTCACTTCTACTTTTTCCAAATGATGGCTTTGAACTTTACAAAGCACAAAAGATAATTAGAGACTGTGAGAAGAATTGTCACAATGACATCATCCACCGGTCAGTATTCATTTGCTTAAAAACCTGGGCTCTTTATTAAGAGTGTTAATGTCAGTGTTAATAGAGCTGCGAAGTTTGACGTCATTTACAGTACACATCCTACCTGGTTCCTGTTTTTTTTCCTCTCGTTCGGAATTCCCATATACTTGTTTCATATCGCGTCATATAAGAACTGTGTTCCAAACATAAACAAATTATCTCAGCGGTTTGACTCATATGGATATGAAGAAACAACTGATGGTGAGAAAACGCTAATGTTACTGTTGCCGAATTAGTTACATTTTTGCCAGAGATAGACTGTATCAAATACCAGTAAGACTCCCTAATCGGGAGATAAGCGACCGTTGGTCGCTTATCTCCACAAATAGGCCAAAAGTTTGTTTTACCAATTATTACACTCTATGTGAACATTTACATCAACAAATCCCAAGTACTATGCAGAACGACCCATTTCAAGTTTTTAATGTACAACAATATTTAGAAAATAGGTCTACAAGCTGACAGTCCTCGTCCCTTATATTCCCATAGGTTATATGGAGATCTCAGTGTTTGTCAGTCCTTGTTCATTTATGCCCATATATGGACATCTCTATATCTACTGTAACAGTCCTTGTCCCTTTATGCCCATATATGGAGATCTCTTAACTGTAAGTCCTTGTCCCTTTTATGCCCATATATGGATATTCCTGATGTCATCAGTATATGAACATATATGGGCTTTCTGATATGCCCATATATGGAGATCTCTTAACTGTAAGCCCTTGTCCCTTTTATGCCCATATATGGATATCCCTGATGTCATCCGTATATGCCCATATATGGGCTTTCTAATATGCCCATATATGGAGATCTCTGTATCTCCATATATGGGTATAAAAGGATACTTCAGGTCTGACATCAGGTTTGTTTATATTGGGTTGCTAGGTTTGACATCACAAACTCTATGGGCCATCTGACCTAGAAATCTATATTTGGGCATAGATGACTCATCGTGACCTCATCACACGTCGACCGCACGTGTGACGTGCGGTCGACCGCACGTGTGACCGACGGACGGCCGGTGGAGGTTTTCATACTAAACTGCGACCTTACGGTCGCAACTAAACTGCGACCTTACGGTCGCAATTAGTGACTGACTACAGAGCCACCTCCCCGACAATATCGTGGAGACAGTTTGTTTATTTTTGGACCACAATGCTTATATGAGACGATTTTAAGATGACTCAATGTTATTCTCCATAGAGAAATTATTTCCGCGAACCAGGGGATGAGTGAGTGACGTCATGACTTTGTTACTCTATGTCAAAGGGCATTTGAGAAACCAAACTGTTAAGTTAAAATCACATTACGGAGATCATTCCAATGAGCTCCAGAATACCCCTTATCCCTAACCTTTTTGACATTTTTAACTATTTTTATTTTATTTATTTTTTATATTTCAAAAAGTTGATCTACAAGCTCACAACATGCCGATATACATCGGCTATTTGAAAATGTAAAATGTTTTTCAAAATAGTAAAAAGAAAAGGCAAAGAAGTTTATAGCGATAAGGGGTAATGCATGGATAAAGATATAGCTGAGAATCTCAACAAAAGACACCGTTGTCTACATGACAAGAAAGAGACACTGGTGTCTACATATTGACAAGAAAGAGATGGAGGAGAAGGTGGTATAGTCAGCTGGGGCATTAAGGCCACTGTGGCCTCAGGTCATGCCATTGTTTTGAGGGGCACAAGGCCAAACTGAGGCCTCCCTGAAATTCCTGCCCTGTTAATGACACTTTAAATGTTGTCAGAGTGTTTGATCTCTTAACCTTGAGATCATCAAACATCAAAGACAAGAGGTTTGTCATTTCACTGACAGCTGCACTAACCAGTTGTCTAAAGCACCAGGTCCACTAGGGGCAGACATACAGCTGCTTGGTCGGATATGTTAGATTTATACCAAGATCATGGAAGCAATGTCATTGGGATATCCAGGTGTCAATCAACTCTAGACAACCTAGCAGGTACAAGAGGGGGGTGGGGCTAAAAGATGCAGGAAGGTAAACAATCTGACAGTTAGAGAAAGGGATAATAAATATCAGTGTGGATATAGGCTACATTGTATCAGCATGTCTGTGTTTTTGGAGCTGGGTTTCACTCAGTATTTCTACCATAACCAGCTGACATTAATAACTACCAGATGGACTTTGGCTGGAGGAGAAGAGAGTGTGGGAGACATTTCAACAGGTTTCTGAGTGAGTATGGACGCTGTCTGACAACTTCAGCCCTAGAATGGCTATGATGATTGATATCACTTACATTTCACAATGTCACCGACAGAGGAGGGCATACAGTAGGAGTAGTCTATGGCTATACTGTATATGAAATACATACAATAAAGGAATATCACCGCCAATCTAGGACTACAGTGGGACCTTTAACAGTGTTGTGGTGATTTGGATAGTGTGCTAATAGGACCTGCTCCTGCTACCAAAGTTGTGCAGTAGAGGTGATCAGGACTTGTTACTGCACACCAGCATTGGTGGAAAAAGTACTCACATTCTATACTTAAGTAAAAGTATCAATACTGCATTGTAGATGTAGGCTACTCTGTTACAAGTAAAAGTCCGGAATTCAAAATGTACTTGAATAAAAGTATGAAAGTATTGGCATCAAAATATACTTGAAGTATCAAAAGTAAAGTACCAAATGTTTGAAAATAGCTGATCTACAAGCTCACAACGTGTTGCACCGCGACACGTTGTGAGCTTGTAGATCGGCTATTTTCAAATAGCCACCGTAATAAATAGGGCTAAAGTGGTTTTATAATATAAAATGTTTTATAATATTATAAAATAGTATATCTGCAAAGTAACTAGTAAGTTATCAAATAAATGTTGTGGAGTAAAAGTACAATATTTGGATCAGAGATGTAGTGGAGTAGATGTAAAAGTATTGGAAATTGGAAATACTCAAGTAAAGTACAAATACCTCAAAAGTGTACTTAAGTACATTACTTAAAGGGGTACTGTCACCTAAAGGGGTACTGTAACTTTTAAAAAGTCATCTTAAAATATGAGTTAATATTTTTATGATGTCATTGTGGGAATGCGCAATTATAAGCCAATCAAATTAATTGACTGTACTTAGACTACTGTACTGGTCAGCTGTTGTTGGGGGGCGAGGGGCAGATTACACTGTGACAGTTTCACACTGTTTCAGAGTCCACACTGGAGAGAGACCACATGACCTACTGTATCAAACTATTATAATTTAGGGGCGTGTCAGCGGGCCTTTAAAAGTACTTAGCTACTTTACACCACTGCACACCAGAGGATCCAGGTACAGTCAGTCAGTCGGTCAGTCAGTCAGTCAGTCAGTACTGTGTTCTCCAGCTCACCCAAACTCATCTTGTTGGGGTACTGCTTGCTTCGATTGATTGAAGACTTTATTAGAAGTTTGCATAGAAAAAGATACAGTTTCATGACGGTACAGTTCACTGGTACAAGGTCAACTAAAAGGAGATCCTAGGAATTAAAGCACTTGGCTTATTTACACAGGAAACTATTGAAGTATCTCATATAACTTTGAATGACAAACGGAAAGAACACAGTACTATGCAGTAGATATAGTAAAAAAAAAAGTAAATAAAAATAAAATAAACATAAAATAAACAGTGCAAAAAATATATATACAGTAGGTAAATACAAAGAGGGGTCAGGGGAGGCTGGGCTAGGTTTGTTATTGCCAGTTGTGAATGGCTGCTGCCTGTAAGTGGTTTTTCAGGGCGATTTTAAAGGATGCTACGGAACCACACTCCTTTAAGGCCTTCGGTAGGGCATTCCACATTTTGGTTGTATAGCAGAAGAACAAGTTTGCCCCTTTGTTTGAGTTGACTTTGGGTTGAACGTGATCTGTGGCGCTGCCTCTGGTGTTGTAATTGTGGACGTCCTTAAAGGGCCACTTCACCTCTGGGACAACCCTATCTTATTTTATTGTTTGGGACACGATCAACACAATCCTGAGTTATTTTTTGTGTTCAATCTGTGTTTTTAGATATTTTCTCATTTTCAGCATGACTAGTGATGCATTTTGCATCATCAGTGATGCGTTTTGCATCATATGATGCAAAACACATCACTAGTACATGCTGAAATACTAAAATATCTCAAAAAACACAAAAAATAACTTGTGTTGATCGTGTCCCAAACAACAATAAAATAAGGTCAGGTTGTCCCAGAGGTGAAGTTGCCCTTTAATGTTTATAAAGTATTTTGCCAGGTACATGGGTATCTTAGTGGTGTAGTGTATCTTGTACACCAGGGGCCAGTTGCACCACCAGAACGTAAGTTCTGCCTTAAGTTAGGGAGTAAAGTCCTTACTAGAGGCTTAGTAACTACTAGTTAATTTGTAACTAAGTGAGTTACTAACAGGTGTTGCACCACGACTTCTTAAGGCATAACGTAACTAGTAATGCGTAGACTGTTCCTAAAGTAATGTATAGTCGCATAAAATGACGTCATAGCTCCCGAATCCAATGAAAACGAACTGTTTCTAGTAAGGAAATAAAGCTTGTATCGTCTTTTGTCAACAGAGACCTCCGTCTCTCCACTGGCATGTACACAAGTCACTGATATGCGCATCCCTGCGCACTTCCCTGCAAACGGATTGTAGGCTATCACAAATTATATTGGCCTCATACATTTTCCCCCGTTATGAAGTAACGCAGGGCAACGCATATTTGGAGACACAGGGGAAGAGAGCGCACCGTTCAATTCGCTGTTATGCTGTATATGAAGTGGTTTAAAAGTACTCAAATTAATTAAAAAAGTATCAATCCTGCAATATAGAAATACTCTGTTAATAGCAGACACATCGTGAGCTTGTAGATCGGCTATTTTCAAATGGCCGAAATGTATATAGGGCTTAATGTATGTTTTAAACAGATGGGTTGTTTCATTGTTGAATTAATTAAATAGCCGATATAATGCTGTCTGCCACGTTAGTAGTGAAGTTGCTCTACTCCCATAGAGATAGGTTACTTAGTAAGGGCTTAGTGCTGCCCAAAGGCTGGTGTAAATATTTAGTAGTTACTTACAGATACGTTAGAGTGGTGCAACAGCTGAAATTTTAGTAATGCGTAAGTCTCGACTTAGAAGCCATTTACGTTACAACTAGGCTACGTTTGAACTTAGTGTGAGGTGCACCCCGCCCAGGCCCATTGCTCTGTCATCTACTCTGAGCCACCCCACTCTTAACTGGTGAGTAGTGGTGAGGTGAGTCTGATAGGGAAGGTTAAGCGGGACCCTAATTAGATTGTTTTGGGCTGTTTGGAGCTTAGTTTTCAGGGCTTGTGGGGCGTCACGATACCATACGTGGACTCCGTAGTCAAAGAGGGGCTGGATTATTGCACCAGCTATGGTCTTCAGTGTGTTGAAGTTGACTGCAGGCAGCAGTCTATCTAAAGTTTTCAGTTTAAAGGAACTGTGAGCACAGACAATACTTTCAATCAGGATTAAAAACTCCAACAAGCAATCAGGAAACAAGTGTAGTTTGTGAAGCTAACTACAAAAATAAATGTTCCTTTGGACTGGATGTGTCCTTCATGTTAGAATCATTTTTTGAAATGAAAGCAGAATGATTCACTACTTCTTTCTTACATGTATGATGCTGCTTTAATGATGTTATTGTTTTGTTACTATTGGTTGGTTGAAATGTCACTGATAGGCATGTCACAATTATGATATAATTGCCATCATAATTGTCTCCATGTTGCAAAAAATATAGCTATGTATTGTATATCTGATCTATAAGCTCACAATGCAGGGGTTCCGGCAACGCTTTATAGGCCGGGCGGGGCGCCCCCCCAGAAAACCCCTCGCCCGTCCTAGGGTCTAGGGAAAAAAAAGAAGAAAATATCCGGTCGGTGGACTTCAAAACAAAATAAGAACGATTGGTACAAAATGTAAAGTAGCCTATAAACAAGCTCGCCAACGTTTGGTTTAGCTGTGTGATGATGTGAGCTTGTAGATTAGCTATTTTCAAATAGCAGATGTACAGGGTCAAAGTAGCTAAACTGGTTTTGCTACACAATGTTAAATAAATGTGAATAATGATAGCATAATGTAGTTGCATTTTCCTTTTTCACACCATGTTTTGAGGGCAAAAATGATAACTGATTTAATAAAAAAATGGAAATATGTTTTGATTTGTTTCTTATAAGCAACTTATCTCTCTTATTTAACTTCACTTAAAATTTTGAGGGCAAACATAAGAATTAATATAATAAAAATTAATCAAGAAATGCATTTTAATTAAGCAAATTAATTAATTAATTAAGCAAAATTTTCCGGCTCGCGCACAAGCACGCGAGCCTATGCTTCCCCCCCCCTGGTCAAGACTTTTTCCTGCAAATGCATTTGGGTCCCCATCCGGAATCAATGGGGGGAAGTGTACTATTATCACATTTTTGTCTTAGTAATGCGACAAATAAAATAAAAATATATTATTGAACTCAAGTCTCCATGGCGTGAGTAATCAAAGAAAAAAAAAAGTCATTTTGGGGATTAACTACTCCTTTAAACAAATAGCATCTCTCGTACCTAACTGCAACTGTAATACCAATAATGAAAGTAGCTATTTTACTCTTAATAATGAACACAATTTGTAAAATGATATACTGCTATACTGCTAGCTATAGCTGAGACAACAGGAAGAAAAACAGAGCGAACATGTGTGCGAGTGTGCATGCCATCCGATCCGCGACTGGTTGCGGCCCTCATCAAGTCGTCTTTCATCCAATGAGGCCCTCACCCCAAAATGAGTTCGACACCCCTGCTGTAGACAATATGCCTTCCGGTTGGTTCCAAGATTTCTAGCGGAAGTGCTGCGTTTAACGGAAGTTACGTTATGCGGTGCGGGTCTGTTTACATTCACTTAATCACTCTTAATAGGTGTAACATCGCCTGAATCAATGTTTTTGTTTGTATATTGTTTATTGGGAGCACAACCGACAGAGCAGGAGACGTAGACCAGATTTTTTCCTGCTGGGAATACGTTTGCAGGAACACCGCACTGAGAAAAAATACAGCTTCTGGGAAAATTCAGCCCCACCTCCTAGAACGGCCTCTCCCTCATATTGTCACCAGGCTTTTCTTTTCGCAGATGAGTTAGCCTGGCAATGCGAGGCTACTAACACAGTGGTTCTCAACCTGTGGATCAAGACCCCCAGGAGGGTCCCCACATGATTTTGGAGGGGGTAAAAAAAAAAAAACTATACTATAAGAACTGGTCAAACATTGGCCAAATTGTGAAATACTATAAGAAAGAGGCAAACATTTTGAAAATGTCCGATCTACAAGCTCACAATCCCTCGCAGCGTTTTGAGCTTGTCGATCAGCTATTTTCACAATATTTAATATCTGTGGAATAGAGGATGACATTTGACAGGAATTCCCGTGGGTCCCGTGGCATTCCCGCAGGACAGGAGTCAAATTTGTATTAATGCAGGATCGGGACGGGACAGGAATGAAAATCAACAGGAGTGGGCAGGAGCAGGAATCATCCCAGACCAGTTCATCAAATCGCAGAAATAAATTGCACAGGAAAGTGAGGTCTTTGAACTGCGAACATATACATTATATAATAATAAACATGATATCAAATATATGGATATGGATCAAAATAGAAAAACATCTGCGCATTTGTTTTTTATTTTTTTTCGGGAGCGGGATGTGAACGGGAGTGATTTTGACCAGGAGCGGGATGGGACCAGGAGTCATTGTACAGGAGTGGGACAGGACGGGATTTATTTTTTTACTCTGGCCCAGGATTGGGATGGGACAGGATTTTTTCTGCGGGAGTGGGACGGGACAGTATTTGATCCTATAGTTTACTGAGGCACTACACTGTCTCTCTGCATTCCATGTAGGCCTATGTGTTTACCTTGCTTAATGTATGTCACTCTGCATGGAAGAGTGTCTGCTAAATACCTTCATTGTAATGTCACTGATGTAGGTTTTAATCTATTGTTTGATTGGGATGTTATTTATCAGTGGTGTAGCGTTACGGCCCCAGTGCATATGGGACAGATGTTGTTTATATCTGGCTTTGTCCGGGCTCTGAAGCGTGGCCTACATCTGGCCTACATCTTGGCACAAGCGCTCAATGTGTGTTGTACGCCCAGGGTCACATTGGCCAAGCTTTGCGGGACACTTAATGAAATTAACTCATAAATGGCACCACTCACTTCACACTGTGTGCACATGTGCACGTGCGCACATGTGCGCGTGCAGCTCAAGCTTTGCATGCACACTCCCAGTAGGTCAAGGAAGAACCTCTGCCCCAAATTGAGCATCATTTTGTTGTTATCAGACTATTTTACTAAAACAAAGTAAAACCATGGCTGTGAGTGTTCTAGTATAGCAAATGGCAGCAACTGATTATAATTGAATGTGACTTAAAACTTCTTTCAACACAGGCGTACTTTAGAGTTATAAACTGAATCACTCACACAGGGCCGTTCTCCTCCCATTAAGATTTGAGGCCGATTTCAGACCTCCTAAATCAGGGGGGTCCAAACCTTATTCAAATGGGGCCACATTAGAAAATATGTAAACACCAAAGGGCCGACTATATCTCCTGACAAAATGTGCTTTTGGTCGGACCTAGCCCCATATAGAACGGTTACCTCACCCGTCGCTACATACTGTTGTGCTCCGAGACGAGGTCCTATAAAGGTTTCCCCGTGGGGGGGTCAACGCCTCCAACGTTGAGGTAGAAAACACTCTTCCTGAAATTGTATCCACAAAGTAAAGGTAGTTCCGAGCTCCCAGACTGTGATGACCTAACCAGGGTCCATAAAACATGAACCAGGGCACGAACTACCTTTACTTTGTGGATACAATTTCGGGAAGAGTGTTTTCTACCTCAACGTTGGAGGCGTTCGACCCCCCCACGGGGAAACCTTTATAGGACCTCGTCTCGGAGCACAACAGTATGCAGCGACGGGTGAGGTTCTATATGGGGCTAGGTCGGACCATAACAAAGTCAATTTCTTGATTTAACTATTATCATAAATATTTAATATCAATGGTCTTTTGCCACGTGTGTGCTCTGAACAAAACACAAATAACTCGCATTACCAAAAGTAACCAGGTGTGCAAGGTAAAAGAAAATCAACAAAGTAGCCTTTCTTTGACCCCTTCACATTGAGACAGGGAATAAGGAATCCTGAGTAATTATACTATCAAATGTGTCCTTGGATGGACTATAGATATAACTGTCTATAGCTATAGTATCTGATCATTATTCTACTGTTGAAATTAATTGATTATAAATATAACTTTGCATCAGTTAATGACCTTTGTGTTTGACCTTCAGGGTGGATCCATTGTTGAGGGAGGCGATCAAGATCCTGATGCTCAGAACTCCACCTTCTCTACTAGACCACACCATGTTAGTGTTACCAGAGGGTAGGAGTTTAACCCACACACCCACATACAAATACTGTATATCGTAACACCACAAATATTTACCCTAACATCAAAGGGCCATTCACACTATAACTATGACTATATGGTTCACCATTGTATTTTTATAGTGCTCAGTGTGAACTGCCCTTAACGCCACAAAACAACACTAAAACGGGTTCTATATGCCCATATTGTTAATGTTATTTTAATGTTATTAATTAATGTATTATTATTGATTGTTTTCCTGTAATAATTATATCTGCTCTCCTCCCCACAGATACACACACGCACATGCGTGCGCGCGCGCTCACACACACACACACACACACACACACACACACACACACACACACACACACACACAAACACTACTCAATGGAAATCCTTTTGACAGGCGTTTATTAATATACATTTGTGTCAATAAAGAAATTAAATCAAAACCCACCTTGTCGTGTTTTTTGACGACATAGGGTTAGTTAGGTTCATGTTTTTGCTAGTATGATTACAGTATATGTTGTGTCCTATGATATGAGTTTTTTTTTTACTATATATAGAGGGTATGTGCGTGACATCATCATCATACCCGTAAGTTATGCGGGAACGCCTATTGAGCAAAAACTACTTTCTGGCTTTGACAGTCCATACATCCAAACAAAAAGGTCCTATCTGATTGCATTAAACGACGTTAAACAATGTTAAACTCACTTTGACACTCGATTTGCCACTCAATTTGCCATTCACTTTATGCATGCGCATAGCCTTTATTAATGGTTGAGGTGAGGTTTTTATGTTGTAACAAAAACATGGAATGGAAGTGGTTGGAATCTATTTTAAGAGGTTTCAAGTCAAACAGGCAGAATGCTGTCTAGAATCAGTTAAAAAACTGAATGCAGTTGATAACTGTGGCTCAGCTTATAATTGTTCATTAATGTGATATGCTGCATGCCATGAGTGATATTTTTTCATTAACATGATATGCTGCATGCCATGAGTGATATTTTTTCAGTTAAACATTGAAACGTTTGGATGTAGTATGACGCCGCCTGAAACTTTATAGCCATTCATTATTTTAATGTAAAGACCAAAATGTATGTAAAAACCCAAGAGCTAATCTGTTTGATTAGAAAATAACTCTTCTATTTTTGGTAACTTATCAAGTTATTTATATATAAAGGGTAAAAGGTGCATTTATTAGCACCTTTCTCCAATGAGCTTTATGATGGAAAAAAACAGAACACAACATTAAATATGCGAATATTTAAATATATTTATGTTTCTCTTGCTTCGACTTTAAATATGACCTCAAATATTATTTCAGTGTGAAAGACCTGGTGGTGTAGTGGTAAAGTACAGGACTCGTAAGCAGAATGTTGGGGGTTTGAATCCAGACAGTAGCAGCTTTAACTTTTTGTCCATAAGAAGAGTCTAGCCCGCCTCAAGTGGTAGAGGGAGGGGCTTAACATTTTAAGAATTAAAAAAAAAATTGTTTCATTTGCTTTTCCCCTTCTGTCTCCTTTCGTCTCCACCTACTCAACTTGAGCCGTTGCTTTTGGAACCTCGTTAGTGTCGTACATTGTACATTCTGATGCTTACTGTCTTTTACAATCTTTCGGGGGTTTGCATTGGGCCATCTTTCGGGATTTTTCTTTGCACAATTCTCCCTTGAACCATCTTTCGGGTTTTTCCGTACCATCTTTCGGGGTTTTCTTTACACGAATTTGCCTTGTTTCATCTTTCGGGGTTTTCCCTTGGACCATCTTTCGAACTTTACCTTCACCACTGGTGAGGTTTGAACTCGCAGTCTTGGAACTGTCATCTTTCGACATTACCTTCACCACTGGTGAGGTTTGAACTCACAGTCTTGGAACTGTGAGGCATTTTCTTAACCACTGTGCCACGGTGGTTACTTAATCTGTTCTCTTGCACGTTCTTAAGTGAAAGATCAGAGGTAAAGGTACATGAGCCAGGTAAAACTTTGAAAAATCCCTATACTGGGTTTGAACCAGGAACCTGCCGCTTGACAGCACTGTGTCTACTCCACTGCACCACCATGTCTCATGCAGCTTTGGTTATCTTGCACAATTCTAAGTGAAGATTAGTTGAAGTTATAGGAGCCAGCTAAAACTTTGAGTAACATCCTTGACAGATTTGAACTAGTAACCTTCTGGCTACAAGGCGTTCACCTTAACCACTACTCCATGAAGATTTGCACAGGATTTATTCACTTGCACAATCCATTTAAAAAGAGGAAATAAACAACAAATGGTTTTGTTTGTGGTAACGCCGGTTCAAACTTGACCAATACACCTGGTGGCTTTGAACCCTCAACCTTCAGGTGATGAAACCTGTACTTTGACCACTGCTCCACCATGGATGATATTCTTCTGCTCTCTTACAAGTTCTTGATTAACTGATTAGACTAGGGTAAAAGAGGCAGGTAAAACTAAACTAAAGATCCTTGCTGGGATTGAACCAACAACCTTCTGATAATGAGTCCCTTTTCATAACCACTACTCCATCAAGGTTAACTCTTTGTGATACCTCTTGCATGTTTTTCACTAAAATATTAGATAAAGGCGCACAAAATCCAGGTAAAAAGAGGAAATAAAGAAAGAGCAAATAAACAACAAATGGTTTTGTTTGTGGTAATGCCGGTTCTCAAACTTGAAAAATACACCTGGTGGCTTTGAACCCACAACCTTCTGGTGATGAAACCTGTACTTTGACCAGTGCTCCACCATGGGTTATATTTTCTGTTTCTTACAAGTTCTCTATTAACTGATTAGACTAGGGTAAAAGAGGCAGGGAAAACTAAACTAAAAATCCTTGCTGGGATTGAACCAACAGCCTTCTGGCAATGAGTCCCATTTCATAACCTCTACTCCAATCAAGGTTAACTCTTTGTGATACCTCTTGCATGTTTTTCACTAAAATATTAGATAAAGGCGCACAAAATCCAGGTAAAAAGAGGAAATAAAGAAAGAGCAAATAAACAATGGATATAAACCATGGATTATATTCTTCTGCTCTCTTACAAGTTCTTGATTAAAAGATTAGACCAGGGTACTAGTCCATCAAGGTAAACACTTTTCTGGTTCGTTTCTCTACCATATTTTTCACTAAACGATTAGATAAAGGTGCATGAGTAACGTAAAAGATGGCAGCTATCTTTGCTGGGTTTGAACCAAGAACTTTAAAGTTGCAAACTCAATGTCTTAACCACTGCACCAACTGTAGTTGGTACTTATAATGTTCTCTCGTCATATAAGTCATGTCAAATTATTAGAACTACTCTTGCTGGGATTGAACTGGGGACCTCCTGGCAATAAGGCCCATATCATAACCACGACTACTCTATTAACTCATTGAAACTACTCGTGTACGTTTTTAAAGGGGCCCCACCATGCTTATATCAAAATACATATCTTATATAAATATTATAGTTGTATTTAGGTTTTAGCCTAAGTAACCCGTTGGATATTTTAATTTCATGTTATGACTGCCTCTAATTCCAAGCCATTTCAGATACAATACCAAATTGCCCTTGGAATCCATTCAAGCCAATTTTAGTACCACTTTACCTCATGGTTCAAAATAGTTTTGTTGCAACTTCTTGCAAGGAGTTGCATGACATTGGTGTGGTTTGGGCTTTGGCGTTGTTGAAGAGTTCTTATTTGTATGTTATAATAGTTGGGTCGAAAATGGCAGTTCCGTGACCGTAGAGAGCAAAGGTCCGTTTCTCAATGGATTCGTGGAGGGTTATTAAACAAATTTGGCCGGGGTGTCTTTTAAAAAATGGCTGGGAAAATGTTTGACAGCGAGGGTAATTTTCAGTCTCATTCACTTGCTATACACTACACTATAGGCCTAAAGGCAAAAATGACTCCCAAAAAATCTGCTTTAAGTGGGATGTGAGGGGTCAAACTAGGGTTTTTTAATTATTCTGAATCCATTGCAAGCATTGAAATGGCCCCACAATACGATGGTTTAGTGATGAGTCATCAATTTTCACAGTCTCTTAGGGTCTGTTTTTAGCCCAAGGAATGTTTTTCATGTAAAACAAATGCTTACAATGGATTCAGAATAATTAAAAACCCCTAGTTTGACCCCTCGCATCCCACTTAAAGCAGATTTTTTGGGAGTCATTTTTGCCTTTATAGTGTAGTGTATAGCAAGTGAATGAGACTGAAAATTACCCTAGCTGTCAAACATTTTCCCTGCCATTTTAAAAAAGACACCCCGGCCAAATTTGTTTAATAACCCTCCTAGATGACAAATCCATTGAGAAACGGACCTTTGCTCTCCACGGTCACGGAACTGCCATTTTCGACCCAACTATTACCCTTCAATTATTAAACTCAAGGTTGAAAGACTCCGGCAGTGAGTGAACTCCGGGAAGACTGGGATTTGAACATGGAATCTCTGTGCATAGAGCCTGATGATTAGACAACACCATCACTACAATACTTTATTCTATTGGCAACAGGGTGCCACCTTTGAGCTAAAATTGGAACAAGAAGATTGGCATGGTTACTTAATGAGAATCATATAGAGTCAATCCATTCAAGCCAATTCTAGTACCACTTTACCTCATGGTTCCATTACAGTTTACAATTTAGGCATTTAGCAGACGCTTTTAATCCAAAGCGATTTACAATAAGCAGATAACATCACAATAATCAACAAGATAATATGTCAGTACATCATCAACAATATAACAAATGCAAATGGATATCTATCTAGAAAAAACACAAAATAATCAAAGTTCTAAAAAACCTAAAAAAACAAAAACAAATGCTAACTAGCTTCATGGGCCAGGGTACTAAAGTATAATCTGATTTTAATTCCTACTAAAAATCAGATTATACTTTAGTACCCTGGCCTTCATGTATGGTCATTGATTTTTTCTGTATCTCATATTGTTCAGATACGGCCATTTAGAAAATCACAGAAATTAAAGGCAAGGCTTAATTTATGAATGGGGTATTTGGGGGGAGCTGGAAGAGACACTGGGAAGACCAAAAACAAGATCCACTGAGTATATTTTCCAAGTTCAAACTGGAACAACCACAAGCAGAATTATTTGTTGATTCCTTTTTCTTTTCTTTTCTTCTAAAGCAGTGGTTAAGATACAGGGCTTGCAATCAGTATGTTCTTGGTTTGAAACCAGCAAGAACATTTTCCCAACTTTTACCTGGCTCTAAAAAACCCAATCTTTTACCAAGATATCCACATAGACCCTAACCCTCATTCTTTTTTTTCCTTTTAATCGCATGAAATGGAACCATGAGGTAAAGTGGTACTAAAATTGCCTTGAATGGATTGACTCTATGGTTTTCATTGAGGCACCATGTCAATCTTCTCTGTATTGTTCCGATTTTAGCTCAAATGCAGCACCTTTGTTGCCAACAAAGGGCAATATTTATAAAAAATATATATATTTTGAAAAGCATGGTGGGACTCTTTTAAAAACGTACAAGAGTAATTTCATTGAGTAAACCCCAGCATAGATATCTGCCATGTTTTACATTATTTGTGCGCCTTTATCTAATCTTTTAGTGAAAATCATGCAAGAGGAGTTACACAGAGGTAATCTTGATG
Organism: Nannobrachium achirus; assembly: GCF_963921795.1. Lineage (NCBI taxonomy): Eukaryota > Metazoa > Chordata > Actinopteri > Myctophiformes > Myctophidae > Nannobrachium > Nannobrachium achirus. The sequence goes on along the minus strand of NC_137825.1, from coordinate 21,566,897 downwards.
GAGTAGTGGTTATGAAATGGGACTCATTGTCAGAAGGTTGTTGGTTCAATCCCAGCAAGGATCCTTAATTTAATTTTACCTGGCTTCAGGATGTTTGCTGGCTCTAGTAACTTAATCTTTCTTTAAAAACTGCAAAATTTAACTCATCACATGTTAAATTCAGTAGACTAGTGGTTAAGCTGCAGTCCTTACATGTATAGGGTTATGGGTTCAAAACCAGCATGGAATTTTCTCCATCTTTATCTAGTTATTCTACCTTTATCTAAACTTGAAAGAGAACACATTAATAATTCCAGTGGTGCAGTGGTAAGATCCCTGACTGGCAACCCATAGGGTTCTGGTTCAACTCCAGCAAAGGATTTTGTAGCTTTTATCTCACTCTTGCACCTTTATCTGATCTTTTACTGAAAATGTGTAATAGAATAGAACCTGTGCAAATCTTCATGGAGTAGTGGTTAAGGTGAACGCCTTATAGCCTGAAGGTTACTAGTTCAAATCCCGCAAGGATGTTGCTCAAAGTTTTAGCCGGCTCCTATGCCTTCAACTAATCTTCACTTAAAATAGTGCAAGAGAACCATAGCTGTATGAGCCATGGTGGTGCAGTGGAGTAGACACAGTACTGTCAAGCCAAATGTTCCTGGTTCAAACCCAGTATAGGGATTTTTCAAAGTTTTACCTGGCTCTTGTACCTTTACCTCTGATCTTTCACTTAAGAGCGTGCAAGAAAACAGATAAAGTAAGAACCACAGTGGCACAGTGGTTAAGAAAATGCCTCACAGTTCCAAGACTGTCAGTTCAAACCTCACCAGTGGTAAAGGTAAAGTCGAAAGATGACAGTTCCAAGACTGCGAGTTCAAACCTCACCAGTGGTGAAGGTAAAGTTCGAAAGATGGTCCAAGGGAAAATCCCGAAAGATGAAACAAGGCAAAATCGTGTAAAGAAAACCCCGAAAGATGTTATGGAAAAACCCGAAAGATGGTTCAAGGGAGAATTGTGAAATGAAAAATCGCGAAAGATGGTCCAATGCAAACCCCTGAAAGATTGTAAACATCAGAATGTACCATGTGCGACACTAACGAGATTCTGAAAGCAACTACTCAAGTTGAGTAGGCGGAGACAGAGAAGAAGGGGAAAAGCAAACGAAACAAATATTTATTTTTAATTCTTAAAATGTTAAGCCCCTCTGAGGGAGGCGGGCTAGACTCTCTTCCTATGGACAAAAGTTAAAGCTGCTACTGCCTGGATTCAAACCCCCAACATTCTGCTTACAAGTCCTGTGCTTTACCACTACACCACCTGGTCTTTCACACTGAAATAATATTTGAGGTCATATTTAAAGTCGAAGCAAGAGAAACATAAAAATATTCACATATTTAATGTTGTGTTCTGTTTTTTTCCATCATAAAGCTCATTGGAGAAAGGTGCTATATAAATGCACCTTTTACCCTTTATATATAAATAACTTGATAAGTTACCAAAAATAGAAAAGTTATTTTCTAATCAAACAGATTAGCTCTTGGGTTTTTACATACATTTTGTTGAATGCAGTTCGTCCATCACATGGCATGCATCTCCTTCCATTTGTAGCTACTTACAGGAGTTTGGAGTGGTTGTGCTCCATCACACCAGAAATAATTCTCAATCTCATCCATTCGTTTTTACATCGTAATGTGTTTCACATGATGACTCTCCCACCAAATGGTTCATGAAGATTTTGTCTCTGATTGTATCGACTTGCTTGCAGGGGAAATAATTAGAGCAACTTGCTTGCTGGGGAAATAATTAGAGCAACACAAACATGCAATGTTTCTGTCGTTTATTTTGTGTTTCTTTCATTTTACAAAAGGCAACAGTCCATGTCATTAATAATATTCTCATAGAAAAGCTATAGTAAGCAATGTCATACCATGGACAAGGTTTTACAATGCTTGGTGAGGTTTGGGTGGCTCAGTAGTACAATAATTCCTATTATGAGGCAGGTTGTGTATCTAGACAGGCAGAGGAGAGGGTGTATGCACTATATAGTGTTTGACCATGCACTCCTCACTGCAGGGAAACTACACTAAACCGGCGGCTCTCACTGAAAGCCACCGTTTCTGTGAAGCAGCTACACTCAAGCCTGATTCATACTTACAACAAAAATAGCCAATCTACAAGCTTAGAACTTCCTAGCTTGTAGGTCATCTGTTTTGGCTGTTTTCCAGCTCGCAAAAAAGTATGAATCAGGTCGAAATCCTGGGTGTCTCTCCTGGTATTCTCCTGGTATGGTGTGTGACTGTCAGCCTAGAGTGGCCCGCGCTGTCAAGTGTCTTCGTAGGTGCCTGGTGAAGTCCAGCTGAGCTCGAGGCAAGGCCTGGTTCACTATGGATTTAGGCAGCCAACCCTGAAAAAAAAAAAAAAGTCTTTTTTTGGACACCAGGAACATTTGTCTTCTTTCTTTCCTTCTCTTAGATGTGTTGTTTTCTATGTTCTTATAAAATAAAATAGAAAATATTTCTATTATTCTCCACGACTACTGCTATCCTTCATCTTCATTACTCCTACTGTGAAGGATGGAGTTGTATTTTGCTTTCGCCTGTCAGCATCCTGCAGGTAGTACTAGTATTATGTCTTACTGAGCTGTACTTCAAAGAAAATGTCATAAAATAAAAATGTGAGGGGGAAAGATAAGACGACGCCGGGAACTTTATTTATGCAAATGGTGTGACTAAATGGCACAACGTGAAAATGAATGTCAGATAGCTTCAGGCGGCCCAGCAAGCCTTTCGTGTGGAGGTTCCCTAAGAGAATAACATCCATAGACCTGCTTTGTATGAATAGAATAGCTTCACAACAGCCTTACTCTCTGTGTGTCATAATGTAATAGTTTAAAATACGTGTACATCCCTCAAGACCCACGATTTAATCGTTTTAACCTCATCTGAACCACTTTAAAGGGATAGTTCACCCAAAGACGTACTCATTTTCTATCAATTGCACACCCTACTGTATGAAGCCTTGAATGCATGGAGATTTTTAGTTTTTGTCACATTACTAAGCCAATATTTTGATAACTTATAGTCTCCGGGTGGAGACTCGATTGAGTCTCCTACTGAGTCTCCTATTGACCGATGACCCCGGTCATCATTGGCTTAGGAATGTGACAAAAACTAAAAAAGTGTAATTGATAATTGATAAGTATGTTTTTGCGTGAACTATTCTAAAGATAGTTCACTGCCAAGGAAGAAATGCCACTTCACCTTTTTTAAATCAGCCTCATGGTGGCGCTATAACAGGCAGATTCATGTTTTTACCTAGGCCTATTCACGATATTCCTGGCCATTCTATGGAGGCTGCCATTTTCTTTTACAGAGGGTGTGTGCTTAAAAAAACATCTTTTCACTTCCTCCCAAGTAAGGAAGTGACACGGAATTGTCTGTTGCCAGATTTTGCCAAAGAAATAAGCCCAACAGAAGCAACTAGGCTATACTACTTTACATTTACAATTGAAAATAGCAGATCAGCAAGCGCACAAATTGTGAGCTTGTATATTTGCTATTTAAAAAAATATTGAGGGGAAAAAAAGAAATTTGAATATTTTTGAAAGATTTTAACAACATAAATCTGTGTGGAGGTCCCTGGCACCACATATTTTCAGATGGGGGTCTGCAACTGTGGACAAATATGTTACACTGGGGTCCTTGATATGAAAAGATTTGGGAACCACTGGTTTAAAAAATATTAGAAAGTAAGCCCAATAAACAACTACACAAATTGCTTATTATAAGCAGACATGGCAACACCGGTTCATTCAGAGCCAAGAGCCCAGAGCGCCTCTACTGACACTTTAATGCAAGGACACAGGAAACCAAATGATGTTTTTTATTTTCTTTCAGGATGTGAACAGGAAGCCGGGGGCGGGGCCAGGAATAACGTGAATAACTATATCTGACCTGGCAGACACCTGTTCTCGGAAGAGTTTTCTATCGATTACTCACCTCATGGAGACTTGAATTCATGGATTTCTTTAGTTTTTAGTTTTTTGTTTTTGTCGCATTCCTCATAATAATCATTTTGATGCCCCACAGCAGTTCCCTATGGAGACACAAAGTGTTTCCTTCGTGTCTCCATAGGGAACTGCTGTTGGTCATGAAATTACTGTCTTGGGGATGCGACAAAAACTAAAAAAACTAAATCTCTGTGGGGTGAGTATCCCTTTAAGCCCTTTTTATACTCTAGTACATTGTCCCATTGTGAGGCGTTGTGAGTTTGTAGATCTGCTATTTTAAAAATATCATAAAGAAGTTCTAAGCATTTTCAAAATGGTGTGTGTTTTACTATCTGTTCAGGAAAAGAAAAAAATGCTACAGTGTGAAGAAAGAGCCCCACCTTCACATCCATGTTGAGGAGCCACGTGATTCGACTCCTGCCAGGATCCTCTGCCACGGGCTGTATAACAATGCATGTGGGCCCGTCCTCCGCTCTGTTGACACACAAGCACATTGTTTGTCATGCACACACAAGTCAAATCAATAAGCAGACGGTACAGTGGATCCTTGGAATGCTCAAATGGATTCTAGAACATTGCACAGAACACAGCACTCGTTAATACCACCAGTGTTGGGAAGAGTACTGGTGGGGTGTGTAATTGATAGAAAATAGGTAATCTTCTGCGTGAGCTAAGTGTGGGGAATGTGGGGATGGCAGATTTAGCTGTCCAAATGATGACATCCACAATGTATAACATTTATTGTTTATGAGAATGCCAAATTATAACATACCGTATAGGTACCATTTTTCACACGGGAATTGGAAAATGTGTTGCCCTGCTGTCTTTTGAAGCAGTGCTTCTCAAACTGGGGTCCGGGGACCCTGCAGGGATCCTTGAGGCATTATGGGGCCGTAACTATGAGAAGGTAGGGATGGAACCACTGGATAATTTGTCCCAGTTCCATTCTTATACAAGTGAATGATCAGGTCGGGGACCCACAAGCCCAAAAGCTCAAGGAATAAAGTTGAACCTGTGATGTTCTGCCGCACTTTTTATTTCTGTTTTATCTATTAGTTTGGTCATTAAGGTCCACACTCCACAGAATGAGAGGCCTGCTCTGCCGGAAACATCGCGAAAAGAATTATGACCATTTGCATATTCACTAGCCCAAGGAATGTTTTTCATGCAAAACAAATGCTTGCAATGGATTCAGAATCATGAAAACCCTGCAGTTTGGACCTTCACAAGCTACTTAAAGCAGATTTTTTTCTTTTTTTAAATATATTTCTTTTCCTGTGTAATGGAGTCAATGGGACAGTGAATATACAAATGGCCATAACTTTTTTTCGCGATGTTTCCGGCAGAGCAGGCCTCTCATTCTGTGGACCTTAATGACCAAACTAATAGAAAAATCACACCCGTGTGAACTGAGCGGTGGTCGTGGAGGCTGCGCAACAGCAAAACAAATATATATATATTATGTGTGTGTGTGTGTGTGTGTGTGTGTGTGTGTGTGTGGGTGGGTGTCTGGCCTGGCCTGGCCTGAACAACAGCGCCCCTCCCTTAACATGTGTGGTCACAAAAGGTACTACATACAGGCTACATACACCATACAGACAGACACGCATACAGACAGACAGACAGACAGACCCACACACACGGCCACGTATAGGAGCGTTGTGACCACCGCTCAAAAACATAAATATAAAGTGCGGCAGAACATCACAGATCCTCTACCATTTTGAGGGACTGGGTCCCCGGCTAATCTCTCATATGCCAGTGTACATGTACAAATAGCTTGTGGCTAGATTCACTACTTTCAACATAGCTTTCAAGTAGTTCATTCAGCTACCTTTTTTCACCTCGGCAGGGTACATTTTCAATGACACATTTGAATTTTGAATGCAGTCTGTTCGTCCATTACATGTCACCTCCTTCCATTTGTAGCTACTTACATCTGAGTTTGGAGTGGTTTTGCTCCATCACACCAAACGTTTTTACATCGTAATGTGTTTCACACAATGACTCAATGTCGTGATGCACTAATTCCCAACTAATGGTTCAGGAAACCAGGGACGTGCTGGGCCCCTGATTCAGCCCGGGAAAAGGAGTTGGAGAGGCCCTCATTGCGCGCTATAGAGAGAGAGATCTCTCTATAGCGCTGCTGTTACTCAAAGATTTGCCATTTCAGATCATGACAAGTGACAAGCCAGTGGGCCAATTACATGAATTAGGCCTATATTTTGTTGTTGTTGGGTGGAAACCTTGTATGTCCAAAACCGTTTGTTTTGTATTTATCATTTAAAAAATGATTTAAACTAGTGAAAACAGCCGATCTACAAGCACACAACGCCTCGCGGTGCGAGGCGTTGTGTGCTTGTAGATCTGCTGTTTTCACTACTTTTGTGCAAACAGTTTTATTTTTTCCTAATGGCCCGGCCTGGACCGTCCGAGAATGAACCGGCCGTTCGGGAGTTGTCCCGCTTTTCCCAATGGCCAGCACGTCCCTGCAGGAAACACATCATAATATCCTGTGCCCTTATCAGCCAGGTACTCAAATATAAGTGCTTTCGTTCATACAAACATAAAAACACAGAACGGATTGAAATGCATTCCTATTTTCTCAAATTCAAAATCAAAGCCTGTGCACTAAATGGACCCCCTCTCAGAGTCAGGATTTTATAGTGTAGTTATTTATGCAAATGTGTGAATGAATGTCAGATAGCTCCAGGCTAAGCTCTTTCATGTGGAGGTCCCCGAAGAGAATAACATCCAGACACGTGCTTTGTGTGAACAGCTTTATACTCGCTGTGTCATAATGTAATAGTATAAAGACATGTACATTCTTCAAGACCCACGATGTAATTGTTTTAACCTCATCTCAACCCCATTGGAGTCCCTCAGGGCTATGTATCATTTCTGTTTCTTTCAGACTATAGGGTCCCAGAGATAGAACATTATGCAGAATAGGGGTAATTTGGCCTCTCATGCATATCAAACTGAGGGTCTTTGAAAATAAAACATTTGAGAACCCCAGTTTTAAAGCCTAATTTATTCGGGTTAGGGTTAGGATGACTTTATTGCACTCTGCAAATAGCAGAGCTACAAGCACTGCTACTTTCAAGTATGCATGGGGCTTAAAGGAGTAGTTTGCCCCCAAAAACGTACTTATTTTCTATCAATTACACACCCCATGAAGCCTTGAATTCATGGAGATTTTTCTGTTTTTGTCGCATTCCTGAGCCAATACTTTGATGAACATGGCGGGTCATCGAATTGTGGATTAGGAATGCGACAAAAGCTAAACAAATGTTTAATAAAAAGAAAATACGTTTTTGGGGGGTGAACTAGGGGTGCCTTTAAGAGGCAGCTGAAAGCCTTGGATGAAGACTATTTCATACATGCGTGTTTTACAGAGTCTGACTTTTACTTTCATATCGGACTCTATAAAATACGTCTACGTTTTCTTTCACTTCAATTCGCTTTTGACAGCCAGTGGCCGTGAATGAATGTTCACGGCCACAGATGTTCAGCTTCATCTTGAAACCTGAACAGCACAATCTATTACTACTAAAGCCATGAAGATGTTCTCACCTAACGAAGCCCTTCTGAAGTGGGAAGGATTCCAGCTGTGTCGCTGCTCCTCCGAGGTATATGCAGGATTGGTGCTTGCAGCTGTGTCTGACGCTCAAGAAGTCCCTCTGGCCAATCAGATTGCCCGCCGTCTCGGCGGACACCTCGTGTGTGACAATGGTTTCTGGTCCGACGTGCTTGAGCACCTGCAAGGAAAACCGAAAGGCAGGATCCCATTTAGAGGCTGAGAGGCCATCATTGTGAGCTGCAGCAACATATGTCCTATATGGCATTATGATATGCATCTGCACGCAGGCACATGCACACATAGACATCAAAGGGGACTTGAGCACCTGCCCCTTTCCGTTACCGTCTGTAAAAAGTGCCCTCTCCAGACCATGAATGCAGTTTTTACTATGGTGAAAGACATGCAAATGCCCTCTCTCCATGCCATACCTGAAGGCAGCATTCAAAATAATTGCCTTGTCCAAACTCTCCTGATCTTGAATGCAGCATCTTATGTTGAAAGAATTGCCCTCTCTGTGTAGAAATCCATGCCGTTATGCCACATCTCCAGTATTGACTTGATTATGCTTAGTTCAGTGTGGTATCAAGCCCCGAAAATAGCCAACCTCAAAGCTCACAACGCGTCGCAGCGCGACACGTTGTGAGCTTGGAGGTCTGCTATTTTCAATATTTTCACCAAAAGGCCCTTTTAGAGAATTCAGCCCTTGCCTCTCTAACATTCTCTGCACTACCCTGCTATCAGGATCAGGATCCCATTTGATGCTGAGAGTCTAAGGCTATCAGTGTGAGCTGCAGCAATATATGTCCTTTATGGGATTATGTTATGCATCTGCACGTGCTGGGATTTTTCATCGCTGGTTGTATTTTGTGCAGGAAGAGTGGATTGTGAGCCATGCATCCAAACACACTTTGAAGCAGTTGAAGCAGTTAATATCCTTTGTTCATCTCAGCCGTGTCATTTTAGATTTTAATGTTGGCTATTCAAAAATATCAGGTGTACAAGCTCACATATTTGCTATTTTTGAACATTTTAGATTTAAAAAAAATATAATTTAGCTTCTTTTTTTTTTTTTTTACACAAATATTCTCTTCCGGGGGTCCTTCATCACACAAAACATTTTCAGATTGGTTGTCTGCGATCTTTTAAAAAAAAATTGTATATCTGCTATGTTTTGAATAGCTAAAATCTAAAATGACACAAAGATGCTTTCCCGGTTTGAATGGGTAGTAATGGGTAGAACAAAGGTGGTGTTTATGTTTCTGACATTGTAGACACACCCATGTAGTGGAGGAGAAAAAGAAACGCTTTGAGGAAAAGTGTTAGTGTGAATGCATTAGAGTTCCTCATCAACCATGTGCAGGGGCGTCACAAGGGGGAGGAAAGTGGCTCAACAGGAACACAAGTTGACTCTAAGGTCCAAGGCCACGGGATGGGGGTCCACGGCCAAATACATGTAATTTTGGGGGTCCTTGACATTACAAGCTTTGAGAACCCCTGATTTGTAAGAAGGATTTAGAAGACATTTATAGAATCAACATATTCAAAGAAGATTTTTTTCAAAAATAGCAGATCTACAAGCACTGTGATCTTGTATATCTGCGTTCCAGGTCCTAAAGCAGTGGTAGAGTGACGTACGGTGACCAGGGCATGCAGGGTTAATGGACTAAAAGCAGAGGGACGTACGGTGACCAGGGCATGCAGGGTTAATGGACTAAAAGCAGAGTGACGTACGGTGACCAGGGCATGCAGGGTTAATGGACTAAAAGCAGAGTGACGTACGGTGACCAGGGCATGCAGGGTTAATGGACTAAAAGCAGTGGTAGAGTGACGTACGGTGACCAGGGCATGCAGGGTTAATGGACTAAAAGCAGAGTGACGTACGGTGACCAGGGCATGCAGGGTTAATGGACTAAAAGCAGAGTGAAAATATTTTAAGCCAACATTTGCAACTCAAATTTTGCTTCTGGGGGGGTCCCTGGAACTAAATATTTTGAGATGGGGGTCCGTGGCCAAATACACATGAAAATGTTTGAGCACCACTGACATAGAAACATATTTTTTTTCAAAAAACCTTAGAGGGATTTGAAATATTCAAAGATTTTCAAGATTTTTCAAAAATAGCAGATCTACAAGCTCGCAGCGCGGCACTCGGTGGAGGGTTTTTCAATTGTTAAAAAGCACAGGGGCCCCACAGTGAATCCTTGTACCCAGGGCCCAGAATTTGGTGTGACGCCCCTGAGCATGTGCATGCAGCAAGTGCACTCAGCAAGAATCTGAGTGGACTTATGGACATGTTGGGATGCTGCCAGACAACCTTTTCAGGCTGCGAGTGACCCTCCAAAAATAATCATATTTAAACCGAGGTATTAAAAAGGTCTTAGAAGTCCTTGAATTCACTTCACTGTCAACACACTGAAGACCCCCCCACCCCCCCCCCCCCAGGCTGCTCCACCACTGGTCTTACTTTGATACGGTGGATGCTGGGGTTCCACGTGTGCATGTCCTCCACCCTGAGCCAGAGGGCGCCGTAGAGCTCCTCGGGACTGGCGTCGAGCACAGCCTCCAGCCGGAAGACCTTCTTGGATCCTTGCATCACTTTGCTGCGGATGACGTCACCGTTGTCCTGAAAGACCGGATGGAGAAGCAGAGGTTGGTTTGCAGCAAAAATGGTCTCTATAGGTACAAACTGAACGACGAACGGTTTATTAGCATAGATATTGCAAGTGGGCCCCCAAAATAACTGACAAAACACTACGATTTTATTGATAATATAGCTTAACGTAACTAGAAAAAGTGCTCCTCAGAGCACAGGTCTCGGCCAGGTCAGGTAGGTTATTGTGGGCCATCAATGTTCGGAATTCGCCAATCAGGATGGAATATGAAAAATCACTACTGTGGACAAAATGTCTGGTGAAAATGCAGGGCAAAGGTTTTTCCTTGGCCTCTAGGGAGTGTGCATACAATGGGTGCAGTTATAGGTAAAAACACAAATCGGCATGTTATAGCGCCACCATGAGGCTGATTTGAAAAGAATGGTTTCATTTAATGACTATAGAGATGCTGTGTACCGATTTGCGTGATATTTGGACAAAATCTGTCTAGAGTACTGTCAAAAAAATTGTTTTACAAAAATCGGGTTCCTGGTGGCGCTATAACAGGTCCATCTGAAAGATTAGGGACAGAGGTTCTGCTCTGGCATTCAGGGAGTGTGTGTGCACAGTTTCGCTGCAAACGGCCAAACGATGCGGGAGATTATCTGTTTACAGACAGACACACGGATGGACGGACAGACAGACAGGGTGCAAAACTTAATCTCGGCCATGCCTTTCGGCCTGGCGGAGACAAAAATTACAAAGTTACATACTATGCCTTTAAACACTGTGAGCAATCACAAGACAGTTACCTCTACGACTTCGGTCTTCCATCCACTGTCATCACTCAAGATATCCAGGGCTTTCCTCATTGCTTCTTGGCCTTGATTTACGTAGAACAGGTCTTTGTCCTTCAGAGGAACGGGTGTTGCATCCTCTTTTCTGGCTTCTGCGTCAGTATTTATATACAGTATATATTTTATTTAAATACAGTATCAATCATTCAGCAATCAAACCCTCAATAAATGTATATTATTAGACAGTGGTTATCAATGAATAGTTAGGAACCAAATGGACTCTTATAGGCTAGCTCTGTAGCTCAGAGAGTGTGCTAATTAATGGAACCAAATGGACCCATTTGGTAAGGGTCCAACCAAATGGGTCCATTTGGTTCCATTTGCACACTCTCTGTGTCATGGCCATGGGGGTCCGTGGCCTTACTGCATGTAATGCATGAAACGAGGTCTTTACCAGCAGTGTTTGAACGAGGTTGCAGACCCATCATGAACCGCATCCACTCTGCTGAAACCTGCCTGCGTGCCCATGGCTGCCCGTGCGATGATATCTCCTGGCCAATCACAACCACGGCTGTGCGCTGCAGTCCTGTGTGAGAGTGAACCACAAAGGACTTCAATGAGACATGAGTTAAATGAGTCGCCCTTTAAATGAGTCACACTTTAAATGAGTCACACTTTACCTGAACCTGATAACATGTGGTCCCTGTCAAGTGGAAACCTTGTATGTTATTTTAAAAAACATTCTTTTGAGTGAAAATAGCCGATCTACAAGCTCACAGCACGTAGATCTGCTGCTTTCACTATACTTTTGCGCAACACTCTTGTAAGATGAAGAAGGGTGTTCATTTACGGGAAGAAAAATTAAAACATACACAATTGAAACACGGAGTTATGAGGTTTCAATGAACAGCGACAATGTCCAATAACTCTTAGTTACGGTGCATCTAAAATGAGACGAGACATCAATTCCACCTCCAAAGTAGAGGTTATCATCAGTGCAGCTCAACATGATCTACTCACCCCAATGTTTGTTTGTTTTTTACCTGAGGGAGCTTTGGAATAGTGGCACTGGCGTTACATATAAGACAAACACACTTGGAATGGCAAGTAGTGGGGGGAAAAAGTCTTCATCCCATTCTGTATGGAAGTGGTAGGATCTTGGGTACTTTGTAATGCTACTGGTTCTTCAAAACAAAGCATTGCATTGTGGGCGTTGCCTACTTTAGAAGCCAGGAAGGCTCCCCTCATGACAGGCCCTTCTTGATGTCAATCAATCAAGTCACCTTGATTCAAGTGACAGAGCCATGTCGTCTACCTGAACAGATCTAACTTTTGGGCACCCCTGACTTACACAATCGGGGTGGTGGTTATATTTGGTCTCCATGATCTTCTATTTGAGACCCTTAGATCAGGGGTCTTCAAAGTTTTTCAGGCCCAAGGACCCCTTAGCAGAGATAGATATATATACATATTGTATAAAAGCTTTCACATATAGATTTCATAGATTGCTTTATAGACTTCATTGATGGTTTATTCATCCCAATGTATGAATGAATGAACCATTGTAAGCGCTTTGAGTTCGCAACTTGCTTAGAAAAGCGCTATAAAAATGCAATTCATTATTATTATTCTATTAATATGTTGGAATCATGTTAATGTGTGTTTTCAGACAGTTCACCTTTCAAACCCTCAGCTCAATACATAGTCAACTTGACCGTTGGCTCCTTACTTGGTCTACTCTTTTCCCCCTCTATGCCAATCCTCAGAAAATAGCCGATCTACAACCTCACAATACCTTGCGCTGCAAGGCGTTGTGAGCTTGTGGATCTGCTATTTTTGGCAAATGTTCCCCATCACAAACCGATTTGGCGGACCCCCTGTAACTATGAAGGACCTGAGGATCCCCTGACCTTGAGGACCCCCTAAGGGTCCTGGACCCCCTGTTAAAGACCCCTGCCTGAGATCTTATGTCTAGGTTAGACACAACCTTTGACACGATCATGTTTCTGGTTTGACAAAATTCAATTTCTCCCCAGAGCCAGCAGGCAGGCTCTATTGGTAAAAATAGAGCCTCTGTGGTAAATAAAACTCTAAATAAATGTCAGCACTTGTGCTGGAGATCTGGGGTACAACAGGAAAGTTACATAGTGTGGGTTTAAATAAATTATCAATAGGAACAATATAAAATAGATTGCATTAAAAAATTGACTTGAGTAAAAGTATTGGCATCAGAATCTACAAGCACAATGCGTCTTGTTGGCTCAAGTGGTTAATCGTTATCATTATGGTTATTATAACTATTATTAATGCATGTTTTGTATTAGTAATCTACAGTATTAGTATATCTATTGTAGATCTGCAATTTCCTACAGATTTTATACATTTGGAAACATGAAATGGGACATTTCTGCATAATGAGTTTCTACGTAAAATAAATTAATACATTTTGAATTCCAGACTTTTACTTGTAACAATCAAGCCTATTTCTACACTGCAGTATTGATACTTTTACTTAGGCTAAGTAAAACAAATTGAGTAATTCTCCCACCACTGTCTACATCAGTGGTTCTCAAAGAGGATTACAGGGACTCAGTGGGTTCCTTTTGGGGGGGTCTAAATTGACCCAGCTGTAACTCTGACAGCGTACAAATGGAACCAAATGAACCCTTCAGAGGGTTCATCTGGTTCCATTTTGTACACAGTCAGAGTTAAGGGGAGACATTGCAATTTGAAAGTTTGAGAAACACTGGTCTGCATGTTTGTCAATTACCTGTCATGCTCCTCAGGTGTGGGTAGGCTATTCCACAGCAGAGCTTCACAACAGCAGGCAGCATGTTGTCTGACTCTCGGCACACGACAGCAGCCTCTTGGAGCGCAGCGCTCCGCTTTATAAAAGGCCTGTGAAGGACGTCCTGAAAGATAAGAGCCTGGCAGAAAAGATAGCATCTATATTCTGAATTCTTTTCCCCCCTCAGGGCCACTTGTATAAAGCATCACATAAAACAGTGGTTGTGATTGATTGATTGAAGAATTTATTAGAAGTTTGCAATAGAAAAAAGTACAGTTTCATGACAGTACAAATCACTGGTACAAGGTCAACTAAAAGGAGATCCTAGAAAGCCGAGGCTTATTTCCACAGGAACCACACTTTAAGTATCTCATATAACATTGAAAGACAGACGGATAGAACATAGTACTTTATCTAGGATAATATCAGTTTCAAAAGCATAACATCAAATACAAAAGGCAGAATACAAAGAAAAAGGGGGGGGGAGCATGGGGGCTTAGTCTATTTACAAGTCACGGGTAGCTGCTGTCTGAAGGTGACTTTTCATACCAATTTTGAAGGAGGCTAGGGATTTGCTCTCCTTTAGGGCTTGTGGAAGGGCGTTCCACATGTTGATGGTATAGCAGGAGAACGAGTTAGCGCCTTGTTTAGTGTTAAATCTACGCTGATGATGATTAGTGGAGCTGCCTCTGGTGTTATGATCGTGAACATCCTTGACCTTTAAGAAGTAGTTTGTCAGGTACATGGGAATCAAACTTTTTATATATATCTTTTTTTGTTTTATATTCATTATGCCATGGATGGACTCCCATAACTCTGCAAGGGTCCATTTGGTTCCATTTGTACACTCTCAGAGTTAGTCCTTTTTTCTTTTTTTTCCTTTCAACAAGCATAATACAAAACAAAGATGCACATTTAAGTCAAAAGGATGTCACAAGAAAACCCAGAAGCTTATTTCCATTGTGGTCCCATAAATACAGTGCAAAATAAATGTCATGTGGTATTTAGAAAACTCTTCAGGGAGAAAACTTGTACACTGTCTAGAGTTACTGACCTGTAAGGGTCCATTTGGTTCCTTTTGAAGACTCTCAGAGATATTGTCCTGCAAGGGTCCAATGTAGTAGAAATGTATATGACAATGTCAATATGTGCTATTGTGTATCTGTCACTCTTTTCTAATGTTTAAGTTACTTTCCACAAAAAAAGACTGACTCGACAGCAGCAATCCATCCGGACAACTGCCCCATGCTTACTCCTACGTCACCAGTCCATATATGGAAGACTTCTGTAAGAATAGACACTGTCTAGTAGACTCACAGTCAGCTATTCTTGTGACACTATAAGAGGGGACTGCCCTTACAGTACAGGAGGGACACTATGCATGCGTGTCACTCG
Organism: Nannobrachium achirus; assembly: GCF_963921795.1. Classification (NCBI taxonomy): domain Eukaryota; kingdom Metazoa; phylum Chordata; class Actinopteri; order Myctophiformes; family Myctophidae; genus Nannobrachium; species Nannobrachium achirus. The sequence continues at coordinate 21,551,755 of NC_137825.1, read as the reverse complement.
AGAGCTCTCATTCTGTTGTTAAATAAATATATTGTGTAAATATTCACTCTACCTTGTGGAAATTCAATTTTATACTATAGTGAGGTTTAAATTAATCTATTTGGTTCCTTTAGCCTACCCTAAGAGTTACGACCTGTAAGAGTACATTTGGTTCCTAACTATCAATCATTTCGCTGGGGACACCCTGGAACGCCCAGGGGAACGGTGGACATAAAAGAGAACAGATGATAGGATGGAGAAAAGGGACTAATTGAAAGTGAACGTGATGGTTTTACCCATGTGCAGGTGTAATTAAAACAGCATAGCCTATAGGATCAATCAAACTTTCGTAACTTTTGATGTAAATGCCATCGCACGAGAACAAGAACATAAAAAAATCGAACCTCTGTTCGAAGTGGAGCTGTGTGTGTGTGTGTGTGTGTGTGTGTGTGTGTGTGTGTGTGTGTGTGTGTGTGTGTGTGTGTGTATTGCAGTTGAAAACAGCGCCCCTCCCTTAACATGTGTGGTCATAAAAGGTACTTCACCACATTCTTGAGGCTACATACGGACCCACATAGACGGGGCTACATACGGACCCACATAGACGGATACACACACTGCCACGTATAGGGAGCTCCACACAGCTCCAAAAATAATGAGACACTCAGGAAAAGCATGTTTGATCTAAATGTATCATCCGAGAGAATGTTCTTGTGCCCCTGGGCAGGGGGGGAAAGGGGGGGGGGGGGGGAAAGGGGGGGGGGGGTGTCATGGGGGGGGGGGGGGGGGGGGGTGTCATGTGATGAGGAGCGTGTAACAGTTTACAGCATTCCAGACTGTTTGTCTGCTATCGTCTCTGTAACTGTTATTGTTTTTATGTGACGCTTTAGTTTACATTAGGCCTATTCCAGACTGTTTGTCTGTAACCATCTCTGTGCATAACTGCACTTCCAGTGTTCAGAAGGTGGCATACAGTAATCAGTTTCCTGTTCCAGTTCATTTTAACATCATTTCATTTGATCGGTGTGGGAGCAGTAAACACTCATGATGACACTTTCACAGACAAGTTTCCAGTTAAAACAGGAAATGGGGATGCCTCTGTTTGCCACCTTCTGGAAACTGGAACTGCAGTTATGCATGGAGCTTCCAGAATTTGCAGGAGCGGCCTCTCATGAAACGCCATATCTCAATGTCCAATCAAGCCCAAAATGTATCACATGCTGAGGGCCTCTCTATAGAGCACACTTCCAAAAGGGCTTTCACCTCTAACCATATAGGGGTCCTGGGTGCTTTCTTGAGTTTTGGCGGCTGGTAAATGGTAAATGGTGCATTTATATAACGCCTTTATCCAAGGCTCTTTACATAGATTGTGCATTACATTCACCCATGCACACACATTCATACACCGATGGCAGAGGAAACCATGCAGGGCAGGGTTAGCTCACCGGGAGCAACTAGGGGTTCAGAGTCTTGATCAAGGACTCTTCGATACTAACTCTGGGGGAGCCCGGATTCGAACTGGGAACCCTTCAGGAACAATCTGTGTTCTAACGACGGTTTCTCTACCCCTGAGCCACTGCCGCCGCGAAACCACGTCTTAAGTTGCAAAACCATGCTCTAAACCACAACTTGAAGTCGGGGCAACCACACACTTTACAATTTCTCAAAATGTTATATTTTTTGTTACTTTCATATACTGACTGATCAGATAGGCTGCTGTGCTTTGTCTGAATGCTCCGACTACTTTATTATTATTGTTTTTATTTGGACAGACATGCGTGTGACATTGTCATCTTTGGCATTCCTGGCCTGATTTGTGGTCCCAGTCTGGCCTTGTAACAAACATGATTGACGCAAGCCATATTAACAATCAGCACGCTTTTATCGTGGTTCGTCCGGGGGCCCCACGGCCCACGAGCCGCCCCGTGTGCATTTGCATACACACACGTACGCACACACACGACGCAGGGGTTGAGGCAACCGAGGGCATTCCACAGATTTCTGGCCATTTCTGCCTCGCTGGTCAGAACCCTGAAATGTGACCGTGAGGCAGAGAAAGATGACGCCAGTTTTCACTCTAGAGGGCGGCCCTGGGGGCCCTCACACCGATAGAGATAAGCCAGGTGGAGATAATGTACAGCTAGCTGGACCGCTTGCAGAGTGTGGATCACAGACCTTTTTCTTTAACCCATTAAGGCTAAAGAATTGTTTTATGCTTTAGCTATTGAAAAATAGCAGATATACAAGCTCTCAGCGTGGCACCGAGTGCCGCGCTGCGAGCTTGTAGATCTGCTATTTTTGAAAAGTCGCGAAAATGTGTGCAAATCTTTGAATATAATGCATTTTTAAAGCGAACATTTGTAACTAACATTTTGCTTCTGGTGGTCCCTGGAACTAAATATTTTGAGATGGGGGTCCGTGGCCAAATACATATCATTTTGGGGGTCCTTCACCATGAAAAGGTTTGAGCACCACTGACATAGAAACATAGTTTTTTTCAGAAACACCTAGGATTTAGGAGACATTTTGTAGAGTGAAATTTGTACAATATTGCTTATTAAGTGAATTGACAGATGACTTATTTTGCCAAGTGTACTTCAAGGACTTCTTGCCAATCTAATCCTCTCTGTAACAAAAGCCAAGTGAGTTTCCAGTTGCATAGCTATGGTCTCTGTCACGTGGAAACCTCATGTCCAAAACTGTCACTTTTCAGATAAGAGGTTTCTGCCCGACTGCAGCGCCAAAAAAAAACCTGTTGAAAAGGTACCCCAAGTTGCTTTACATAAAAAGACTAATGAGCCGTCATTGTGTTTGAAAAAAGGTCTCGGGCAATCAGAATGATCCTCCTGCTCAGCTTTCCACTTAACCCCCCATAGTGCCCTTGTTCCTGACCACGTGTGCGTACCTACTGTACCTACTGTAGCCTAGGGTGGAATTCTGTAAGGTCAAGGTGTGATGATTATGTTTCCTATGATTGCATCTCACAGTAGGCTATACGTCTCTCCCACTGTATATGTACCGTGACTACCATGCTGCCTCTGGCAACTGAATTTCCCCCGTTAAGAATGTTCTTTCTTTCTATCCATCCATCATCCATCCATCCATGGCATGTCATTACAGACGAACATTCTGCAAAAATAGGCAAACATCTGGCAAAAATACCAGATCTACGCAGTGCATTGTGAACTTGAGGATTGGCTATTTTCGTTTGACTGTTTTCGGTCATTCTGCCTATGCTATACAATGAGACAGTGAAGGATTTGTGCCGGTTTCTCTCTAAAAGACAGCACTTACATTGATAGAGATAATGTAAGGTTAGTGGGAGGTGCAGAATGGAGGTGCAGGTGGATTCATCACACAATAAATCAATTTTCATGCCACTCATGTGCCAAGTGCACTCCAAGGACTTCTGCCAATCAAGTCCTCTCTGCAAAAGAACATGGATCTTATAATTTCATTAGGTAACTTGAAAGTGACTTTCAAGTTGGGTAAGAAAAAAAAGACAGCTGTCTTCCATAAACACACATACTATGTAGCAGACTGCATTTCTGTAATAACAGCTAAATACTAATCTCTACTGTATTTCGACTATAGCAGCCAGCAAGGTAACATACAGCTATAACTGCAGGGATATTTCACTTTCAAATAAAACAAATATTAAAACAATGAAAAAATCACAGCCCCCTCAAGCATTAGAATGTCCTTCTAGGGAGCCGTGATTTTGGCATACCTTTGGGTCGTTGTCGACGCACATGCCGAGGTTGAAGTCGGCCGGTGGCGGTTGGAGGGTTCTCAAGATACAGTAGCACAGGCCTGGACTGACAGAGATTTCACACATTTATAGTTGTATTATTATTACCCTTTGTTTACCGAAGATAGGTTTGCTGCATGAGCATAAATGATCTTTTTCTGCGATTCAGTAGCCTACTTCCTACATTCGGTACATTTTGATGACACTTTACTCAAGTAAGTTTTGATTACCGGACTGGTAGGCTACTTGTAAGTTGTGACAGTGTCAGTGTCAGTTGTGTGACTTGTGACAGACTTGTGACAGTGACAGAGTCAGTTGCGGTACACCACCACTGCAGAGTTTAGAATACGATTGCCGTTCCAGACGAAATCGACTTTTGACTCCTTTCTCAACCCCCCAACAGGCTAAGAGCTAAGACACAAGGAGCTGTCGATATCTTTAAAGGTCAGTCATAATGAATGTCAGGTATTATAGGCCTAATCTTGTTCGGCTCTATACTTAACTACCCAGGCGTCCCCTATAATCTGCCCATGTCATTTCTTGTACTGAATTTTCGGATCAACAGCAGAGCTCACAACGCACCCGTTGTGAGATTGTAGATCAGAATTTATTTGCCAACTAGATTTGATGTAGAGCGTTGTTTTTCAACCCTACCCTCCTTTTCTCGATCAGGGCTCACTTGGCAGCTTACCCTCCTTTTCTCGATCAGGGCTCAGCTTACCCTCCTTTTCTCGATCAGGGCTCACTTGGCAGAGCATGTTATGATCAGATCAGATCGGGTGAGCATTTTCACTATCGATTGTGTTCCCCAGGTTTGAACCCTTTTTGTGCTTATCCCGAACAAGTTCGGCTTTTTTTCAATCCAAAACAATATTTTTTTTGCTATTTTACTTACCCTGAGCTGCTTGTAGAGATGTGGGTGGTCCTGGCTCGTCCTACGCTTTCCAACGAGTGATTCTAGATGGTCCGACGATTTATTCTATTGAAAATGGTTAAGAATAAAGTTTAGAGCCCCCCCAAAAAAACTCAATCTATACTGTCGGCGGCGCGACGTATTCCGGGGTGCCTATCCCGATCTAGTCCGGGATATTTAATAAAATGAATTAATTAATCGGAGGCCTCAACGAAGCCCCGGTCTAATTTTCCATCCATGCCCGGGGCCGCGATTCTGTTTACATCGGCCCGCAATCGGGCAACGCCGCCGCACCGCGCCGCCCACTCCAATACAAACTCACATCTTTAGAGACCTTTTTCTCTGAACTGTGTTCCCAGTGCAGCGACAAAGTTTTTTTGCGGCTAAAATAGCTTCAGATCGGACTTCTAAAAAATAAAGAAGCTAATAGCTAACTGTTAGCTAACTTCCTCCGGTCTTCATCCATAACAGTGGTTGCAGTGAAATCCCAAGCCACTACTGCCTGTGTCGACGGAAGTTAGAGCGAAGGCCTATACAGAAATGTCTGGCACTCTAGCGGCACCTTGTGGCACCTGGCATTAAATCAGTTAAAAGAATATGTCACCATGACTGTATTTTTGTTTTAAAATACAGTCATTAGAAAATAATATATTAACATTATCAATAAAGTCCAGGTGTGTTGAGATCGATATTCCATCCTGATTGGCTAAGATTGGCTTCTAAAGTTTGCTCTGTTTTGAACAAAATGCCTCAAATCATGAATGCAGCGTCCGGTTGCCGTGAAAGACCAAAGAAGACATAACACCCTTTTCACATTGGCCTAGTATAGCGCCATCAGGAGGCCAAGGAAGAGCACTGCTTCTATTTTATTATTCTTTTACTCCACTACAATTATTTGACAACTTGAATTACTATACTTTATAGATATTGATTATTATTTATGAAACGGGACATTCTGTATAACGAGTAGGACTAGCCTTTCTACACTTGGTACTTTAAGTACATTTTCCAAACAATACTTTTGTACTTTTACTAAAGTAAATTTAGAATTCTGGACCTTTACTTTTAACTTAACGACTTTTACTCAAGTCAAGAATGTGAGTAGGCCTACTACTTTTTCCACCACTGCTGTACAGAGCCCTTTGGGACCCTGGTCAAGGAAATGATAAGTGTGCATTATGTAATCTCGGGGGTCAATTCGCTGCATTTGACATTGGTGATAATATCAGCTTTGGTTGTGTGTGGTTTGACTCGCTGTGCTAAGAGTTTCTGTTTTCAGTACTGTTATTCTTTCAGAAGTATTACAACCAGGGGCGTCACAAGGGGTAGGAAAGTGGGACTGGGTTACTAGGGCCCAGGGTGGTGGAGGGGCCTTAATTATTTTATACTTTAGCTATTGAAAAATAGCAGATATACAAGCTCACAGCGCGGCACCGAGTGCCGCGCTGCGAGCTTGTAGATCTGCTATTTTTGAAAAGTTGTGAAAATGTGTGCAAATCTTTGAATATATGTATTTTTTAAGCGAACATTTGTAAGTCAAATTTTGCTTCTGGGGGGGTCCCTGGAACTAAATATTTTGAGATGGGGGTCCGTGGCCAAATACATATCATTTGGGGGTCCTTCACATGAAAAGGTTTGAGCTCCACTGACATCGAAACATAGATTTTTCAAAAAAAAACCTTAGAAGGATTTGAAATATTCAAAGATTTTCATGATAGCTTGTATATCTGCTATTTTTCAATAGTTAAAGCACAGGGGCCCCGCAGTGAATCCTTGTACCCGGGGCCCAGAATTTGGTGCGACACCCCTGATTACAACAAAAATGAAAGAGCGTAATCTAAAAGCAGGCCTATACGTGCTGCTGCAGGCATGCAGCACATTTCAGCGTGGAATTCCATGTTACCTCGTCGTTATCTCGTTAACGTTCTAATTCACATAAATACAAACAATAATATGCATGCTGCCGCGTAAGCAGAATGATAAGGCTCTCTCTCTTTCTTTTCGTTTTGAGACAACTTCCAAAACTCCCAAACTTTTAATTACTAGAACACTTTCAAAGCAACCTGATCGACCGCGAGTGCTGTGCAGAATAATTAAACGACAGTGCAAACTAAAATGGAATACAAAAAGAAAAGAAAACAGCGATACATAGAAATATAGCCAGCCACAGACATGCACTCAGAGTTGAAGGCCAATGAGTCTTAAATGATTAAATGATTTAAATGCCTCCAGTGACTGTGCACGACAAATATGAAGGGGGGGAGCTGTTCCGTAGCCTGGGGGCAGTCGCAGCAAACGGCTCATCACATAATTTTTCATTATTTATATATTTTTTATCTGACAGCAGCCTGTGCCTCCTCCAGCCTCCCTCGCGGTGCCTCTCGGCTAGCAGCGCTGGCTGACATCCAGACAACAACTGCCTCTTATCAACATGAAGCAACAGGTGGCCTCGGGAGGGGGGTTAAGGGCACGAGCATCTTCACCTGTTGACCATGCCGTTGCTTTTTATTGGGCGCTGCTATCCGCTCCAATACTCGACTTAGTTTGTAAAAGTGGGACTGAGTTACCAGGGCCCAAGGTTATTTTATGCTAGCTATTTTTGAAAAGTCGAGAAAATTAATGTGTGCAAATCTTTGAATATATGTATTTTTTAAGCGAACATTTGTACTCAAATTTTGCTTCTGGGGGGTCCCTGGAATTCAATATTTTGAGAATTTTGGGGGTCCTTCACATGAAGAAGTATGAGCACCACTGACATAGAAACTTAGGTTTTTCAAAAAACCTTAGGATTTGAAATATTCAAAGACTTGCACAAAAATAGCAGATCTACAAGCTTGCAGCCTGTGAGCTTGTACATCTGCTATTTTTCAATTGTCTAAATTGGTTAAACCCCCTCCCCCTATGAAGAACATTCATGGGAGGCCCGCAGTGAATCCTTGTACCCAGGGCCCAGAATTTGGTGCGACGCCCCTGTGTATGTCCATGTGGATAGGGGCAACAGTGCTGGAGATAAGAGTAGGGCCAAAAGTGTGAGGTGACGTGACGAACAGATGGAGGGACAGACAGCTGGTGGAGGTTTTTATAGTAACTGCGACCTGACGGTCGCAATAATACATGTTATTGGACTTTATTACCCGGCTTGTTTGAATGCTTGATTCTGATTGGTCAATCGCTGAAATCAGAGGTCTGATATTCCCTGATAACAGACCGCTCTGCTCTATAACAGACCGCTGCTAACCAAAGACTCAGAACACCTGCTGCAGTCAAGCTACACTGCGTGAATCTTGTGCTGTATCCAACATGTCAGCCATGTAAACAAACACACAGCGACATTTAGAACTAAACGTTGCTCTCAAGAATGTTTTTAAAAATATTTTAAGTGAGAAATAGACAATATAGTATCAGAAAAGGGATTCTATTTGATCAGCACTTTGTTTTCCAAGGCGACCGTGTTGCGCTGGGGGGACGCCCAGCGCAACACTTGTGGAATACATTCAGCCATCTGTAAACAAGGAAATACTTTGTTTTGTTTTTGGTTTTGAGTCAAATTATTAATTTTATTTAGTAGCCGGGGTAATAAGTGATTGTCGATACATAACATCCCTTCAGCCTGATAACTCCCCTCGGCTGTGCCTCGGGGAGTTATCAGGCAGTCGGTCTGTTATGTATCGACAATCACTGCGGAGCCATTCATTATCCCTTACCTATTGCACGGCTTGGTTGAATGCTTCAGTTGTTATTTCTTGATAATGACTGCTCAGCTCAATAACAGTCTAATCAATTAAAGGTTCCCTGAGCCCCTGGCTGCGCTGCTTGCTTGAATTTTATGCTGTATCCAACATGACAGCCATGTAAACAAACACACAATGTCATTGACAACTAAACGTTGCTCTCAAGAATGTTTTTGAAAACATTCGAAGCAAGAACTAGACGATAAAGTAACTGAAAATTGATTTCATTGTTAACATAACTGTTTTCCGAGGCGAACGTGCTGCGCTGGGCAGACGGCCAGTTCAACATTTTGACTTGGACTAATCTTTTATGATTAATGAATCAATGTTTTCGGATTTGGCACTGATATTAAGATTATTTTATGCAAACACTGCATTTAGTGCATTTTGTTTTGATGTATAATGTGTATTGTTTTGCCTCATCATCACAAAGCTTAGATCTGAACAAGAAAGATAAGGAGTCATCTCCCGTCTTATTGCTATCTGTATCTGAACTGATTTTGATATGGCTATAGGCTATACATACAGTAACAACCTTTTTTTCCTTCTTCTTCTTTAGAAATATTTTCCAATATGTAATAATTAGACTCAGAGCAATAACCCACCTATTGTATCTCCCAGGCACCCTCCCCAGTCAGAGTTAGGAGTTTGAATGAATGTAAAATTATGTGAAGGATGTAATTTGCATATAGATGTGAGTGGACTTAATTTAACTGACAAAAAAAGAAAGAAACGTGTGCCAGTGTGCCAGTGATCACCCTCACCTGTGCCAATGTTGGCTCCTGTGCCTAAGGTAAGCTTGCCCTACCCCTGTGTTACAGTATTATGCAATCGCTGAGAATCAGCTAAATCATTTTTTTAAAGAAGTGATACACTTTTGCCCAGCTTAAGGACATCTGTTAAATAAGGTTAAATACTGTCAATGGTCACAAAGTTATGGCCAGTGTAGCGCCCCTGTGTTTGCAATTCATGGACCCTCTCACAGCACAGCAGGAAAGGGCCCTGGATGGATGGAGTCTACACAAGAACATTACGAATGGCACAAGGTGTCACATGGATGGATCACATCAGAAAGATGGTCATCCACGGGTCACAGGGCAGGGCACTGTGTCAGCCACTCGGAACTAGAGGCAAGAAAACTGACACTGTGGGAACCCAGGGCAAAGCCAGGAAAAAGCAAAACGCGCACTACATACGTAGACGCACTGCGGCGCGACAGATTAGCGAACAACACTGTAGAGCTCAAGACCCTGATGTTCGATAGGAGAGTGTGGAGGGCAGCGATTCAGCAGTTAGACCAACTTGCATCGCATTCCTGCATTTTATTTTTATCTTGGAGATACTATTCTCATTGCCAGACCCCTGAACAAGTTTGGTGTGGATTGGAGCAAAGGTGCGCCTCAACAACAACCGATCTACAAGCTCCTAGCGCGTGGCATTGCAACGTGTTAGGAGCTTGTAGATCAGCTATTTTCACTAAACTTCTCTTTTGGGTCTTGAGCTAAAAGGTTTGGAAACCACTGATCTAATAGGCAAATATTTCAGATTTTATTTGCTTATTTTATTTGTAGGACAAGTGTGGCTCAATGTTTATTTGAGTGCATGCCCTCGTCAAAACAATCTAGTGACACAGACACTAAATGTAGCTCAAATAATGACGTCTAAATAATGACAGAAACCCTTTTAGATCACCTGATAGCATCTGTTTATGTCAATCAACAGCTACAAAAACAAACTCAAGAGCATGCATGTGGAAAACCACCAATTGAAGTATTAAAAGGACTACACCATGATTTCTTTTTCCTGTTTTTTGGTCTTCCCAGTGTCTCTTCCAGCCCAAGAAAATTAAAACCCAATTCATTAACTCTAAACCTTTTTTTTGCCTGATTTTCTGAATGGGAGTGTCTAAACGGTACTCTTTTGAAATTCTGCCCCATTCTATGTCACAGGGGGCTCATTTTCTATTGGGCCCACTCAAGAAGGAGGCGGTACTTTTTGGGAGGCTGTATTCTATTGAGACTATATATGAGGTGGAACCATGAGGTAAAGTGGTGCTAAAATTGGAACGATACAGAGAAGATTGCGATTGACTCTACATGGTTCTCATTGTGGTTCTCTAATATTCTCTGTATCGTTCCAATTTTAACCCAAAGACAGCGCCCCGTTGCCAACAGAGGGAATTTTGGTATTGCATCTGAAACAGCTTGGAATTAGAGACAGACAGAACATGAAATGTCATTATGCGAGTGGTTGTTTAGGCTAAAATCTGTATAAAACCGTATAATGGACCAATATTTGTATAAAATATATATTTTGAAAAGCATGGTGTGGCCCCTTTAATCACACGCCGTACACATGCTGTAATAAGGGAGTGTAAATACTGCAGCACGGCGATAAGGAGGCCTAGGGGGAACTGTCATCCCGCTGGAGGGGAACATCTTGTGGGTGATGAGGAGCTTGGGGAAGGACTTTAAGGACTTCAGCCTCTCCAATCCTCTCTGCAAGAGAAGGCTCGCGTCAGAAGTGCACACAGAACATTGTATAACACACTTATACAAAGGGACTCGGGCAGGGGCATCACAAGGGGGGAGAAAAGTGGGACTGGGTTACTAGGGCCCAAGGTGGAGAGGCCTTAAAGTTATACCATGTAACTTTTTTTATAAAACAAATCTTAAAATTGTCCTAACTGTTAAATCGCTAAAGTTTTAGAACCCCCACTCCGTTATTTTCAGCTTCTGAAGCCTTCTCTTTATATGTTTTCTACTTAGCTGTGACAGGGGCGGGATTTCCCGGCAAAATTACGTCATCACACTACCGGCCAATCACAGCGAGGGTTATAAACTGCCGGCCAATCACAGCGCATCTTGAAGTGGGGTCGCCATATTTGTAGTCGCCCGTGTGTCTATACTCAAAAGGTAATCTCGCCTACCAGGCAGGGTGAAATAGTCCGTTTCTCCGGAATGCCTGAACGCACAGGAACCAGGGACCCCTCTAAAGATAGCTCTCGGCGAGGTGGAGGCAGACGCGGGGGTGTGAAGGTACGAAAAACGTCCGAAAGACGCGGACGCGACCGCGGTTTGCTAACTGTGGTGGTGTGTGGTAGTTGAGCATCTTACACAGTATAGCTTTAATTATTTTATACTTTAGCTATTGAAAAATAGCAGATGTACTGTACAAGCTCACAGCGCGGCGCCGAGTGCTCGTAGATCTGCTATTTTTGAAAAGTCATGAAAATATATGTATTTTTTAAGAGAACATTTGACATAGAAACAGTTTTTTTTTTTCAAAAAATCTCACAAGGATTTGAAATATTCAAAGAATTTTCATGTTTTTTTCAAAAATAGCAGATCTACAAGCTCGCAGAGAACTTGTATATCTGCAATTTTTCAATAGTTACAAAATAATGCGTAATAATGCGTTCCCAGTCTAAATGGGTTAAACCCCCTCCCCCTATGAAGAACATTCATGGGGGGCCCACAGTGAATCCTTGTACCCAGGGCCCAGAATTTGGTGCGACACCCCTGGACTCAGGATCGGTTCTGGTAACAACTCTTCCTATCATTTGTATCCCTACTTAAAACCTATAAAAATCGAGCCAGTCTTCTTTAACAGTATATGCCCGTACACTACTGAAGATACATTGATTGTTCATGTGCATAGACTGGGCTCAGAGAACCAATAAACATAAATAAACCAGGGGTCTTCAACAGGGGGTCTGGGACCGCTAAGGAGGGGGGGGGGGGGGGGGGGGGGCGCCAAATCTTTGTTTGATAGTTGTTGTTTTTTTTGTTTTGTTTTTTTACATTAACCACTAGAATCCCTATTCTGAGGGGAACATTAGCCGAAAATAGCAGATCTACAAGCTTGTAGACTGTCTATTTTCTGCAAAGAGGTCTGGTGAAACGTAAATAAAGAGCAAACCAGTTCCATGTTTAATGCATACTGAGGTGGTGCAAGTGAATTTCCCTCATAATCAATAAATGCCTATTTATCCATCTATGTCCTGTCTTTTTCTTTCCGTCTTCATAGTAAAGAATTACATATAATAGCCCACATTGACAACCCATAAGGCATGCACTACTGACAGTCAAGGGGGAAAACATGAATCAATACAGTAAATGTCCTTTCACTGATTTGTTTGCCTCACCCAGAAAAGCAACGTTAAAAAAGGTCCTTTTCAAAGGGCATTGATCCCTGTCAGAGCAAGACTGTTTCATCTGAGTGCCTTTATGTTGTTAAACAAACGTGAGAGGACATAAGTGTGTGGAATAGAAGGACAAAGAACAAATAAAGATGACCTAACTTGTGCTTCTCAAAGTGGGGTCCAGGGCAGGGGTGTCGCACCAAATTCTGGGCCCTGGGTACAAGGATTCACTGCAGGCCCCCATGAATGTTCTTCATAGGGGGAGGGGGTTTAACCCATTTAGACTGGGAACGCATCATCACGCATTATTTTGTGCTTTAACTGTTGAAAAATAGCAGATATACTGTACAATCTCAAAGCGTGGCACCAAGTGCCGTGCTGCGATATTCAGTTCCAGGTACCTCCAGAAGCAAAATTTGAGTTACAAATGTCCGCTTAAAAAAGACATATACCTATTCAAAGATTTGCACACATTTTCACGACTTTTCAAAAGTAGCAGATATACAATCTCACAGCGCGGCACTCGGTGCTGCACTGTGAGCTTGCATATCTGCTATTTTTCAATAGCTAAAGTATAAAATAATTAAGGTCCCTCCACCTTGGGCCCTAGTAACTCACTTTTACCCGCCCCTGGTCCAGGGACCTTCAGATTCCTTGCGGGGGTTCTAAATGGACCCTTACAGGTCGGTAACTTTGAGAGTGTATAAATGGAACCAAATGGATATATAAGGGTAAATTTGTTTCCATGTATAAACTCTCAGAGTTCTGGGAGTCCTTGGAATTAGAAAGTTTGAGAACCACTGCATTAGAGAGTTGAAAGAAAACAGAGAGTCTTTGATGTCCAATAGCACCACCTGCCTGGGCTTCATTAGAGACTAATGAGCATGCATCAAAGCCCAATGTACCTGAATGAAATAACTTGGGTGAAATAAACAAAACTAAAGTTAATTCATGTGCAACAAGCATTAGAGAATTTCAGTACCTGGTTTGTCTTCGCAGGAAGACTTGTGCGTTCTGCCAGAGCTGTAATAAAGTAAGCAAAGCGGGTGAGAGAATGTTAGAGAGGCAGGAGTGAAACTTCTAAAAGGGCCTTTGGGGTGAATATTTACCTTCCTGAAGGATCCCTGAGGAAGTTTTGTGACCGAAACGTTGCATAACCAGTAAGACTCCCTAATCGGGAGATAAGCGACCGTGGCCAAAAGTTTGTTTTACCAATTATCAAGACATACGGGCAGTTGACCGTTTGCCATGGTTACTCATTGAAGTTGAATCTCCATATATGGAGATAACCTACGCATCACACTAAATCTGACCTCACCAGCCCATATTTGGGCATGAGCAACTTATGTCTCCATATATGGAGATATGATGACATCACACAGTCCTCAGCCGATGATGTGGCGTGATGTCATACAATACACAAACGAGCCCTACAGTATGGGGCTGTTAAGTATGACATCATTTTGTAGGCAGAGGAGAATTTCTGCCCCCAGTTTCCGTGAATCCTTTTACTATTTTTACTATTTACACATTTTTCTTCTCTTTGTTGTTGAAAGGAAAGTGTTAGAATTATACTTTAGTCGTTATTTTTGTCTCGGATCTGTTGAAATAGCGAGGGACAGAAAATGCTCTGGGGGCAGAGTTCTCCTCTGCCTACAAAATGATGTCACAGCTTAAAAGCCCCATAAAGGGGCAATTCTTGCCAGGAAAGAAGCATTTCTTCGACTCAGACCTTATCGCCAGGGTTGGCTTATAGCAGCTGTCGGTAGGACCATATATGGATTCTGTTAGTGTGGATCTCCTAACAGGGCATCATCTGGGATACCATCCCTTTTATGCCCATATATGGAGATCCCTAACAGAATCCCTTTCATGCCCATATATGGAGATCCCTAACAGAATCCCTTTTATGCCCATATATGGAGATCCCTAACAGCATCCCTTTTATGCCCATATATGGAGATCACTAACAGTTAACAGAATCCCTTTTATGCCCATATATGGAGATCCCTAACAGAATCCCTTTTATGCCCATATATGGAGATCCCTAACAGAATCCCTTTTATGCCCATATATGGAGATCCCTAACAGAATCCCTTTTATGCCCATATATGGAGATCCCTAACAGAGAATCCCTTTTATGCCCATATATGGAGATCCCTAACAGAATCCCTTGTATGCCCATATATGGAGATCCCTAACAGAATCCCTTTTATGCCCATATATGGAGATCCCTAACAGAATCCCTTTTATGCCCATATATTATGGAGAAATCCCTGCTCTGAGTATCTGACATCAGTGTGATGTCACCTGTTTATGCCCATATATGGAGATCCCTGCTCTGCGTATCTGGTTGCTATGGTAAACAGTTGGTTGCTAGGGTAAAAAAAACATGGTTGCTATGGTAAACAGTTGGTTGCTAGGGTAAACAGTTGGTTGCTAGGGTAAAACCATGGTTGCTAAGGTGGTTGCTAACGTACACTAACAAACCAGCAACAACAGACTGTTGCCACAGCAACGTACACAAAGGTTTGTGTACACATGTGGTGTGATGTCATACTGATGCGGAGATATGAGCAGGGCAAAGGTGTGACGTGTGACGTGTGACGTGTGACGGACGGACGGACGGCCGGTGGAGGTTTTCATAGTAAACTGCTCCCTAACGGTCGCAATAACAAATGTGTTCTTTTTGTGAGTGTAGATATGGTGTGCGGGTCATTATGTACATTCTGTGCATTTTTTTGAATTGTTATTATTTCAAAACGTTAAAAAAAGAGGGGAAAAATCCCCAAGATTTTCATGAATAAAATAAAATGTACAGATGTTTTTAAGTTAATTTCATTAAAGAAAAATCAAAAGAAATCCCTAAATTAGAAAACAAATGATTAAGAATTAGGCCTAGTGAAAACAGCCGATCGACAAACTCACAACGCGGTGCAAAGCAACGCGTTGTGTGCTCGCAGATTTGCTGTTTTCACTAAGTTTGGGGCCTGGGCAAACGTCTAATTTCTCTTTTTGGTCTCGAGCTGAAAAGTTTTAGGAACCACTGCTCTACTACTCTCTGACCTTGTGCTCTGTGCTTTCCTCCATGGCCGCTGACCACACGCAGGACCCCGCGCCAGCAGAGATGACGTGCACGGATGGAACGCTTGAAGATCCCCAAAGTCCTGCTCGTGGCCTGAGGCCTTGATGTCCTCCACAGCCTGCTGGATCATCCCCATCACCAGCTCTTTCTCTACGGAGGAGGAGTACGCCGTGGAAGGAGAATTCATCTCGTGAAGGTTGCTACTGTATAATTCAGTCTGTTTATGTAAGCATGGTACGTTGTATGCCATGTGACATGTAGCATGGCTTATTATGGCAGTGGTTCTCAACCTGTGGGTCAAATGTGTGTGTGTGTGTGTGTGTGTGTGTGTGTGTGTGTGTGTGTGTACAGTATGTGCCTGTCTGTCTGTCTGTCTGTCTGTCTGTCTGTCTATCTTTCTTGTAGTATTTTACCTCTTGGTCCTGAAAGTAGAAGCCAGCGCTGGACCAGAGACAAAGAATCTGTCTGCAGGATCTGACACAGCAGCTCCAGTACCTGACAGGGAAAACAGGGAAACCACATCAACTCTGTATCCTTGTTATCGGGTAGAAAGGCTTGTATGATGATGATGATGATGATGATGATGATGATGATGATGATAGACCCACATGAGGTCACAGGAGGTCAAATACTGATGACATGATATGGGAAAACACTTGGAAAACTTACGTCATCAGTATTTGATACCATGGAAAGACACACGGTCATAGACACAAAGCCACATATTGAAGCGGTTACGTGTCGTTCTATCGATCTGCGTGAGCTTGCAGATCTGCTATTTTCACTACTTTCGTGGAAGTAGGTGTCGCATTGAAGTAGGGATTTATGAAAAACATAAAAGGTTGAAATATGGAGACGGCTATGAGCCTTCTGCCCGACAGCGATGATATGCACGACACACAGGTAAATAGAGGGTATGCGCATGACATCATCATCATACCTGGAAGTTATGCGGGAACACCTAAAGTAAGTAGTAAAAAAAAACTACTTTCTGGCCTTGACAGCCCATACATCCAAACAGAAATGTCCTCGATTTGCCATTCACTTTACAGTATGTACTGTACTCTATTCCACACTGACTGCAGGAGGATCAGCAAGCCTCCATTAATACTTTATTTGTTTTTAAATCAATTGTTCTGTCCTTTAACCACATTTTGGACACCTGCAGCCATTGTTGAAGAATCTTTGAAAAGTTTCACATACCATCATGCTCAAAGCAGGCATGTCAGGCTGGGGCAATGTGGTGAAATACTTATCACAATATATAACGTACAAATACTGTAGTAGCAAACCTTTAAAACCCCATCTAAACCAGCCCTCAGACCTGTACCGATAGAATAAAAACACATACAGTACATAAACAAAATGAAAAGACAAAAACAAAGGGCGGAGGAGGAAATACTAAGGAGAAATATTATGGGGGTTACATTATCGCCTTGCATATTTTTCACGGCTGTAAGGCAAGGCTGTCAGATTGTATACAATGTCCTTATAGAATATCTTATGTCATCTTATTTGAAAGCATAATTATCCTCTTTGATCCACTTCAAAAGAATCTGTTGGCCATGGCGACTGATTCTCGATGCATCCAGAGGCCTCGATCTCGATGTATTCAAAAGACATCCATTACTTTGTTCAAAAGGGCCTCACATCACTTTAATTAACTCTGAAATTGATCAGTGTGTTTGGACTGGAGAGGTTGTTGGAGATTTCTTTTTGATATTCCATTTGGCTGACGTAATTCGAGAGATGCATTTTGATTTATTAAGAGACTTGACTTCATCTAGAAATGTTATTTCAACCCTGAATTAACATGGAAACATCAATTAGTTGAGTCAAAAATGGCAGTTCCGTGACCACGAGAGCAAAGGTCCGTTTCTCAATGGATTTGTCATCTGGGAGGGTTATTAAACAAATTTGGCCGGGGTGTCTTTTTTAAAATGGCGGGGAAAATGTAATTTTCAGTCTCATTCACTTACTATACACTACACTATAAAGGAAAAAATGACTCCCAAAATATCTGCTTTAAGTGGGATGTGAGGGGTCAAACTAGGGGTTTTTAATTATTCTGAATCCATTGCAAGCATTTGTTTTGCACGAAAAATATTCCTTGGGCAAGAAATGGACACACAAAACGATGGTTTAGTGATGAGTCATCAATTTTCACAGTCTTTTGGGGTCCGTTTTTAGCCCAAGGAATGTTTTTCATGCAAAACAAATGCTTGCAATGGATTCAGAATAATTAAAAACCCATAGTTTGACCTCTCACATCCCACTTAAAGCAGATTTTTTTGTTACGGTGTAGTGTATAGCAATTAAGTGAATGAGACTGAAAATTACCCTAGCTGTCAAACATTTTCCCCGCCATTTAAAAAAATACACCCCGGCCAGATTTGTTTAATAACCCACCTAGATGACAAATCCATTGAGAAACGGACCTTTGCTCTCCACGGTCACGGAACTGCCATTTTTGACCCAACTTTCACAAGGGACTGAAGAGGAAAGGGAGCCTAAGATCTTTTTGACAAAGATACCCAGAGACAATTCCATAACCTGAAACTTTCCACAACCCGTCAAGTTCTGTGTTGTCGTTTATGCTTCAACCAGAACCAGGGAGGGGGTGCGTGTTATTGTTCCGACACGCATTACTCCGACGGTGCGTTCGTCCGACCGTCCCCAATACTAACCCTATCTCTAACCCTAACCGCACGCGTAGCAACGTAGTCAGAGTAATGAGACATCGGACGGATGTGTGCCACTGCCCCCCCCCCCCCCAGGGAGTACTAAAAACAAGTGAAAAATAGCTGATTTCTCTGTAAAATGTTCACAGCGCGTTGCATTGTATCATTAGTCAGACTATTGTTCTTGTCCATTTTTATTCCACCTAGAGTAACCCTTTGTTCTGTAACCTTTTCTGTAACCCCAAAAGTCCATTGAGTTCAGTGGACGTTTTCTGTAACCTTTTCTGTAACCCCAAAACCCCATTGAGATCAATGTCTGCTTTTCTGATTGGACAATGACACAGGATTGGTCAAGCTTCACGTGACATCGCAATATGTAATATAAATGGTAAGCACAGCCAAGCCCCCAGAACGGCTTGTAAAATGTAAATATTGAAGCTACCAAAATACCAAAGCTGGAACTGCAGGCGGGGTGAAAAATACATGCACGAGCAAAAGAGCGCACCGCTGGGGTCTACCATGGGATTCAATGGACGTTGTTCGACGTTCGTGACGTAACAAAATTTGGCACATCCAGATGTGCCAAATTCCCCCACAATGCACCTGGATTCTGCTACTTCCGCATGCTTCAAAACGCCACTGAGCAACTTGCATTGAAATAAATAGCTGGGGCAAGGCTATCCGCTCTCTATTATATATATAATATAATATATATATATATATATAATAGTAATACTGTATATACTCTATGAGCACAGCGGATTCCTCGTGACTCGAGTCAGTGCAACTACTTGCAATTTCCCAGAATTACACCTTTCTAGTTTACCATGAGTTCCTGGTCGTAGAGGGGTTGTGGATAACACAGTATAATTTACCATGAGTTCCTGGTCGTAGAGGGGTTGTGGATAACCCAGGCGCTGAGAGTGAGATGGCCTCTGGTAAGCCTTGGTAGACGGAGGGAGGATTCGTCCAGTCTGAGTCGAGTACTGGGTCTTTCTCTGAGCACCAAGTCCTTCCTCGGGCTGCTCCTCCTGCAGGCAACATGCACAGAGGTACACACGTGTTACAATATTATGGCCTGAAGCGCATGCTATGGAATAATTCTTTGTTGAAAACAGAACTTCAATTCTACTGTGTGAAGGAGAAATATCTGGGGGTGAGATTTTGAGATGGTGGTTTTTCCTTGAAAAAGTTTGAGAACTACAGTACTGATATGGCCTCAGGTCAAGAAAACAACTTAAAAGTGGCCCTTTAATGGGTTGAGACGTACTCTAGGAACATGGACAAAGTTTGAATGTACTGGTGCTTCAGTGAAATAGAAGAAAAGAATAGATTTTTCTGTAAAATGTTCTGTAACCCCAAAGGTCCAGAGATTCTTGCCTACATACAGTAACTTACCGGTACACATTTTATGAATTTAAAACACTTACACATTTTCTGTCCTTCTTCGCTTGAGAAGACAGGCTGACTTTTGCAGCTAGTTCTTTCAGCTCGTCCTTCCAGGCTTCTGAGAGAAGAACTATCGAAAGAAAATGTGAAGAATAATTCAAATTCTTTTGCAGCTACAATAGTTCATTTAGAGGTTACTATTTCAGCTTGTCCTTCCAGGCATGTGACTGAGAGAAGGAGTATTGAATAAATGTGAAAAATAAGTAAAGTTTTTCAGTATTGTATTTGCCACTGGGACGTACGTATACCTGAAGTACCAACCTAAACTATACCTGATCTATACTCAGTAGTAGACATAGCCGAGTAATAGCCGATCTTGTATAGCTACTACGCTTGTTATTTTCAAATAAAAGAGTATATCTAAATCTATTGAACGAAGGAAATAAAGTTTAGTGGAGTAAGAAGTACAATCTTTGCAATATTGAAAATATGGGTCCTTGTGGGGGTTCCAGGGGGTCCCCAGCCAAATGTGTTAATACAGTATCACTTCACAATCATTTACACTTTGGCTATATAAAAAATAGCAGATATACAAGCTCACAGCGTGTCACTTTGTGCCACGCTGTGAGCTTGCACATCTGGCATTTTTTTACATTTTTGAAAAAGTATTGGAAAATTTGAATAATTATTATTTTAGAAAAAAAAAATTACACAAATCTTCTCTTCTGGGGGGTCTGTGGCACAAAACCAGGTGTGGACTGGGCATCTGGCATACCGGGTATATGCCCGGTGGGCTGACTATACAAGTGGGCCTGTGATTATGTATTCTTTTATTTTTTTGCCACCATGTTAGGATAGTTACAATAATGTTTGGGCGGGACTAAGTGGAGACGCCGGCCAATCCTTCAGTAGCACCGGCCCACAGATCAGAGAGACATCACATGATTGGCCCACTGGCTTGTCTATCATCTGAATACTGGCCTAGTAGCCCAATCACAGGCTACTATGTGGCCCAGGAGTTTCCCCTGAACATATAAGCCTAAAACGCGTTTTGGGTTTGTAGATTTTCTACAGTATGTCGGTTGGGTTTGCGCCAGTTGTGGTGGGCCAGTCTGGGCCAAGATGCCAGAGACAAATTTGTGTCCCAGTCCAGCCCTGCCCACAAATGGGTCCCGACCTTCTTATAACTCTATGGTCCAGACATTCGTCACAGGAGGGAGGGGAAGTGGGACTGAGTTACTAGGGCCCAAGGTGGAGGGGCCTTAATTATTTTATACTTTAGCTATTGAAAGATAGCAGATATTCAAGCTTGCAGCGCAACGAAGCTTGCAGCGCAACACTCGGTATGCTATTTTTCAATAGTTAAAGCACAAAATAATGCGTAATAATGTGTTCCCAGTCTAAATGGGTTAAACCCCTTCCACCTATGAAGAACATTCATGGGGGGCCCGCAGTGAATCCTTGTACCCCGGCCCAGAATGTGGTGCGACACCCCTGGTGGTACCGTACTGTACCTGCTCTGTCGTTACGGTCTCTTGCCAGTGGAAGAGCAGGAGGCGCGGCCGCGGCTGTGCTGAACACTTGGCTCCTGATGAGAGGATGAGGAAACAGGGCTGAGGTGACGCACCAGTCATCCTTCACCATGCACACCGGACTGCCATTGAGACCTGCAACACAATAAATTGGAGTTTTCAGATATTTAACCACTTGAACCGTCAATACATAATAAACTTGACCTTTCCGCTATGTACTTAGTGAAAGACGAGCACTAAGAGTTGAGACATTACATTTTTTATAACACAGTTCTATTGTGAAAATAGCTCACAACTGTGAGCATGTAGATCGTCTATTTTTTACAATTTGACCAATATTTAATTTGTCATTTCAGAGGTATTAAAAAGTCCTCAAATTGTCCACGTTAGAAATGTGCAGATACCCTTTAAATCTACACTTAAACTTGTTTACTATTGAGTGAGAAAACAATGTTGCACATTAAGTTAATCATCTGGGGACTACTGCACACACCCACGCTCTACCATGTGTTGTTGTTGTATCTCAGCTAGATCAGCAAGGTCGACAACTTCACAAAGTGGGCAACAACATACATAATATGTTGTTTGTGTAAGAAAATACAAAATTACCTATTTGGGTTGCATCCTAGAGGCTAATCTTTCCAGTGAAAAAATAACTACTAAGGTAATCAAAAAAATCAACCAACAAACTTGTTTCTTACAGCGGATGACCCCGCTGGTTGGGAAAAATACATTGAGGACTAACAGGAGCACTCAATGATCCCCACTTTGGGCTAAGTACGCCCAGGTCCCGAAGATGTGGGACCTCAGTTGCCTCCGGAGCCCGAGGGCTCTGGAGTTCAGGGGTGTTGGCAAGTAGTACACCCACGTCCCGAAGATGTGGGACCTCAGTTGCCTCCGGAGCCCGAGGGCTCTGGAGGTCAGTGGCATCGGCTAGTAGTACGCCCAGGTCCCGAAGATGTGGGACCTCAGTTGCCTCTGGAGCCCGGGGACTCTGGAGGTCAGAGGTGTCGGCAAGCAGTACACCCAGGTCCCGAAGATGTGGGATCTCAGTTCCCTTAGGAGCCCGAGGGCTCTGGAGGTCAGTGGCGTCGGCTAGTAGTAGCAGAGGCAAATATTGTGCTTTAACTCAACTAAAATTATTTGAAAACTTGAGTTACTAGTTACTTTGTTGATTTTGATTAGTATTACAAAACACACCTTAACCACTTCAAACCTATACATTGCTTGCGGCCATTTGAAAATAGCCCATCTACAATGCGTTGATGATTTGCATACAATTTGAAAACTTGTTAAATGGGACATTCTCTGCATATCGAGTACTTTCTACTTTTGTTACTTTAAGTACGTTTTGGTACCAGTACCAATAATAAAGTTTGAATTCCGGACTTTTGGGTAAAAACAACTAAAAAATGTTGCCAGCCTGATGCTGCGTCTGATTGGTCAGAAGTTAAATGTGATATATTTTCCACCCGATTCTGCCTGCAGCGAACACAATGAGTACGGTTTGTAAGAGCCTGCTAGCTGAGGAGGTTGGACGTATGCCTTCGCCTTGTACGGAACACGATGTGTTCATGGTCCTTAGGAGGATTAGAGTAATCCTCCTAAGGACCATGTGTTCATGAAGAATGTAGGAGGGTTAGGAAGAAAACATGTGAATATCCAGGTAATACTGCCAGATATTGATTTTTTTCACTGTGTAACAGGGAAAAAACAGCACACCACCAAGTGCCAACTCAGGTCCATTTTACTAAGTATAGAGGGTCTAAGTGGATTAGTTATCTGAGAGATGCTTCTGTTTTAGACTTGGTGGTGACTCTGCATTGTCTAATGTGCCATTAGCTTGTGCTGTTCCCCATATGTACTATCAAGGGACAGGGATCTCCATATATGGGCATAAAACGGACAAGGACGTAATTCATTTGCAAGTGTGATGCGAATGCCCATATATGGGCATGTTCTGACATCACATTGTCGACTCTATATGGGCATAAAATATATGGGCATAAAAGGGACATCAAGCCAGAGCTTGATCTATCTATTTCTCATGGTATACTGGTACCTTCGGTCGCAATGAAAGTGCCACGCTGTTCTCCTACAAGCCTACCTATACATGCATGACTCCCAAATCTGCTGAATGATCACACATGACAGCGTGTCTGGCCACTCTCCACTGGCTCCCTGTCTGTTTTACAATTAATTTTAAGATTTCATGGTTTGTTTTTCAAATCGTTAAATGGTTTGCCGTCTCATTACCTCCCCCATGTTTACACACACACACACACACACACACACACGCAGGACATTGTTATGACGATCATTAGACTCAGAGCAATAATCCTCCCTTCTCCCAGACTCCCTCCCCAGTCAGAGTTCAGAATTTTAATGAATGTTGAATTATGTGCAGGATGTAATTTGCTGTAAATTATGCGACTTCATTTAATTGACCACGTTTAAAACAATATTTGGTTTTAAAATACAAATCCTCTGTGTCGCACTTCTGCCAGTGTGCCAGCCCATCACCCTCCCCTGTGCCAAAGTTGGGACCCGTGCCTAAGGTTGTCTACGCCTGCTCTATGCCTTTATATTGCCTGTTGTTACGTCTTGTGTGTGTGTGTGTGCGTGCGTGTGTGCGTGCGTGCGTGCGTGCGTGTGTGTGTGCACACACGTGTGCGCGCGTGTGTGTGTGTGTTTTCTCTCCTCAGTTCCTGCTGCCCCCCCCCCCTCCTGTGAGAGAGCTGCAGAGTTGATTGAGCACAGCAGTGTTCAGTGCAGTGAACTCATCAGGACCGGAAGAGGAGAACAGAGAAAAGGATCGTAGAGACAGCTATTTGTGGGCGATACTTCTATTAATCTATTTGCAAAGAAAATGTGTTTATAGTATCTATGTTTGGCACAACCGAGTTTGATCTCAAATAGTAGTGTTTGTTGTGTGTGTGCATCGCATCGGTATTCGGTGAACTAGCTGTCTCTTTTCAAGGGATTGTGTTGTGTGTGTTTTATGAATACATTATTTATTTTGCAAATGTTGTCTTGAATCCAGTCCTTTCAACATGATAACGGACGAAGGTCATCGGCATCGACCCAATAAATAGATGGTCAGACAGACAGAAAAGTACAACCAAGTACATTCACATACATTCTTTTTGGTAGGATCCTATTTAAGCAATTTTATAAACTTTGCTTTATACAAAAAAAAAATATCTCCCTTTCAGAACATAACCGAGGACACAAAATGTAAATTTTGTTTTTGTTACAATTTGTGAGAGCTGTGAGGTTTAGAAATGAAAGCTATCCCTCTGGCTACTGTCACCAGTGCTCGGACTGGCTTTAATTTTTCTATGGCTCTAAGCTGATAAATATTGCCCGTCACAACAATACAGTCTTGTTTGTTATGATTCAAAGTAGTGTCCAAGATAACGGTCCCCTTTGAGTAAACAATGAACAGTTTCTAAAATAAATACAATATTTAAGGTGCTTTTAATTATTATTCTTTTAGTTATAGAGGGCAATTAATAACATAATGCTTTAAGGCGTATTAACCAAGGTCTCAAACCATGCTCACATTAAGTTGCTGCCCATTGTGGCCCAGTATTGCAAGTAAAACGATATCATTTTGTCAAAGTTGTATTATTGTTGTTACATTGTTGCATTGTAATGCATTTGAAAGTGAAAGTGAAGACTGATTTGAAAATAGTCCCTGTTATAAGCCTATATGATTATAGTAAATTTACCCCCATTGATTCTGAATGGGGACCCAAATGCATGGGCCTGGATGGGGACCCAAATAAAAGGCCCTGGATGGGGACCCAAATGCATTTGGGTGAGAATCAAATTTACTTAAATTTGATTCTGACCTGGGGGGTCAATGGGGGTCAATGGGGGTAGATTTACTATAATCAATTTTTTGTCTTAGGAATGCGACGAATACAAAAACATATTATTGAACTCAAGTCTCCATGGCATAATCAATAGAAAAAATGTTCCCAAAACTTCTACAGCTATAGAAAGAAGTGTGGTATAAGTGCGCCATTTCCTCCCATTTTTAGACACCTGACCTGAAATTTTCTGTTGTCTATTCCTGCCTCAGTCAAAAGTGTCATGTTTCAAATTCGCATAAAATAGTAAAGTTGGGATAGTTACTGAAACAAGATATAGCCCTGATTTTAGCAACCGTTCATTGGACAGGCAGTTAATTTCACAACCGAATTGAAGGTTTTGCAGTTCACTTAAGGGCATAGGGTCTATGCGTAGCATAATACTGAGGACTTTAGTGTGCATAGACTGATTAGGATTGTAGGGCGTGTTTGAAAGGTGAAACATTCACTGCAATCCTTGAATCCCAATCAGTCTATGCACTGTAAAATCTTCAGTATTAATGCAATGCAGGGAGTAAATGGTTGCACTCTCACACAGAGGCTTTTACTGTGGTCTTAAGGCGAGTCCCTATTGCCATGTAAGGTGACCCTTTGATTAGGCTCTCCTAGACTCTAGTAATAGTGAGCTACATGATTGAAACTTGACCATCCATCAGCAATAATTGTAAAATAACGTCACATAGCGGTTCTGGCTACTGGATCTTGGCAATCATGAGTCAGTCAAGGAGCAAAAAAAACATGAACATCTCAGCAGGCTTAATCACTCAAGACATCTTTTTCACTGAATGGTTTCCAAGATTGCTTCAGTCTGAATGGACAGGCGTAAGAAATGATTGTCTGAAGAATGAGAGGGGTTATTTCAGGCAATTCCCATTTAACAGACAATACTGCGTGACATTCAACAAGTCTCTTATATATTTTTTTCACTGCTAAACCCGCTAAACCCCTACTGTTTGGTCCTTGTGAAGGGTGTAGACAACCACGAGTCACCAGTCACTCCTTTTCACCTGACATGTGCAGAAGAACTAAGCTCTACTCTCTGCCTAGCTCTACTCTCCTAACACTGCTGCATCAGTACATCAGTGTGCCTATTGCCTACTGTATGTCCTAGGAATGCTTTTTACATTCCAAAATAACTTTTTTAGATTTTTGATTTTAACAAGCATTCTGATAAGCACACAACACCTCGCGGTGCGAGGCGTTGTGTGCTTGTAGATCGGCTATTTTCACTAGTTTCAATCATTGTTAAAATGATGAATACAAAACGGTTTTGGACATACAAGGTTTCCACCCGACAACAATGATATGTAAAGTGTCGTAAGACAAATTGTTTTGATTTGGCACTATAATAAAAATGTTATTGAAATTTAATTCATTGGCATAAGCGGTCAATAGAGGCATCGTGGAGGAATCAAACCCGTCTCTATGGTGGGCAGAAACCTGACCAGTGTGCCACCCATACACCCCCTATCACACAGCTATGACCGACTACTGGCAAAAAAAGGCCCTGGCAAATGGCAGTCATGATGAGTCAAGGAGTCAAAACAAAACTTGACATCTCTGCTGTCCCAATGGACAGACAAGGAGTGTCTAAAACAATACAGACAAACCAATGTCTGACCCTGAACAATGAGAGAAAGAGAGAGATAAAGAGAGGTCAATTGAAGCCATTGTCATTCAGCAGGCAATTATATTGCAGAACTTTATTCAACATGTCTCTTACAGTAAAAACAATAAGAAAGCCAGGTGCTCACCGGAGATTACAATAGTAAAAAAAAGGTTGTAAGTGGTGCTCTTGGATCAACGGGATCAATGCATAAAAAAGAGAAAGAGCCGATCCAGGCACTCAGGGTTAAAAGGAGGAATAAGCCTTTATTGCATTAAAAAGGCAAATGCCAATATGTTTCGAGATAAACGGTCATCATCAGGGCAAGGAACAAAAAATGTCTCTTACAGTATTTCATTTTGTACTCACTCACAGCGTCATTATTAATATTAACCCATTAAGACCTGAGGCCGATTGTATGTATGTCTTCTTAATCCTAACAGTTTTCTGAAAAATGTTAATCTTATTGGTGTTGCTCTAACTTTTTCATGTCAAGGACCCTAATAATTTATATAGAATGTAGCTATATATACTGTATATGCTTTCCCGGTTTTAACAGGTTCAATGCATGACCACAGGTCATCTTACCTTGGAAGTGTCTGACTCTGTGGGGATGAGGGTTGTGCCGAGAGAAGAAGGAGTGGTGGCTGAGGGCACCGAAGCGGGCACTGCTTCTGCTCATCATCCTGGTCATTTCACTGGTGAATGGCACTGGACTGCCATGGCTGGCCGTGGTGCCCTTCTCTCTGGTGGTCCTTTGAGAATCTGGGCCATGTGCCGACACTGTCCACATGTCAGGGCAGGAAAACAAGTGTCCAGAATTAATCTGAAAGGGTGAAACACGTTGTGAATAATGCAACCAGATGTCCCTTTTTGACTTTGTATCACAGAATGGCAATTTGGGATGGGAATGGAATGGAAAATCGACAAGTTTAGTAGCCTATAATCCTGTAGAATCAACAAGAAAAAGCAAGACGTCCGGGAAAGACAAGTACTAGATACTGGTACAAAGTTACTTTTTCAGTACACAAGTATATTTATAAAAGTTGATGAACAGGATTGGCAGGGTGAAAGCTAATCTATAAAGAAAACAATTTAAAGAAACACTTTAAAGAGCCACTGTACCTCAGTCAACAGCCTCCTGCTTAAACCTGCCCGTGCCTATATGTAGTGTTTCCCATGTTGCTAAGGAACCTGCACTCAACAAGACAAAAATACAATCCCCTCACAATGGACGACTTTACAAGTTAATTTCTATGCTGCTTCCCTCCGTCAATACCAATTACACACTGGGCTGTGAATAGTGTGTCTTATATAAATGTATTGGCAGGCATCTGTGTATATTGTACATAATTGGCCACCTGGTGCCAAAAGCACAATTTTAGCTTGTTTACCATTGAATATCTTAATATGTTGGAGTGGCCTACAAAGCTAAAGTGCAGTACAGTTACTGTAGCTACGTTTTTAATTTGGACCCAGTGATACTGTATACAGTACCATTAGTGAAATATCTGCCGCTAACCTGTTTGACTTCCCAAATGAAACACTTTTATCAGTTCAATTACCGTATTTTCCGGACTATAAGGCGCACTTAAAAGCCTTTCATTTTCTCAAAAAACTACAGTGCGCCTTATAGTCCAGTGCGCCTTATATATGGATCATTCATTGACATTGACATTCCCTTTAGCACAGCTCCATCTGTTGGATGCATAACGCAACGGTAGCGTCTATTATGTGCGCCTTATAGTCAGGTGCGCCTTATATATGAAAACAGTTTCAAAATAGACCATTCATTGACAGTGCGCCTTATAGTCAGGTGCGCCTTATAGTCCAGAAAATACTGTACATTCGCGTAGTTACTGCAGGTTTGACTTTGTAGGACATTTTAATTTCAAGGACCCCCAGTTTGATATGCATTAAGGCTACGGACCCCTATAGCTCTGAGAGTGTATACATGGACCTGTAAGGGTCAATTTATGTTGGTTCCATTTGTACACTCTCTGAGTTACAGACATGCAAGCTGAGGGGACTCCCAGCAACCCTTTGAGACCACTTAATTTTCAATTCAAAGGAGCTTTATTGGCATGAGAAAACATGCGTTTGCCTTGCCAAAGCAAGTGTTGAAATATAATAAAAAATAAACTGTTGAAAATGGGGAATATACATACAGTTGGAGGGGGTACAGCATTGTGTAAACAGAGCTATGTCACATTGCGTCGTTATATACATGTTGTATATACAGGGTAGGCCTATAAGGTTTTTAGAGTCACGTTGGGACAAATAGCCTTTTTCTCTCCAAACAATTTAAATAGTATACTAAAAGGTCTACTCAGTACAGATAGTGCAGGACACTCAAAGGTTTGTAGTCCTTCACAATAGATTACAATCTGTGTATGGATATGGCTGCGTGGGTTTGCTAGTGGGAGCACAGCACAGCACATGACAGCTGCTAATGCAGTGATACTGTATCTAGAGCTATAACACAACAACACATACAGTATGTGTTGTCACGCTTGCTAATTCATGCTAAGTAAGCCTGCTCTAGTCTCTTGCATGTGACACTGATTTGCGACATCTTCATCTCAGCTTGAAAACCAGTGTTGCCAGATTTTGTAAGATAAAAAAGAAAAAAAAAAAGCTGCCAGGTCTAGTAGGAAAACAAGCCCAAAAGAAGCGACGGTCGCACTTTCAACCTACTGTATGTGTTTACACACATCTGCTTTTTAAAAATAGCAGATCTACAAGCTCACAACGTGTCATCTGCTTTTCAAAGAAATCTTGAGGAAAAAAAAAGTGGAATATTTCCACACAAATCGGGTACAGGGGTCGCTGGCACAAAACATTTCCAGATGGGGGTTATGGGGACTAATATTATACATATTAATTTGGGGGTCCATGACATTGAAAATATTTGATAAAGGACCTCAATGTACAACAACAGGAGGCACTGCTCTGAAGGAAGTCAAGGACTTCAACTACTTGGGTTCATGGGTCAACTCAACAGAGCAAGTTCTTAAAGTGAGGAAGGCACTTGCATGGAACTCCAACCTCCCCCTACAAATCAATCTCAGCTTCTTCTATGCAACGGTAGACGGAGTCTGCAGTGAATGCTGGACCCTGAAGCCAACTCTGCAGAACTCTCTAGACAGATGCTACACCAGAATGTTACGTGTAGTGCTCAACATCAGCAAGAGTACACATGTTACCAACAAGAATCTGTATGCTCTGCTGGAATATTAAGGGTGAGCGATAAAATAGCAGCCAGGAGAATGAGACTTGCAGGACACTGCCAAAGACACCAGGAGCTGCCAGCCAGCAAACTGGCGTTGCATGTGGGAACCAACCAACATGGGCACCGGTCACGAGGATGTCCCACACTAACATCTGTGGATGTACTCAAGAGAGACGCAGGAGCGTAAAGCACCAATGAGCTGGCCAGGTGTATGGCCAGGATGACTGGAAGCGACGATCGTCTGAGGACGAGTGGCGACCAAGTGAAAGACTGGTCACTTATAATAACCGGATATGGCAACTCTGCATACACGCATGCATGCCTGCGAATATGTGCTTGCACTGCAGATGCAGAATCATAATCAACATTATTACACTGAGCGGAACAGAACTCATATCTAATCAAAGGCACAGCGTGGGATTTTATGTTTACCCAACTTAACAGCCACGGAAGGCTTCGCCTTAGTGATTAAACAGCCTGTCAGGGGGTTATTGTTCAACAACAATCGTCCCTTGCTTATTGTCACACGCACCACAGGTTTACAGGTGATGTAAAGGGGGAACATATGTGCAAAGTTCCTTCAAGGTCAAAGGGCCTGATATACTAATCAGTTTCTGTATCAATATCAACAAGCAACGTCAATAGTCAATATTGGTCTTTCACTTTTCTATTCAATTCAATTGTTTCACTTCTTTCACGGTCTTGATAAATGGTATGGAAAAAAAACAGCCTTCAACAAGACTGCACTCTGACGAGGAGCGAACTTGTCTGAAAAAATGTTCTATTGATTACTCACGCCATGGAGACTTAAGTTCAATAATATCCTTTTTGTATTTGTCACATTCCTAAGACAATAATTTGATTACAATAAATGTACCGCCATTGAATCCGGATGGGGACCCGAATGCATTTGGGTCTCCATCCAGAATCAATGGGGGTAAATGTATCACATTTTTGTCTTAGGAATGCGACAAATACCAAAAAATATTATTGAACTCAATTCTCCATGGCTTGAGTAATCAATAGAAATATTTTCATTTTGGGGGTGAACTACTCCTTTAAGTGTGTCTTTCTGTAAACCGTCTACCATAGGTGGTTTCACAATGTTTCAAAATCCTATTCTCCTCAATGCTATACTGGACACTTTCACAGACTGATTCACAAGCTAATCAACTTGCGGAGACTCCAGGCAAGGAGTGTTTGAAGCTCTATACAATAGGGATTCCTCTTTGGGTTACCTAACCCTAACCCTTACAGACATGCAGAACATTGTGAACCGCTTCTATGGTACATCCAGCTATGTTGATCTCACCAAGGTCTTTATCAAAGCTTTTATGTAAACTGTGAAACATTCTTTGTTGATGTAACCAGCAGTTTGTATCTCATTGGCTGTTGATGTATATATTGTGAAATGAAAAGCGTTGGGAATCACTGATCTATATTATAACATTTATTACAGGTATGGTAAGTGATTTTCTTTGATTCAAATAAGTGTTAAATAGCTCTATATTCTGATAGTATTCATTGCTACTGTATCTACTAGTGTTTGTAACAGGAGTCTCTCCAGCTCTTTATCAGACAAACTGAAAATGTAGTCTATTTTCTGTTGTTTACAGAGTTGGACAAATGTTTACAGAGTTGGATGGGGAGACCAGACCAGTGTTACTGAACAAACACTCCATCACGGCAATGATTACTATCTGAATATAGTGCTTCAATCTTTTAACCCATTTAGGTCTGACCTAAGTTTTCTGAAAAACAATATTTGCGACCGTCAGGTCGCAGTTTAGTATCAAAACCTCCACCGGCCGTCCGTCCGTCCGTCCGTCGGTCACACGTCACACCTTTGCCCTGCTCATATCTCCGCATCAGTATGACATCACACTGCTGACATCAGTATGACATCACACCGTACACAAATGACCGCAATCAGTATGACATCACACCGTACACAAATGACCCTTATATAAGACCGGCATTATCTACCGACAGATTAGTAACAAGATGTCAAAATCGATTTGTGTACGGTGTGATGTCATACTGATGTCAGCAGTGTGATGTCATACTGATGTCAGCAGCTATGTCTCTATATATGGAGTTATATGTTGTTTGTGTCCAAATATGGGGCTTGTGAGGTCAGACTTAGTGAGATTCGTCGGTTATCTCCATATATGGAGGGAGAACCAGCTTATGAGCCGATGAGTTGTGTCAGAGTCGAGATCCTGCTTGCATCTAATCTGTCGGTAGATAATGCCGGTCTTATATAAGGGTCATTTGTGTACGGTGTGATGTCATACTGATGTCAGCAGTGTGATGTCATACTGATGTCAGCAGCTATGTCTCTATATATGGAGTTATATGTTGTTCGTGTCCAAATATGGGGCTTGTGAGGTCAGACTTAGTGAGATTCGTCGGTTATCTCCATATATGGAGGGATGTGTTGGTTATCTCCATATTGTGGAGATAAGCGACCAACGGTCGCTTATCTCCCGATTAGGGAGTCTTACTGGTATTAAAAAATATATATATATATGTTGCTACATACTGTACATGTACTGTCTGTAATACACTTAGGGCTCTATTGTGATCCAGGTCTTATGCCTTAACTTCTTTGCCTTTTTTTTACTATTTTGAAAAACATTTTTAAATACTTCAAATGCTGATCTACATCTGCACGTTGTGAGCTTGCAGATCAGCTATTTGAAATATTTAAAAAAAATATGTCTATAGTAAAAAAAAAGGCAAAGAAGTTAAGGCATAAGGCATAAGACCTGGATCATAATAGAGCCCTAAAAAACACTTTTTGTCTGGACAAAAGAAAATCACTTATTTACCCTATCTTACCTTTAATTTACAAAAACGTGTCCATGATTTGTCTCACCGTTATTTTGGAAACCTGTGGCTGTGACAGGAGCCAAATGCCTTTGCTCGCTTGTCTTGACGCTGACGCAGGCTTCCATCCCTTTGTGCGCTCACTTGACAGACAGACAGACAGACAGACAGACAGACAGACAGACAGACAGACAGAGGTGTAAAGTAAGTAACTAGTACACACTTTTTAGGTATTTGTACTTTACTTAAGTATTTCCAATACTTTTACTTCTACTCCACTACATCTCAGATCCAAATATTGTACTTTGACTCCACTACATTTATTTGAAAACATTAGTTAGCTACTTTGTAGATAGAAATTATGATATTATAATATCTCACACACACACACACACACACACACACACACACACACACACACACACACACACACACACACACACACACACACACACACACACCAACAGCCAATGAGATACAAAGACTGCTGGTTACATCAGCAAAGAATGTTTCACAGTTTACATATTCAATTATTGTACTTTTGGTATTTACATTTTGATGCCAACACTTTAGTACATTTTGAATTACAGACTTGTAGCCTACTTGTAACGGAGTACGTCTTCTACATTGCAGCATTGATACATTTACTCAAGTAAAGAAATTGATTACTTTCCACCACTGCACACGGGTAGCCTACACTCTTCTTGACTGCTTGGATGGATAAAGCCAAGGAGCCGGAGCGCAGTCAGCGCACAGAACAGACGCACGGCACCACACACAGCACAGCAGCAGACGACGCGCATGTAAATGGAGAGTGGAGAGACGCACACTACTGGAGTGGAAAGCTGAAAGCACCCTCACCCTTGAGATGTGGATGTACAGACCAACACCAACCATCGATCTTGTGTTTTTAACCTGACCGAAGAAAGAAAGAAAGAGAAAGAACCATGGCAACAACAAACTCGACAGAGTCCGGCCAGGGCATCACCAAGATCACCCCGGAGATGCTGAAGGAGATGCTCCAGCTCTACAACCTGACGCGCCAGCAGTTCATCGAGTCCTACAAGATCCGTCCGCTCGTCTACATCCCCGAGCTGCCGTACAGCGCCAAGACCACCTTCGTGGTGGTCTACGCGATCATCTTTGTGCTGGCGCTGGTGGGCAACAGCCTGGTGGTCTACGTGGTGGTGAAGAAGCGCGCCATGCAGACGGCCACCAACATCTTCATCTGCTCGCTGGCCGTCAGCGACCTGCTCATCACCTTCTTCTGCGTGCCCTTCACCCTGCTGCAGAACATCTCCAAGGAGTGGCTGGGAGGTACGTTCATTTTCTTTATTAAAATACTAATAATAATACTAATAATAATACAATAATAGTAATAATAGTTTATACCAGTGTTTCTCAAACTTTCAAATTTCAATGTCTCCCTTAACTCTGACAGTGTACAAAATGGAACCAAATGAACCCTAAAGGGTCCCATTTGGTTCCATTTGTATACTGTCAGAGTTACAGACTTTATGGGTCAATTTAGACCCCCTAAAGGAAACCACATGCAGAGTCCCTGGAATCCACTTTGAGAACCACTGGTCTACACACAGCCTAAATGAGGCTGTGGTTCTTTGTAAATCAATTAAAACCCAGCAGTAGTAGTAGGCCTAGCTAATTGTTAATTATTGACCATCTGAGATGACAGATTGTTTTGGGATGGATACCCGTCCACTACCAGCAAACGATTTTAATTGTCAATTGTTTTGGGGGAAATTATTGGAAAGCAATATGCCCTATTTGAGTAGCTGACATTGTTTAAATATAGGCTATATCATATTTTCTTTGCTGTATTTTTAGCCTGAAAACATCTGCGATATGAAGTATAGCCTAATGAATGGGAGGGAAGTGACAAAACCAGTGGATATGGCAACAGGTGGCCAGCCCCAAGCATCTTAATGAGCTCATAATTAGTTCATTATACTTGGCAATGGGAACTGATCAGCAGGCCAAGTTTAAGGGTATATTTAAACACTTCTGGGGTCATTTACCCATTAAGAGCCAAGGTCGATTAAATGCCTTCTAATCAGTAGTTCTCATAAAAGAAAATAAAAAATTGCTACATCGAAAATGACACTGCTTTTATTAGTGTATACCTTTGTGTGCACCCCAGTCCCCAGACAGTTTTTAAAGTTGCTTGATTCAATATTTAGATATTCATTTTATCAGACACGCCCCCTTCCTATACAATCCCATTGTAACTTCAAACTCAACATTTCAACCATGTTATGATTCATTGAAAACACACTGGTTCTGGTGGCTGCTTGGTGACTCCCTGTCCTTCTAATGCTGTTTTTTCCTCATTTTTTTTTATAATAAAAAAAAGAAGAAAAAACACAACCCCTCACACATAGAAGAACAAGAACGTTAACTACATTGACATCTACCCTAGAGGCTCCCTATATTCTGGGGCCATCTAAAAAATAGCAGATCTACAAGCTCACGATGTGTTGCGCTGCGACATTGTGAGCTTGCATATTGGTTATTCGCGGCAAGGAGATTTGGTGTTGATGGAAAAAGGGAGCCTGCCTAGTACAGACCCATTTCCCAGAGAAGCAATCATAACGTGTCAAGCAGCACCACTTCACACTGACACCGCAGCTACACGACAGCGCTCTGTGGATTCTATAAACCGGAAGACGTGGTTTATGAGACTAGGATCCTGCCAGAGCTCTATAGATTCTATAGAGTTCTGAGACCCTAGCCTCGTAAACCACCTCTTCCGGAAACGCGATTTCCGGAAGTGGTGGTTTATGAGTCTAGGGAGACCCCGGTCAGCTATATTGCAGAGTTTAAATGGTCAATGAATTCCATTGTACAATGAACTCTCGAACCAAGGACCCCAATGTCGGTTCTGGGGATCTGGGGAAATCAGTGGTTTAACATTTTTCATAAGGTCGGCATTTGAGGCACGGACCACCATTTGATGAGATTTAGCCTCTCAGACCCAAATGTAGTATATTTTTTGTTCCATGCTGTATTGTTGTGGTACCATAGGAGAGAGAGAGAGAGCAGCAACAACAGAGCTTCCAAATACGGCACACACACACAGACCCAATCAGCGACGCGGCACATCCCCTGCAGCCTTCACTAGGCCATGTGAGTGAGTGAGTCAGTCAGTGACACAGCGTATTAGCGTGACTCATGTGTGTGACTCACGGACATGTGCTGGACGTTTTCATACTAACTGCGACCTAACGGTCGCAACTAGGAAGAATTCGCTTTTGTTGAGCTGCAAATTCAGTACCACTTAAACCCTGCAATGATTGATATAACTGACCTGTAAAGAGTGCATTTTCACACGCTCTTATTTATTTCACTCTACTCAAATCAGTCTACTCAACACACAGCTTGTAGATCTGCTATTTCTGCAGAACGTTCCCACCAGAATAGGGATGCTGGGGGTTCAAGTGGTTAAACAAAAGTGGCATTTTAAGGTTTAAGCATAATGATTATCACGGTAATATCGTCGATCGCATTAATTTTTTTTCACCACAATAATGTCATTTTCATATCGTCCAATCCACAAAACTCACTTCAAAAGGAACGGCACGCTCAATTCAAAAGATCCAACTCGAGGTGTTTTGTTGGTCCTTGAAATGAAAAAGTAAGTGAGTAAGAACTGACCCAGACAGCCTGAAGCCTGAAAGCCGTCTGGGCATTATGAGAACCTTGGAGGATAAGGATGAATGCTTCCTGTTGCCACAGACACCGGCGTTGTTGGTACTGTTAATTAACCTGTGTGCTCTCCTTTCTCCTTCAGGTGTCTTGGTGTGCAAGACGGTCCCCTTTGTGCAGACCACCGCCATTGTGACGGGCATCCTTACCATGACCTGCATTGCCATTGAGAGGTACCAGGGCATTGTCTACCCTCTGAAAATGAGACGGCAGTACACATCTAAAAGAGCTTACAAGATGCTAGGTACTGAGTGCTTTGCTTTGAATGGATGCTCGCCATAATGCATGCCTTGTATTGTATGATGAGTGGATACATCCTCACATTATGTGTAGTGCATTTGATATATATTATACAGTACTGTCTGTATGGTTGCTGTCGGGTGAAACCTGATATGTCTGACACTCTTGTATGAGTGCAAACATTGTGTAGTGAGTGCATCTGATATAAGGTAAATGGTGCATTTGTATAGCGCCTTTATCCAGGGCGCATTACATACATGGGTGAATGTAATGCACATTCACCCATTCACACACACACACATTCATACACCGATTGCGGAGGACCATGCAAGGCACCAACCAACACACCGGGAGCAACTAGGGGTTCAGAGTCTTGCTCAAGGACTCTTCGGCATGTTGACAGGAGGACCCGGGATTTGAACCGCCGACCCACAGATCATTGGCCAACCATAATATATATTATACAGTACTGTTATATGGTGGCTGTCGGGTGGAAACCTTGTATGTCCAAAACCGTGTTTTGTGCGACACTCTTGTATGATGACAAGGGAGTGAATTTATGGAGAAAAAATACATAAATAAACATAAAAAGTTGAAATGGGGCTACAAAGTTGCTGCCAGTCGGGTAGAAACATATGTTAAAAACGATTTTTTTTCTGGATTCAAATTCAGTAACAACTAAATGAGGCCATCCGCACGGTGCGGACGCGTTGGACCCGCAATATCCACTACTTTTGTGGGACTCTATAATTATGACAAAGTAGGGCATTCATTTACAAAAAAAAAAAAACTGTAACAGCAAAAATATGGAGATAAAAAGGGTTCTGCCCGACAGCACAATGAGTGAAATAACCACTGTAACATTGTATGAATGTGAAAGGGAATGGGACACATTGTGACTGGGTCTGTGTGTGTGTGTGTGTGTGTGTGTGTGTTGCATTGTGCAGGGTTGGTGTGGATTGCATCTGTGATGGTGGGATCCCCGATGCTGTTTGTTCAGCAACTGCAGGTAAGCACTGTGCTAGTGCAGCACCCGGCTGTTAATGTGTCAATGTGTTTCCAGATAAAAGCCTCGGTTTGTGTTCTCCAGCTGTCTGGGTATATGGAGTTCAGTTTATCTCCTGCAGGAATCAAATCAATTCGAGCCACAACTATCAGCTTCACTGAAATCCTGACCTGAAAAACAAACCAATTGAACGCCGCCACTTGCTCCCGGTTTGTCTCAGAAACATCCAACATCTAAGGGCCAATGCATACTCCACTTTTAGAGACACATTTATTTCGGGACGGTCGGGGAATCACAAAATCTCAGCAGCACAGAACAGCCGAATTAATGACTGTTCCCGCCCCCTGAACATCTCAATAACGTCATGTTGTAGTTTAGACAGAGCCGAACCGGAATAAATTCGGCTCCAAAAGGGGAGTAGGCCTATGCACCGGCCTTTAGAATAGCGGGATTATCAAACATTTCCATGTCAAAGACACCAAAATCGTATAAGGCTGCGTACCTCCATTTGAAAATAGTCTGTACTAATTCTGTTACCGTTGTTCCCTATTGAGCTTGGCACATTTCCTGGGGCAAGCTGCCCAGATCACACATGTCACATGTCTTCTTATTTTTTCACTCTCAAAAAGCGCCAGCAATGTAGTGCATGTAAAACTACATTGCAGTGCACATCATGGGGTGATCACTGCTTGCCTCCTGTGAATTGTTTTATTTTTGTTTATTTTCTGTTTATTTTGTTGCTGAGTGAGGTCAGCAGACAAAGTGACGTGAGTGAGATGAAAAAAACCTAATCTCAATAGGAAACAACGGTAGATTGCTAACTTTCTACTGTAGGTGGGAAGATAACAGTGGGGATCTTGAAACCTATTGAAAATCATTCCGAGCCTGGGGTCCATAGAGCCTCCCATCTAATTCTATGCTGGCAATCAATTGCTTTCTTTTATACCCTGAAACTCCTCCTCCTCCTCCGCTGCTCATGATTGTCGCCTGTGGTTCTGGGCACATTTTGGGCTCAGCATGACTGTGTGTGTGTGTGTGTGTGTGTGTGTGTGTGTGTGTATGATCACCCCCTGCCTGTGTGTGTGTGTGTGTATATTTGATCCCATGTTGCCAGATTTTGCGACAGAAATAAGCAACCAGGTCTACTAAAACTACTATATGTCACATGAGCACTTAAAACCTAGCCTACATGCATCTCATATTTGAAAATAGCCGATCTACAAGCTTAACGTGTCGCATTGTTATGTGTGGTTAGCTTGTAGATCTGCCTTTTTTGTGTGAAGAAAGGGACACATTTAGAATATTTGAACACAAATCCGGGTCTCGGGGCTCCCTAGCACTAAATATTTCGGGGTGGTCCGTGGACAAATACATATTAATTTGGGCGTCCTTGACATGAAAATGTTTGAAAACCACTGGTTTAAACAGCATGTATTGCAAGCAAGCCCAAATAAGCAGCTACACTTTAAAAACAAGACCCCCTCCAAAAAACTGCAACCGTCAACTCAATATATAAAAGCAACTTTACATAAAAACAAGCCCAAGGTCGCTTATAATAAGCAGACATGGCAACACTGATTTGACCCTCTGTTATGTCTGCCCCCCTCGTTGCAGTCGTTGCAGTCTGACCAGCATTTTAGACACATCATCAAAACAAATCCTGCTGATCAGCAGGGGAGGTGATGACTACAAATGTGGTGATTAGCTCCCCCTGTGTCTTGAATGTGAACAGCAGGTCAGTTATAGATGACTACATGCAGCAATATCCAGCAGTGGAAAGTACATTTACTCAAGTAAAACAAGTCACAGTCCAGTACTTGAGTATTTCCATTTTTCAGTACTTTATACTTTTTCACTAGAGGAAGATATGTTACTTAATTCTCCACTACACTCATTTGAAAACCCCACTACAGTCCTTTGAAAACTTACGTTACTTTGTAGAATTTGATTATTTATTACAAAACATACATGCATCACACACAGACTTATAGTACATGAGGTTAACAAACAATGCAAATTTGGTATTATATATAGTAATTGCAACTTTCAATAAAATTCCAATGTGTTCCTCACCAGTACATACACAGGAAAGGGTCCAGATATGTCTTGTCTCTCTCTCGTTGCCCAGTTTTCTGTCTTTTCAGTTCACTCTGTTTTCTGTCTTTTCAGTTCAGAACAGTGAGCTCCCTTTCACTCTGTGCCCACACTAATGTATGCACCTGTGTTAGTGTGTACCTGTGCTTTCCTATATCCTGTGCATGTCTATCAAATGCCTGCCACCCAGTGTCTGGGCATAACACTGCAAATTAACCAAAATAACACGCCAACACCAAAACATAATAGTATAGATACAGTAGATAGATATCAACGTTCTGAAATGTAACTTCGGTCGATTATTTCTCCCATAATAATACCAATTGCTATTGTATTTTATATTAAACGTTTTCCAAAATCCCTATAGGCTTCTGTTGGTAATCACACTTGTTTTGAGCAACCTGCCAGCACACACCACAGTATAGGTGTGTGACTGGCACCTGAGCATTTGTGCCACTCTCTCTCTCTCTCTCTCTGCCAGTCTCTGTCTCTGTGCACATTAAAGTTCTCATGCAGTCGCCATTTGGATACCACAGAAGCCAGCATGTCTTCTATGACAGCATGTTGTGCAGTGAAAATAGCCAATAGGCTATTTGGCTATTATTCTAAGATTATAGCAATTATGTTCAGAAGCATCTTCCATAAACCCATAACGATGTCGGATATGTCATATAAAAGCAAAGGTTAAAGCCTCCTAGCCTAGTAAACTGACTCCTCCCATCTTCTTCGAATCTGATGAGAATGAAGGCAAGAGGAAGAGTCTGGTTTACTAAAAGCCTCTATCTGTGATTTTCGTCCCCCTGGCTGGCAGTGTGATGAACA
Organism: Nannobrachium achirus; assembly: GCF_963921795.1. Lineage (NCBI taxonomy): Eukaryota > Metazoa > Chordata > Actinopteri > Myctophiformes > Myctophidae > Nannobrachium > Nannobrachium achirus. Next base: position 21,511,117 of record NC_137825.1, on the reverse strand, counting down.
GTAGGAACAATTACTAAAACACCATCATTTTACATATCATGTTTAGGAAACCAGGGACGTGCTGGCCATTGGGAAAAGCGGGACAACTCCCGAACGGTCGGTTCATTCCAGGCCGGCCATTAGGGAAAAAAATAAATGTCGGCCTTCGTTCCATTTTGGGGGCTGGGCGGCCAACAAAGTAAATCGTCACAGAAACCTTGTATCTTCAAGTTTCAAATATGTTGTTTTCGCAGAGTAAAGCCCTGCTTCATCATACAAGGCCATCGCGGTTTTGGACATACAAGGTTTCCACCCGACAACGACAAAATATAACTCATGTAATTGGTCCACTGGCTTGTCACTTGTCATGATCTGAAATGGCAAAGTAGCAGCACCGCTATAGAGAGAGATCTCTCTCTATAGCGCGCAATGAGGGCCTCTCCAACTCTTTTCCCCGGGCTGAATCAGGGGCCAAGCATGTCCCTGTAGGAAACAACACTAGTGTGGGTGGCTCCTTTCAACTCTGTTTCACAAATCGCACATAACGAGCTGTGAGGTTTTATACAGCATTTAATCCATGTGTGTCTTCTTTATACAGGTGAAATATGACTTCTTGTACGACCACTACCACGTGTGCTGCCAGGAGAGCTGGCGCTCCCTGGGCCACCGGCAGCTGTACGCCACCTTCATCATGGTGGCGCTGTTCCTGCTGCCGCTGACCGCCATGCTCTTCCTCTACACCTGGATCGCCATCGAGCTGTGGATCCGCCGGAGGGTGGGCGACTCCTCCGTCCTCGACACCATGAACCACCGGGAGGTCAGCAAGATGTCCAGGTATAACGCTCAGAACCGCTTGTTTACTTAAAGTATCAATACTGCAATAATAGAAATACAAGTAAAAGTCTGGAATTCAAAACGAGTAAAAGTACAAAAGTGTCAGCATCAAAATGTACTTAACACTTGGGATGCCATTATTTTTGTAAGTATTTGGCTACAGAGTGCCACCATTCACTGCGCTTTATTTTGAAGAGCCCCGAAGCCACGATCGGGCCGTTTGCCGTTTTCAAATGGCTGAAATGTATATAGGACTGAAGTGGTTGATGTACAGTATGTGTTGTAATCAGGGCAGGAATTTCAGGGAGGCCATGAAGGCCATGGCCGCCATTGCCCCTCGGTTTGGCCTTGTGCCCCTCAAAACAATGGCATGACCTGAGGCCACAGTGGCCTTAAAGGACCTACACCATGCTTTTAAAACTCAATTTTTTGTATAAATATATGCTCAAAATTGAGTCTTAGACAGGTTTTAACCCTCAACAAACACTCTGACCATTCCTTTTGTTTCTTCTAGCTCTGCTATAATGATGCTCTCCAGCTGCAATACCAAAACGGCCTCTGTTTGCTCAGGGGCGCATCTAGTGGGGTTTTTCCACCCCTCCCCCTCCACCCTCCCCTCCTCTCCACTCCTCCCCGGACCCCACGTTGACAACAAATAATGTTAATATTGGGCCAATACAAAAATAGGATAATGTTGCAGCTCTGATTATAGCCTACTGTAGGCCTATGTTGTATGTTATAGGCCTACTGTCAAATGACACAGGGCGACCGTTGCTAGACCAGACATTACAGAAAGTTAATCTACATTAGACAATCAACCCCACCGCATTGTATTTATGTATAATGTATAAAAATGTATGAAATATAACAGCCCATAAACCATAAAACTGTCTCCGCGACTCACAAATGGGTCCCAACCCAGTGTTTGGGAAACAGAGGGAAGCATCCATTTCATAGTAAAGTCGACGTTCAGAATCGCTGATTGGTAGGCTATATTCTTCACTGCATACTACGTATCACTCACGGTAGAACAATGTTTATTTTGCCGATAATGAACCAAGGACATCATAGCCTAGTATAGAACAGTGGTTCCCAAAGTTTTTGACCGCGAGCTCCGGGGGCTCCGCAGCCCGAGACGGTGCACCTCCGTCGGGCTCGGAGCTCCGCACCCACCCGGCCCGCGAGCCCTGGAGCTCCGGGGCGCTCGGGGCTGGTTTGTGGTTTGTGGCAAAGGCAAAGCCAAGTTTGATCTGGGCTAGGGTTTCGTAACTGTCCAAAATTAAATGGTAGGGTTTTCTTCACAGCCACAGGACCATCGCCATTAAAAATAGTCTTTTGTTTCCTTGATAGAAGGGACGAAGCTTGGGTCCTCGCAGTCTATAACGTCACATTTATAGTGTGATCCAGGAACGTTAGACTTCTCCTTGGACATGTTGATAGCAAAAATGTTGATAGAATAAAAGAAGGAAATGACTCTGTCTACTATACAGGGTGAGCAGTAATGGCGGCCCCAGAACAGTAAGCCAGCTGCAGATGGAGGTGGAGGCTAAGCAAATTAGAAACAAATGAGGGGCTGGGTTTACAACAGTAGCTCGTCGCCCGTCGGGTTTTTACCCGACGGGCGGGGGGGACGACGACGACGCGTGTGACGCCACATGCTTCAACTCTCAGAAAACCCGTGGAAAGCTTTTCAACTCTGCCTTCCCAAAAACAGAGAAAGACACAATGTTCAGAAATAGGACTTTGTGAGGATAGAAGGTGCCAGTGGGACCCCCAAAAAAGGTTTTAAAATAGAAAAAGTGAAAATTCATGGTGTAGGTCCTTTAATGCCCCAGCTGACTGTACCACTTTCTCCTCCATCTCTTTCTTGTCAATATGTAGACACCAGTGTCTCTTTCTTGTCATGTAGACAACGGTGTCTTTTGTTGAGATTCTCAGCTATATCTTTATCCATGCATTACCCCTTATCGCTATAAACTTCTTTGCCTTTTTTCTTTTTACTATTTTGAAAAACATTTTAAATATTCAAATAGCCGATGTACATCGGCACGTTGTGAGCTTGTAGATCAGCTTTTTTAAATATAAAAAATAAATTAAATAAAATCTAGTTAAAAATGTCAAAAAGGTTTAGGGATAAGGGGTATTTCTGGAGCTCATTGGAATGATCTCCATAATGTGATTTTAACTTAACAGTTTGGTTTCTCAAATGCCCTTTGACATAGAGTAACAAAGTCATGACATCACTCACTCATCCCCTAGTTCACGGAAATAATTTCTCTATGGAGAATAACATTGAGTCATCTTAAAATCGTCTCATATAAGCATTGTGGTCCAAAAATAAACAAACTGTCTCCACGATATTGTTGGGGAGGTGGCTCTGTAGTCAGTCACTAATATGTGATACAGTCTATCTCTGGCAAAAATGTAACTAATTCAGCAACAGTAACATTAGCGTTTTCTCACCATCAGTTGTTTCTTCATATCCATATGAGTCAAACCGCTGAGATAATTTGTTTATGTTTGGAACACAGTTCTTATATGACGCGATATGAAACAAGTATATGGGAATTCAGAACGAGGGGAAAAAAACAGGAACCAGGTAGGATGTGTAAATGACGTCAAACTTCGCAGCTCTATTAACACTGACATTAACACTCTTAATAAAGAGCCCAGGTTTTTAAGCAAATTAATACTGACCGGTGGATGATGTCAATGTGACAATTCTTCTCACAGTCTCTAATTATCTTTTGTGCTTTGTAAAGTTCAAAGCCATCATTTGGAAAAAGTTCAGATGGCCATGGAAATAATAACAATAATTACACGTGACTTTTAAAGCAATTTTGGAAAATGGGTTATAAATTGCTCCATCTACGCCTTCCCTCTCAACTTTCGTACTTACTAACTATAAGTTTGATTTGTGCAGGGCTGAGATTCTTTTCACTTTAGTTAGTCTACATTTCAAAATCATCCTTCACCCTTAAATTCAATTAATTCTTCAATGAACTTTGTTTTATTTGATGGCCTTCCTGCCCTAGCATTTGGCCTTTGTGCCCTAAAGAAATTGACACCACCAAAGGCCAAATGGCCGCGCCCCTAAAACGATGAAATTCTAGGCCTGGTTGTAATAATAATCAAAATATACAAAGTAACTAGTAACTAAAGTTCTCAAATTAATGTAGTTCAGTAAAAATATAATATGTGGATCTGAGATATAGTGGAGTAGAAGTAAAATACATTTTCAAGTACTGCAAGTACAAATACTTGTACTTTACAGTACTTCAGTAAATGTACTTAGTTACTTTACACCACTGCTCAGAACCAATACCGGATGGACTTTGTTTGGATTTGTAAATGCTCTCCATTGTGTGTGGTTTTTAGGAAAGGGAGGAAGATAGAGATGGAGGAATAGCAAGGATAAAACACAGCATAGAAACGGGTCAAAGATACAGTACAGTATATGGATCCATTGTGTTGTCACCTCACTGCTTCACAGATACAAAGAAGCGGGTGAAATTAGTTTTCGCGTAAGCTCCATCATTTCTATTGTTTCCCAGAAAGAGAGAAGAAATGAAAAACGCAATAAAGCCAAATGGCTTATTTCAATTGCAGAGAGACCGAGAGAGAGAGGGAGAAAGAGAGGCATTCTCTCTCTCACACACACGCACACAATATTCCCTGCCCTGTGATAAGACGCCTTTGCTTCGCGTATTCAGATCTTATCACTGTGTCTGGGTTATATTCCTCAACAATGAGCTGCTCCCCATTCATTATCCCTTGCCTATTGTCGCCTTTTCAGTAGCGCAGCAACCACACTTGGTACATTCACACTGGAGTGTGAAATAGAACCACGCACTGTTATTACAACAGAACAATGTCAACCTGTACTGTATGTCTGGCTTGATATGTCTGGGTTGTTGTGAGCTGCTTCTCATGCTGATTGATGGGCATATGAATTTGGAGACCTCTTTCACTTAATTTGAGTCCTGCGCGTGTTTTTAGGCATAGGCCTACTGCAGTATAACATTTTAGATGTTTTATTTGTATTTAATTGTATTTGGTTATGTACTGTACTTGTTGCACACTTCTGTTATTGTCCTGTCCCTTGTTTTGCTGTTTGTATGCTGCTTTGGCCTCGTCTTGGACAGGTCTTTCAAGTCAAAGTTAAAGTTCTCAAAGCTGAATTATGTGACTCTCCTGGTTAATTATCTGACCCGAGCCATTATCGTAAATTATCGGCCTCATTATACAAGCCCATGCTCACCGGACACACCGTGGAGTCCATTTGGGTCTTATCAAGTGCCGGCTGAAACCGAACAGCCTCCACACCAGAAGGAAAGCTGTTAGATTGGCCTTTATTTCCTTTCAGAAACCATAACCTGCCTGTTTGGTGTCTTTTCACAGGAAGAAGAAAAGAGCTGTTAAAATGATGATCACTGTTGTGCTGCTCTTTACCGTCTGCTGGGCTCCGTTCCACACAGTGCACATGCTGTTTGAGTACAGTAAGTATTCTGGATACACATGCTGTTTGAGTACAGTACAGTACAGTACAGTAAGTATCAGATAAGCCAGTGAGATTCCCTGGAAATAGAAATTATTCCTATTATACAGTTGTTCTCAAAGTGGGTTCCAACCATACACAAAACATTTAAGACTGATAGTTACAGAAAACAAAGTCATCATGGTTGTGGAATCATAAACTGTAGCATGTATTAGTGTGTTGACAAGACCATCAACTCATAAACAAAACAATAGCAAACACATGAAAAGGCAGCTCATATGAAAACAAATCTCTAAAGTAGTACGACTCACTTTTAACCATTTATTTTGTTCCTCCAGCTTTAACTGTAATTATTCATAACAAGTCTCCTAGAAAACTAATTTCCTTTTCAGACAGGCTTAAAGTAAATGAGAGGAAACAGACAATGCAAATTTGATAGTGTACCAAATTAATCCTCCATATCTGAAGGAATAAAATTCACTTGTCTTGCAACTTTGATGTGGAGTTACATGAGGTGACAACAACAAAAGCATGGCATACTGAACATGTATTTGTAAGCTACAGGAACAAAAGGTTCTAAAAGATCCTAACATTCTGTTCCACCATTGGCTTGGCAAAATATTGCCTGGCTCCAGCCAATAGACCCGCCCACTCTCTGAGTGGACTGCTTCTCTTGGTCTGGAATTAGCATATGACGCGTGTCTTTCTGTCGGTGTCCTCACTGTCCTGGCCGATCTGGCGCACCAAACAATGAAATCAATGCAAGACAGAGGAGGGGTGGGTCTAACTTTTGAAAATCAACAGAAACAGCGGAGGGAGGGGTGGCTCACCAGAGTTCTTAATTGATCCCTTTGAACTTCAAAAGGGTTCTGAACTGCAGTCAGTGATTGAGCCATACAAGCTCGTTAGTGATTCTCTCTAATCAATGAAACATCAAAGACAATGCCTGTCATAGAGGGGAGGGGGAGGGGAGAATGTTTTGTGTACACAAGTCAAACACAACCCCTCCCACCAGATGTCTTGTGATTGGGAATTTCAAATTTTAAATCCCCTCCCCAATGAAATCTCTTACAATGGGGACAATGTCAGACTCAAGCTCCAGCGCAGAGTCTGAAATCAGGCTAGGCAAAATACACCTGTCTCTTTACTTCCAGGCTGTAAACCTAGATGTACAGTAGATCTTTTTATATAGTAAAAGTAGAAAACGGGTAAAATTCTGGTAATCCAAGGACTTGCTTCCACTACTCAAACGTTAGCCAGAGCATACTGCTTCACACAAACCCATACAGGTACAGAGGGAGGTTCAAAATGGACCCATATTTGTCTGTAACTCTCAGACTGGTTCCATTAGTACACCCACAGTTATGGAGGTCCTTGAAATTAACAATTTGGTAACCAGTTCTATAATAGCCATATTAACGTTATTATTCTTTTCTTTTTTTCCCTCTCACAATTGCCGCCTGCGTGCATAACACCCAGACGACCTGGAGAAGAAATACGACGAGGTCACCATCAACATGATCATCGCCGTGGTGCAGGCCATCGGCTTCTCCAACAGCTTCAACAACCCCATTGTGTACGCCTTCATGAACGAGAACTTCAAGAAGAGCTGCATGTCCACCCTCTCCCACTGCGTCAGGAAGCCCAGCCAGCGGAGGGGCGGTGCCGCCGCCGCCGCGGCGCCTCGTCTCAGCGTGCAGTTCATCAAGCCGCTGAACCGCGAGGCCTTCCTGGAGCCCCGTGAGCAGTCCGGTGCCAAGCTCCACCACGCGGCAGAGAAAGGCCCCTCGGCTTCCGGAGGAACCTCCTCCTCAGAATTCCTGGACGAGAAGATCTCCACCGTCCAAACAGAGCTCCCTGTGAGCAGCTCCTCGTGTAGGAAATGAGTCCGGAACTGGAGGAGCTGCAGGAAACGGATCCGACATTGAGGAACCCATAAGAATCGGTTGCATCACATTTTGGAACCATTTACGGAACCAGGTTTTATCACACTGACAGAGATGGTTATGTGGGCTTCACGTCTGTTGTACACTTACAATGCTGGTGTTTTTGAAACTTTCACATTTCAAGGACCACTATAATTCTGAGAGTGTACCAATGGAACCAAATGGACAGTTTTTTACAGTCTCAGAGTTACAGACCTGTATTTCGAACCCCCTATAGGAATCATACCGTTTAGAGGGAATCATCAATGTGGGGCGGCATAGCTCAGGGGTAGAGAAACCGTTATTAGAGCACGAAGGGTTCCCGAAGGGTTCCCAGTTCGAATCCGGGCTCCCCCTGAGTTAATGTCGAAGGGTCCTTGGGCAAGACTCTGAACCCCACATTGCTCCCGGTGAGCAGGTTGGTGCCTTGCATGGTTTCCTCCGCCACCAGTGTATGAATGTGTGCGTGAATGGGTGAATGTAATGCACAATCTCTGTAAAGCGCTTTGGATAAAAGCGCTATATAAATGCACCATTTACCATTTACCACTAAGGAACCGGAAACGTTAAAATCGTAAAGGATTGCTACTCTAGAAATGAGAAGGAGCCGGTTCATACAATGCTTGACTGTTGGAACTTGTGCCACTGCCACCATATTTGCAGAAGTCTCCTTGCTTAAGACACTGGGGAATTTAAGGAGCCCGTTTCTACTATCGGTCCAAATCATTAAGAAAACAGCCGTCGGCGACGGGGTCCCACCCCTTTCGCTGAACTCGTCTACGCAGCAGCCGTTGTAGACGCTAGGTGGAAAGCTAGCTCCTGCCGTAGTAGAGATGGCCGCGACGGCGGCAGGTTTATCTATCGAGCGCTGATCATTTCCGGCAACCGCTGTCATCTGCCGTAGCCGTACAAAGCTTAAATTGGCTACTGAACCCCTAACGGCTACCGATGAAGCAGGTTGGTGCCTTGCATGGCTGCCTCTAGCGCATTAAATAGCTGAGCCTGTAAATCGTCTATTTTCACAAAACGTTTGCCTATGTTATGAAGCGATTTGCAAAGCGCTTTGGTTAAGGGGTGGGTGGACATTATAGAAGATTATTTACCAGATGACTTACAGCCAACGCTGCCTCTTTCCAAGTGACTCCTGGAGTTTGTGTAAAAGTGATGGATTCCAGGGCTCCAAAGTAAAGACCAAGAAATGTATTTTTTACAACTTCAAGAACTTGAAAAAGAGGACAGCACTGATGCTCTCAAAGCTACCATTGGGAGCAATAAATAACTGTCGGACTTCAGACTTGTTACTGGTAGTGACAGTAGAGACTGAAAAAATTGCATCTTAACAGTCAGTCTATGTGGCAGCTGTCTAGAGCTTGTTTTATTTATTATTTTATGTTTACATACTGTAGAACTTTCAACATATCAGAGAACGGTAAATCAAGCAAGTAAAATGGTTCTCACTCATGACAGGAAATCATGGGCCATAATTAATAAAGCATGTTAACAGTGAAATCATCCAGGAAAGATAATGGTAACCTTAAAGGAGTAGTTCACCACTTTTCAACCTGTCTTCATATAATAGGTCCTCACTAATGTTCATGATAAAATATCACATTTTTTCCCTACTCAGTCCAAGTCTCCTAGGAGAGCTGTGGGAAGTTCAGAATCCATCGTCTTGTGACATCATTCCCCCCCCCCCCCCCCCCCCCAAAAAAAAAACAATATTTTTGAAAAAAATATTTAGATTTTTATTATCGCGAGAACAATGGCTTCCACTTTAAAATTGCAACTTTTCAGGAATAGAAAGCCTGCAGTTTCTATAAGCTGGATTGGCAATCGATGATGTCACAAGACGATGGGTTTCTGACCTGCCCACAGCCCTCCTCTGAGGAAAAAAAAAAAAAAGAAAAAAGCTATTTTTGAGTGAGGACCAATTATATGAACATAGGTTGAAAAGTGGTGGAGTGCTCCTTTAACTCATCTCCTGAAGGTTGTTGATTTCAGTTCAAGTCAACACCTATGTTGACAGGCTGAATCACTGAGAGCAAGCTTTCCAAGTTGAATGGGCTTATTATCATCACCATGGCAGCCTTGAAAACGAGGATCCGTTCTCATCCATTCATTTGCTCCCTTTTTGAGCTAGCTGAACTAGGTCCAATATCTAATTATCTAAATATTGAATCAACTGGAAAACTGTCATGGGAGCACACACAAATCTGAGTAGATGTGACAATGAACCTGGAAGTGTTTAAAGTGATAAACAGTCTAAGCCCTATATAGGCTACTGATCCATACGCTTGTAGTCACTAAAATGTCTATTCGCCATATTCTGACATGCCTAAAATAGGCACACTAGGCTTAAGAAAGTGGCTAATATATGTGTGCATGTGTTGCACTTCTGGGGTTTATTCTAACCCCAGATGCTAGAATATTTTTATGTGTTGGGTTAATTCACTGTCAACACACTTATCCAGGAATCACTTGTATCCAGGAAAATGGCCAAAACCTGATTTCTGACCGAATATTCATGCTGGTGGAGTCAACATTCCAGATGTTTTGCTGAAGCACATACTGTAGTGGGTTGTTGTTAGGACATACAATAACAATCATTTTGTGGGAACAGCTGTAAACCTTGTAATGCATATTAGGCCTGTAACACACCTTTTATAGACCTCAAACCTGTTCAAACATACTATAGCACAAATCAGTCTAAACTTAAGTAGAAGGCATTTCAATCTTTTTGTCAATGATCAATGACAATGATAAACCATTGTGGCAATGATGATTAGTTTATTTCTTGACAGCTACTGTAGTCTAACATGCACCTGTCCTGGCATATACAGTATTAAATCATGGCTGTATAGTTGAGCTTGCTTCATATACTGTAGCCTATCTTGTGGTATTAGAAGTTCAAATGCTTTTTTGTAAGTGAAAAGTGTAAAGATTCTTGGCATCGTTTACAATAAGTGACATGTTTTGTTAGTGAATACAGCAGGGAATTAATTATGTGTACAGTATGTATATCAGTTGTCTTAAAAGTTGTTGCAGTGATAATGCATTTTTAATTACCAATTACATTATATCAAGGTTGTTTGGATATTGAGATAACCCTTTTCCCCCTTCCTTTGTCTCTCACAGTAATAAAAGGTAAAGATTTACACATCTGTATGTTATACAAGAGGAATGTGAAAGTAAGGCGAGTCAAAGAGCAGAGGCCTCTCGGGTGGAGATGTGTCCTTTTAATATAGCTGTCTAAGGGAATGTTGTATCAAAACATTTCAAATAGCACAATTAAAATGCATGAATGTTTTAAGCTACAGTGCGGGACTTATTTCAATTAATAACATGTTATATTAAACAATCTGTATGGTACAACCAGCACATAGTTATATATATGAACTCTGTCAGTAAAGAGACAAAGAAAAAACAAACAAAGAATCTACAAAGAATGTAGATAAACTAATCAGCATCATGTGTATCCAAAGATACACTTGTCATCCTCCACATTAGAAAGTCACACACACACGCACGCACGCACGCACACACACACACACACACACACACACACACACACACGCACACACACACACAGCTAAGGTGTTCAATTAATACCAGTAACACTCCCTAATCGGGAGATAAGCGACCGTAGGTCCCTTATCTCCACAAATAGGGCAAAAATGTGTTTTGCCAAAATCTTCCTGATCCATGTTGATGACATGAGTGTAGACATACTGTGTAGTGATTTTCGTGATTTTAGGGCAAAATCTGTAGGAGCAGTGTCCAAAAATGTGTTTTTAAAAATCGGCCTGGAGGTGGCGCTATATGGGAGAGATTCATGTTGATGGGATGAGTGTAGACATACTGTGTACCGATTTGCGTGATTTTAGGGCAAAAATGGTAGGAGCAGTGTCCAAAAATGTGTTTTGCAAGAATCAGCCTCATGGTGGCGCTAGAAGAGGGCCATGTGAGAAATGAGGGGTGGGGTCTCCGCGCCGGCAAGGCGGACGAATAGGTACCGGCCCCGGCTGTCCCGGTCGCTCCTAGCCGGAGTTACGGCATTTTATGTGAGCTGCAGTGTAGGGGGTCCTCCACTGGGGGCGCCACCACTTTTGCATCCGTTCTGGAGCACCAGGAGTGGGTGGTCCCCGGGAATTCCCCGTGAGCAGCCCCGTGGGGGTGGTCATTTGGTCAGTTTAGCACATTTGGTCATTTTTTACATCTGGGGGTCCCCCAGGGACCTGGGGGTCCCTGGAGCTCCAGGGGTCCTTGGAGGTTGTAGTTTGGCAGGTAAGGAACGTGTGTGCAAAATTTGGCATGGATCGGGGCAACGGTTGCGGAGATATGAGCAGGGCAAGAGTGTGACATGTGAGGTGTGACAGACAGACTGACGGACTTACACTTTGTGCAGGGTTTGATAGTAAATGCGACCTACGGTCGCAACTATTCTCACCTTTAAGAGCTTCTCTGTCTCGGCTCTGGTGTGCGGTTCCTTCTCATTCTGAACCAACGTCCAGAACGCTGTGTTGTTTAGGTTATTGACCTCACCTGGAACAACACAAGCACTGTGTGAAAACAAATACATATAAAAACAAGGTTCAGTTCATTCATATCACAGTTTTGCTGTGAGTTTGGTTAAATGTATATTCAGCACATTAGGAGGGCAAATTCTAAATCGCAGCTGCAGTGTTTCACTGGCAGATTCTGAGAAAGCATTGATGTTCAATGCATTGTCTGAACTTTCCCCACATCGACAGGAGGCGCAGACAGCAAAATGTGGAGCAGCAAAGAAACGTCAGCACTGCTTACGGAAGAGTGAAAATAGTTAAATGTGCTTCATAAATAAATGGACCTGACTTACCATCTTCTTGCCTCAAGCTGACATAGTCTTTGAGGGTTTGGTTGGTGGGATAGAGGACCTCCCGTCCATCGAAGCTTGGGGGTGTAGCGAAACCCTGGTGTCCAACTGATGATTTTAGACTCTTTATTAAATCATCAGGGTAAGAGGATATTATTTGACACGCTGTCATCCTCCATATCAGAAAGTCACAGATGAACTGATTTTCTCCCCCTGGTGCGTGTCACCTCCTTCTCCTCTTTTTAAAGATTTTTAAAAATGTAATTGAGGTAATTAAAATAAGTCCTGGGCCATAGCTTTGGCCTTTGGTGTTGTCCATTTTTTGAGGGCATAAATGCCAAATGGCAGGGCAGGAAGGCCATCAAATAAAACAACGATTTTAGTCCGTTTAAATAATTAATGTAATTTAATTTAAATGTTACATTTAATATGTAGAATATCTGCTGTGAAATAAATAAATGGGTACCGGTATTTACAATCTGATACTCAAGATACTGGATTGGTTTAAAAATGGGAACTCAACAAGACACTGGTGTCTACATGACAAGAAAGACACCGGTGTCTACATGTTGGCAAGACAGAGACGGAGGAGAAAGTGGTAGTCAGCTGGGGCATTAAGGCCACTGTGGCCTCAGGGCATGCCATATTTTGGAGGGGCAACAACGGCCATGGCCTTCATGGCCTCCCTGAAATTCCTGCCCAGCCTGTATGTATTAACACTTTGACCGCCACGGAGGTCATATGACGTCACGTTTTTACCCCCCCCGCGCTGCCACCGGCGTCAGTTGACGCCGGAATGTCTTTCTTTTAATTAACACAAGATTAGGAGCATATGTATCACTGACGCTTGGATTCAGCCGTCCTGGGCCCTGGAATGACTAAAATCACCATGGTTACCATTGTGTGGCCAATCAGCTTGTGTTACCTTGTGTTACCATGGTGATTTGGTACATGACCGTCCTCCCCAGGCCTGGGATTGCTGGATGGACGGCATTCACGGCAAGGAGCAGCAGCCATGTGTTTGGGGGGGGGTTTAGTTTAGTGCTTTACTATACTACTGAGGACTACTTCTACAGCCGTTACATGTGATCTGAAAAGTTTTACTGGATCGTCATGGTTCATCGACCAGGCCACCAGGGACCACCGAGCCGCGGCGTCGCAGCGAAAAGAACTGCTATATAAAGTAAGTGGTTGTTGCTAGATTGATTGATTGATACATACAGTGGTGTATTGGCGTGTTTGGGGGGTCGCCGACGTTGCTCCGAGAGCAAGCATGAGATGAGAGATGATTATGCTCATCTCGGATCACAACAGGTGGTCCGCGCGCGGACCACCGATCGAGCAGGGCGTTTAGCTCAGCGGCGTCAGTTCAGAAAAAGCTAAGTTATGGCAACATGACTGGTGTCTTTCACGCGCGCGAGGCTCGCGTGCAAGACACCAGTCATGTTACCATACCTTTACAACAGGCACGATTACAGTACATTTTATTATATTCCCCCTGTAGCCAAGGTATGGCAGCTGCCATAGCTTGCCATACCCAATTGACGCCTCTTTAGCTTAGCTTGGTGAGAAAGGAGGACAGATGCTCCATTTAGTGCAAAACAAACACATCCCAGCAAAACAACCACTATAAGTCACTCGCAAACGTCGCAGTCTGACCAATCCAGCGAGATGGAGATCGAAAAAGAATCCCAGTGGTAATCCTCATTGTAGTTTTAAAGTTTTATCGTGTTTTATTCTAAAAGTAACCAATCGAAGTGGTGACAACGTTGTTTGCTAAGCCTGCTCAGATTTCCTCTCTCTCTTTCTCTCTCTCTCTCTCTCTCTCTCTCTCTCTCTTTTTTTTTCCGCTAGAGAACCAACCTTACAGCCATGATACAAGAGAGAAAGTTGGGGAGAGAGAGATTGATTGATTGATTGATTGATTGATTGAAGACTTTATTAGAAGTTTGCATAGGAAAGGGTACAGTTTCATGACGGTACAGTTCACTGGTACAAGGTCTACTAAAAGGAGATCATGAGATCCATGAAAAGACTAGGCTTATTTCCATAGTAAACCATTGCAGTATCTCATATAACATTGAATGACAGACGGATAGAACACAGTACTATGCAGTAGATCATAGTCAGGAAAAAAGGGGGAAATAAAAAACAGTATAAAAACATACAGTAGGTAAATACAAAGAAGGGATTGATTGATTGATTGAAGACTTTATTAGAAGTTTGCATAGGAAAAGGTACAGTTTCATGACGGTACAGTTCACTGGTACAAGGTCTACTAAAAGGAGAGCCATGAAAATACTAAGCTCATAGTGCCTTGCTGGGCTATGAGCTTGTAGATCGGCTATTAGGCATCATATGTAAATGGCAGATCTACAAGCTCATAGCGCGGTGCCGGGCTATGAGCTTGTAGATCTGCTATTTTGGAAATATATGTACCTGTGTATATAAAATGTATAGCAAATAATTATATATACCTTATGGTAATTATGTTTTTTTTTTCATAATTACTCTTACTTGCAGTTGCCTGGTCTGGATTCTAACATGGTGAAGTTTGTCGCAGTTGGCTTGACTTTGTCAATACAAACATTTCCATATGAATGTACATCAATTTTTATTGAATTTTATGTATTATGACTTTGAATTGCTCAGGGTAGTTTGACCGTTTTAGTTTGAAGTGACTAAAATGATGATTGCAATGGAACACATCTACAACTATACTGAAGTGAAACAGCAATGTAAAGTTTTTTTTTAATCTTTATCAGAGTTTTTATCTTTATTTTTGAGATGTCTGATGTCTAACTGAAGGCTTGAATAAAAAATCCCAGGTCAAAACACAGTGGATTCTACTCTGTCTCTCCTTCATCCTGGGAAGATGAAAAAAGAGCCTCTGTCAGTCTCCTGGCTTCTTCCACTTTCCTGCCTTATAACTAGACCACGGTACAACTTTTTTTAACTTTTTTTTTTACAGCATTATGGCCGGCACCCTGTTCTTCATTTAGAGGTACTGTGTGTTCTTGTACCATTTACCAATTTGTTTCTAGGGCTTCTGAAAGTTTTTTTCCTTTGACCTCAATTATCTCAGAAAGTAAATTTCTGATGCTCCTTTTTCATCTGTACAGCTTTCGCTCTCCCTCAGGTTTCTCCACAGCAGAACACCACAGCAGGACGAAATTTTTATGGTGAAAGCTAAGGTTCCGACTCTATATTCTCTGAGCTTGTAGATCGGCTATTAGGCATCATATGTAAATGGCAGATCTACAAGCTCATAGCGCGGTGCCGGGCTATGAGCTTGTAGATCTGCTATTTTGGAAATATATGTACCTGTGTATATAAAATGTATAGCAAATAATTATATATACCTTATGGTAATTATGTTTTTTTTTTTCATAATTACTCTTACTTGCAGTTGCCTGGTCTGGATTCTAACATGGTGAAGTTTGTCGCAGTTGGCTTGACTTTGTCAATACAAACATTTCCATATGAATGTACATCAATTTTTATTGAATTTTATGTATTATGACTTTGAATTGCTCAGGGTAGTTTGACCGTTTTAGTTTGAAGTGACTAAAATGATGATTGCAATGGAACACATCTACAACTATACTGAAGTGAAACAGCAATGTAAAGTTTTTTTTAAATCTTTATCAGAGTTTTTATCTTTATTTTTGAGATGTCTGATGTCTAACTGAAGGCTTGAATAAAAAATCCCAGGTCAAAACACAGTGGATTCTACTCTGTCTCTCCTTCATCCTGGGAAGATGAAAAAAGAGCCTCTGTCAGTCTCCTGGCTTCTTCCACTTTCCTGCCTTATAACTAGACCACGGTACAACTTTTTTTAACTTTTTTTTTTACAGCATTATGGCCGGCACCCTGTTCTTCATTTAGAGGTACTGTGTGTTCTTGTACCATTTACCAATTTGTTTCTAGGGCTTCTGAAAGTTTTTTTCCTTTGACCTCAATTATCTCAGAAAGTAAATTTCTGATGCTCCTTTTTCATCTGTACAGCTTTCGCTCTCCCTCAGGTTTCTCCACAGCAGAACACCACAGCAGGACGAAATTTTTATGGTGAAAGCTAAGGTTCCGACTCTATATTCTCTGAAATTTTTGTCAATTTTCGTACATCCTACCATTTTCAATTTATTCCGTCAAAAATGAATGGCCGTCTATGGTGGCAAGGGTTTTACCCTTAAAACCCTTAACATTGTGGCAGTCAAAGTGTTAACATACTCTGCCATAAAGAGTTTTTTTTTTATATATAATTGAGGTAATTAAAATAAGTCCTGGGCCATAGCTTTAAATGAACTGAAGTCAATTATGTCCCAGCTTCACTCTGCCTGTACCTTGCTCTCCTATTGAAGAGGGTGGTGCTCCTCCTGAATACAAAGCTATATTCATCACTTTGGCCGTACGCCAAGACAACGTCCTCCAGACCCTCCATGACAGATCAAGCACTCCGGCTCATGAGGCCAAAAGCCCGGTCATCATTGGGCCATTTAAAGTGCTGCTCTGCAAACCTGAACACAAGTTTCAATAACATGTATCATTAATGGTCATATTGAATAACATTTTCATATATAAATTACATTCACATGCATTTAAAAATGGACAGAATAAAAAACTCACTTGCTAAAATGGCTCCCATTTACTCACACAACAATGTAGCAATTTGGTATGCAGGGCATCTCTCTCAAACTGTTGGACGTAATCAAGCTTCCTCTTGGGCATGGTTCTGGACTGTTGCTGTTAATACCTTGCTCTCCTATTGAAGAAGGTGGTTCTCCTCCTGAATACAAAACTGTGCTCGTCACTTTGGCCGTACGCCAGGACAATGTACAAGGTTACTTTGAGAACAATTTGACCTTTCACTGCTTTCACGCCGCCTTATTTTGTGTGGTCCTGGTGTTCCATTTATTTTTATAATATTCCTGAATAGTGTGATTAGGACGGTTATTTTGATCGCTGCAAAGGAGAGTTCTCTGCGAGGAGGATTCCTGTCGACTCTACCGGTTATAGCCAATGCTTGGTGGGGCTCGTGTACAGAATTTCTTTGGACCAAAAAAACGAATATTCTAATATCAACTTTGAAAAACTTAAATAATTGCTTATCATTGAGGGTTTTGTTTTTTGCAAATACAAATGAAATCGCAAACGCACGCAGACACACAAACACCCACACACACACACACAGAAAGGCATCCGTTTTCACATATCCAGTGACTCGAAATATATTTTATTCACAGGCAAAATATACACATTAATATACATTCACACACAAAACTTGCTGCTCCATACGGTGTAGGAACTAATGAGAACGTCTTCATTTAACCATTCAAATGAAGTGCTATATGAAATCAAACATATTTCAGAAACAGAGATTTACACTTAAATGCACTGTTAAGATCTCCGAAATAAAAAAAAACTACCGTCAATCCTTTTCTTTCTTTTTGGCAATGGCAACATGCCTAGCTAGTGAACAAGCTAACCAGAAAACAAGTCTTTTGTCTGTAGATTCAGAGGCATTTTAGTGTTGTATGTTTTATACATCACCATGGACAAAGAGCCATATAAACACCATTACATCTGTTGAAAATGAAAGAAGGCATATCTTATAAGAAAAACAAACAAACAAATTAACCACAACTACTGTCTTTGCACTTACAGTACGGTCAAATCAAAAAGGCCCTACACATTTTTACGACTTTTCCAAAAATAGCAGATCTACAAGCTTGCAGCGCGGCACTCGGTGCAGCGCTGTGAGCTTGTGTATCTGCTATTTTTCAATGGCTAAAGCAGGGTTAAGGCAGATGGGGGACAGGTGAAGGAGGGTAGTTAGAGGGCTAGAGGGATGTGGAAGTCAGGCGAGTCAAAGAGAAGAGGCCTCTCGGGTGGAGAGGGGTCCTTGTCAGCCTTGTGCAGCAGCTTGAACAGACCCGTGCCGATGTTCATGGGAATGCCCATGATGATGCACTCCGACACACCTGGAACGAATGAACAAGAGGACGTGATCACTTCATATCAAGTTATGTAAATATTACATGTTACTTTCATAATGCAGCAGGGACGTGCAGAGAATGTTAGAGAGGCAGGGGCTGACATTTCTAAAAGGGCCTTCTGGTGAACATATTGAAAAAAGCAGACCTCCAAGCTCACAACGCGATGCAGCGAGCTTGGAGGTCGGCTATTTTTGGTGCTTGATATACGCCTGAACGAAGCATAATCAAGTTAAAGTTGTACTATGTAACTTTTTTTATAAAACAAATCTTAAAATTCTCCTAACTATTAAATCACAAAAGTTTTAGAAGATCCGCGCCGTGAATTTCAGCCTGTAAAGCCTTCTCTATATGTAAACTGAGATCCTTGCCGTGGACCGGATCTCGCGCCAAAATTGCGTCATCACACTACCGGCCAATCACAGCGAGGGTTATACAACTGCCGGCCAATCACAGCGCATCTTGAAGTGGGGTCGCTATGGCAGCCATATTTGTTGTCGCCCGTTTGTACCATCCCTTCTCTAGGTAATTTCGCCTACCAGGCAGGGTGAAGGAGTCCGTATCTCTGGAATTACTGAACGCACAGGAACAAGGGACCCCTTAAAAGATAGATCTCAGCGAGGTGGAGGCAGACGCGGGGGTCTGAAGGTACGAAAAACGGACGAAAGACGCGGACGCGACCGCGGTTTGCTATAGGGCTAATGACCACTAGTTGGGCAACTTACACAGTATGGCTTTAAGTCAATACTGGAGATGTGGCATAACAGCATGGATTTCTACACAGAGAGGGCAATTCTTTCAACATAAGATACTGCATTCAAGTTCAGGAGAGTTTGGATAAGGCAATTCTCTTGAATGCTGCCTTCAGGTATGGCATGGAAAGAAGGCATTTGCATTTCTTTCACCATAGTAAAAACTGCATTCATGGTCTGGAGAGGGCACATTTTACAGATGGATAAAGGGGCAGGGGCTCAAGGGGTGCATCTCTCCATTCCGACATGTCTCCTTTCCGACAGACACTAACCCTATCTCTTACCCTTACCCTGACCTTAACCTCTATGGAAGTGTTGCCACTCCGACAATAAGATGTCACTGTCGGAGTGGCGACATGTCGGAATGGAGAGAGTTGCGGCCCGGTCGGTGATTTAGCGACCCGATCGGTAGATTTAGCGACCCGGTCGCTGAAAACTACCGACCAGGTCGCAACCCGGTTGGAGGTCGCTAAATGATCTCGCCCTCTCTCCCCCCGGGCACAAGCCCCCTCTACGTGTGCACGTGCCTGTAATGCAGAATGTATATCCATCTATATATCGACTATACACACAGTATATTGTTGTTGTCGGGTAGAAACCTTGTACGTCCCAAACTTTCCTTTGTTAAAATTATTTTTAACACAAATTAAATTTGTGAAAATAGCCAATATACAAGGACACAACGTCTCGCATCTCGAGGCGTTGTGTGCTTGTAGATCTGCTATTTGCACTACTTTTGTATGATGAAGTAGGGCTTTAATTTACCAAAAAACATACACATTTGAAACTTGGAGATATAAGGTTTCTGCCACACAAAAAATGATGCTGAATTAATGTACCACAAACAGAGTCCTTCTGTCCAAAGTAAGCAGCATCAAACAGGTGATCTGCTGTTTTCTCAAAGGAGGCCAGCATGAGTACACTCTCCTTCATCTTGGCCAGGCCAAATCTGGTGATGCCCAGAATCTCCCCCTGTTGACACACAACACGTACATAAAGATAATAGAACCTACTGTAGAATACTGTAGAATCGCCTAGTGGCACACGTACAGTACATGAAGATAATAGAACCTAGAAGTGACACATGTACATGTAGATACTTAGAAGCCAATCTGGGTTTCTTCACTGTATAAAGCACTATGTAAGGATATAGAACCAAGAATCTCCTATTGATACATTAGCATAAAGATAAAGACCAAATATTTGTGACCAGGGCACAAAAAGGGCAGGTCAAAAAGTCAATGCACAGTGCGCACCTATATTCATGGCGAATATAGCTTATAGATAAAAAATAAAATAAATACATTTGTATAATATTGTTTTCGTTTTAATAAATGTAGTGTATATGGAACTGTCCTCTGTTGAAATGAATTTAATAACTTTCTGTTTAGTTTGTTTTTGTATATCTGCATACATTTCAATGATGAGTGGTTGTCATAAGATCCCAAGGCACACTTGGATTATCACAGGCAGACACACTTTGTAATTATCCTATTAATTACTGTACTACTGAACTTTTTTGATTTATCACATAATCCAGAAGCACGTTTTAATTTAGATTTCATCAAACAACACTGATCAATTTTTCACTTTTTTATTTTATTTATCTAAACCTTTGGCCTATGATGTCCTGACAGTACCTTGTAGGACATGAGGTCTCCCAGCAGCATGACATGGCGGCGGTCCA
Source organism: Nannobrachium achirus (assembly GCF_963921795.1). NCBI lineage: Eukaryota > Metazoa > Chordata > Actinopteri > Myctophiformes > Myctophidae > Nannobrachium > Nannobrachium achirus. Next base: position 21,490,597 of record NC_137825.1, on the reverse strand, counting down.
CGCTCATGCCGTGGCTGCTCATGGTGTACTGGATCTCATTGATGATGGTGGTCCTGGCTGCTTCAATGCCCAGCGTCTTCTCCACCTGGAAGCACAAGGGGGGACGGTTAGCGTTCAACTGGGCTGCTTCCCATAACCCAGGGGTCTTCAACGTTTTCAGGCCAAGGACCCCTTAGTTGAGAGAGAGTCCCACAACCTTTTCATAGATTCCATATAGTTTCATCGTTTGACAGCACAATCATCTGTGTATTTTGGATTCATGTCAATGTGTGTTTTCAGATATTTAACCACTTGAACCGTCAATATTTAATAAACTTGACCTTTCATTCTGTACTTAGTCTGCTCTTTTCCCCCTCTACGCCAAACCTCTTTGCCGGAAATTAGCAGATCTACAAGCTCACAACACCTCGCGCTCGCACTGCTTGTAGATGTGCTATTTTGGGCTAAAGTTCTCAGAATATGGACGCTAGAGTTCAAGTGGTTCATATAGAAAAGGAGAGAAAAGGCTTCTATCACACAAGGATTTGGAGGACCCCCTGTAGTAACTCTGAGGACCCCCTGTTGAAGATCCTTGCAATAAATCAATGTGCCTCAGTTCAAGGAAAACTTTCAAAGGTTGACTGAAAACAACCATGAATTATTGAATGTTGAACACAAATCCCAGACACTGCTCTTGCTCAACAGAGTGTCTTGCAGACTCTTGATGAAGGTGCAGGATTTTCATTCACAAATCTTTGTTCACGATCGTTTCATTTGTCACCGTCCAACGCAGCTGCATCCGAATTAAGTGGAAGTGCAAATACTTTCTTTGTCCAGGTGTTCCACCCTCCTGATACAGTGCCAATTCTGAAGTGCCACACACAACTCCCGTCTCCCACCCACTGTCGGTGTGGACGGCACTCTCCTCTCGGCCGTTGCGTGATCTAACCTACTAGGGCTGCAACAGACTGTTGCCCAGTGGTTTGTTTTATGTTTTATATTTGTTTCAGTTTGTAATTGTTTGGCGCCACTGGGCATCTCTAGCCTGCCCTCTGTCCATCCAATGCCCATCACCCTGACTACTGCAAAGAATAACGGTTTTACTACATTCTATTGATGTACTTGGTTTAGCTTATTGTACTCTAACAGGTTAAATACTGAGAGTTCTCTGTTGGGATGTGGTGGCGGCCACCCAGGGTATAATGGTAACCCCCCTTTTCGGTATTTTGGTTTTGCTTTATTCATTTGTTATTTTGAGTGTTTTGAGTTTGCTGTGTCTTAAGTTGGGGACCACTATCCTGGGTTGGTTGGCCAGCTCAATCCTCCTTCCCTCCTAGTGTTGGCCTGTCTGTATGTATCTATATTTCTAATCTATTGGTGCTCAATGTGATGATTGACTTTTAAACCAGCGAATGCATTCCTTATTATTGTTGCTATGATGATGATTTTGATAACACTAGACTAATTAAATAAAGCTTTTGTACTTGTTGAAACCACGTTTCTGCCCAACTTTATACATTGTGAACGAACCTGGCGGGGAGTAACTATTGTACATGGTGTAGTTAAACTAGATACTTCCATAATTAGCTATTTCCTGGGGCGTAATCCCCCAGGTGGCGTTGTCTGGCAATTAATAGATACCACCCTGTTACAAATTAAATGACTGAAACTAGAATTGGAAAAACATTGTAGATACAGTATATATATAAAAAAAAACAGGCTTCACAAAAAGGCAGCGTTAACAAACTGTTCTGTGTGTTGACAATACGAATCTTTACAGATAATGGCAAGCTCAGTTTTTATCTCACCCAACACTAAAACTAATAAAAAATGACTGGACAGAAAAACGTATGGAGCAAACCCACTTCAAAAACTAATCAAAACCAAAGCGAAAATGAAAACAAAAAGGTCAAATCAAAGTGGGCATCATTTCCAGCTGGTACCTCATAAGTGTTGTTGGAGGTGGTCCTGCTGCCTTTCACCCCGTGGGTTGCCATGACAGCGCGCATGTTATCCCCCTCCACCAGCAGCTTGTACTTGTTCTTCCCACTCTGCTCGTCGATGTGGATGACCGCTCTGGACACCTCCGGGATGCCCTGCACCACCACCTGAACCAATCCACATCCAGCTTATTAACACCACGTTCCAATCAACATCCAGCTCGTTAACACCACCTTCCAATCAACATCAAGCTCATCAAGCCATTAACTCATTAAGACCAGTTTCCTGAAAAACCTTTGTTTCTATGTCAGTGGTTCTCAGAGCTTTCCATATCAAAGGACCCCCAATTATTTTTATTTATATATACATACACAGTACACACACACACATAGATATAGATATAGTTAGATATATGGCCGCCGACCCCATCTCAAAGGGACCCCCCAGATGCTTTAAAAGAATATACAGTATATTCAAAGATTTGCACAAATGTTCACAATTTGCTGTGTAGCCAAGTTGACACTTGCATAGAACAAAAAGAAAAAACGTGGGTGTCTTATTGTCTTATTATACTGTACATTTGCAGAATAAGCTTTGTTTGCCTTTGTTAGTTTGTGTGCTGAAAGGGTTACTTTGAGAGTCATTTCATTGTGCAATGTAAGATATAATTTACCAATTTGTTACATCGTGTCAAGAGTGTATCAAATGGATTTGGTTCCATTTTATACACTCTCAGAGTTACTGACCTATACAGGTCCATTTGGAACCCCCTCAAGCAACCCTGAGGGTCACTGAAAACCATTGGTCTATGGCTTTGTTCCAGTGCTCTTACATTTTCTAAAGTAGTACTCAAGTAATTTTGAGCCATGTTTCTGATGATTACAACTAAATTAATAATTTTACTTCTACTCCACTACATTTCAAAGGAAAAGCGACACGTGGTGAGACTTGTAGATCTGCTATTTTCAAAGGATCTTTATACATTTCATATAATATAGTCCGGGAAAAAAACAGTGATTTTTGGCTGAACGTGGTTTCGTCTGTAAAAGTTTTTTTCTCAACTGATTTTTGTAGCTTGGGGTCACCTCTTAAGGATTCAAGAGGATGACCAGTGATATCCATTGAGCATTTTTTATTATTAACCCCTTAATGCCTGAAACATGGGCTCCCATTGACTTTCTATACAGGAGGAAAATACCCAGAAAAATATTATTTTTCAGGGTATTTAAGGAGGATCTGAGGGGTCTATCTAGGGGTTTGTCATGATGCTGAATCCATTGCAGGCATTTGTTTTGCACAAAAAACATTCCGTGGGCTAGAAATAGCCTCAGAAAACAATACACGTATGGGTGAGTATTCATGTTAGTCGGAGGCCTTAGGGTTTTTTTTTTTCTCGTGCTAATCAGTCTAAAAGTGCAAAAATGTGCACAGATGTAGCTCAGGGCTTGCTCTAATGATTTAGCTAGGGCGCCCGAGTCTGCGACATTCGGGGTCGCCACAGCGGCCAAATCAAGTTGGGCTCCCATCGACTTTAGTGATGAAAAGTGATGAGTCATCACTTTTCAGAGTTTTGTGGGTGTTGTGGTGACCCCGAAAGGTCGCCGACCTAGCTAAATCATTAGAGCATGCCCTGAGCTACATCTGTGCAAAATTTTGCACTTTTAGACTGATTAGCACGAGAAAAAAAACCCTAGGCCTCCGACTAACATGAATACTCACCCATACGTGTATTGTTTTCTGAGGCTATTTCTAGTCCACGGAATGTTTTTTGTGCAAAACAAATGCCTGCAATGGATTCAGCATCATGACAAACCCCTAGTTAGACCCCTCAGATCCTCCTTAAATACCCCAAAAAATAATAATTTTTCTGGGTATTTTCCTCCTGTATAGAAAGTCAATGGGAGCCCATGTTTCAGGCATTAAGGGGGTTAATAATAAAAAATGCTCAATGGATATCACTGGTCATCCTCTTGAATCCTTAAGAGGTGACCCCAAGCTACAAGAATCAGTTGAGAAAAAAACTTTTACAGGCGAATCCACGTTCACCCCCATTTTTCCCGGACTAATATGAAAACTTGTGAAATGGGACCTTCTGCATAATGACTACAGTTTTACTTTAAGTATTTTCTAATGGCAATACTTTTGCACTTTGGCTCAAGTAAATCTTAAATAGCGAATGTGTGCAATAGGGCATTTATACTACTGATACTTTTATTTAAAGGTATATTCAGTGATTGTATTTCATTCAAATAAAAATATAATTGGTACATTTTCCATTCATTCTCCTCACTATAATGTGTGCTGACCATATAAGGACTTCCACCATGTTACGAGCATAGCTAGATTGGGTTTTCAGAGGTGGCCAGCCAGTCCTCGACCAATCAGGGTAGAGTATGGCCGTAGTTATGTTATGATGTTAAGTTATGATGGTCAAAATAAAAGTTTTGAGAACCACAGTCGCTCTGAATTAAGAACGTCTGCTAAATGCCTAGATTGTAAACTACTGAACTCATAAAATGCCACTGTCTCGTAGTAAATCATTATCCTGAAGCTAGAGACGTAGGCCTACCGATATTCAGTGATTGGGTCTAATAATCAAAACGAGAACATTATAATGGTGTAAAGAATCTATAAAAAAAACTAAACATTTCCACGCTGTAAGGCCAGTAAGGGACAAGATGACCCCCGGCCACTTTCATTATCAATGAATACACCTTTAAGTTAAAAAGAAGAAAAGTACTTCTTCCCATCACTGCTTCTTCTCACCTTAGGAAGGTCTTCCTTCAGAGACTGCAGGACGTAGTACATGGAGCTTTTGCTGTTTTCCCGCGGAGACACGCAGACCACCGCCTCGCCGTGTACAGCAATGTCTCCCGGCTTCACGCGCAGCTTCGACATGCAGATGGAGTAACGGACCGTTTCTGCATTCACCTGGCCATAGAAAACACCCACAGGGAAAAATACCCGTTATTACCGTAATTCTCAATGCCGGTACACACAAAATGATAACTACGCAATTTAATGCCAGTACACACAAAATGACAACATACACTTCACTGCTCCATTATCCACATACAAACAATATATTGCAAAAAACATATTTTGTCTTGGTTGCATGCTGTTGCACAAATACGTATACTCCCCGTCCTCGCCTTAGAGGAGCAATTCCTAGCTTCTTCACAGAAGCTTATTATAAGATGGCACCATTTCTGTCTACTCTCCCTGTGTCATCATCATCGATGGGGATTCCAAGCTAGTGGAAACAATATCTACAGCCTCTCTCTTCCTGGAAATAAAGTTAAGTGTGCTGAAATAGAAGCCATTGTTCTTGCTACTTTTTGGTTGGGGCAGACACCATATAGATCAGCTATCTTTGAAAATATCTGTAGATTTTTAAAATGTTAACCTATACATGGTTCCCACACATCTTTACCAATTAATTTCCAAAACTTTTCCAGAATATTTAACCCAATTTCCAGGACTATATAACAATAATTCAGCTCAATAACAGGTCGCTTACTTCTATGTGCAATGCCCAAAGACAGGTAGTGTATGCCAGTGGTTCTCAACCTTTTCAGGCCGTGACCCCTGAAATAATCATGTTTTAACTGGGGACCCCCCCCCCCCCCCACCCCACCCACCCCGACGAGCACTAAGAGTAGAGGAATTTTGTATAACACAAATTGTGAAAATGCCTCGCGTGTGAGCATGTAGATCGGCTATTTTCAAAATTTCTGCCTCTAATATTTGACAATTTGGCCAATGTTTAATTTGTTATTTCAGAGGTATTAACAAAATCAATAACCAAAGACAATGCATAGCTATTTTTTCCAGGACCTTCCTATATACCCTGCCTATAATGACATGCCCACGAGCTTGGAAGTGTTTAAGAATCTGGACACGTCTGTCTCCAAAAACATTAAATACCGGTCAATATATTGGTTCTTAAAGGGCTGTAAAGGCCACGTCAACTCAACACTGGATCAGCAAAGCAACAGGGGAGATGACGTGATGATACCTCTAGTCGCAGCAGCCTGATCCTCTCCAAGGAGAGCTTCACCAGAATGAAGCAGTCATCTGGCAGAAACACCTCCTCGATGTACTCGGAGATCTGTGCGAGAGAATTGACATTGAGTGTCTTCCGTCAAGGGCTTAAGAATTGAACAGGATCATGAAGCAGATAATCCCAGCTGGTGCACAGCTGCCTGCATGGCCTAGTAGAGTATTGTGCAAGCCGATTTCCAAGAGGAACGTGTCCTCTCGCTTTTCACATTTCATGTTGCTCTCTCTCTCTCTCTCTCTCCCGCTCGCTCTCTTCACATTCACTTCAGGGCTCTTTTAGGATCCAGGACCCTCATTCATCAGATGGTTTAGGATCTCATTCATTTAAATGAGACTTGTTCTTCATGCAGTGTTGATTTTGACAGCAAATTTTGATTTAGTTTTAGTCATAATCTTTTGAATAAAATGACATTTTAGTAATCTGAAATGTTTTAGTTTTAGTCGACTAAATACAGTTGATTTTGTCGACAAAAATAAATATTATTTTGGCAGGCCTTGAAGGCGTGGTAATGTGAGCTTGTAGATCTGCTATTTTCAGAGTGCAACACCCGAGCACAACCAAACAATTTTTTCCAACATTTCAGTCTAGAACTCTAGATTTTATTTGTTGACAAAATTGTCAGTACATTTAGTCTTAGTTTCACTTAGTTTTCGTGAGTGAAAAAAGGTAGTCGATAAACAGTTTTAGTCGCCGAAATAAACACTGTCGGCATGAACACAGGTGTGACTTAAAGGTGTGCTCTCGGTATGATTCATACTGATGACTACATATAGCACTTGGATCAGTTCTAAATGTTGTGTACGGGGTGAATTTAGAACGCTAGAGTTGAGGCAGCTACGTGGCCCTCACACGTACACCGTCCCTTAAACCAATTTTAATAGAGGATTTTCTACGCATTGTTGATGGATTAGGGCCAAGTAAATCTGGATTATACCAAGACGGCTACACGTGATTATGTCAAGTGGGTTTTGGTGCAGTACATTTCATCATTATTTATGACAGGACAGTGTAAGACAGGAACATGTGCTCAAAGCAGACAGGGGTACATATATCATCCTCTTAAAAAAAGAAGAAAAAAAATAATACAGTATGATATTTATAAAAAGGTGACGACGTGTGACGTGGAACTCCTGGCAGAATCGATGCATTATCAAGACAGCTACCAGCTCACTGCATTTTTTTCTACATTTTGACAATATTAGAGTTGGTTCATGTTCATCATATATTATATTGTAATAAGAAACATTATATAACTTTCAGATTAAACCCAGAAATGTGTTCTGTTCATTGCAGAAGGCTCTGAGCTAAATTACAGTGTTCAATTCAGTTATGCGTAAAACATGACTCAAAGAGTACACCTGAACAGATGAAATATGTGAGACCACTGACCCTCAGTCACCTCCTGTCACTGGAAATGTTAGTCTTTCATTAGGTGGCCGTGTGAGCGGAGGAGCACTTATATTTGATAACGTTGCTGTCGGCCAGAAAACTATTTTCTCCATATTCAACCTTTTTTTGTTGTAAATTAACGCCCTACTTAATCACACTACAGCGTTACACAAAACTATCCAAAATAGCAGATCGACAAGCTCGAAAACGCGGCGTGAAGCGACACGCTTTGAGCTTGTCGATCTGCTATTTTTGCCATTTCCTTAATTTGAATCCTGAAAATTAACAGTTTTGGACGTTTCTGCCCGACATAGACGATATCATTTCCAGAGTGCTAACGGGGAATGTTTCTTGATGTCTCTGACGCACAAAACCCATGAATCATTGCTGTGCTCCGATGTCTGCGTCATTATAGCACAAATAGCCCTAACTGTGACAATGGTAAACATGGATCTTTTTCCGGGGTTGTCAGACACAGACAGGAGGAAAGAAATTAGCGGCGCTAAGTGAAACAAATGTTGCTCAGGTCACTCTGCCCGTCCAAAATGCTGGATGCGGAGAGAGTGCTGGAGGTGAATTGAATTAGCCTTTAGTGTCTCCGAGGAGAAATTTGTCCTTGGCAATAAGAAGAAACAGCGTCATACAAAAATACAAAAAATACAAAAATACATTATACTGTACATAAAGGTAAAATTCATACAGCACTTATCATGAACACCCCACTGTGCAAATATCAAGAGCCTTCAGTCCAGTATCACAGTATTGCACTCTACCAGCTTATACAGTATGTGTTTCCCATTCCCCCCAGTAATTAATTATCTGTTATTGAGTGCTTTGATTGACAGTGGAACAAAGGAGAACTTATATCTGTTGCGCTTACATTTTGATAACCTGTTACGTCTACCGGACGGCAACAACAAGAGAACAAGAAGAAGGGCTGCATGTCAATCATTTTACCAGCCCTCTTAGAGTGTAATGCTCTGGTCTGGGAAGAGGAAGTGCTGCAGTGAACCTTCCCCTCTCATCTGTCACCAACCTTGGTATTAAAATGGACCCCTAACTCAAGTTACTCAACTATGAGACCCACATCAAACACCTCTGCAAAACATCCTTCTTCCATCTCAGAAATAATCGCCAAACTCCGCCCCACCCTCACTCAGCCTGATGCTGAAAAATTAATCCATGTCTTTATCTCCTCCAGGTTGGATCACTGTAATGCACTTCTCATCGGGATCCCTAGCAAGAGCCTTCAAAAGCTCCAACAGCGCTGCTAGGGTACTGATGTGAGTGCGCAAATATGATCACATCACTCCCATTCTCCACTCCCTGCACTGGCTTCCCATCTCCTCCCGGACTGAATACAAAATCACCCTGCTAACCCACCAATGCATCTACGGCAATTATTATTATTATTGCAGGGTGTCCTTTACCATAGAAATGAAAGACAGTCAGACAGACAGACAGGCACAGGCAGCTAATAAAAATGGCTATTGTGGACAAGGCTCCTTCTTCTGCATTACCAGTACAACTGCTAATAGAATGCAGGTTCTAAATGTACAGTACTGTACTGTACATAGCAAAAAAGGGAGTAAAAAAAAAAGAAAATGACAGGAAATGTACCTCTCCAAGAAGAGTTTTCTCAATCCTTCCCTTCACCAGGCGACCAAAGTCAGCGTCGTCCTCGGTGTCCAGATGGGCGCTGATGATTGGCGTGCTGAGAGGCATTTACAGTAGAGTGTGTTTATTTAGGCATTTGACTCTGTTGTTGTGCTCTCCACTCATATTAAAGGTTATTTCAATTGTCTAAGGCAGGGGTCTTCAACGTTTTCAGGCCAAGGACCCCTTAGTTGAGAGATGAAGCAGGGACCCCCACAAACTTTTCATAGATTCCATATACTGTAGTTTCATTGCTTGACAACACGCTCATCAGTGTATTTTGGATTCTTGTCAATTAGTGTTTTCAGATATTTAACCACTTGAACCGTCATAAACTTGACCTTTCACTCTGTATTTAGTCCCTTCTACACCCTCTACACCAAACCTCTTTGCCGAAAATAGCTGAAAATGCTATTTTTGGCTAAAGTACTAAAGTACTAAATATGGACGCTAGGGTTCAAATGGTTCATATAAAAAAGTAGAAAAAAAATTCTACCACACAAAGATTTGGAAGACCCCCTGTAGTAACTCTGAGGACCCCCTAGGGGTCCCGGACCCCCTGTTGAAGACCTCTGGTCTAATGTAATCCTGGGCGCTACACTCCCTCTGCCAACCTGGGGAGAGCAACGGACTGACCTCATGCTACCTTCAATGCATGAGGAGTCCAAGCCAATTCTTTTCACCTGACAGGGGGGAGTTTCCCCGGTTGGACGTAGTGTGTGGAAGGAACGCGTTATTCCAACCAGTTCCTTATTCCCCTCCATAACGCGCCCTGGCTGGCCAGGGGGAGGCATAGAAACCAGGATTACTGCATGTTTTTGTAAAAAAAAGAATAAAAAAAAAAAAGTAGATTTCTCATTTCAAAATATTTCCAGGAATTTCATGACCGTGGGGACCCTGAGGCAAACAAGTGATTGTGAAGGCGTGTGGCATTTAGTGTACTGTACGTGCAAAGTGATGAGCAGAGGCTCTTTCCAGCTGTGATGGTGTGTCGGCACGTGTCAAACTGCAGAATTGCTCTCATTCGAAGGAGACAGTAGTCACTAGTCGATAGCAATTTTTCTTTCAATTTGTCAGAAAAAGCTTTTAACCTCCCCGCCCCCTCCCAGACACACGCGCACAAAAGAAAAAAATGAGTCTTCCTAGAAAAGATTAAGTCGGACTGCACAATGGAAGAGACGGCTCCAAATGTAGTTTTTCTTTGTCGGCATGTGACCAGAGAGAGAGTCACGTCTCCCATTATTTTTTGCCAAAGCCTCGAAGCCCCTTACCTGATGTTCCTGGAGGCGTTGATGATCTCCTTGATGCGGGGCACCCCCAGGGTGATGTTCATGGATGCCACTCCAGCAAAGTGGAACGTTTTCAGGGTCATCTGGGTGCCGGGCTCCCCGATGCTCTGGGCACACAGAGCCCCCACGGCTGAACCTGGCTCCATCTGCGCTCTGAGTGCACACAGACGGTGGTGGAATAAAGTACTCACATTTTTTTTTTTACTTAAGTTAAAGTATCAATAACTGCAGTATGTAGAAATACTATGTTACAAGTTAAAGTCTGGAATTCGAAATGTACTTGAGAAAAAGCAAAAAGGTACGGGCATCAAAATGTAGTTACCAAAAGTAAAAATAGCAGATTTAGAGCTTGTAGAAGGGCCATTTTCAAAATGTATATACAGTAGGTAGGTTGAAGTGTTTCATGTAATGTAGTGGAGTAAAAAAGAAAAAAAAAGTAAAGTAACATCAAAATGTTACAGTACTTAAAGGAGTAGTTCACCCCCAAAATGACTTTTTTTCTATTGATTAGTCACGCCATGGAGAGTAGAGTTCAATAATATTTTTTTGTTTTTTGTCACATTCCTAAGACAAAAATTTGATTCGAGTAAATTTACCCCCATTCATTCCGGATGGGGACCCGCTTCGAAACGGGTCCCCATCCGGAATGAATGGGGGTAAATTTATTGTTATCACATTTTTGTCTTAGGAATGTGACAAAAAAATTAAAATATTATTGAACTCTAGTCTCCATGGCGTGACTAATCAATAGAAAAAAAGGCATTTTGGGGGTGAACTACTCCTTTAAGTAAAAGTACTTAATTTACACCATTGTACAGAGAGAGAGAGTACAACTCACTGCATCACGTCAACTAGCGCTCTTACTGCTGCACTTATAAATGTTTCCTTTCGGGGATGTTAACTCATGTTTCTAACATTTCTCCTCCTCATGCAGAAAAGCCATTTCCTCAAAAAGTACCTCATATATTTGTCCCTGCACGTTTCCAGGAACTTCTCCAGTTGCGTCGGGGTAATCCGGTCCAGCTGATAGAGGACCTTGGGCTGCAAAACAAAGACGACAATAAAAAGCTTTTAGTTGGAACTGGACATGTTGCTGCGACTGATATACAATGAAGACAATATAAAGGAAGCTTTTAGTTGGAACTGGACAAATACTGTGCGAGGATTCCAGAAATAACCCATGGCTTGTGGGTGCTGGCTTGGCCTGTCACAATTATTACATAATCGTCTAATCGCAATTATCTGACATAATCGCAATTATTTTGTCATAATCATTTCCATGTTGGAAAAAAAACATATATATTCAAACATTTTCAAAAATAGTGAAAATAGCCGATCTACAAGCTCACAACACGTCGCGTTGTAAGCTTGTAGATCGGCTATTTCCACTATCAATGTTCTTTTGTAAGTATAAAGTCAAATATGTCAGGCATTTCTTTGTACATTTAGGTTATGTGTCATATCTGCCATGTGCAAATTCAAAGCCTAAAAAGCCAAACCGAAATGTAAACTGTCAACTACAAAAATAATTAAATCGCTAATTGCAATTATTTGAGTGACAATCGTCATGTAAAATGTCATAATCGTGACAGCCCTAGTGCTGGCTTTAGTGGCTACCTCTGTGCTGCCGTTGTCGTTGATGCCGTACTTGTCTCTGGTTTTCTTGATCCTCTCGGACATGCTCTTGACGAACTTCCGTATCCCCTGTAGGGATGGGACGATATGAAAATGTCATATCATGATGATTGTCTCAAAAGAAATCGTGATTTACGATATTATCGCGATAATCAAAATCCATTATCCTGGGGCGGAACATTGTCAAAAAATAGCAGATCTACAAGCTCACAGCGTTATGAGCTTGTAGATTTGCTATTTTTTGGGGCAAAGACATTTAATAGAGTGAAAAAAAAACCTGTATCAAGTACGCATATTATAAGTACATTTTACCAATTATAGAGGGTTTAAGTGGTACCGGATATATGCAGCTCCGCAAATAAAAGGTGAATTGATCTCAGTGCATGACGGAGGACGACATCACGATAAATTAAATCTCCACGATACGATTATCGTTGAGTGTTTTTTATCACGATAAACGATAATATCGCTTATCGTCCCATCCCTAATCCCCTGTGGTCGAGAGGCGGTGGGGTGGGGGGGGATACAGAGCAGAATCCAAACACAAACACAGATCACTGAAGTTTTCTCTACAAGTGGCATAAAGAAAGGCTCATTAGTTCTCTCCAGCCATGAGTCATGCTGTTATTTCACATCACAGGTGAGCAGAACTATTCAGAGAACAAATAAATCCAAACTCTTGTTTACGGGGCATTCTCGTTAAATCCCACGCACAGCTGTGCACACTTAGTCGAGTCGATTATTTGAGCGAGCGAGTTAGAGGCTTGTTATGCAACCTGTATTCAAATATATCCCACTGGGGACTGGGGAGGCATCGGAAGAACTCAAGTTTGCTTTCAGTCTTGATGTTTCTATCACTCTGTCTGCATTGTGATCAGAGCCCAGGGATGGCATGTTCCTAAACCCGGCAACAGAACTAGGGTTGCTCTACAGATCCATCTCAGAAAGTTTGAATATTGTGTAAAAAAGCATTGCAGATCCCCTAGCACCCCAAATCATAACTGACTGCGGAAACTTCCCACTGGACTTCAAGCAACTCTGACTTCAGAAGGTTGAAATTTCTCTATTATAAATCCTTAATCCTTAATATTTTGAAATATGGACTTTTGAATATTCATGAGCTGTATGCCCTAGTTTCAAAAAATATATGAACATTTCAAGAAAGTTTACTTTTATACAATATTCTAATTTTACAACTTGCACTCCGATCACAGTGCGTCCTGGGTGCATTTACATCATGCATTAAAGAGGGTCTTAAGTTGTGTTTTTGTACACACACACACACCCACACACACAAAGTTTAAATGTTACTGGTTCTATACCGAGCATCGTTGCTATAATGTGTTTGTTCTCCAACCTTTTAATAAACAGAGAATTGCAGGTCGGGATTTATCCAATCAGGTAGACAACTCTACAAAGGTAACTTGTCAGCTTCAACTCCTTAGTGTTCTAGTTACAATTTTGTCTGTTCCTTCTTTTTTTTTATGTCACTTTCACTTGTTTATCCTCCTGTAAGAGTTCTCTCTCCCGATTGGACAACATCGGTATCCTGTCCGGAAAATGTATACTTTGTTTACTAAAGAGCTGGAGATACTACAGTATTAATGAACAAGCTATTTACCATTAAACTATTAACTATTAAACCAGGGGTCTTCAACGTTTTCAGGCCAAGGACCCCTTAGTTTAGAGAGAGATGAAGCGGGGACCCCCACACCTTATCATAGATTCCACATAGTTTCATCGTTTGACAGTTTGACAGCACAATCATCAGTTTATTTTGGATTCATGTCAATTTGTGTTTTCAGATATTTAACCACTTGAACCGTCAATACTTAAACTTGACCTTTGACTCTATACTCATCTGCTCATTTTCCCCTCTACAACAAAGCTCTTTGCCGAAAATAGACGATCTACAAGCTCACAACGTTGCGAGGCGTTGTGAGCTTGTAGATCTGCTATTTTGGGCAGAATATGGACACTAGGGTTCAAATGGGTCAAAAAACTTTCTATCGCTCAAAGATTTGGAGGACCCCCTGTAGTAACTCTGAGAACCCCCTAGGGGTCCCAGAACCCCTGTTGAAGACCACTGATCTAAACATATATATCACTCTTTTAACATGCGGTCTCCCTTGTCCAGAGAACATCTCAAGATACAGCTCACTTGTTAATACGGAACGTACATTGAGCCGTGGAGAACGGCTGTTTTGCAACAGAGAAACAATTAGTTTTAATGCTGAATAAATGCTTTCCACACATCTATTCACATGCTCATTATCAACTCTACCTCCAGGTACTTCTCTGAGCCTGTGTCTGTTAACTCCTTCACAAAATGGGGAAGAAAGGTTGGTAAGGTTACTTACTACAATAAACCACTCTGTGATGGTTAAAATCACGTACTGTATGCCACATTTAATACTTCACCGTACAGCAGTGCAACGTGAAAATAGATGATCTACAAGCTCCAACTCGTGAGCGATACGTCTGTCTTTTACAAAGGATTGCGGTTGGAAATAACAGATGGATATTTTTCTATACAATCGCAAAGCTCCTTTGATGGCGTTATAAGACCTCCATAGATCCTTATAAATGGCAGTAAAAGAGTTCATAGCTTTTTGCTAGTTAACATGTATATTTTTTCTATTACTCCTACCGATTTTGTCCAAACAATACAAATCGGTACACGTTATTTCTATAGTCAAGATGGAAGTTTGCAGGAGAGGCTTAAACTCAAATCATGAACGCAGCGTCCGACTGCTCTGAAACTTCACCTTGGCCTGTTACAGCGCCACCAGGTGGACCTTGGCTAAGATTGACTTCTACTACCTGGCCTGGCTGAGACTGGGGCTTCTGTAATATAACATGTCATCTCTTTATCCAAAAGGTTGCTGAACCTTTCCTGCCAAAGCCATACTGGTGCAACTCTATCTATGTCAACTGATTTTAGCATTTATCCTTCAAATGTCTTAGCATGTATCCTATCAATATCTTACAGTGCTTAGTATGTATCCTACCAAGACAAACACATTCCTGTACATGTGTTGTCTGGCGTTGCCAGCCTCTATCACACACTTCGTTTTGGGAAGAGAGTCTGGGATTTCAGGAAGAGCTTTCATTTCTGGGGGGCGGGCTAAAGCCTAGAGACATGAGCCCCAAACCACATGCCCCAAGCATACAACCCTGATTGGCCAACCCTTGAAGCTGGTTGAGGAAATAGAATCTCAATGGATCGGTTCCAGACTACTACAACACCACTACCGCCAGGGGGTGTTGTTGTGTTCGGTCTGATTTATTAACCAGGCAAGTACATGTGTTGTGCTTGGCCTTTTTTATTTTTTTATTATGAATGATTCCATTTGTCTGGACTTGTTTTCCTGGAGAAATTATAAATATATTTCCCTATTCCTTGTGGAGCTCTTGAGATAATATGGCTAATAACCAAGGCTCACTTACTGTGGTTATGTGCATCGAGTCATGCACCAATGGTTGAAACAGTTGATATTCTCTATAATGAGTCCGGCATACAAACAATGAACGGACGAGCACTCCTACTGTGCGTTCTCATGCTTGTGTGCATGTGTAGAATTGGCAGCAAATTGCAGATGATTTGTTTCCTAATTTCTACCCTGTGTTTAGTCTATTTGTGAAAGAGGAGGACGTGTGCTGGCTTGCGTAACATAATGGCTTCTAATGGCAATTATCGTTGTTTCGGTAGGTGTCACGTATTGCCATGTCCTCATCATCATCATCATTTATTTAACTTACGACCATGATCACATGGTATGGAGCACAGCTTCTATAAATATGACAGTATACAATACACCAGTAAAACTCAGGAGATAAGCGACCGTCAGGTCGCATGTATACACAAATTGGCCTGTAAGTGGCATTGGGTCCTGCTGTGCGTGATTTTTAGGCAACATCTGTAGGAGCAGATACAAATATTCAAACGGACGTACAGTAGCAAAAAGGGCATGGCATATTTTGAACATGGGGCTGAACATTCTTTAGGAAAGTACCCAATTTACAAATGACTTTTGCCTTGTCGGTTTGTAATAATAAAAGTAAATTTCCACATAGATGGTTGGGTTATGTAGTACTTTGGCAAGTATTTTTGTCTGAAATTCATAATACTGGAGTTCTTGCACTCAAACTGGACATGGAACTCATCCCCAACTCTGTTGTCATTGCATAGATTACAAAACCTCTGGCTTCTTTCCAACCCTTTATATCTGCCAGTAGTAGAAGTATTTCTAATGTAAACTCTTGTTTAAACTCCACATAAATGTCACAAGATGTCATGCAATTAAATTCGCTTTTCCATTTTTGCAAAAAAACAAACTTTCAGCCTTCGTTCGACAGTTCGTTTCAGCCAGTCAACATTGCATTTTTGAGTCAGCCCGTGACAATACACAGAAATGTGTGTGGGGAGGAATTATGGTAATTGGCATAATGACTAATTAAAATACAGTAAGAAACACAATAGGAAATACATAATGGGTCTGGCATTTCTAGTTACCTCCAGGAAGCTGTCTCTGCAGCACAGGAAGTCGGCCCTCTTCATAATGGAGTCTGCAGTGAGGACCAGCTCGTTCTTGCTGAGAGCAGGCTCCTGTTGACATGTGTAGACGGCCTGGACACACACATACAGAAGGTAGATGAATTAGGTGGTGCAATGTCATTTTTCCGACCACCCAATTTACCGACCACCTAACATACAGTAACCTTAACCCTAATCTTGTGAGCTTGTAGATCGGCTATTTTTGGCAAAGAGGTTTGGTGTAGAGGGGAAAAGGAGCAGACTAAGTACAGAGTCAAAGCTCAAGTTTATTAATTATTGACGGTTCAAGTGGTTAAATATCTGAAAACACAAATTCATATGAATCCAAAATACACTGATGATCGTCCAGTCAAACAATGAAACTATATGGAATCTATGAAAAAGTTGTGGGGGTCCCTGCTTCATCTCCCTCTCAACTAAGGGGTCCTTCATTGGCCTGAAAACGTTGAAGACCCCTGGATTAGAGAATTATGTGATAATCGTGACAGGCCTACCCGGATGTTGTCCAGCACTCTCTTGAACTCCAGCGGCTCGTCCTTGCCCTCCATGTCGGCGGGGTCCAGGCCGTCTCCTCCGTAGATGAACTGGATGATGTCCCCCGTGGAGCTGCGGACCGTCAGGTCGTACTGGGAGCACAGGTCCTCCAGGGACTTCACCAGACGCCTCTGTTCCCAGAAACACAGGATATTACTTAAAGCCATTAAAGCTGATTCTATAAATGCCCTCTAGACCAGTGGTTCTCAACCTTTTTCAGGCCGCGACGTCGCCAAGAAAGATAATCATATTTGAACTGGGGACCCACCAAAATAATCATAATATTTGAACTGGGGACCCCCCCCAAAATAATCATATTTGAGTTGAGGCAATACGTTATTTATTTTTTTCTTCCAATTTGACTCGGTTCCACAGATAAATATTGTGAAAACAGCCAATCTACAAGCCTCGAGGCGTTGTGAGCTTGTATATCAGCTATTTTCAAATTTTCTGTCATTATTTGACATTTTGGCCAATATTTGACCAATTTTTATAGTATAGTTTGTTGATTACTTTTGATGCAGCCATGGTCTTTTTGTCTTTTGTAAATGTTTTCTCCTTTTTTTAAAAGGTATTAAAAAGGTCTTAACAGTCCTTAAATTGTCACTTCACTATCATCTGGGGACCCCGACCCACAGGTTGAGAACCACTCTATACCAGTAGTTCTTACAAGGTTTTTCAAAAATGTAAAAAAGAAAAAAAACACTCCCTGCTGACAGGTGCCAACCCAGCCCATAGGATTATGTGCAGTGACATTCATCAGCCTCCCCATCCGGCTTCCATCTCCCGAACACGGTGACGGGCCAATTGTGTTCACGTCGTAGACACTCAAGAATGTTGTTGACACGTTGAACAACAGAATGACTTGATAGCGTATGCAGCGGCCAACCCACGTTTTAGTCCTTTCCATCCACATAAAAGAAAACTCATTTCACACATGACAACTCTAAATAATGAAGTGGGGGTACAGATGGGGTTTCTCATGCAAATTTCATCTGTTTTCATCAGTTAATATTTTATTTCACCGCTGTAGGGCAGAAATCCAAAATATCTTTTCAAGGGAAAAACTAGAAATGACAAAAGTCATTATACAGTATATCAGGTCGTCCTTGTCGTTTTCTGTAGCATAACAACGATAACTAGAACTACACTCTGTTGAGGTGCCAACTTGCAACTTGTGCACAAGTGCTGGCGCACAAGAAATTTTAATTTAAAATTCTAATTTTCACAATTTTTCAAAAATAGCAGATCTACAAGCTTGCAGCGCGGCACTCGGTGCCGCGCTGTGAGCTTGTATATCTGCTGTTTTTCAATAGTTAAAGCATAAAATAATAATATACTATAATGTATACCCGTTCTAAATGGGTTAATGATGACGTTACCAGAAACGCTCTGCTGGCGCAAGTAATAAATGACACCTTTTCTCTCCTTCATAGCGGGACAGTACATGACTCAGAGATCCAGAGAAAACATTGCATTTTATAGTTCATACCTGGAGTGTGTTATCTCCGCTGTGCACAAAGGGGATCTTTAGTTATAAAGTAAGAAAGGGTGCTCACATGGTCCTTTTCAGACGTGGCGCAAAAGGACATGTGTGTTTGTTTGATCCTTTGTGTGTGTGTGTGGCCACTGTCTTCAGAATCAGATGACACACACACACACACACACACACACACACACAGTAATATCATCGACATTCCAGCACAATTACACATTTACACCGATTCAGTTTTTACGCACGACCCGCTGCGTGCTGTCTGCAGAGACATCGCAAGCCTGTTGGTGAAGCAGTGACTGGGCCGGGTCACTGATGGGGTCACGATCTACAAGCTCACAACACGGGTAACATGTCCTTGGTTCGAACTAGGGATGTTAATTGACACATTATTTGCGAATCGACGCGTCGAGGCCAAAAATCGACACGTCGATCGACTTTTTTCACCTTTTTTTTTTTTCGCTAAGCAGCATCTGAGAGGAGAGCACAACGGCGCATTACTTTAAGCAACACAACTTATGCAGCTGCACCCATCAGAACTTGCATCAAAAGCCCTAATAATAATTATAATAAATAATTGCTCTTCCTTGCGTTAGCAACGTTCCATGGACAAAGTCCATGGAACGTAGTGGGAGCGCTCTGGCTGGCAGTGGCACCCCAGGCTAGTGTATCAAAGGTGGAGCCTTGGTCTGCCTCGCTCTCCCTCCCCGACCGCGTCCACGGGTGTGTCGCATTAACGACGAGTAGTGTATTTTGTGATCATCACACACGACGGCGACGCTGCCATTAACAAGCGAGCTTTCGTGTCAAGCATGCATATGCAGAGGCAGGAGGTAAACAAAACGTATCCTGTCAGTCAGGCAAGTCAGTGCGCACTGCTATGACGGCGTGCATCAGAGACCAGTCCAGCAGTGTTTCTCAAACAGTAGTCCGCGGACCTGATAGCGCCGCATCGCATGCATGCATGCACAACACAGACATGCACTCGTCCCCGACAAAGACACACACACACCGGTCCTCTCACATTTGGAAAACATTAACGCTTATAACGTTTTTGAACAAACGATTAAAACATTTTTGGGGAAAAAACTTTAGAAAAATAAAAAATATATATATTTTTCGATTCATACTTTTTGAGTCGCGGTGAGCATGAGTCGATTTTCTAGTCGATTTCCACATCCCTAGTTCGAACTCCCTTTGGTCCGACCAACTAAACCTAACCTTAACCCTATCCTCAGTAAAACTATGCCTAAACCTAACCTTAACCCTAACCCCAGTAAAACTAATGTTGGTGAACGCTAACCTGGTGAATTTTAACCTGTTCGGACCAACGGCAGTTCCCCACAACGCGCCGCATCACACCGCGTCCTGAGCTTGTAGAGATAGGCTATTTTCAAATAGCTGGTGTTAAAAAAAAAAAAAAAAAAGAGGAGAATCTGGCAGATATAGATAGAGGATGGAGCATGGAGCAGAAAGAAAGCCTGTTTGCAGAGTGATAGACATCAGCTCGGCAGTCTCAGGAGATATTACTCCACCGTGGTGTATCTTTGCCCCAATGAAAAAACATAAATTCCCCCCGCGGCTCTGATAGAAAGACACAGATAGTGGCAAGGAGAAAGGGAGAGAGGCTGTCAGAGAGACTGCCTGTGACAGACTGACAGACAAAAGATGGCTGGGGGACTAGTCAATCTATACAGTATCTATTAGGGGTGGGTGATATGGAAAAGACAGAGAGAGAGAGAGAGAGAGAGAGAGAGAGAGAGAGAGAGAGAGCGCGAGCGAGAGAGAGAGAGAAAGCCCGTGTGTCGGTCTTGCAAAAATAAATAAATAAATGACTCACGGAGTTGCAAGAATCCACACCAGGAGCTCATTAAGTAGTTTCCAGTCCCAACAAAATACTCTGTGATTGTTGATAACAGCTCTTCTTGCAATCATTATAAGCATAGCATCCTTAAAGGAAAATTCCAGAATAAAACATAATACCACTTAATCAGCCTTTTATCACGTATGTACATACCTGGTATGATGGATTTTTATTATAGTCCTTCCAGTTTTTACTTCTCAGATCTCTCTCCCACAGCCAAAACGGCGGTCAATTGAGGTCCTCCAAAAGCGCTAATTTTCACCGCTCCAAAGTCACTTTTTCCAACATAAATCTTTTATTTATAGTTCCTAGAGACGATATAGTCCGCAGTTAATGCCCAAACAGCATGCATTTCCTGAAACGGATCAATATTTACCTCAACTCCTCAAGAGAAGAAGAATGAAGTCTCGCGTCTCGCGTGATTACCGCGTCCCTTTTAGCTTTTTCTTTAGCGCAAATGAAAGCTTTCTCCTGGAGTTATTACAGCCAGTATGTACACAACAAGGCATCGCATAAAAAATAAGAAAGCAGAAGAATATAATCTAGTTAGTCTGTTGATCGCTAGAATCTAGTAATATGACTGAGAAGGATTCACAACAAAGCATAATAACGGACTTCCTGTGGTCATAAGGTAATTCTATTACCTTATTTATTTTTATTTTCCTCAATACATTTCTTCGATTT
This sequence comes from Nannobrachium achirus, assembly GCF_963921795.1. Classification (NCBI taxonomy): domain Eukaryota; kingdom Metazoa; phylum Chordata; class Actinopteri; order Myctophiformes; family Myctophidae; genus Nannobrachium; species Nannobrachium achirus. Next base: position 21,469,510 of record NC_137825.1, on the reverse strand, counting down.
TATTTATTATTTATTAATGGAATTACTTACAAAATAACTTTGACATGTATTATTATTTGTAAACAATGTAGGCTACAATATAAACACAAAATCATCGTATTTTCCTCAAGACATTCTGCAATGCCTCACCAAATAAACTTTAGGTAAAAATTACCTCATGACCACAGAAACGTGTCTTTTTATTTTTCTTCTCAGTCATATTACTAGATTCTAGCGATCAACAGACTAACTAGATTATATTCTTCTGCTTTCTTATTTTTTATATATATACCACGATGCCTTGTTGTGTACATACTGGCTGTAATAACTCCTGGAGAAAGCTTTCATTTGGCCTAAAGAAAAAGCTAAAAGGGACGCGGTAATCACGCGAGACGCGAGACTTCATTCTTCTTCTCTTGAGGAGTTGAGGTAAATATTGATCCGTTTCAGGAAATGCATGCTGTTTGGGCATTAACTGCGGACTATATCGTCTCTAGGAACTATAAATAAAAGATTTATGATGGAAAAAGTGACTTTGGAGTGGTGAAAATTAGCGCTTTTGGAGGACCTCAATTGAATGCCGTTTTGGCTGTGGGAGAGAGATCTGAGGAGTCCAGGAGAAGTAAAAACTGGAAGGACTATAATAAAAATCCATCATACCAGGTATGTACATACGTGATAAAAGGCTGATTAAGTGGTATTATGTTTTATTCTGGAATTTGCCTTTAAATCCTTATGCAGAGATTACATGTCGATGTATAACTGCCTAAACCTTTGTTTAGTTTAGTTTTCTTTGCGACAGATCTCCCCTCCTCTCTGTCAAGCAAAATGACATGAGGTGTTTTTTCCCCCTTGAGAATAATAATGGAAGGCATCAAAAAAGCGATATAAGGTATTTTTTTTCCTTGAAAAGAATGAAAGGCAGAAAATACTGTAATGTGTCTGAATCGGTTTTTTGAGCGGTGCAAACCGCTCCTATATTTCACTTTCGGTTTATCTAGTTAAAACATATTAGCACGGGGCGATTCTTTCATTCTTCATCGATTGGCTAGTTGAGTAACTAAACATTAGAATCGACCAATCAGAAACCGTTCTACTCATGACGACATGTGTTAGCCAAACAGAACAGACCAATCAAATGCTGTGTTGTTCATGTTAATTTAGATCTGTCTTGGCCATTACACTTGCACTTGAGACCGGTTTAAAGTTCATGAAGGGTCCAGGCGTAATGGCCAGGTTTGCTAGGACCTCTCCTAAACCTTAAACTAACAGATTGAACACCACACAGGATTCGAAACAGCAACCACGCTACATTACCCTTGCAGGCTATGATTACTGTTTTGAATCCTGTGTGTTGTTCAATCTGCCAGTTTAAAGTTTAGGAAAGATTTGTGCCGGTTTAAAGTTCAGGAAAGGTCCTTCCATCTTTCTGTCTGTCTGATCCCTCTCCGTTCTGCCCTCTGTCTGTTTTGTTTGAGCTTCTGGTCTGGACTGCATATTATTTTTCTCTTCTATTCACTCTTTGACTGCCACCAAGCTGTTAATGGCCAGGCTGTTTGTCTGTTCTCCCTCTGTCTCCCTCTTGCTTTATAACCCACAAGAAGCTCTATTTGGCTCTATCTGTTTTCAGACAGCGACATTTAAGAGTTTCTCCTGCATCTCTGCATCTGGAACTTTCTGGCGCAAATCGACCCCCACCCAAGATTCAAGACAGCGACCACGCTACATTAAACCCTGTAGTCTATGGTTGCTGTTTCGAATCCTGGTTGGTGTTCGTTTTGAGCTGGTGTAAAGGTCAGGACACACGAAAACCTTATATAGTCTGAGCAGACCTCCAGACTGACATCATACACAACAAAAAGAATATTGCCATGCATGCCTATCAACACTGATTCGCGCAGGTGCCCTTGCAGGAATTAGTTTGCACCGCTCACTTCGCACGGGTGCGATTTTTTAACTCTAATTTACTTTAAAAAATACTTATATTTACTTACTTATACTAGTAAGACACCTGAGGGTGATATGCGACCTCAGGGTGACATGCAACCTCGCCCTAAAGGGCGAGGTCGGGCCAATTCTTGACCATCTGGCCAACCACAGCGTTTCTCTGATGATTCTAGTTGTTGTCATTCTGGGGGGAGTTTGTTCATGTTTTTGTGAGGATATCAACCCTAGGAGACACGGGGAGAACACGCCAACCCAACCTAGGGTGTGAGCGATAGGGCCTTTTGTGTGGAGTTTGCCTAAACATGGAGATGTGGTACAGAATGACTCATATATGGGCATAAAAAGTATGTCATGTGATATCACTTCCTGTACAGACAGACAGTCAGACAGACAGACAGACAGACAGACAGACAGACAGGAATTGACTCCGGCCTAACAATGGCTACTGTCTATGATGGTAGTCCCATATGACATGATGGACTAGACTATCTCCATATATAGTGTTATCCACATCTCCATGTTTAGGCCAAACAGATTCGCTCCATCTCTCCATGTATATATAGGTCCAAATGCCCAACGTTGAGCTTGACAACGAAACGTTCTTAACACAGCCGCCCCCATATTTACTTTAGAAAATAGGTGGCTCCCACTTTGAGACCCACTGGTGTAGCAGAGTGTTTCCAATGAGCCAAAATGCATAATATCAGCACCCTGACTCTGTTTGACCAGAATGGAACAGAGCCTTCATTGGTATTATTGGTGAAGGAACCTGTGAAGGAAGTGAGAAGGGACCCCGACTTCTCTCCAAAATGGGCTGCTGTACATAATAGCCAAAAAGGCAAAAAGTACAATTTTGATCATAGTTTCCAAGTTCTAAGTCAAAGGAACAGTGGTTACCCTAATGAACAAATATGTCAGAGGGGATTGAATAATTTCGAGCACAACTGTAGCCTATTACAGGTTGAGATAATAGCCATTTTGGTTAGAACTGACTGAAAATAACTTTGTACTTCAAGTTTAAAATGATACTGAATGTTTCTTCAAGTGTCCAAATAAATTCCATTTATTATCACATTATCCCCTGGCACCCCTGGACTGCCCACTTTGAAAACCCCTGGCCTATTAGACGGCCGGCTGGAGAAACTGAACCGGGAGGACTTGCCCCGACCCCCGATAGGAATCATTTAGACGGCGAGCAGCACAAACGCCTCCAGCATTCACCTGCATGTATCCCGTCTCTGCGGTCTTGACAGCCGTGTCCACCAGACCCTCGCGGCCAGCCATGGTGTGGAAAAAGAACTCGGTGGGTGTCAGGCCAGAATAGAAGCTGTCGGCCACAAAGCCTTTGGCAGCGGGCAGCTGTGAAAAGAAAAAGGCAGGGAGTTTAGTTGATGTTAAGTGGGTTCCCTGCTATGCCACAGCAAAAAGGAGACATGTGGAGTAAATTGCAGTTATAAAAACATAAATCTAGCCAGACAGAAATGTCTGATTAAAAAGCAACACTAAAAGGCCTTTTCACATATTATGAGCTCTCTAAGGTAGTCTGGACATTGTGTGTGGCATTGGCCTTTCACACATGCAGCAACACGACAACAGGAGAATGTGCGTTTCAGATGCGCTCACACACATAACTGTAATAGTCAGTTTGATTAGGCAACGGGCTCTGGGTAGATGCTACTCCCACTCAACCCATTAAAAAGCTTTCAATATATATTTTTAAAGACAACATTTTTGGTAGGGTACAGTAAGTAATTTCATTTAATTCAAATAACAACAAAATGGGTCTATGTTCTGATGGTACCAGTTACTATAGATCAGGGGTCTTCAACAGGGAGTCCAGGACCCCTAGGTGGTGCTCAGAGTTACTACAGGGGGTCCTCCAAATCTTTGTGTGATAGAAACTTTTTTTTCTCCTTTTTTATATTAACCACTTGAACCCTAACGTCCATATTCTGAGAACTTAAGCCCAAAATAGCAGATCTACAAGCTCACAACGCCTCGCAGCGTGAGGCGTTGTGAGCTTGTAGATCGGCTATTTTTGGCAAAGACGTTTGTTGTAGATGGGGAAAAGAGCACGCTAAGTACAGAGTGAAAGGTCAAGTTTATTACGTATTAACGGTTCAAGTGGTTAAATATCTGAAAACACAAATTCTCTATAGCAGGGGTCTTCAACGTTTTCAGGCCAAGGAAGGGGTCCTTGTCCTGAAAATGTTGAAGACCCCTGCTATAGAGTGTCCATATTAGGACTTGTCGAAAAGAAAATCGCTCTCCAAAGACCTCGGGGGGGGGGGAGGAGAAGCCCCTGTATCCTTAACAACAGAAGTGCCATCACCAACACGCCCACTCGCTCATGCAATAAATATCAGCACATAATTCACACATCCAACGGCTTGGGTTGAATCAGGACATTAGCATGACACCGCACCTGTTTCTCAAAAAACTAAATATGTAAAAGTAGTGATACTTGTGATCTTTTTCAAACAGAGATACTTGCAAGTAGATAAACAAGAAAGAACCACACATTTCTTCACTCTGAGGTTCGTAGCACCCAAACCTCTTGTTTTAAGATGTATTATTAGACAATAATACGATACGTTTAATAATGGTTACAAATATTGTTCCCTTTTTTTTTACGACATCTGTATGCTGCTGATGTGTCCCGATTATTCTTTTTACTTCTTTCAGCATGGCGTCCATATTTTATAATATAGGTTAAGGATGTATTTTTTTTCTTTTCTTTTTTTTATAGTTTTTCAAATGTATAATACAAAATATCGGTCAAAACTGGTCATCAGTGGACAGGGTTCCCACACATTTTTACCAATGAATTTCCAAAACTTTTCCAGAATAATTAACTCACTTACTGCCAATTAAAAATGCCCTCGAGTGGCATTAGTGCCAGCCCTCTCCATAGACTTCCATGTAATTTGTAGTGCACAGATCATGCACACCCATGCACAGATCATGCACCATGTTCGTGCAGGCTGTTCACAGCTTTCAAACAAAAAAAAAAGATTGGAAATCCGTTCAGGCATTCTTGAGATAATAGCCATTATGTTTTACATGTTATGTAAACAAAGATGGCTGCCCTGTATAAAGATGGGGTTGTATGGGGGTGGAACATGCAAAATCACGATTTAAATCATGTTTACTAGATTTAATGGGGTCCAAAAAGATTAAAAAAAAAAAAAAGTCGCTTGGCAGGGGAAGCCCATAGTGAGAAAGTTGCTCTAAAAGTCGCCTGGCACTGTATGAGTTAAGACAATTTCCAGGACTACATAACAATAATTCAGCGCAATAACGAGTCACTTACTCCTATGTGCAATGCCCAAAGACAGGCAGCGTAGCAAAAATAAAGAGTGCACGCTGCGAACGGGCCGTGGCGTGCGTGCAAGCGGATTGTGCACGATGGATACGCACACGCCCACGTCAAAAGGTACGAAAATCGTGGCAGGGAACCCTCAAAGTCGATTTATGGTGGCAGTAAATGAGTTAACAAAATCAATAACCAAAAACAATGCACAGCTATTTTTTCCACGACCTTCCAGGACCCTTGATCAATTCCAAAACTTTTCCAGTACTGGAAAAATATTTTTCTAATTTCAAAATATTTCCAGGAATTTCATGACCGTGGGAACCCTGAGTGGAGGACTTGTATTATCAATTTTCTGCGAATGTTCGCTCCCCGGAATAAGAATGCTAGGGTCCATGTGGTTGATAATGGGCACAGTGGGGGCAGGCACAATAGGTGAGCTTTAGAGTTACTGCAGAAGATGTGTTTTTTTTTCTCAGAAGATGTTTTTATCTTTTGACAATAAGCAGCTTCTTGGAAATTCCTTGTGCTCAGCTCTTTCTTTGTAAGTTCAGATGGAACGCCGACGTGAGGTGCATATCTAAAGCACAACATCGTCTCTGTTGGCTGGAAACCTCACGTGTTCAAAAATGGTACTTTACTTATTAACCCTCAAATATCTGGAACGCGCCCGAGTCGTGTTAGATTTTAACCACTTTAACCATTATTTTATGCTTTAACTATTGAAAAATAGCAGATATACAAGCTCACAGCGCTGCACCGAGTGCCGCGCTGCGAGCTTGTAGATCTGCTGTTTTTGAAAAATCTTGAAAATGTGTGCAAGTCTTTGAATATCTTTGACCAGACTTCTAAATCCTTCCTCTAAATCAGTGGTTCTCAAACTTCTTCATATCAAGGACTCCCAAAATTACATTTATTTGGCCGCAGACCCCCCCCCCATCTCAAAATATGTTGTTCCAGGGACCCCCCCAGAAGCTGAGATTTGAGTTACAAAAGTCTGCTTTGAAAAATATATATTGAAAAACTTTTCACGATTTAAAAAAAAAATAGCAGATCTAAAAGCTCACTGTGAGCTTGTATATCTGCTATTTTTCAATAGCTAAAGCATTAAATAATTCTAGGCCTAAATGGCTTAATGGAGATGAATAAGGTCTTACTTTGGAGTGCTTGTCGAAGTGAGGCAGGGAGCGATTCTCAAAGCCGTCGGGCACTCGAGAGCCACTTATGGCTTGCTGACCCACACAGGCAATCATCTGGGAGATGTTGATGAAAGAGCCTGTGTGTGAGACATGGACGCAGCGGGGATACAGAGAGGAGATACACCGTCATTACACATACAAAAACATCAAGAAGAATGCATGGATTAGAGCAGGGGTCTTCAACAGGGGGTCGGGGGCCCCTATGGGCGTCCTCAGAGTTACTACAGGGGGTCCTCCAAATCTTCCAATCCTTTTTATATTAACAACTTGAACCCTAGAGTCCATATTCTGAGAACTGTAGCCAAAAATAGCAGATCTACAAGCTCGTAGATCTTGTAGATCGTCTATTTTCGGCAAAGAGGTTTGGTGTCAAAGTTTTCAGGCCAAAGATCCCTTAGTTGAGAGAGAGAGATGAAGCAGGGACCCCCACAACCTGTTCATAGATTCCATATAGTTTTCCATATCGTCTAACAGCACAATCATCAGTGTATTTTGGATTCATGTCAATTTGTGTTTTCAGATATGTAACCACTTGAACCGTCAATACTTAACTCATTGAGTGCCTATCCCGAACTAGTTCGGCTTTATTATCGCATCCCAGAGTGCCAATCCCGAACTAGTTCGGCTTTTTAATAAAAAAAAAAAAAAAAAATTGTCCTCTGTTTACAGAGGACGATATTTGCCGATATTTGCTGATATTTACCATCCACTCCAATGCAATCCAGGATCTTTAGAGCTCATTTTCTCTGTTTTTTCTCCCATGCATGAGGTGTGCAAGGTTTAATCATGGCTAAGTTGACGAAAATCTAAATCTAAAATGCTTGGTAGCCAATAGCTAACTTCAAGCTAACTTCATCCTCTTCCTGTACATGCACAAAGGAAAGTGTTCTGGCAAGTCATGGCTCCAGGGCTTGGGCATGCATTACCAGCATATCTCTATTATTCTCTGGTCACTGGGCGCCCTCTAGTGGTGATAGGCTGGCATTAAATGAGTTAATAAACTTGACATTTCACTCTGTACTTGGTCTGCTCAATTTCCCCTCTACACCAAAGCTCTTTGCCGAAAATAGCCGATCTACAAGCTCACAACACCTCACAGCGTGAGGCGTTGTGGGCTTGTAGATCTGCTATTTTTGGCTAAAGTTCTCAGAATATGGACACAAGGGTGGTTAATATAAAAAAGTTTCTATCACACAAAGATTTGGAGGACCACCCTGTAGTAACTCTGGGGACCCCCTATGGGTCCCGGACCCCCTGTTGAAGACACTTGTCCTAAACAATTAACACATTGGCCCGCCAATGAATCCCCCAGCTAAATGAGTGATAGTTAGGAACCAAATGAACCCTTACAGCTCTGTTATGGTGGTCCGTGGCCTAATGGGTAGTGAACTGGGGAGGTCCTTGAAATGTAAACGTTTGGGACCATTTAGACCTGAGGCCGATTCGAAAAACGCCTTCTAAATCCTGACCAAGATTTTCAAATTTGTATTCAAAAAATTTAAACATGATAATAATGTTGCTTTTTACAATAGGAACAACTACACACAGATGTGTTCCATAGGTGTTCTATAGGTGTTACATTGTGCCGCTTTAAGATCACAATCGTCATTTCTATGATCTATTAATCGATTAGCGCCAGCTGCATGTTTTGCTCCGTCACGTGAGCCACGGCCCCCGGCATAAAAAGGTCACTTAAGCCGCATAGTGTTTTGTCTGGGCGGTTGTTGTCATGGTGAATCACTGAGGAGGGGATAATGGTGGCATCACGCCGGGCAGCCTCATTACGGCTCACATTGTGTGAAAGGCTTTACCTCTGGAGCCACAAAGGGCCGTGATCAGCTTTACCTTTGGAGCCACAAAGGGCCATGATCAGTGGGCTGTTGCTCTTGTCCAGCTCCCTGAGGCAGGCGCTGCCAGCATGATCTCTGATGACGGACAACTCTTTCAGAATGAGAGCCTGTTGGACACACACACACACACACACACACACACACACACACACACACACACACACACACACACACACACACACACACACACACACACACACACACACACACACACACACACACACACACACACACACACACACACACACACACACACACACACACACACACACACACACACACAATATCGTTGCTGTCGGGGCGGAAACCTCGTATCTCCATGACTCAACTTGGCGTGCAACACGTTGAGAGCTTGTACATCTGGCTGTTTTTGACATTTTCATTCGGTGAAAGGAAGCAATTAAGATGGGGTAACCATGTATTCAGCAGCTCAAAACGAGACCCTTAAAGCAACGCTCACGTGCGTCCGTGCACGCGTGTGCCCATTCTCAAACGTTCATGCCCGCGCACATGTATACACACCGACCGTACGCATAAGTACGCATTCATACAGGCAGCGACTGATTGACAAACAGCCTCAGCGTTGAATTCAAACACACAATGCATTCGTTTATGCTTTCTGAATGGTTAGGTGAGCAAGTTTACATGAAAAGAACATGATAAACATCTATGCAACCACTGAAAACAGCTACTATTATTGTAATTCTGGCAAAACGCAGCTTGGAACCGAGACAATCCCGGCCAAACTGGGACTTCTGGTCTGGTCACCCTACATTAAGAAACCATTCTACAAATGCCTTCTAAAATCTGTACTTTTAGTAGAACCCCAAATTGATATATAAAGTAATATATATAGCTGCGGTCCCCCCCTCTGAAAATGGTTTGTGCCAGGGACTCCCAGAAGAGAAGTCTTTTCCACAACATTTTTGCTATTTTTCAAAAATGTAAAAAAGATAGCAGATGTACAAGCTGGAAGCGCAGCACGATGTTATTTAATTTCAAATGCATTTAGTTAATAGTCGGGGACCCACAAGCCCAAAAGCTCAAGAAATAGGGTTGAACCTGTGATGTTCTGCCGTACTTTTTATTTCTATTTTATCTGTTAGTTTGGTCATTAAGGTCCACAGAATGAGAGGCCTGCTCTGCCAGAAACATCACAAAAAGAATTACAGTAGTATTGATTTCAGCTGTTCCAATTCCAAACATGCATCAGTATTCTGATATTAACCTGCAATTTAGACCCCCATAAAGGAACCCACAGAGTCCCTGGAATCCACTTTGAGAAACACTGTTCTAAACCAATGTTAGTAAATATTAAGTAACACAAAAAAAACGTATAGCTAAAATAGAAAAATGACACAAATGCTTTTTTCACGGTTTCAACGGGTCAAGTCAGTCTGTTCAGTTTTATAAATATAGAACCATTCCCAAAAGTACCAACAAAAGCTTGCGCGTGACTAAATAACAACTACGCATTTCCTGAAACGTAACGTTTTCTGGACGTACAAGGTTTCTACCCGACAGCGTGCCGTCCTTGCCGTGGGTCACGGCTGATGACAAAGCAGTAATTTAACGGATAAGAGGACATCAACCAAGTGGGGAACAAAGGCCCTGATGAGATGGGATGATGGGATAATTGTGTGAGTGTGGGTAGTAATTGGTGTGATATGAGTGTGTGATATTTTTTACTTGTTTACTGCCATGTGACGAGTTTGACAAGTGATTCCCAATTCACCCTTTGTCAAGTCCCGCCCGTTGTCCCGCCCCTCTTCACACCGATTGGTTGCTGTGTCTTGGTGGGACACTCGGTGGGAAACTCCATCCACTACAATTTTAATTCAGTTGCTTCGTATTGTTATTCTGTGTGTTCAATTCTAAATTCAAACTTGGTTTCAGTAAAATGGAGCTGCTCAGTGGCAGTAGTGACATGTTTTTAAATGTTTTTATTTCTCCAAAAGTTATGTTTTAGCAAATTCAACAAGGCGGAAGCAGGGCAGGACAAGGCAGATAGAGCCTGCTGGTTGGTCAGTTAGGGACCAACCAGAAGGCTAATGGTGAATTGTCCAGGACGCCACCAGTTGCTTTTTTGTTTTTTTACTCTGGATGGCGCTGTTCGCTAGCTAGTGTGTGTGTGTGTGTGTGTGTGTGTGTGTGTGTGTGTGTGTGTGTGTGTGTGTGTGTGTGTGTGTGTGTGTGTGTGTGTGTGTGTGTGTGTCAGTAGTGGCTCAGTGCCTACTATCTACCCCGGCAGGCCTACAGGGAATTCCCTTTAGTCTAGTGGATAAGATGTTGGCTTTCCACACAGGAGACCCAGGTTTGAATCCCGGGCATTACTGTACATGCTTGAGTGTGTGAGTGTGTCTTCCTGACCTCCAGGGTCTCCTCTGCGGTGCAGCCTGGCTGCTGCTGCAGCTTGCCGGTCTTCAGGGCATCGATGTACTCGTCACACTTCCTGTAGCCGCCGTCCAGCAGGTCCTGCTTGGCCTTCAGCAGGCCCTGGCCTGGCGTCACGTCACCGATACCGATGGAGAAGCCACGGTTGGCTGCAAGAGTGGGACCAAAGATTACACCTTTTTTAGCCAGGGTTTGGTAGAAATTAAGAGTTTGCCACCCTACTGCCCCCCTTGACGACCTTATAAATCAGAGGTGGGCAACTTTGATGATGGAGAGGGCCACTATATTTCCACCTTCACTCCAGAGGGCCACATTGAATATTGCTACGACCAACTTTGTCATTCTAGTATCTCATACAAAAAAAGCAAAAATAGCCGATCTACAAGCTCAAAACGCATCGCAGTGTAGATCGGCTATTTTTTTATTGGAATCCTGGAATTATTTGTTGTTATTTTTTAATTGGAATACTGAAATGTAACATTTTGATTTCATTTCAGACGCATTTAGTTATATACTCATGTTAACTTTATGAACCTAAATACAAATACATTGGACATAAAAAATACATTTTTAATACTACTATACTAGTCATTAAGCTACTAATATAGACTGATGGAATTAAAGCAGGTCATGTTTGGAATTGTCACAGCTGAAATCAATAATATATCAGTATTCCTAATTCCCGGTATTAACCTGTGGGCCGCATTAAGTGAAGGTTGGGGCCCCCAGGCCGCCGCCATGTTATAAATGGTAAATGGTGCATTTAAATAGTCCCTTTATCCAAGGCGTTTTACAGAGATTGTGCATTACCTTCGCCCATTCAAACACACACACACACACACACACACACACACACACACACACACACACACACACACACACACACACACACACACACACACACACACACACACACACACACACACACACATATACCGATGGCGGAGGAATCCATGCAAGGCACCAACCATTTCTATACCTGCAGTAATTCTAATGAAAATGTCTCTGGGGTTTTCTCTTTTCACAAAGGCTGAAAATTGCTTGCCATTTCTATAGGTATAGAACTTATAGAAATCAGATATTATTTCCACACCTTGATGACCACAAAGATGACCCTTTAAAGCCATTTCGCTTTAGGCAACCGAGAACCTAAAAACCGACCCAAATTAGCTTCCATATATGTCTATACATTTCACACAAACATTCATGCATCGATGGCAGATCAAACCATGCAAGGCACCAACCTGCTCACCGGGATTAACTAGGGGTTCAGAGTCTCGCTCAAGGACTCTTTGACATTAACTCTGGGGGAGCCCGGGATCAAACTCCTGATTGCAGGCTTATATAAAGGCTAAAATGTAATTTAGACTAGAGGTTCGCGGCCCTTCGGGCCGCTCACATCTAGAGTCCACGCCCGCTTCTTTACTAAAAAACTTTTTTTTTCAAAAAAAAAAAAATAATAAATAAAAAATAAAAAAATAAAAAAAATAAAAATAAAAAAATTTGGGGGGGGAACTATTGTGGCGGAACTATTGTGGCGGAACTATTGTGGCGGAACTATTGTGGCGGAACTATTGTGGCGCAGCGCACGTTTCCGGTCGGACATATTTGACCGCCGGACGCACTTCCGGTTAAGAACTCTGTGTGCCACGTGATCAGTCCTAGCCAACCTCCCTCTGTTGTAATTCGATACACTGCTCCGCTCAGCTCCACTTCTCTCTCTCTCGCTTGCCCGCCCCCCCTCCCCTGTTGCCTCCTCTCTCTCGTGCTTAGCGAATGAGCGGACGGCATAGGGTTATGGGCGGTATTAGAGTTCTACCGACATACATCTGATCTAGCTACATCTGATCTAGCTATGAGTTGAAGTCGACGTGAAGTGGGCGTGAATGGGCTTGGAAGTGGGATGCGGCTCTTAAAGGAATGTATATATAAGATAGCATGTTATGAGACCAGTTCATTTGTAGTTTTTATTTTACTGTTTAGACTGATGATTTACCTACGATCCTAGATTACCATTGCTATGAATTTGATGTATTACTTTGTGTTTCCTTGCTTACTGTCAATGGCTCTGGATTAAGAGCGTCTGCTATTTACATTGTAAACTGTAAATGTGACGACTCGGGTCAGTCGACTGAAGTTCTTCTCTCAAGTAGACTGACAGAACCATTCCTCAGCATCATTGTCATTAGGTAAAACAAAGCAGGATGACAGCTTATGCTACAAAGAATTACAATTCTAGTCTTGTCTCATAAAATAGTCAAAAATATTAAAATGATAATGTACTGTATACGACGATAGCCTTCTACAGGTACAGTATATACAGTAGATGCAACAATGTTAAGTTGCTGCTCCGGGGGCACTTTGCCAATGCTGCTCTCAGAGCAGCTTAAATGATATCATCCCTGCTCCCCGGGACACCCTGTCCACTGCACTGGCCAACATCAAGGAAGAGGTGATGGATGTCTCTGGAACAGCAGTGTCGATTTCGTCGTTTTTTTTCACTGACGAAAACTAAATAAAAACTAAGCTGTGATGACTAAGACTAAATTTATTGACAACTTCGTCAACAAAATAAAAACTAGACTAAATATTGGGGAGGGACTGGTGGAGAAGAGAGTAATTTTATGTTTGGTTGCTCTCCGGTGTTGCGTGCTGAAAATAGCCCATCTACAAGCTCACAACGCGTTGCGCACAACCAAGTGTAAAATCAGTCACGCCAAAATACATTTTAGTCGACAAAATCAACTGTAGATTTAGTCGCCTAAAATCTTATATTATTTAGTCAACTAAAACTCGACTAAAACAAAAACTTTTCAGGAGACTTACAGGATAAATCTTGACTCAAACTAAATAAAATTTGCTGTAAAAAACAACACTGCAGAACAGCCCTGCTGCTGTAGAGGAGATCGCTGTCAGTTTCTTCAACTTGTTTGAGAGCCTCTTGAAAGCAGAATTCCTGGCTGGCACTTCAATGTTAGAGGAGAGAGTTCAAGTATAGAACAGTGTTAAATTGTTTACATTGCTTGTACAACAGCCATTTCTGCTATTTTTTACTGCATTGTGGCCCTCTGGAGTTAATGTGGAAATATTGTGGCCCTCTTCATCATCAAAGTTGCCCACACCTGCCATAAGGCCTGTTATATCACAGTGAACTTCTCTGGTTATTTAACCCATTTAGGCCTAGAATTATTGAATGCCCAGTGAAAAATAGCAGATATACAAGCTCACAGCGCGGCACCGAGTGCCGCGCTGCGAGCTTGTAGATCTGCTATTTTTGAAAAAGTCGTGAAAATGTGTGCAAATCTTTGAATATATGTATTTTCAAAGCGAATGTTTGTAACTCAAATTTAGCTTCTGGGGGGTCCCTGGAACTAAATATTTTGAGATGGGGGTCCGTGGCCAAATAAATATCATTTTGGGGGTCCTTCACATGAAAAGGTTTGAGAACCACTGACATAGTAGTCTCTCAAGAACAGACTAACTTAGCTCCAGTTAAGTGAAAAGGACCTTTTCTTTGACAAGGGCTGGCCAGATTGCTGACATAGAAACATAGGTTTTTCAAAAAAATCTTAGAAGGATTCAAAAGACACTTATAGAATCGGGTCAAAATTCTAATTTTCACGATTTTTCAAAAATAGCAGATCTACAAGCTTGCAGCGCGGCACTCGGTGCCGCGCTGTGAGCTTGTATATCTGCTATTTTTCAATAGTTAAAGCATAAAATAATGTTACACAATAATGTGTACCCGTTCTAAATGCGTCTGCTAAAGGCCTAAACTGTAAACTGTAAATGGGTTTTAAGCATAGAAGGTTGAGGCCATCAACACATCTTCTCATCACAGGTAAAAGGAAAGCAGGAATGAATGTGTGTGTGCCTGAATGAATTTTATGCTTTGGGGCAGTATGAACGGGTTCAGCAGGTCTGCTTTCAAGCTGTGCACACACAGACTGAGAGCGAGAGAGCGGAAGACAAGTGAGAGTCTACGGAGTAGGACCTTGGCCTTTCCTTACCCAACACACTCACTGCCATTATGAAAAAATATATATAATTTTTTATCATTTCTAAACCTATAGAAATAGCAAATAGCACACTCAATGCCATACATACATGTTGAAAACATGTGGAAGTAATATATAATTTCTATACCTATAGAATTTTCAGCCTTGTGAAAAGAGAAATCCCCAGGGACATTTTCATTGGAATTACTGCATTAGAAAGGGGGGGGGGGGGGGTTGTTCCCATCAAGTCTTAGGCTCAATGTAAAATTGTGGAGAGCATTTACATGGAAGTTACAATCATACAGTATATAGTGATGCCAGTGTAGCACTGTAAAATCCGTTCACTGCCTGCCATACATACCCACTCCCTACCACTAATTCACGCTGAGCCTCATGGGGGCACTACGGTTGTGTGGGCACCTGGAAAACTGGGCACTAGGGACGTGGGCACTTGGAGAAGTGGCCACCTGAACAACTGGCCACCAAAACCATCTAGGCACTAGGGACTAGGGAGTAGGGACATGTGGGCACTTGGGCACAAGGGACATGTGGGAACTTGGAGAGGTCTGGCTGACAGATACAGATCTCCATATACAGTATGGCCACATCAGTTGGATCACTGCGGCAACATAGCTGTGAGGTCTCTAGATGTTCTAGTCTTGGGAATTGACATGATTTGTTCAACGCTGTGTCCTCAATGATTCTTTCTTATCGTTTTTTTACGACAGCCTTCATCAGTTCCTTAAAAGGTGACACCTTAAAGCCATTTCACTTTAGTCAACCGAGAACCTAAAAACCTACCCAAATTAGCTCCCATATTTCTATACAACTAGACCTTACCCGTTCGAAGATATGTGCTCCAAAATATGTCAAACGCACCCGGTGAAAGTGTGTGAGAGAGAGAGAGAAACATTCCTAACTGTGAGAGAAAGGGGTGTGTGTGTGTGTGTGGGGCTACAGATCCCATGGCCTGGAGGAACGGACCGTAACCCTGGCAACAGACAGCAGAGTTCAACAGAAGTGGTTAAGAAAACGCTAAAAAAACTGCTTTAATTTGGGAGAAATGAAATTCGGGCTCCGTCAGTGTTGGTATAATGCTAATGGCCAATACCATGTGAACTTTGGGATCAGTTGCTGAAGCGAGTGAATAGATAAACGTAGATAAGCGTGAGCGTTAGAGCGTGAGTGAGTTGAGCGTTAGAGCGTTAGAGCGTGAGTGAGTTTGGAAAATTATGTTTGATAATCTATGTTCTAATACAGTGGTTCCTAAACGTTTTAGCACGAGACCCAAAAGAGAAATTTGATGTCTCCCCCGGGATCTTTTGAAATAATAATTAAAAACAAAATGTATATAATTTTATAATAATAATAAATCATTTTGTGGGTTATTTACTCATAACCCACAAAATCGTCCTCATATCTTCAAGTTTCAAATTTCAGCCTGGCTAGACGGGACGTGTGTGTGGTAGGGCATTCACCAAATATTCAAATATTCGAATATCAAAGTCACTATTCGACGTTTTTCACCAAAGTTGAATATTTGCTTTTTTATTTTTTTATTGTTTTCTCTTTAAAAATATATATATAGTTTATAAAGCTTGGCTAGATAGGAAGTCATAAGAATGAGTCGTCAATGCCCCTGGTGGATGAATTTGTTAATGCTCTATACCAGGGGTTCTCAAACCTTTTTTGGCCGTGACCCCCAAAATAAACATAATTATTTGAACTGGGGACTCCCACCCTGACAAGCACTTGGAATTGTAGGTATTACAATTAATGTGACTCGGTTCTGCAGAAAAATATTGTGAAAATAGCAGATCTACAAGCTCACAACGAGGCGTTGTTAGCATGTAGATCGGCTATTTTCACAATGTTCGCCTCTTGCTTACTTAATATTTGACAGTTTGGCCAGTCCTGTCGAATATTCGACTATTAGAATACTTTGAGGTAGAATAATTCGAATACTAAAAATCACTATTCGTGAATGCCCTAGTGTGCAGGGACCTACAGAGGTAGCAAGGACATGTGTGTGGTGTTGGGAACTTGGGAGTGTGTGCACTGTGCAGGGACCTACAAAGGTAGCAGGGGGCCAGCCTGGCCAGGCGGGACATGGCGTTGGCGGCCTCCAGCTGTCCCCAGTCCCTCAGGAGGATGTAGAAGATGTTCTTCTTGGAGCCAGAGCCCAGCGTGCCCTTGTCCATGGTCCCACACATCAGCTCACTGTTCTGGATCACCACGACTGTGGATAGTGTGACAAATGAATGGAGCGAGTGCGTTAAGTGGTTACGTTTTTGTTTGTTTTTGTAAATAATTTCAGGGCACATTTTCAACAGCACACAACCAAGGAACTCACATGAGTCGTTGTAGCAGAGGTCTTCTCCGCTGCCACAGTACTGCTTGCCCTTGGTGCGGAGGTTGGCCTTGACCGGACATTCCTTACTGGGCTTCAGGATGAGGCTGAAGATCTGCTTGCCTGTCCACAGAGCCATGGGCTGCCAATGACAACATGTTCATCTGTCAGCAACTAGCATCGGAAACCCAGGCTTCATTAGGTCAGCAACAGTGGAGGACCAAGTACCCCAAACTCACTACTTGAGTCAAAGTACACTGTAGAGCAAGGGTCTTCAACAGGGGGTCCTCAGAGTTACTACAGGGGGTCTTCTAAATCTTTGTGTGATAGAAACCTTTTTTATAATAACCACTTGAACCCTAGCGTCCATATTCTGAGAACTTTAGCCAAAAATAGCAAATCTACAAGCTCACAATAGATTGTAGATTGTCTATTTTCGGAAAAGAGGTTTGGTGTAGAGGGTAAAAAGAACAGACTAAGTACAAGTGAAAGGTCAAGTTTATTAAGTATTGACGGTTCAAGTGGTTAAATATCTGAAAACAAATTGACATGAATCCAAAATACACTGATGATTGTGCTGTCAAGCACATAGGCGGACTTTGCCATTTGCCCTAGGGGGGGCAGGCTTGAGCAGCAACATGCCAATTGTCAACCAACCCCTCAACACTAACTTATCACACTGTCCAACTACTGTTATTCATTGTGTCCACGAGACCACTAGTGTACCAAATAAAACACAAGTACAATTACGTATGTGTGGTTAGAGCAGTGTCATTTTACAAATTGTGTTCATTATTAACTCATTCAGAGCCCCAGACATTAACGGATTATAATGTCCAAAGTGCCTCCTTCAGGTCCCATTCACTTGCGTTGTCTTATTTTGAAGGCCAGAAGTCCACCGCGCAATCACTTCCGGTCTGACGTCATCGGATCGTGCGCCGGAACCGATCCGTGTCCACGTGGAGTTGTGTAATGGCCGACCGGGAGCTTTTATAACTGTGTAACATAAGCGAGCATCTGCCTCCATCCTAGCTTCTAAAGTGTAGTTTTGAGATAATGGACATTAAAGATGAGATCCCCCGTCCACCTCAATGTTATGGATGGGACTATTTTGTGCTCGTGGAGCCGTGATGATACGAAATCAGCGACGGATTTCGTCTCCGGACCTCCGGCGATTCTTCTCGGTAATGTACTCGCCGTTACAGTAATCTATTACTTTTCCCGAGATATCCCGTGAATGGCACTACAGATACTCGAGTACATTTTTCGCGAGACATCTCGCGAATGGCACTAGATGAGTTAACTAATTTAGTGCCTTTCCCGAGATATCTCGCGAAATTCCCTTTGATGTTCGCAGTGCCATTCGCGAGATGTCTCGCGAAAAGTAATATATTACTGTAACGGCGGTTATCCTACCGGGTACAATGGCGGAAGGTCCCGAGACGATCTCCCTCGCTGATTTATCATCATCACGGATCCACGAGCACAAAATAGTAATCCCATAACATTGAGGCAGACGGGGAATCTCATCTTTAATGTCCATTATCTCCAAACAACACTTTCAAATGGGAGGATGGCAATAGATGCTCGCTAATAAAACGAGAGACAGCCGTGGACTCTCTGCGTCCACGTCTGAGACGCGTCTGATGACGCGTTTGATGACGCGTCCGTGCTTAAATAGCCTTCAAGACGCAGCTTTGTGTCCAGGACGGAGCTCCCGCGGCTCAAGACGTGAAACCGCGGCTCAAGACGCGATTCGAGTCAAAGGACGGGGCTTTGACACTACAATCGCGTCTTTTCGCGTCTTTTCGCCAAAAGACGCGGCTTGGATCGCGTCTTTGAGCCCAAAGACGGAGCTGGGACACTACAATCGCGTCTTCCGTCTCATGACGCGTCCGTGCTTAAATAGTGGTCAAGACGCAGCTTTGCGTCCCTGCACGGAGCTTGCGTCTTCTAGACGGCTCAAGACGCGATTCGAGCCGAAAGACGGGGCTTGGACACTACAATCGCGTCTTTGATCCCAAAGACGTGGCTTGGAGGCTACCGCGTCTGGCTGGAACTCGGAGCGGAGTCAAGTTCATTGAAAATAACGGGGCCGTATGTTTTGACGCGGCGCCTCCGTGAGGCCGATGAGGCTAGTGTGTGTTCCCCTTCAGACGTCTGCTGTCTGCTCTCCGTGGGAAAAAAAAAAAAAAAAGGGTGTCTATTGTATGTATTTTTTGATGGAGAATTCAAATATGACCTTCTTTTTTGCATAGGACAACTCTAACCTGCATCAATTGGTATTTTATGATTGCCAATTGTACCCTATCCATCTAAAAAAACAAATTGGATCTCTATTGTATGTATTTTTTGATGGAAAATTCAAATATTACCTTCTTTTTTAGATAGGACAACTCTAACCTGCATCAATTGGTATTTTATAATTGCCAATAGTACCCTATCAATCTAAAAAAACAAATTGGATCTCTATTGTATGTATTCTTTGATGGAAAATTCATATATTGCCTTCTTTTTTAGATAGGACAACTCTAACCTGCATCAATTGGTATTTTATAATTGCCAATAGTACCCTATCAATCTAAAAAAACAAATTGGATCTCTATTGTATGTATTTTTTGATGGAAAATTCAAATATTACCTTCTTTTTTAGATAGGACAACTCTAACCTGCATCAATTGGTGCATCTTCTCTCTATCTATCTATCTATCTATCTATCTATCTATTTATACTTCACCTTTAGTCAAGAAGAGAGTTCAGCCTCAGGAACTTGCACACCTGGAACTGTGTCATGACTGTGTCATGGAGCTAAGCAGAACTATGTGAAATACTCACAATGAGTCTGATGGACCAATCAGAGTGGTGGTGGGGGGAGGGATCAACAATAGACAGAAACTGGATAATGCTTTGTTAACTGTCCCACCTAAGTCCCTGCTAGTCTGAACAAATCACCTTCCCTCTCATAACACTACTACTACTACTACTACTACTACTACTACTACTACTACTACTACTACTACTACTACTACTACTACTACTACTACTACATTTATATAAAGCTGCTCTTGCATTTGAATTCAAGTCTGACACAAGTTAAGGTTAACTTAGGTAGTAGTTCATTTTGCTGGCTTTTGTGTGTGAGTGTGTAGGCCCACAAATTATTATAATTGTCTGTCATTAAGTGACTCAAAGGGAGACGTCTAATGGGTGTTTATTATTTTAATATTAACTGTGGGAAGATTATATATATTTTATTTTGCACTTAAAGTGTTGTGATATTATTCCTGAAGGAAGAGGGGTATTTTCACAGCCCAGGCTTTGAACCTAAATGCTGTTTACATGCTCTATAAATATTTATTTCTATATAAAACTCAGTTGTGTGGAGTTATTGTGTGCCTTTTCTTGTAGCTAAAGAGTCCATTTGTTCACTAGACATTAAGTCAAGGTTACTATTTTGAGTTGAAGCCAAGTGTTTTATTACTTTGTGGTTTAACATTATTTAAAAGGCAAATTCATTGTTATGGTTACTTTAGAAGACTGCTTTTGCATTCATGAGTTATAAAGAGAGCCAAGCTAATTCAAAGAGTTAAGTTAAAGGAACACAAAACGTGACTTAACTCACAGCTGCCATTGGACAGACAGTTATAACATACTCTTATCTTTCACAGAACAGACAATTATCATTTAGTTTATCTATTTGAGACATGTAGCTGCTCTAGGGGAAATAGAGCATTAATTTGGGATCAGCCTATTCAATTGATAATGACCAATGGGTGCCAGTTTCTAAGTAGTTAAGCATATTACCATAACAATATATGTGGCCTAGACATGGATATTGCCCACTCAACTCGTAATCTACAGAAATGTCCACCACATCACACAGTATAAAACCTAGTAGAGAAATCTGCCTTCTCCTGTATTGTATTAGTGACATTCATTAATAAATAGTAAAATAACAGGACAGAGCAGAACAGGCCTCTGCTGTGTCTTTATTATGGGTGCATTCCAATGCAAATGGATACTCTGGAACAATCTGAAACAATGTATCTTTCCTGTGGCTGTTATAATGAACACAAACAGATCAGAACGTAATTTAACATTAACCAGTTACATTTATCATACAACAATGTAAGGGATGGATTCCTTTCTATTGTGTGAGTTACTTAAATGCTGATCAATATGTGAATCTGGCTCTTATCAGGTGGGTGTTTTCTCTCCCTGGCCTGTGCTGTCCTCAGTTAAACCAAGACAGTGCTGTTGTCACCAATGTGGAAAAAGCTTCAGCTCAATTTATTATCTCAAAGTAGACCAGAAAATACACACAGGAGAGAAACCATACGGCTGTGTCCAATGTGGGGAAAAGTTCAGTTTAATGGCTGCTCCGAAAGTGCACCAGAGATTTCACACCGAAGAAAAGCCTTACTGCTGTGAACACTGTGGCAAACGTTTCACTGTAAAATCTAGCCTCGTACAACACAAGAAGATTCACACTGGAGAGAGACCTTACTGCTGTCACCAATGTGGGAAAAGGTTCACTCTGAAGACGGCTCTGAAAAGACACCTGAAAATCCACACTGGTGAGAAGCCATATACTGCTGTCTCCAGTGTGCGAAAATGTTCAGTGATATGCATCATCTTCGGTGTGAAATCTCTGGTGCACTTTCGGACTATCTTTTCACCACATTGGACACAGCCGTATGGTTTCTCTCCTGTGTGAATTCGTTCATGTATTTTGAGATAAGACAATCGAATAAAGCTTTTCCCACACTGGTCACAGCAATAGGGCTTCTCTCTAGTGTGAATTCTCTGGTGTTCTTTTAAAATCCCCTTTTGAACAAATCTTTTCCCACACTGGTCACAACAATAAGGTTTCTCTCCAGTATGTGAACGCTTGTGATCTTTTAGCAAAATACTTCCCACAATGTTCACAGCTGAATGGCTTCTCTCCTGTGTGTATTTTCTGGTCTACTTTGAGATAATAAATTGAGCTGAAGCTTTTTCCACATTGGTGACAACAGCACTGTCTTGGTTTAACTGAGGACAGCACAGGCCAGGGAGAGAAAACACCCACCTGATAAGAGCCAGATTCACATATTGATCAGCATTTAAGTAACTCACACAATAGAAAGGAATCCATCCCTTACATTGTTGTATGATAAATGTAACTGGTTAATGTTAAATTACGTTCTGATCTGTTTGTGTTCATTATAACAGCCACAGGAAAGATACATTGTTTCAGATTGTTCCAGAGTATCCATTTGCATTGGAATGCACCCATAATAAAGACACAGCAGAGGCCTGTTCTGCTCTGTCCTGTTATTTTACTATTTATTAATGAATGTCACTAATACAATACAGGAGAAGGCAGATTTCTCTACTAGGTTTTATACTGTGTGATGTGGTGGACATTTCTGTAGATTACGAGTTGAGTGGGCAATATCCATGTCTAGGCCACATATATTGTTATGGTAATATGCTTAACTACTTAGAAACTGGCACCCATTGGTCATTATCAATTGAATAGGCTGATCCCAAATTAATGCTCTATTTCCCCTAGAGCAGCTACATGTCTCAAATAGATAAACTAAATGATAATTGTCTGTTCTGTGAAAGATAAGAGTATGTTATAACTGTCTGTCCAATGGCAGCTGTGAGTTAAGTCACGTTTTGTGTTCCTTTAACTTAACTCTTTGAATTAGCTTGGCTCTCTTTATAACTCATGAATGCAAAAGCAGTCTTCTAAAGTAACCATAACAATGAATTTGCCTTTTAAATAATGTTAAACCACAAAGTAATAAAACACTTGGCTTCAACTCAAAATAGTAACCTTGACTTAATGTCTAGTGAACAAATGGACTCTTTAGCTACAAGAAAAGGCACACAATAACTCCACATAACTGAGTTTTATATAGAAATAAATATTTATAGAGCATGTAAACAGCATTTAGGTTCAAAGCCTGGGCTGTGAAAATACCCCTCTTCCTTCAGGAATAATATCACAACACTTTAAGTGCAAAATAAAATATATATAATCTTCCCACAGTTAATATTAAAATAATAAACACCCATTAGACGTCTCCCTTTGAGTCACTTAATGACAGACAATTATAATAATTTGTGGGCCTACACACTCACACACAAAAGCCAGCAAAATGAACTACTACCTAAGTTAACCTTAACTTGTGTCAGACTTGAATTCAAATGCAAGAGCAGCTTTATATAAATGTAGTAGTAGTAGTAGTAGTAGTAGTAGTAGTAGTAGTAGTAGTAGTAGTAGTAGTGTTATGAGAGGGAAGGTGATTTGTTCAGACTAGCAGGGACTTAGGTGGGACAGTTAACAAAGCATTATCCAGTTTCTGTCTATTGTTGATCCCTCCCCCCACCACCACTCTGATTGGTCCATCAGACTCATTGTGAGTATTTCACATAGTTCTGCTTAGCTCCATGACACAGTCATGACACAGTTCCAGGTGTGCAAGTTCCTGAGGCTGAACTCTCTTCTTGACTAAAGGTGAAGTATAAATAGATAGATAGATAGATAGATAGATAGATAGATAGATAGATAGATAGATAGATAGATAGATAGATAGAGAGAAGATGCACCAATTGATGCAGGTTAGAGTTGTCCTATCTAAAAAAGAAGGTAATATTTGAATTTTCCATCAAAAAATACATACAATAGAGATCCAATTTGTTTTTTTAGATTGATAGGGTACTATTGGCAATTATAAAATACCAATTGATGCAGGTTAGAGTTGTCCTATCTAAAAAAGAAGGCAATATTTGAATTTTCCATCAAAGAATACATACAATAGAGATCCAATTTGTTTTTTTAGATTGATAGGGTACTATTGGCAATTATAAAATACCAATTGATGCAGGTTAGAGTTGTCCTATCTAAAAAAGAAGGTAATATTTGAATTTTCCATCAAAAAATACATACAATAGAGATCCAATTTGTTTTTTTAGATGGATAGGGTACAATTGGCAATCATAAAATACCAATTGATGCAGGTTAGAGTTGTCCTATGCAAAAAAGAAGGTCATATTTGAATTCTCCATCAAAAAATACATACAATAGACACCCTTTTTTTTTCCCCACGGAGAGCAGACAGCAGACGTCTGAAGGGGAACACACACTAGCCTCATCGGCCTCACGGAGGCGCCGCGTCAAAACATACGGCCCGTTATTTTCAATGAACTTGACTCCGCTCCGAGTTCCAGCCAGACGCGGTAGCCTCCAAGCCATGTCTTTGGGATCAAAGACGCGATTGTAGTGTCCAAGCCCCGTCTTTCGGCTCGAATCGCGTCTTGAGCCGTCTAGAAGACGCAAGCTCCGTGCAGGGACGCAAAGCTGCGTCTTGACCACTATTTAAGCACGGACGCGTCATGAGACGGAAGACGCGATTGTAGTGTCCCAGCTCCGTCTTTGGGCTCAAAGACGCGATCCAAGCCGCGTCTTTTGGCGAAAAGACGCGAAAAGACGCGATTGTAGTGTCAAAGCCCCGTCCTTTGACTCGAATCGCGTCTTGAGCCGCGGTTTCACGTCTTGAGCCGCGGGAGCTCCGTCCTGGACACAAAGCTGCGTCTTGAAGGCTATTTAAGCACGGACGCGTCATCAAACGCGTCATCAGACGCGTCTCAGACGTGGACGCAGAGAGTCCACGGTTCTTGCTGAATAAAACACATGTTGAAAAGCTCTGTTCCGCCATTACACAACACCACGTAAACAATGATCGATTCCGGTGAAGGACGCGATGACGTCAGACCGAAAGTGTTTAAGCTATGGACTTCTGGCCTTCAAAATAAGAGACTGGCCGTTTATGGAGCCAGCGAATGCCTGGGGGGTGCAGTGCACCCCCTGCACCCCCATAAAGTCCGCCCATGGTCAAGCAATGAAACTATATGGAATCTATGAAAAGGTTCTCATCTCTCTCTCTCAAGCAAGGGGTTCTTGGTCTGAAAACGCTGAAGACTCCTGCTGTAGAGATACTCCTGGTCAAACAATGTTACACAATCACAAGCTGCTCAGTCAAATTTGTACTTTCATTAAGGTGCTGGAGTGCTTGTTTTTTTTACTGAGTAAGAATTCAAAAGTCCATGCTTTTTAAAATACTTAAAAGGGATATTTCACTTTCAAACAACGTTTGAAATATCAGAGGAAATAATACCTGGGCACTTCAGAAAAACTACCCAAATAAAAATACTGGAGCACTCGACTAGCCTCCACGTTCTTTATTTTGCAAGGGGTGACCGACGTTGTCTTGGTATAGTGGCCAGGTGGTTAGAAAGTGTAGCTCTGTTTTCACCACTACACAGGTATATCCTTGCCTGATTTCAGACTCAGCTAAAGCTTGAGTCTGACATTGTGCCCTGTTTGAGCGATTTCTGGAGGGGAGGGACTTTGCCCGCACGGATTGGTTATTTGTTAAACCCACCCCCACCCCCTGCACTAATTGGAGGAGCCGTCATTTTGGCTCCAGAAATCACTTATTATGAACACAATTCCAGACCAGAGAAACAGTCCACTCTGAGAGTGGGCGGGTCTATGGGCTGGAACCAGGCTAGGTATATCCACCAATTTCAATGCATTGCTGTATTGAAATTTAGAACATTTCCCCAAACATGCAAATACATTTAAGACATTTATTTTTGAAATGATAGTCCACTGAGTATCCAAAATGTTATTTTATTTCACTTTCAAATAAAATAAACATAAAAAACACGCATTAGGACATTCTAATGCCTGAGGGTCCGTGATTTTTCCATTATTCTTTACACATTTTATATACTTTTCAATGTTTATTTTATTTAAAAGTGAAATATCCCTTTTAGTACAGTACTCAAGTGAATGTAATTTCAGGGGTTGACACTAAGTTCTCAGAGGCTCTTGCCCGTCGGGCAAGTACAGGTCATGTTCTGCTTGCCCAAAGGTCATGCCTACTTAATCGAAAAGTAAATCGGCCACTATAAAATGATAGCAAGATTTAAATTTCTTTTTTTTTTAAATTAATTTTGTTTTCAATAAATAAAAATAGCCGCTCTACATATAAATTCATAGGCTATTATATGTATTTTGTCATTTCCAATATATTAGCGGTCTCTAATCTCCTAATCCAGGGGTCTTCAACAGGGGGTCCGGGACCCCTAGGGGGTCCTCAGAGTTACAACAGGGGGTCCTCCAAATCTTTGAGTGATAGAACTTGTTTTTTCCCCCTTTTTTATATTAACCACTTGAACCCTAGCCTCCATATTCCGAGAACTTTAGCCAAAAATAGCAGATCTACAAGCTCACAACGCCTCGCGCTGTGAGCTTGTAGATCGGCTATTTTCGGCAAAGAGCTTTGGTGTTGAGGGGAAAAAGAGCAGACTAAGACTAAGACTAAGACTACAGAGTGAAAGGTCAAGTTTATTAAGTATTGACGGTTCAAGTGGTTAAATATCTGAAAAGACAAATTGACATGAATCCAAAATACACTGATGATTGTGCTGTCAAACAATGAAACTATATGGAATCTATGAACAGGTTGTGGGGGTCCCTGCTTCATCTCTCTCTCAACTAAGGGGTCCTTGGCCTGAAAACGTTGAAGACCCCTGTCCTAATCTATGGGCCCCCCTCACAGCAGTACAGGGCCCTTTTGATCTGAAAACCCATGCGGAATAAGGTCTAATTTCGCCCCTGGCCTTAGTGTCAATGCCTGAACAATGTACTTCCAACCACCACTGGTCAGCAATCAAACAGTCTCTCAAGGGCTCCCCACGGAACAACACCTTAAGATGAAGGTACCTTCAGTATCGCTGGGTGGGGGAGAGCAATCTTCACTTTCTCATCCTTCCCCACCAGGATGGAAGCCACGATCTGACAGGCATAGGATCTGTCAAAGAAGGTGTCTTTCAGGGTCAACAGATAGGCTCCTAGGAGGCAACAACACACAGTATGTAAGGCCCAAGTGCTCCCCCTTCAGGCAGAGAACAGAAAATGCTTTCAGTCAACAATCAATGAATATTCTTTTAAATGAAATGCAGCACTGTGGCTTTGGGACTTGTCTTTCATTTGTACTTTCAAAGCACACAGTGGGAGCTGCTGGGTGCACATTAGTCTGCTTTGGTCTGACTGGCTGCGGAACGCCGCTGTGCCACATAATTCCTACCTGTCAAGAAGTCCTGAATGGCAGCAATAAGAGGCTCGCCATTTCTTGGAGTCACAAGGTTGGCTTTTGTCTGGGGAGAAAAAGGTTCCATGTCAGAACAGCTGTCGATGCTGCTAAGATAATAACACTTAGCAATTTCATTGGCGATTAAGTGAGCTTTGAGATCTTACAATGTGTCACGACACGGTTTGTGAGCTTGTCTATTTCCAACGAAGATATTTAATGTACATGTAGACTAGAGCAAAAACACAAAAGTTATCGGTACTGTATAGAGCAGTGGCTCTCAACCTGTGGGTCGGGACCCCCAAATTATTTTGGGGGGTACCAAGATGTTTTGCTAGATGTCAACATTGTGTTCTCACTCAACAGTAAAGGCCAACATACAGTATAAGTGTATACAGTGTATTTTCTGCACATTTCTAAAGTGTCAATTTAAGGACTTTAAAGACCTTTTTAGTACCTCTGGTCAAACATTGGTAAAATTGTCAAATATTAGAGGCAGAAATTGTAAAAATAGTGTGAGCATGTAGATCTGCTATTTTCACAATGGAATAGACAGTCCAACTAAATGTAATGCCAACTCCTACAATTCCATGTGCTTGTACAGGGTTGCAGTTGGTGTGCAGTTCAAATATGATTATTTTGGGAGTTGCAGCCTGAGCAGGGGGCTCTTCAACAGGGGGTTCGGGGCCCATAACGTACCCCCATCAGCACCAGGGCCTCGGCCTTGGCCTCCTCCGTCTGAGGCAGGTGGAGGTTCATCTCGTCGCCGTCAAAGTCAGCGTTGTACGGCGTGCACACGCACTCGTTGAAGCGGAAGGTCCTGTGAGGCTTCACTACGGCCTGTGGATTTGTGGCACACAGCAATGAACAGCCAGCCAGTCAGTGGTTCTAAGTGGAATAAACTCAATAAAGCTAAATAAAACAACAGAGAATGGGATGATGACATAATATCATTACTTACACCAGCAGAGCGCGCAAGTACTGCATTCGGCTGCGGATGCATGTCGTTGTCTGTATTTGTTTAAAGGGGCACTCCACCACTTTTTAACCTATCTTCATATAATAGGTCCTCACTAATGTTCATGATAAAATATCACAATTTTTTCTACTCAGTTTGGGTCTCATAGGAGAGCTGTGGGTGGGTCAAATCCTTCTACCGGTGACATCATCAATGGGAAATGCAAGCTAATAGAAACTGCAGGCTTTCTATTCCTGAAAAAGTTGCAATGTTAAAGTGGAAGCCATTGTTCTCGTGATAATAAAAATCGAAATATTTTTTTTCAAAAATATATATATATTTTTTTTGTCAAACGATGATGTCACCGGTAGAAGGATTTGACAGCTCTCCTATAAGACCCAGACTGAATAGAAAATCACACTCGTGTGAACTGAGCGGTGGTGTGTGTGTGTGTGTGTGTGTGTGTGTGTGTGTGTGTGTGTGTGTGTGTGTGTGTGTGTGTGTGTGCAACAGCGCCCCTCCCTTAACATGTGTGGTCAGAAAAGGTTACTGCAGGGCCAGGCTACGGACACGGAGACATACATACAGACAGACAAACAGACAAACAGACAGACAGACAGACCCACACACACGGCCACGTATAGGAGCGTTGTGACCACCGCTCAAAAAAATTGTGTTATTTTATTATGAACATTAGTGAGGACCTATATGAAGACAGGTTGAAAAGTGGTGAACTACTCCTTTAAGCCCGTGGCCCAATCAGGGACCAGCATTTCTGGCAACGTCATCATTAACAGCCAATGAGGGACCAGCATTCCTGGTGATGCCAGTGGTGATGTCACTGGCATCGCCAGTGCTGATGCCAGTGGTGAGCGCACCTCATGGCACGCTCTGCTGGCAGACAAGTAGGCCAAAATCACAGATTGAGGCTTTAACCTTTGACTTTTGTGACAATTCTGAGACCGTTCATGTTCATGGGAGATGCTGCTGAACCTGTATGCTAGTGTGACCACTTCAAATACTTAAAAAACATAACAGATAACCGCAAAGAGCTCATAGAAGCTATTTTCCATGTGCGATTCAATAGAAGACATGCAAATAACAAATCAGTCCTTGCGAATGAGAACTTTAATCCATGGGTTCTCAAACTTTCATTTGAAAGATCCCCATTACAGACCTGCAAGGGTCTATTTTCAAAAAAGATATTCCCAAAAAAGCAAGCATTTTCATGAATTAAAGATATTCCATATATTTCCATAACCAGTGCTTATCAAGAAGTAGTGAAAATAGCAGATCTACAAGCTCACGTGGCGCAAAGTGACACGTTGTGAGCTTGTAGATCTGCTATTTTCACTAGTTTGGGTCGCGGGCAAATGTCTAATCTCTCTTTTGGGGTCACGACTTGAAAGTTTGGGAACCAGTGCACTACAGCAAGGAGCTTACGATGTGGGCCATGATGCTGAGCTTGTGCAGAGACGGCTGTCGGTTGAACAGCACGATGTCTCCGTCGATCATGTGTCGCTCGACCACGTCACCAAACCTCAGCTCCTGGGCCATCTTCTCACGGTTGCCGTATTTCAGAAACCTAATGAAAAGACGAGTCCATATTTATTGGTAAAGATTACGTTAAAGAGAAGTGATTATATAAACATAACTAGAAATACTGTTCCTTCGAAACAGTGTGGGCTCGATTCCAACCCAACAAATAGGATACTTTAAGGTACTGTAAGGTACAGTACCCTACAGTATTGTACTGTACCTTACTATACTGTACTGCACCTTACTGTACTGTACTGTACTGTACTGTAACTTACTGTACTTTACTGTACTCTACTGTACTTTACCTTACTGTACTTTACTGTACTCTACTGTAACTTACTGTACTTTACTGTACTCTACTGTACCTTACTGTACTGTACTTTACTGTACTCTACTGTACCTTACTGTACTGTACCTTACTGTACTGTACCTTACTGTACTGTACTTAACTGTACTCTACTGTACCTTACTGTACTATACTGTACTGTACTCTACTATGCCGTACTGTAACTTACTGTACTGTACTCTACTGTACCTTACTATACTGTACTTTACTGTACTCTACTGTACCTTACTGTACTCTACTGTACTTTACTGTACTCGACTGTACCTTACTGTACTGTATTGTACTTTACTGTACTGTACTTTACTGTACACTACTGTATCTTGCTGTACCTTACTGTGCTGTACGTTACTGTACTTTACTGTACTTTACTGTACACTACTGTACTGTACTGTACCTTACAGTACTGTACTTTACTGTACTCTGCTGTACCTTACTGTACTTTACTGTACTCTACTGTAACTTACTGTACCTTACTGTACTGTACTTTACTCTACTCTACTGTACTGTACCTTACTGTACTTTACTGTACTCTACTGTACCTTACTGTACTGTACTTTACTGTACTCTACTGTACCTTACTGTACTATACTGTACTGTACTCTACTGTGCCGTACTGTACCTTACTGTACTGTACTCTACTGTACCTTACTATACTGTACTTTACTGTACTCTACTGTACCTTACTGTACTCTACTGTACTTTACTGTACTCTACTGTACCTTACTGTACTGTATTGTACTTTACTGTACCTTACTGTACTGTACTCTACTGTACCTTTCTGTACTGTACCTTTCTGTACCTTACTGTACTTTACTGTACTCTACTGAACCTTACTGTACTTTTACTGTACTCTACTGAACCTTACTGTACTGTACATATTCTATGTGTTCTAGATCTACATTTTTGATTCTGTGTTTGGGAACCAGCAACTGTCAAATGGACTCCAACTGTAGTGGAGTATATTGAGTGCATATACATATTGGCTAACAATCCCAGATCACATCTGTCCTCCACTATGTCTATAACCAAGGCGTTCTTCTATGTGGCCACTCCAGACTGAGGAGTGGAGCATGGCTTTTATTGTGTTTGTGGATCTGACTTGGAAATGCATTGGTTTTGATATCTCCCTGACAACCAACAACAACCACTAATATGGCTGACTGTCCCTGCGGGCTCTAGGATATATGGCTATGGGATTTACATCCCATCGCCCGGACTTGATTCTTGATCACAGCTGTGTAATCAGTAGAGTGGAGAGGGACATTTATTTATAGTTTTAACTATAACTATAGTTTTATACATCACACAGCTTAGATATTTGGATCAAATCAGAGAGCAGACCTGTGTGAACGCATTGATATAAATAGCATATCTGAAGTGTGAATATTGCAGCCACAGCGCCTTAATATAAACATGGGTCCCTTTCCTCACTAAACCCATTGGAAATGCATTGGGTGCTTAAAGTTAAACATTTTTATTTTTTTATAATTATACTACAAAACATTTCAAAAAGAAAAATACACGCACACTTGTCCTCAGTAAGCTGAACACATAAAAATTTGAATGGTGTTGAAAGGTGTAAGCGTTTAAGAGATGAAGCGCGCCAAAGTTTTGAGGATACTGACTAGTATAGAAATAAATAATGAAGATAACATACGTGTGCTCGCCTTCCAGGCGAGCCCACAATTATGCAATGTTTCAGGAAAAGAACACTTTCATCATTTGACAAAAGGCTCACCGTTTCATTTGTGTGAAGCGCTGCTGGATGAAGTTGGCTCCAGGGTGGAGGTCAGGACCGTTACGGACCAGTTTCCTCAACATTTCCAGATTTGCTTTATTCACCTGGAAGAGCAGTACTGTAAGTCAGGAGTCTTCAACAAGGGGTCTCCAGAGTTACTACAGGGGGGCCTCCACATCTTTGTGTGATAGAAACCTGTTTTTAAATATATTAACCACTTGAACCCTAGTGTCCATATTCGGAGAACTTTAGCCAAAAATAGCAGATCTACAAGCTCACAACGCCTGCGAGGCATTGTGAGCTTGTAGATCGTCTATTTTCGGTTTGGTGTAGATGGGAAAAAGAGCACACTAAGTACAGAGTGAAAGGTCAAGATTATTATGTATTGACACTTCAAGTGGTTAAATATCTGAAAACACAAATTGACATGAATCCAAAATACACTGACGATTGAGCTGTCAAACGATGAAACTATATGGAATCTCTGAAAAGGTTGTGGGGGTCCCTGCTTCATCTCTCTCTCAACTAAGGGGTCCTTGGCCTGAAAACGTTGAAGACCCCTGCTGTAGGTTTTAGCACAGATTCTAGTATATTCTAGGTCCTCCAATACAATTCTGTGTACAATGTGCATGCAACAGCCTTGTTTATTTCAGACCCAGGGAGATCCATATCACAGTTACAATGCAATAAAACAGCAATACAAAAATATAAATATATACAAAAATAAAAGCTAAATGTACCGAGAACAGCAGCACGCTCTTTTAGATTGCATTCATTTAGTGTGTTGGGCAATATGTTCCTCAAACAACAAAATACTTACTTTCTCTGGATAAGTCAGGATTTTGGCTACATGCACAGGCACAGCCACCTCATCGATCCTCAGGTTTGGGTCTGGAGAGATCACCGTTCTCCCAGAGAAGTCCACTCTCTTTCCCGAGAGGTTTCCTCTGAATCGCCCTGCCAAAATGTAATTGTCAATATATCAAACTATAATCTTTATTATATAGCTCATTCTTTTATTAATATCTAAAATAAAAGAGCAGTGATGCGATCGGACACCCAAAGAACCATACCTTTGGACATATATCTCTAAATAATCACTTAATGCCCATTTTATACTTCCGTCACACAAGGATGTTCTTTGGTGAAAATAGCCGCTCCCGACACATTGTGAGCTTGTAAATTGGCTTGTATTATTTTACGCCTGTAATGACAGTTGCACCTTGTTTTCCCTTCAGTCTCTGGACGAAGCCCCGGGTCCACTTCTTGGGAGCCATGTTGAGGGGGATTCCAGAGAGCTCACTGTTGATGTAGAGAGCACACTGCAGCTGCAGGAAGTCCCAGTCCTCCATGATCATCTGGGTCTTTGCTCCTGTCATACGATGCTACGTGAGGATAGAGGCATTAGCATAATAATAATAATAATAATATCTCCAATGTATTATCGCTTTTCTGAGTACCCAGAGAATAAAACAACTTCATTAGGGGTAAAACACCAAGACTAAGGAATAAAACAATAATGTGCAATATTGCATAAATGGTTATTATCATTGTATTGACAGGGTCAAAAT
This sequence comes from Nannobrachium achirus, assembly GCF_963921795.1. Taxonomy (NCBI): domain Eukaryota; kingdom Metazoa; phylum Chordata; class Actinopteri; order Myctophiformes; family Myctophidae; genus Nannobrachium; species Nannobrachium achirus. The sequence continues at coordinate 21,436,174 of NC_137825.1, read as the reverse complement.
CAGAGAGGTCTCCATCGAGGGGACTTGATAGCCAAGTGGTTAAGATACACACCAGCTGGATCATTACATTTTAATAACTTGTAACACATTAACAATTATTAATGGAATTCCCCATTACTCAGAGTGTAAAAATACAGGTCCATTTGGTTCCATTTGTACACTCTGAGTTACAGACCTGTGAGAGTCAATTTGGAAGGAACCCCCTCAAGTCCCTGGACCCCACTTTGAGAGTCACTGCCCCAGATTTGTTTGTGTGCAGATTGGTATAGGGGGAAGGAAGAAACGGCATAGGTTCATCTCTATCAGACACCAACCTTCTTGATGACATCGTTGAGGAAGATGATCTCGGTGAGCTTCATGGTGAGGTCGTCCTCGTTGGTGCCCGACTTGAGGTCACTGATGACGGAGGGGCGGATGCAGAGCGGCGGCACCAGGAGGCGTGTGAGGATCAGGTCGGCGGGCTTCCCCGCCTCGGGGTTCATCAGCAGCAGAGGGATGTCCTCTGCGGGGATCCTCTTGAACATGTTCAGCACTATCAGAGGGCTCAGGTTCTCCTGGAGAAGGAACCAACAAGATGAATGTTTTTCTGGAGGTCCCGTGGCAACAAGTGGAATCTCTAGCCACGTTTGGAGGCATGGAAGGCTAAAGTCTATCATATCTATAGTCTATAACAGGTTTCCCCAATTAGTTTTCCCCAAGGGCCGAATTATGTCTAGGGTACCAAGCCGAGGGCCACAACATTGCAGGGGGCGACGGTGGCGTTCCCGCTACTCCAACTATCGTCGTTGTCGGGTGAAAATCTTTTATGTCCAAAACCGTTGATGATTCAAACTAGTGAAAACAGCCGATCTACAAGCACACCGCAAGGCGTTGTGTGCTCGTAGATCTGCTGTTTTCACTACTTGTGAGACGGCCTTGTATGATGAAGCAGGGCTTTACTTTGCTAAAGAACGTACAAATTTGGAGATACAAGGTTTCCACCCGACAACGACGATATACTAGTGTTGTTGCTGCTCTTATACCACCATTATTACTGAGGTTGGTGGGGGCCAGACAGTAGCCCCCCGTGGGCCGCAAATGGCCCACGGGCCGCCTATTGGGGAACCCTGGTCTATAATAAAATAAAATTCAGAGTATAAATAATCAGGTGAGGTCTCAGGTTCAATCCCCTCTAGTCTACAACCTACAGATCAATCTCAGAAAATGTGAATATTTTGTATAAAAAAGCATTGCAGATGCCATAGCACCCCAAATCATAACTGACTTCGGAAACTTCCCACTGGACTTCAAGCTACTCTGACTTCAGAGAAGGTTGACAGACATTTCTCTAGTATAAATCCTTGTTTTGAGTGGTCTCGTGTAATATTGTAATATTTTGAAATGTGGACTTTTGATATTCATGAGCTGTATGCCATTAAAAAAAAATCAAAATTTTATATATAAAAAAAAAAATGCAATGTATCTAGAATATATGAAAGTTTCAAGAAATATATGAACGTTTCAAGAATATTTACTTTTACAAAATATTCTAATTTTCTTGATTTATCTGTATATAGCCACCCTTGAGCAACACACACAAACCGGGGACATGTCTCACCGCTAACAGTGGCAACACTTCCATAGAGGTAGGGTAAGAGATAGGGTTAGTGTCGAAATGGAGACGTGTCGGAATGCAGACATGTAACCACAAAAGCCCTACCCGTTCATGCCATGTGAGGTGCTCTAAATGCCTAAAGTATGAACCAACTTAATCGTCCTATTATAGGTTGATTACAAAGAATCATGGGTTTACTTTAAATAACATGACACAGCTCAGAATGAATGCATGTAGTTAGTTTACCTGTGCCTTGGTGAGCAAACCCTCCACTTCCTTGTTGTGCTCTATGGCGATGTCAAATGACTGGATGAAATCCGACACAAACGGATCCACCACCTTCTTGGTGGTTTTATACTTCTCGTGGAGGATCTTTAACAAGCCACACTTTTTCACCGGTCCTAAACACATTAATTAAAGGGAAGATGACTCAGACATTTGGGCAATCCAATTAGACAGCAAAATGTCAGTGTGAAATCTTCAAATGCCAAAAAGTTGTTTACCATTGAAAGCGTTGCAGTTTAGACAGATTGTCCTTTTGCGGCATTTGTCAGAGATCTTTTTCTTCATGCCTCGCTTTTGGAGGTAGGCCAGGTTGGGCCTTTTCAAGACATCCATGAATTGGAGTTTTTCAGGCGTTGTCAGCATGATGTGGGAACATGTCTTACAGATCATCTAGAGAAGATAACAGGGAGGTTTGAATTAGAGTGGCACAAGTAATGGATTTAATTGTAACGATTATTATGTACAATGTCAATTGTCTAGAATTGTCTTCAAAACAAACATCTGCAAATTCCATCAAATAGTCATGCATATAAAATGTATAAATAAATACACTATAATCAGAACAAATCAAACAATTAACATAAACAATAACAACAACAAAACATTGGGCGTTATACTTGCCTGTAGGATTCCTATGATGGCTTTGAAATAGCCCACATGGAAGCATGGCAGCTCCAGGTCCAGGTAGCCATAATGTCCTAAACAATCTGCCAGATTCTTGAAACACGTCTCACAGGGACGGTCTTTCTCACTGGTGCCCTACAGGAACATACATGGAAGTTTAAGTCACAATCCTTGTGTTCAGAACTGGTTCTGTAGTAGTGTAGATAGAACATCACCATTTACAGACAACTCATGTGGCTTTCATTACAGTAGATAATGCTACGGTCACTTGGAGCTTGACAATGCAATGTATAAGTATAAGTACAGTATAAGTAAATAAGGTCAGAAATGCTTATTGTCAGTATCCCTGTTTCACAATGCGCTAGACTCCTGAGAAATGGCTTGCTGAGGTGGAGCGCAACACCTACCATCAGCTCCCAGTACTGACCGCACAACTTATACCCAAGCCGTGCTACTCAGGGATTGATTGAATCGATTGATTGATTAAAGACTTTATTAGAAGTTGCTAGAAATGGCAAAAATACGCAGATATAAAAATAAAAATACGCTCATATTGTATGCTGAGTTGACGGTGCACAGGATCTAACCTATGACCTTGCATGTTTGCAATGTATATAAGCTAGCTTCTTGGTAGTACAGTGTGATTGAATTACCTGTATGCTCAATACAAGGGCTATTACAGTATGTACTATGTAGTCTATATTTATTCTAACTCTGAGACAGCCTGTTTATCGCATTTTGGCCAATACTTGCTCATGACATCTCTTGCTCTCAGCTGACCACAAAAGGTGTGTGTGTGTGTGTGTGTGTGTGTGTGTGTGTGTGTGTGTGTGTGTGTGTGTGCGTGCGTGCGTGCGTGCGTGCGTGCGTGCGTGCGTAGATGTATAGACATAAACCATATCCGACCATGCGGTGGTGGTGGTCCAACACCCCATAGGGCAGTGGGGTGTGTATATTATATTACCATGCGGTGGTCCAGCACCCCATAGGGCAGTGGGGTGTGTATATATATGTTACAGTATGTTCAAGAAACCAGTAAAAGTTGTCAAGGAGCACTCGTTTTGACGTTCACCACACACTAATCACCACCAGATGGCGACGTCAGCCACTGGATAAGAGAGTTACGTCACGCTTTGAACTCGCCGCAGACCGGAAGTGTTTACTCTTTATTTACTAGCCTAGCCTAGCCTAGCCTAGCCTAGCCTAGCCTAGCCTAGCCTAGCCATTAGCTCCATTGTAGTCACTTGGACAGGGCGTTTAACGTGCGCTTGCCCAGGCCTTACGGCCTGGGCATAAATATAACGATTGCATTCACCACGGCTTCGTAACTCGCGCGGCGCTCCGCCGGCCGCGCGGCCCTGGCCGTGACCAAGGTCCGCTGGCCTTCGCGCCGCTTGGGGCTTCGTGGACCCAGGGGGGCCTCGTAACTCGTTTGGGCTTCGTGGATACAGGGGGGCTTCGGTAGCCGCTCGCAGTGTCGTGGACAATAGAGCGGCGCACCGCCTGGAATACGTTGTTGTGGCGACCGCTTGCTCCGCCCCGTGCCGCATCACGAGTGCTCCGCGTCTCGAATGTGCTGGTTCTCTTATATCCGGTGACATATATATGTACTGTATGTATAGATATTACCATGCGGTGGTCCAGCACCCCATAGGGCAGTGGGGTGTGTCTGGTGTCCTGGCTGTACAGGTTCTTGCTGACCACCTGGATGTGAGCCTGCTGCCGCATCTGCTCTGCAGACTTCATCCCAAAGCAGATGTGGCTTCTGTGGTAGGGAGGGAGAGGACACACAGATAATGGGATTAACCAAAAAAAAACACTGTATGTTTCTATGATCAGTGGTGCTCAAACTTTTGTCATGTCAAGGACCCCTATAATTATGTATTTGACTGCAGACACCCATCTCAAAATATTTAGTTCCAGGGACCCCAGAAGCAAAAATAGCAGATCAGATCTATAAGCTCGCAGCGTGGCACTCGTGCCGTGCTGTGAGGTTGTATATCTGCCATTTTAAGTATAAAATAATTTCCCCCCACCATCTCAAAATATTGTTCCAGGTACCAAGAGAAAGAAAGATTTTAGTAAATGGAAACAAGCGATCTGGGCTTTTTTGGGTTATCCTTTTTAGCTTTGTTGCAACTATACCTCTGTACATTTTTCAAACTGTTAAAGATGGGTTGTCATGATTTTGTTTCCCCCTAAAACATGATGATCAGGTATTATGATTATACGAGGAAGAAGGTTTTTTCCAAAAAAAGTGTACAGAAAGTGTACAGCTACACACCAGTTCATTAGGTATGCCTGGTTGTCAGGTGGGTGGTGACCCAGCTGAAGTTAGCCACACCCACATACAGTGTTGGGTGTATGGTAAAAGGGGAGGGGTTGATTTTATGATGTCATTAACTCAGTGTTTTTCAGTTGGGCCTTTTAACTGAGGCTTTCAGGAAGTAACCAAATATACACAGGGAAGGCAAATTTGCACATTATAACTCCACCCCGTGGTCTATTAGAGTAATGTTAACTTCATAGACACACACAAAACCAAAAAAGTACAAAACTATGGCACCACCTCTCAAAATGAGGGGTGTTTCCAAATGGACACCTACACAGGTCTGTACCTGAATAATACATTTCCCAACACTGGTTACAGGTACGTCTATAACTCTTGAAATTAAAAAGGTTTGAGAAGCGCCACTGGGATTAAGAATGCGTGGGATTATTTTAGCCATGGATGAAGACTGTTATAGGTGTATTTGATCAATTCTGATATTTGCATATAGATGTGCAAATATCAAAATCAATAGTCAGGTGGGTTAGTGCCCACGTCTCTGGTGCCCAGTTGTCTAGGTGCCCACATGTCCCTAGTGCCCCGTTGTCCAGGTGCCCGCAGTTGTCCAGGTGCCCACATGTCACTAGTGCAGCCCCACTGTCTAGAAGACAATGGGTTCACTAGGTACCATCCCGAGTGCTCCGTTGTCCAGATGCCCACATCTATGGTTCCCATTTGTTCAGAGGTGCCCACATGTCCCTAGTGCCCACATGTCTCTATAGTGCCCAGATGGTTTGTTTGGTGCCCAGATATCTCTTGTGCCAAGTTGGTTTTGGTGCCCTGGCCTGTGCCCACCTGACCCGTTACCCTATGGAATGTCTTTATCCAAAGTTGCATCATGCAAGGGTTATCTGAACCAAACGTGGGACGTTCTTTGATGATGTAAATGCTCCTCCAATCCATTGCATGACGGTTGCCGACAAGAACAGATCAACAATCCCGCGTTGTTGACTTGTTCTTGTTGGCAAGCGCATTTGTTAAACCAACCAAGCAAGCTAATGTTGTTGGCTTATTTATCTAGTTATCCATCCTCTCATTGCTGCTGTGATGTTTTTTTACTCACATTTTCTTCGCCACGTCTGTCTCTCTGAACTGCTCCTTCACCATGTTTGCAGTGTGGCTTTGACACTAAACAGAGAAACCACTGTTGTATTTTATTTGTATTTGTTTGAGGAAAACCCTGTCACATTTTAAACGTTTTATTAATGCCACACGCTGCTAGAACGCCGCTACGCCAGCAGCCATACTGTGTGTTGTTGATGATGATGATAGACACGTGTGATGATCAGACCAACGACAACAACAAAGAGTGCACCCAGGAGCGCTGGCTCGACCCTTGTCGATTCAGTGCTGCCACCTAGCGAATAGGCTCTGTGCACATGGCTATGGTCACTGGCCAGTAACAGAGTTGTAAAGTAACTATGTACTTACTGTAAGTACAATTTTGAGTATTTGTGTACAACTTGAGTATTTCGAATCTCCAATACTTTTATTGATGTTCCACTAAGTAACATCTCAGATCCAAATACATGTGTGAAGTGTCACTTATGAGCGTTGAATGTTTCTTGGTCACTTTATCTTCTTTCTTTTTATGACAGCTTTTTTGACACTTATGTTATGTTTATATTCTTCTTTTTTGTGCCTTGCTTTTTTACTGTACACAACAGTAGCAAGAGCTGCTATTTTTATACATTTGAAAACTTGAAATGGGACATTCTGCATAATGAGACACACACACACACACACACACACACACACACCAAACACACTTTTGGGGCGGCTTGCACCAACACGGTTTAAGCCTTAAACTGGTTTAAATCAAGGTTAAGGTACCTTAAACCTAGTTTTCATTAATCAGGTTTAGTTTTAAACCATCCTTTTAATCTTCGTTTTACTTTTCATTCTAAACCTGGATTAATGTTAATCCTCTTGCACCACTACTTTAAACTTCGATTTAAACATCAATAAGGGATTAATTTTAAAATTGCTGTAGAGGTGGTTTAAATGCAAACATGCCATTGACATGAATGGGGGTCCCCCTTCTGCGAGGGAAGCCTCACAGGCAAGCTGAAGCTGCAGACAGCGTTTACTGGAGTGAAGCCATCCGACTTTGCAAAACGGGAGGTGAAGTGAGCCGACGATCAAAGTTCGCTGCGCATCATGTAGTGTAATTACCGTAGGAGCTCGCTGGGGCTGTGACGAAAGCAGGCAATGGTCCTGAAAGATACATAATGTATCTTTTGAGTGTTTTATCAACACAAAGCAGCTCTACGGTTTACCCTATAACTCTATGGGTTTACCCAGAGGAAAGTAACTAATTATTTACTCAAGTACTTTTAATTTACCAGAGTATTTTTTTTTCTCAGCTTGTAGATCTGCTATTTTCAAACATTAGTAGGCCTATTTTTACTTTTTCTACTTTTACTTTTATTCCAATACTTTTGTACTTTTACTCAAGTACATTTTGATTTTTTACTTGTAACAGAGTATTTCTATATTGCAGTATTTATACTTTTACTCAAGTAATGAATGTGAGTACCACTGGTTTTACCTCATACTATAATCCAACAATAATAGTAGGCCTAATAATAATAATAATAATAATAATTAATTGGCTAATCATTGACAGCAACTTAAGAAAAAAAGAAAAAAAGAAATCAGTGACCTCATTTTGATTGAATAGTCATGATATTTGAATATTCATGATATTTGACATCTATCTATCTATCTATCTATCTATCTATCTATCTATCTATCTATCTATCTATCTAACCATTACGGCCAAGACCCTTGCAAATTAATGCTGTCCTTTGCCGCAGCGTGATTCACACTTGCAAGGGAATTCCGTCCTTGTCCCTCTTTTATGCACATATATGAAGTACCCTGGTGTCATAAATATTAAGCCCAAATCTGGGAATGCCCATATATGGACTTATTGTGTCAATCTCATGTGGTCTATGACATCAGACATCTATGATGTGAGACATCAGTCATCTCCATATTTAGGAAAATATGGCCAGATTTTGGCCAACTTAAACAACCAACCAGGCATTGGCTGTCTGTCTGTCTGTCTGTCTGTCTGTCTGTCTGTCTGTCTGTCTGTCTGTCTGTCTGTCTGTCTGTCATATATTACTTAGACAATTTATCTGAAAATAAAATAAAAAAAGACTCCACAATAGGTTTGTTCACAATTCCAATTGGAATCAACTCACATTATCCAACTGTACATGTGATAACAATTTTTTAAGGTTTTATTGTAGAAAGTGCCTACAGGTAATATAGTAATAATATAGTAATATAGACTTTCTATGGAAAACTTCCTTCATAGGTTTGTTCACCATTCCAATGGGAATCAACTAACAAAGTCCCAATATACCTCTGATAATAGTTTTGTAAGGTTTTACAGTGGAAATGTGGAGTAATATAGCTCCAAAGTGGCCTACAAGTACATATTTTAGACGATTTCTCTAGACTTTGAGCATTAACCAAAAAACCTCCTTCATAGGTTTGTTCACCATTCCAATTGGAATCAACTAACAATGTCCCACTGTACCTCTGATAATAGTTTTGTAAGGTTTTACAGTAGAAATGTGGAGTAATATAGCTTCAAAGTGGCCTACAACTACTATAGTAACCAGTAAGGCTCCCTAATCGGGAGATAAGCGACCGTAGGTCACTTATCTCCACAAATAGGGCAAAAATGTGTTTTGCCAAAATGTTCCTGATCCATGTTGATGACATGAGTGTAGACATACTGTGTAGTGATTTTCGTGATTTTAGGGCAAAATCTGTAGGAGCAGTGTCCAAAAATGTGTTTTTAAAAATCGGCCTGGAGGTGGCGCTATATGGGACAGATTCATGTTGATGGGATGAGTGTAGACATACTGTGTACCGATTTGCGTGATTTTAGGGCGAAAATTGTAGGAGCAGTGTCCAAAAATGTGTTTTGCAAGAATTGGCCTCATGGTGGCGCTAGAAGAGGGCCATGTGAGAAATGAGGGGTGGGGTCTCCGCGCCGGCAAGGCGGACGAATAGGTACCGGGCCCGGCTGTCCCGGTGGCTCCTAGCCGGAGTTACGGCATTTTATGTGAGCTGCAGTGTAGGGGGTCCTCCACTGGGGGCGCCACCACTTTGGCATCCGTTGTGGAGCAGCAGGAGTTGGTGGTCCAAGTAGTTTGGCAGGCAAGGAACGTGTGTGCCAAATTTGGCATGGATCGGGGCAACGGTTGCGGAGATATGAGCAGGGCAAGAGTGTGACGTGTGAGGTGTGACAGACAGACGGAGGGAGTTACACTTTGTGGTGGTTTTGATAGTAAAGTGCGACCTGACGGTCGCAATAATACAGTAATATAGACTTTCTATGGACTTTGAGCTTTAACCAAAACACTTCCTTCATAGGTTTGTTCACCATTCCAATTGGAATCAACTAACAAGGTCCCACTGTACCTCTGATAATAGTTTTGAATGGTTTTACAGTGGAAAAGTGGAGAAATATAGCTCCAAAGTTGCCTACAACGCACATATTTTAGACACTTTCTCTGGACTTTGTGCATTAACCAAAAAACCTCCTTCATAGGTTTGTTCACCAATCCAATGGGACTCAACTAACAATGTCCCAATGTACCACTGATAATAGTTTTGTAAGGTTTTACAGTAGAAAAGTGGAGAAATATAGCTTCAAAGTTGCCTACAACGCACATATTTTAGACACTTTCTCTGGACTTTGTGCATTAACCAAAAAACCTCCTTCATAGGTTTGTTCACCAATCCAATGGGACTCAACTAACAATGTCCCAATGTACCACTGATAATAGTTTTGTAAGGTTTTACAGTAGAAAAGTGGAGAAATATAGCTTCAAAGTTGCCTACAACGCACATATTTTAGACACTTTCTCTGGACTTTGTGCATTAACCAAAAAACCTCCTTCATAGGTTTGTTCACCAATCCAATGGGACTCAACTAACAATGTCCCAATGTACCACTGATAATAGTAGTTTTGTAAGGTTTTACAGTAGAAAAGTGGAGAAATATAGCTTCAAAGTTGCCTACAACGCACATATTTTAGACACTTTCTCTGGACTTTGTGCAATAACCAAAAAACCTCCTTCATAGGTTTGTTCACCATTCCAATTGGAATCAACTAACAATGTCTCACTGTACCTCTGATAATAGGTTTGTAAGGTTTTACAGTAGAAATGTGGAGTAATATAGCTTCAAAGTGGCCTACAACTACTATAGTAATAATACAGTAATATAGACTTTCTATGGACTTTGAGCTTTAACCAAAACACTTCCTTCATAGGTTTGTTCACCATTCCAATTGGAATCAACTAACAAGGTCCCACTGTACCTCTGATAATAGTTTTGAATGGTTTTACAGTGGAAATGTGGAGTAATATAGCTCCAAAGTGGCCTACAACGCTCATATTTTAGACACTTTCTCTGGACTTTGTGCATTAACCAAAACACTTCCTTCATAGGTTTGTTCACCATTCCAATTGGAATCAACTAACAATGTCTCACTGTACCTCTGATAATAGGTTTGTAAGGTTTTACAGTAGAAATGTGGAGTAATATAGCTTCAAAGTGGCCTACAACTACTATAGTAATAATACAGTAATATAGACTTTCTATGGACTTTGAGCTTTAACCAAAACACTTCCTTCATAGGTTTGTTCACCATTCCAATTGGAATCAACTAACAAGGTCCCACTGTACCTCTGATAATAGTTTTGAATGGTTTTACAGTGGAAATGTGGAGTAATATAGCTCCAGAGTGGCCTACAACGCTCATATTTTAGACACTTTCTCTGGACTTTGTGCATTAACCAAAACACTTCCTTCATAGGTTTGTTCACCATTCCAATTGGAATCAACTAACAATGTCTCACTGTACCTCTGATAATAGTTTTGTAAGGTTTTACAGTAGAAATGTGGAGTAATATAGTTTCAAAGTGGCCTACAACTACTATAGTAATAATACAGTAATATAGACTTTCTATGGACTTTGAGCTTTAACCAAAACACTTCCTTCATAGGTTTGTTCACCATTCCAATTGGAATCAACTAACAAGGTCCCACTGTGCCTCTGATAATAGTTTTGAATGGTTTTACAGTGGAAATGTGGAGTAATATAGCTCCAAAGTTGCCTACAACGCACATATTTTAGACACTTTCTCTGGACTTTGTGCATTAACCAAAAGACCTCCTTCATAGGTTTGTTCACCATTCCAATTGGAATCAACTAACAGGGTCCCACTGTACCTCTGATAATAGTTTTGAATGGTTTTACAGTGGAAATGTGGAGTAATATAGCTCCAAAGTGGCCTACAACGCACATATTTTAGACACTTTCTCTGGACTTTGTGCATTAACCAAAAAACTTCCTTCATAGGTTTGTTCACCATTCTAATTGGAATCAACTAACAATGTCCCACTGTACCTCTGATAATAGTTTTGAATGGTTTTACAGTGGAAATGTGGAGTAATAGCTCCAAAGTGGCCTACAACGCACATATTTTAGACACTTTCTCTGGACTTTGTGCATTAACCAAAGAACTTCCTTCATAGGTTTGTTCACCATTCCAATTGGTATCAACTAACAATGTCCCACTCTACCTCTGATAATAGTTTTGTAAGGTTTTACAGTGGAAATGTGGAGTAATATAGCTCCAAAGTTGCCTACAACGCACATATTTTAGACACTTTCTCAGGACTTTGTGCATTAACCAAAAAAACTCCTTCATAGGTTTGTTCACCATTCCAATTGGTATCAACTAACAATGTCCCACTCTACCTCTGATAATAGTTTTGTAAGGTTTTACAGTGGAAATGTGGAGTAATATAGCTCCAAAGTGGCCTACAACGCTCATATTTTAGACACTTTCTCTGGACTTTGTGCATTAACCAAAACACTTCCTTCATAGGTTTGTTCACCATTCCAATTGGAATCAACTAACAATGTCTCACTGTACCTCTGATAATAGTTTTGTAAGGTTTTACAGTAGAAATGTGGAGTAATATAGTTTCAAAGTGGCCTACAACTACTATAGTAATAATACAGTAATATAGACTTTCTATGGACTTTGAGCTTTAACCAAAACACTTCCTTCATAGGTTTGTTCACCATTCCAATTGGAATCAACTAACAAGGTCCCACTGTGCCTCTGATAATAGTTTTGAATGGTTTTACAGTGGAAATGTGGAGTAATATAGCTCCAAAGTTGCCTACAACGCACATATTTTAGACACTTTCTCTGGACTTTGTGCATTAACCAAAAAACCTCCTTCATAGGTTTGTTCACCATTCCAATTGGAATCAACTAACAGGGTCCCACTGTACCTCTGATAATAGTTTTGAATGGTTTTACAGTGGAAATGTGGAGTAATATAGCTCCAAAGTGGCCTACAACGCACATATTTTAGACACTTTCTCTGGACTTTGTGCATTAACCAAAAAACTTCCTTCATAGGTTTGTTCACCATTCTAATTGGAATCAACTAACAATGTCCCACTGTACCTCTGATAATAGTTTTGAATGGTTTTACAGTGGAAATGTGGAGTAATATAGCTCCAAAGTGGCCTACAACGCACATATTTTAGACACTTTCTCTGGACTTTGTGCATTAACCAAAAAACTTCCTTCATAGGTTTGTTCACCATTCCAATTGGTATCAACTAACAATGTCCCACTCTACCTCTGATAATAGTTTTGTAAGGTTTTACAGTGGAAATGTGGAGTAATATAGCTCCAAAGTTGCCTACAACGCACATATTTTAGACACTTTCTCTGGACTTTGTGCATTAACCAAAAAACCTCCTTCATAGGTTTGTTCACCATTCCAATTGGTATCAACTAACAATGTCCCACTCTACCTCTGATAATAGTTTTGTAAGGTTTTACAGTGGAAATGTGGAGTAATATAGCTCCAAAGTTGCCTACAACGCACATATTTTAGACACTTTCTCTGGACTTTGTGCATTAACCAAAAAACCTCCTTCATAGGTTTGTTCACCAATCCAATGGGACTCAACTAACAATGTCCCACTGTACTCCAGATAAGAGTTTTGTAAGATTTTGCTGTAGAAAAGTGGAGTGTAAACACTGGGTCCTCAATGGTTTTTAATGTAGATGGGTTAAGGGCTTCTAAACCCCCTCTTAACCTCTACACCCACAGCAACCCCAACTGCCCACGCCAGCAAATTGGTACTGTGGGAGCCAACACATGGGCACCGGTCGCGAGGACGTCCCACAAAAACATACGTGGACGTACTCAAGGAAGACGTAGGGACACAGAACACCAATGAGCTGGCCAGATGTATGGAGAACCGAGATGACTGGAAACAACGATGGAGGGCTCGTCTGAGGACGACCTAGATAGAGAAAGTGTCTAAAATATGTGCGTTGTAGGCCACTTTGGAGCTATATTACTCCACATTTCTACTGTAAAACCTTACAAAACTATTATCAGAGGTAGAGTGGGACATTGTTAGTTGATACAAATTGGAATGGTGAACAAACCTATGAAGGAAGTTTTTTGGTTAAAGCTCAAAGTCCAGAGAAATAGCCAAAGTAATATATGCGTTGTAGGCCACTTTGAAGCTATATTTCTCCACTTTTCTACTGTAAAACCTTACAAAACTATTGTCAGAGGTAGAGTGGGACATTGTTAGTTGATACCAATTGGAATGGTGAACAAACCTATGAAGGAAGTTTTTTGGTTAATGCACAAAGTCCAGAGAAAGTGTCTAAAATATGTGCGTTGTAGGCAACTTTGGAGCTATATTACTCCACATTTCCACTGTAAAACCTTACAAAACTATTATCAGAGGTAGAGTGGGACATCGTTAGTTGATACCAATTGGAATGGTGAACAAACCTATGAAGGACGTTTTTTGTTTATTGCTCAAAGTCTAGAGAAATCGTCTAAAATATGTACTTGTAGGCCACTTTGGAGCTATATTACTCCACATTTCCACTGTAAAACCTTACAAAGCTATTATCAGAGGTAGAGTGGGACATTGTTAGTTGATACCAATTGGGAATGGTGAACAAACCTATGAAGGAAGTTTTTTGGTTAATGCACAAAGTCCAGAGAAAGTGTCTAAAATATGTGCGTTGTAGGCAACTTTGAAGCTATATTTCTCCACTTTTCTACTGTAAAACCTTACAAAACTATTATCAGAGGTACATTGGGACATTGTTAGTTGAGTCCCATTGGATTGGTGAACAAACCTATGAAGGAGGTTTTTTGGTTAATGCACAAAGTCCAGAGAAAGTGTCTAAAATATGTTCGTTGTAGGCCACTTTGAAGCTATATTTCTCCACTTTTCTACTGTAAAACCTTACAAAACTATTATCAGAGGTAGAGTGGGACATTGTTAGTTGATACCAATTGGAATTGTGAACAAACCTATGAAGGAAGTTTTTTGGTTAATGCACAAAGTCCAGAGAAAGTGTCTAAAATATGTGCGTTGTAGGCCACTTTGAAGCTATATTTCTCCACTTTTCTACTGTAAAACCTTACAAAACTATTATCAGAGGTACATTGGGACATTGTTAGTTGAGTCCCATTGGATTGGTGAACAAACCTATGAAGGAGGTTTTTTGGTTAATGCACAAAGTCCAGAGAAAGTGTCTAAAATATGTGCGTTGTAGGCCACTTTGAAGCTATATTTCTCCACTTTTCTACTGTAAAACCTTACAAAACTATTATCAGAGGTAGAGTGGGACATTGTTAGTTGATACCAATTGGAATGGTGAACAAACCTATGAAGGAAGTTTTTTGGTTAAAGCTCAAAGTCCAGAGAAATAGCCAAAGTAATATATGCGTTGTAGGCCACTTTGAAGCTATATTTCTCCACTTTTCTACTGTAAAACCTTACAAAACTATTGTCAGAGGTAGAGTGGGACATTGTTAGTTGATACCAATTGGAATGGTGAACAAACCTATGAAGGAAGTTTTTTGGTTAATGCACAAAGTCCAGAGAAAGTGTCTAAAATATGTGCGTTGTAGGCCACTTTGAAGCTATATTTCTCCACTTTTCTACTGTAAAACCTTACAAAACTATTATCAGAGGTACATTGGGACATTGTTAGTTGAGTCCCATTGGATTGGTGAACAAACCTATGAAGGAGTTTTTTTGGTTAATGCACAAAGTCCAGAGAAAGTGTCTAAAATATGTGCGTTGTAGGCCACTTTGAAGCTATATTTCTCCACTTTTCTACTGTAAAACCTTACAAGACTATTATCAGAGGTAGAGTGGGACATTGTTAGTTGATACCAATTGGAATGGTGAACAAACCTATGAAGGAAGTTTTTTGGTTAAAGCTCAAAGTCCAGAGAAATAGCCAAAGTAATATATGCGTTGTAGGCCACTTTGAAGCTATATTTCTCCACTTTTCTACTGTAAAACCTTACAAAACTATTATCAGAGGTAGAGTGGGACATTGTTAGTTGATACCAATTGGAATTGTGAACAAACCTATGAAGGAAGTTTTTTGGTTAATGCACAAAGTCCAGAGAAAGTGTCTAAAATATGTGCGTTGTAGGCCACTTTGAAGCTATATTTCTCCACTTTTCTACTGTAAAACCTTACAAAACTATTATCAGAGGTACATTGGGACATTGTTAGTTGAGTCCCATTGGATTGGTGAACAAACCTATGAAGGAGGTTTTTTGGTTAATGCACAAAGTCCAGAGAAAGTGTCTAAAATATGTGCGTTGTAGGCCACTTTGAAGCTATATTTCTCCACTTTTCTACTGTAAAACCTTACAAAACTATTATCAGAGGTAGAGTGGGACATTGTTAGTTGATACCAATTGGAATGGTGAACAAACCTATGAAGGAAGTTTTTTGGTTAAAGCTCAAAGTCCAGAGAAATAGCCAAAGTAATATATGCGTTGTAGGCCACTTTGAAGCTATATTTCTCCACTTTTCTACTGTAAAACCTTACAAAACTATTGTCAGAGGTAGAGTGGGACATTGTTAGTTGATACCAATTGGAATGGTGAACAAACCTATGAAGGAAGTTTTTTGGTTAATGCACAAAGTCCAGAGAAAGTGTCTAAAATATGTGCGTTGTAGGCCACTTTGAAGCTATATTTCTCCACTTTTCTACTGTAAAACCTTACAAAACTATTATCAGAGGTACATTGGGACATTGTTAGTTGAGTCCCATTGGATTGGTGAACAAACCTATGAAGGAGTTTTTTTGGTTAATGCACAAAGTCCAGAGAAAGTGTCTAAAATATGTGCGTTGTAGGCCACTTTGAAGCTATATTTCTCCACTTTTCTACTGTAAAACCTTACAAGACTATTATCAGAGGTAGAGTGGGACATTGTTAGTTGATACCAATTGGAATGGTGAACAAACCTATGAAGGAAGTTTTTTGGTTAAAGCTCAAAGTCCAGAGAAATAGCCAAAGTAATATATGCGTTGTAGGCCACTTTGAAGCTATATTTCTCCACTTTTCTACTGTAAAACCTTACAAAACTATTGTCAGAGGTAGAGTGGGACATTGTTAGTTGATACCAATTGGAATGGTGAACAAACCTATGAAGGAAGTTTTTTGGTTAATGCACAAAGTCCAGAGAAAGTGTCTAAAATATGTGCGTTGTAGGCCACTTTGAAGCTATATTTCTCCACTTTTCTACTGTAAAACCTTACAAAACTATTATCAGAGGTACATTGGGACATTGTTAGTTGGGTCCCATTGGATTGGTGAACAAACCTATGAAGGAGGTTTTTTGGTTAATGCACAAAGTCCAGAGAAAGTGTCTAAAATATGTGCGTTGTAGGCCACTTTGGAGCTATATTACTCCACATTTCTACTGTAAAACCTTACAAAACTATTATCAGAGGTAGAGTGGGACATTGTTAGTTGATACAAATTGGAATGGTGAACAAACCTATGAAGGAAGTTTTTTGGTTAAAGCTCAAAGTCCAGAGAAATAGCCAAAGTAATATATGCGTTGTAGGCCACTTTGAAGCTATATTTCTCCACTTTTCTACTGTAAAACCTTACAAAACTATTGTCAGAGGTAGAGTGGGACATTGTTAGTTGATACCAATTGGAATGGTGAACAAACCTATGAAGGAAGTTTTTTGGTTAATGCACAAAGTCCAGAGAAAGTGTCTAAAATATGTGCGTTGTAGGCAACTTTGGAGCTATATTACTCCACATTTCCACTGTAAAACCTTACAAAACTATTATCAGAGGTAGAGTGGGACATTGTTAGTTGATACCAATTGGAATGGTGAACAAACCTATGAAGGAAGTTTTTTGGTTAATGCACAAAGTCCAGAGAAAGTGTCTAAAATATGTGCGTTGTAGGCAACTTTGGAGCTATATTACTCCACATTTCTACTGTAAAACCTTACAAAACTATTATCAGAGGTAGAGTGGGACATTGTTAGTTGATACAAATTGGAATGGTGAACAAACCTATGAAGGAAGTTTTTTGGTTAAAGCTCAAAGTCCAGAGAAATAGCCAAAGTAATATATGCGTTGTAGGCCACTTTGAAGCTATATTTCTCCACTTTTCTACTGTAAAACCTTACAAAACTATTGTCAGAGGTAGAGTGGGACATTGTTAGTTGATACCAATTGGAATGGTGAACAAACCTATGAAGGAAGTTTTTTGGTTAATGCACAAAGTCCAGAGAAAGTGTCTAAAATATGTGCATTGTAGGCAACTTTGAAGCTATATTTCTCCACTTTTCTACTGTAAAACCTTACAAACCTATTATCAGTGGTACATTGGGACATTGTTAGTTGAGTCCCATTGGAATGGTGAACAAACCTATGAAGGAAGTTTTTTGGTTAATGCACAAAGTCCAGAGAAAGTGTCTAAAATATGTGCGTTGTAGGCAACTTTGGAGCTATATTACTCCACATTTCCACTGTAAAACCTTACAAAACTATTATCAGAGGTAGAGTGGGACATTGTTAGTTGATACCAATTGGAATGGTGAACAAAACTATGAAGGAAGTTTTTTGGTTAATGCACAAAGTCCAGAGAAAGTGTCTAAAATATGTGCGTTGTAGGCAACTTTGGAGCTATATTACTCCACATTTCTACTGTAAAACCTTACAAAACTATTATCAGAGGTAGAGTGGGACATTGTTAGTTGATACAAATTGGAATGGTGAACAAACCTATGAAGGAAGTTTTTTGGTTAAAGCTCAAAGTCCAGAGAAATAGCCAAAGTAATATATGCGTTGTAGGCCACTTTGAAGCTATATTTCTCCACTTTTCTACTGTAAAACCTTACAAAACTATTGTCAGAGGTAGAGTGGGACATTGTTAGTTGATACCAATTGGAATGGTGAACAAACCTATGAAGGAAGTTTTTTGGTTAATGCACAAAGTCCAGAGAAAGTGTCTAAAATATGTGCGTTGTAGGCAACTTTGGAGCTATATTACTCCACATTTCCACTGTAAAACCTTACAAAACTATTATCAGAGGTAGAGTGGGACATTGTTAGTTGATACAAATTGGAATGGTGAACAAACCTATGAAGGAAGTTTTTTGGTTAAAGCTCAAAGTCCAGAGAAATAGCCAAAGTAATATATGCGTTGTAGGCCACTTTGAAGCTATATTTCTCCACTTTTCTACTGTAAAACCTTACAAAACTACTGTCAGAGGTAGAGTGGGACATTGTTAGTTGATACCAATTGGAATGGTGAACAAACCTATGAAGGAAGTTTTTTGGTTAATGCACAAAGTCCAGAGAAAGTGTCTAAAATATGTGCGTTGTAGGCAACTTTGAAGCTATATTTCTCCACTTTTCTACTGTAAAACCTTACAAACCTATTATCAGTGGTACATTGGGACATTGTTAGTTGAGTCCCATTGGAATGGTGAACAAACCTATGAAGGAAGTTTTTTGGTTAATGCACAAAGTCCAGAGAAAGTGTCTAAAATATGTGCGTTGTAGGCAACTTTGGAGCTATATTACTCCACATTTCCACTGTAAAACCTTACAAAACTATTATCAGAGGTAGAGTGGGACATTGTTAGTTGATACCAATTGGAATGGTGAACAAAACTATGAAGGAAGTTTTTTGGTTAATGCACAAAGTCCAGAGAAAGTGTCTAAAATATGTGCGTTGTAGGCAACTTTGGAGCTATATTACTCCACATTTCTACTGTAAAACCTTACAAAACTATTATCAGAGGTAGAGTGGGACATTGTTAGTTGATACAAATTGGAATGGTGAACAAACCTATGAAGGAAGTTTTTTGGTTAAAGCTCAAAGTCCAGAGAAATAGCCAAAGTAATATATGCGTTGTAGGCCACTTTGAAGCTATATTTCTCCACTTTTCTACTGTAAAACCTTACAAAACTATTGTCAGAGGTAGAGTGGGACATTGTTAGTTGATACCAATTGGAATGGTGAACAAACCTATGAAGGAAGTTTTTTGGTTAATGCACAAAGTCCAGAGAAAGTGTCTAAAATATGTGCGTTGTAGGCAACTTTGGAGCTATATTACTCCACATTTCCACTGTAAAACCTTACAAAACTATTATCAGAGGTAGAGTGGGACATTGTTAGTTGATACAAATTGGAATGGTGAACAAACCTATGAAGGAAGTTTTTTGGTTAAAGCTCAAAGTCCAGAGAAATAGCCAAAGTAATATATGCGTTGTAGGCCACTTTGAAGCTATATTTCTCCACTTTTCTACTGTAAAACCTTACAAAACTATTGTCAGAGGTAGAGTGGGACATTGTTAGTTGATACCAATTGGAATGGTGAACAAACCTATGAAGGAAGTTTTTTGGTTAATGCACAAAGTCCAGAGAAAGTGTCTAAAATATGTGCGTTGTAGGCAACTTTGAAGCTATATTTCTCCACTTTTCTACTGTAAAACCTTACAAACCTATTATCAGTGGTACATTGGGACATTGTTAGTTGAGTCCCATTGGAATGGTGAACAAACCTATGAAGGAAGTTTTTTGGTTAATGCACAAAGTCCAGAGAAAGTGTCTAAAATATGTGCGTTGTAGGCAACTTTGGAGCTATATTACTCCACATTTCTACTGTAAAACCTTACAAAACTATTATCAGAGGTAGAGTGGGACATTGTTAGTTGATACAAATTGGAATGGTGAACAAACCTATGAAGGAAGTTTTTTGGTTAAAGCTCAAAGTCCAGAGAAATAGCCAAAGTAATATATGCGTTGTAGGCCACTTTGAAGCTATATTTCTCCACTTTTCTACTGTAAAACCTTACAAAACTATTGTCAGAGGTAGAGTGGGACATTGTTAGTTGATACCAATTGGAATGGTGAACAAACCTATGAAGGAAGTTTTTTGGTTAATGCACAAAGTCCAGAGAAAGTGTCTAAAATATGTGCGTTGTAGGCAACTTTGAAGCTATATTTCTCCACTTTTCTACTGTAAAACCTTACAGAACTATTATCAGAGGTACATTGGGACATTGTTAGTTGAGTCCCATTGGATTGGTGAACAAACCTATGAAGGAGGTTTTTTGGTTAATGCACAAAGTCCAGAGAAAGTGTCTAAAATATGTGCGTTGTAGGCCACTTTGGAGCTATATTACTCCACATTTCTACTGTAAAACCTTACAAAACTATTATCAGAGGTAGAGTGGGACATTGTTAGTTGATACAAATTGGAATGGTGAACAGAACTATGAAGGAAGTTTTTTGGTTAAAGCTCAAAGTCCAGAGAAATAGCCAAAGTAATATATGCGTTGTAGGCCACTTTGAAGCTATATTTCTCCACTTTTCTACTGTAAAACCTTACAAAACTATTGTCAGAGGTAGAGTGGGACATTGTTAGTTGATACCAATTGGAATGGTGAACAAACCTATGAAGGAAGTTTTTTGGTTAATGCACAAAGTCCAGAGAAAGTGTCTAAAATATGTGCGTTGTAGGCAACTTTGAAGCTATATTTCTCCACTTTTCTACTGTAAAGCCTTACAAAACTATAATCAGTGGTACATTGGGACATTGTTAGTTGAGTCCCATTGGAATGGTGAACAAACCTATGAAGGAAGTTTTTTGGTTAATGCACAAAGTCCAGAGAAAGTGTCTAAAATATGTGCGTTGTAGGCAACTTTGGAGCTATATTACTCCACATTTCCACTGTAAAACCTTACAAAACTATTATCAGAGGTAGAGTGGGACATTGTTAGTTGATACCAATTGGAATGGTGAACAAACCTATGAAGGAAGTTTTTTGGTTAATGCACAAAGTCCAGAGAAAGTGTCTAAAATATGTGCGTTGTAGGCAACTTTGGAGCTATATTACTCCACATTTCCACTGTAAAGCCATTCAAAACTATTATCAGAGGTACAGTGGGACATTGTTAGTTGATTCCAATTGGAATGGTGAACAAACCTATGAAGGAAGTTTTTTGGTTAATGCACAAAGTCCAGAGAAAGTGTCTAAAATATGTGCGTTGTAGGCAACTTTGAAGCTATATTTCTCCACTTTTCTACTGTAAAACCTTACAGAACTATTATCAGAGGTACATTGGGACATTGTTAGTTGAGTCCCATTGGATTGGTGAACAAACCTATGAAGGAGGTTTTTTGGTTAATGCACAAAGTCCAGAGAAAGTGTCTAAAATATGTGCGTTGTAGGCCACTTTGGAGCTATATTACTCCACATTTCTACTGTAAAACCTTACAAAACTATTATCAGAGGTAGAGTGGGACATTGTTAGTTGATACAAATTGGAATGGTGAACAAACCTATGAAGGAAGGTTTTTGGTTAAAGCTCAAAGTCCAGAGAAATAGCCAAAGTAATATATGCGTTGTAGGCCACTTTGAAGCTATATTTCTCCACTTTTCTACTGTAAAACCTTACAAAACTATTGTCAGAGGTACAGTGGGACATTGTTAGTTGAATCCAATTGGAATGGTGAACAAACCTATGAAGGAAGTTTTTTGGTTAATGCTCAAAGTCTAGAGAAATCGTCTAAAATATGTAATTGTAGGCCACTTTGGAGCTATATTACTCCACATTTCCACTGTAAAACCTTACAAAACTATTATCAGAGGTACATTGGGACATTGTTAGTTGAGTCCCATTGGATTGGTGAACAAACCTATGAAGGAGGTTTTTTGGTTAATGCACAAAGTCCAGAGAAAGTGTCTAAAATATGTGCGTTGTAGGCCACTTTGGAGCTATATTACTCCACATTTCTACTGTAAAACCTTACAAAACTATTATCAGAGGTAGAGTGGGACATTGTTAGTTGATACAAATTGGAATGGTGAACAAACCTATGAAGGAAGGTTTTTGGTTAAAGCTCAAAGTCCAGAGAAATAGCCAAAGTAATATATGCGTTGTAGGCCACTTTGAAGCTATATTTCTCCACTTTTCTACTGTAAAACCTTACAAAACTATTGTCAGAGGTACAGTGGGACATTGTTAGTTGAATCCAATTGGAATGGTGAACAAACCTATGAAGGAAGTTTTTTGGTTAATGCTCAAAGTCTAGAGAAATCGTCTAAAATATGTAATTGTAGGCCACTTTGGAGCTATATTACTCCACATTTCCACTGTAAAACCTTACAAAACTATTATCAGAGGTATATTGGGACATTGTTAGTTGATTCCCATTGGAATGGTGAACAAACCTATGAAGGAAGTTTTCCATAGAAAGTCTATATTACTATATTATTACTATATTACCTGTAGGCACTTTCTACAATAAAACCTTAAAAAATTGTTATCACATGTACAGTTGGATAATGTGAGTTGATTCCAATTGGAATTGTGAACAAACCTATTGTGGAGTCTTTTTTTATTTTATTTTCAGATAAATTGTCTAAGTAATATATGACAGACAGACAGACAGACAGACAGACAGACAGACAGACAGACAGACAGACAGACAGACAGACAGACAATGCCTGGTTGGTTGTTTAAGTTGGCCAAAATCTGTCCATATTTTCCTAAATATGGAGATGACTGATGTTCTCACATCATAGATGTCTGATGTCATAGACCACATGAGATTGACACAATAAGTCCATATATGGGCATTCCCAGATTTGGGCTTAATATTTATGACACCAGGGTACTTCATATATGTGCATAAAAGGGACAAGGACAGAATTCCCTTGCAAGTGTGAATCACGCTGCGGCAAAGGACAGCATTAATTTGCAAGGGTCTTGGCCGTAATGGTTAGATAGATAGATAGATAGATAGATAGATAGATAGATAGATAGATAGATAGATGTCAAATATCATGAATATTCAAATATCATGACTATTCAATCAAAATGAGGTCACTGATTTTTTTTTTTATTTTTTTTTTAAGTTGCTGTCAATGATTAGCCAATTTATTATTATTATTATTATTATTATTAGGCCTACTATTATTGTTGGATTATAGTATGAGGTAAAACCAGTGGTACTCACATTCATTACTTGAGTAAAAGTATAAATACTGCAATATAGAAATACTCTGTTACAAGTAAAAATTCAAAATGTACTTGAGTAAAAGTACAAAAGTATTGGAATAAAAGTAAAAGTAGAAAAAGTAAAAATAGGCCTACTAATGTTTGAAAATAGCAGATCTACAAGCTGAGAAAAAAAGAAAATACTCTGGTAAATTAAAAGTACTTGAGTAAATAATTAGTTACTTTCCTCTGGGTAAACCCATAGAGTTATAGGGTAAAACGTAGAGCTGCTTTGTGTTGATAAAACAGACTCAAAAGATACGTTATGTATCTTTCAGGACCATTGCCTGCTTTCGTCACAGCCCCAGCGAGCTCCTACGGTAATTACTACATGATGCGCAGCGAACTTTGGACGTCGGCTCACTTCACCTCCCGTTTGGCAAAGTCGGATGGCTTCACTCCAGTACAGCGTTTCACAGTTGAAAACAAAAATCTCATCATAATTGTTGTCTTCCTTGTACATCGGCTATTTTAAAATAGCGAACTATTAAATATTTACAGGGACATAACAGTCAGTTGTCATGGAAGTGGACTTCCCAACCAATATGCAGACGTTTTAATTTTCGAAATCGCTTCATAATTGACAAAACTATCAAACTGTGTTGTATTTCTTTGCTTCCTAGTTCCTAGATAGTCGCGCATCACCGCGCCGCACCGCACCGCGCTGTAGCGAGCCGAGCGTCACCGTAGTATGACGGCGCGTTATAAAATTAAATATTTTTTGGCTACAGGCGCTCTTCTTAACATAGAAGGTGATAGGCCTGCCCACATTCTCCCCAAAGTAAATATATAAGTCACGTTAATGATATTAGGCTCAAGAGAATAGTTTATTCCAGTGTGTTTACATCGCAAATCCAAGATGGAGGACATTTAAACCATGAATTAATCGCAGGTTATAGTTTTAATCACAGGTTAAGGGTTTAATCACAGATTTGTTAAGCAATGCTTACATTTAAGTGGTGCAACACACCTCGATTTAAAATAAATCATAGATCAACAAAACCATGATTAACCCTAAACTAAGATTTATTTAAACCCTCTTGGTGCAAGCCGCCCTCAGTGTGTGTAAATCGCTGTCCTCCTTCAAAACGGCCCTGAGGAGAAGGTAGTCATCACTTCTCCCAAGACAGTTGAGAAGTGAGACCCCAATTGAATTAAAGGTGACATTATCTATTTAGATTTTATGCCAGTATAGTACAAAAAATGCAATAGTATAGTATACCGTAGTTAGTATAGTATACCTGTAGTATAGTATAGTATAGTATAGTGTAGTATGTCAGACCCATAGACTGTGGTCAGACCAGGTGTGAGCAGGAGGGGCAATGGGAATGCAAATTGTGATGTCCTGTATCATGTATTGCACATAAGTATAGCAATAATATTATTCCTATTTTACATGTATGGTACAGACAACATTCAGTACTATGGCATTTTTACCAGAGTCTATCTTGTTCGCCCTAAGAAACACAACGTTGTCAGGCCAAGGACCCCTTAGTTGAGAGAGAGATGAAGCAGGGACCCCCACAATCTTTTCATAGATGTGTGTTTTCAGATATTTAACCACTTGAACCGTCAATACTTAATAAACTTTACTTTTCATTCTGTACTTAGTCTGCTCTTTTTCCCCTCTACACCAAAGCTCTTTGCCAAAAATAGCCGATCTACAAGCTAGATCTGCTATTTTTGTTCTCAGAATATGGACGCTATAGGTTCAAATGGTTCATATAAAAAAGGAGAAAAAAGGGTTTCTATCACACAAAGATTTGGAGGACCCCCTGTAGTAACTCTGAGGACCCCTAGGGGTCCCGGACCCCCTGTTGAAGAGCCATGCTGTAAAGGTTGACCGAGGGCCACGGTTCCAAAAAGTTGACAAAAGCCCAAGATGCAAAGTTTGTGGGTTTTATTTTACCCAATATATAGGCTATACTTTATATTATGTGAACGAAATAGCCTATATATAAAAAGCAGCAAATGAAAACATTGTAACACTCATCTTTTCTTTTCTCTAATTACAATCTTGGAGAAGGCCTTTTGCACACCTACAAGGGCAGGTGCGTTGGAACAGCGACGTTGACAATCGGAGAAAAAGAGTCCCGCACACTGTCTTCACTCACAATACATTTATTACAACGGTTCGTCGTTCAGACCTTCATCAGGGATAAAGAAGTAAGATGGCACTGAGCCAAGATAGGCCTATATATATAGTACAAGGATGGTGGGGGCCAATCAGAGCCCCACACCATTCTGATACCTAGACTGAGGGGCAGCCCTTACAGGTGGGTGCACAAGGTATTTTTGCACACAGTAAAAAGTGCTATTCTGAGAGAACAATATCATAAAACACTACATCATCAAAACTTTATTACGGCCGAAGCCAAAGGTAGACATACAAACAGTTAAAAATACAATATAAAATCAGTAAAGATCTAAAAACAAAAACACAGATAAAAAAAACATCTATAAAAGACACTCGTACCAATGTTTCCACATATGAGAATATCTTACAGAGCTGCACTTAGGATTGATCAACATCTTAATCACCTCATTGAGACCCATCAAGTCTACTTTTAAAACTAAACATAAGATTTCTCAGGAGAGCCTGAAAGGTGGCTAGACCTGAGTCACAAAACAACTGGCTAGCACTGCCACCCCTAGGCCGCTTCAGGAGGATCCTTAGTGCATCATTATGGGGCTTTTAAGCCGTGACATCATTTTGTAGGCAGAGGAGAATCTGCCCCCAGAGCATTTTCTGTCCCTCGCTATTTAAAAAAACAACGACTAAAAAATAACGACTAAAGTATAATTCTAACACTTTCCTTTCAACAACAAAGAGAAGAAAAATGTGTAAATAGTAAAAATAGTAAAAGGATTCACAGAAACTGGGGGCAGAAATTCTCCTCTGCCTACAAAATGATGTCATACTTAACAGCCCGCGCAAGCTCTCTTTTTTATAGTTCACCCATAAGGGGGCTGTATATAAAGAAGTACAGTAGGCTCTGAACAAATTCACCTTAACCTCATCTGAGCGGTAGTAAAATTTCCTGACTAACATGTTTGCTTGCACATACAACATACGTCTCTGTCTGTGCATGTCAGAATCATCTTCCATCTTATCATTAATGATGTGCCCCAAGTATTTGCAACTGTTACACACGGTGAGGGTCTGACCAGACAAATAATATACAGGAATATATACAAATATAACAAAATGGATAATCAATATCAGTGAGCGTTATTCAATATGTACTTGGGGTCAGACCAATTAAGATAGGAGTATGGGTCTAAATCACAAGTGCCATATATGGACATCACACAAAAAAGGTCAAAATTTGTATTAAGAAACATTTTCAACAACTATATAGAATAAAAAATATATTAGTTACTATATTACAATCTAAAATATGAATATGAAAAAAAGGTTACCCTATAAACATTCTTCAACTTCAAACACCCCTCTCATCTACAGTACTTGGTACATCTACAGTACTTGGTACCTTCCCTTTTCTATTCATTAACGGTTGTGCAAGTCGAATAAATGTTTCCATTTTTTTCCTCAAGTACCCCCTGTAGTACCTCTGTGTACCCCTAGGGGTACACGTGAGAATCACTGCAATAATACACGTCATACATTTTAAAATACTTAAAGAAAAAAGGTGATAAGGGGTAAGATATGGACGAAAACATAGCTGTATACCGGTATGTACAAAACAGTGTCACCTCGACTATGCCTGTTCTGATGGGTACAGTGGTGGCATCAGTGACATGATTACCCTGCTGAAAAAAGAAAAACACAGTAAAAACCAGCTTATGATATTTAGCTGGATTTAGTTGGTTTTAAGCTGGTTTGGAATGTATACCAGGCTGGATACGCTGGTATTGCTGGTTTGTAATTAGTGAGCTGGTCATTAAGCTGGTCTTTGCTGGTCTGCCTGCCACCTGGCTGGTCGGACTGACCAGCAAAACAAAGCTGGTAGCTAGCTGGTATTTAGCTGGTAAAAGACATCTGACCAGCCAGCTGGTAGCAGGACATTGGATTTGACATCATGAATGACATACATTCACGTGTGTGTACCATTTATCCACACTCACACACACGCACGCACGCGTACATATACATAGGCCTATATATATATACTGTATATCTATATAACCAGGTCAGGGGCCTAGTGGTTAGAATAGCAGAGCAGTTCTTCAGTGTCTTTCTCAGGTCAACCTTATCTTCATATAGCCCTAATTGGTATTTCACACAATTTCGCTTTGTTCAGTATTTAGATATTATCAGACACTCCCCATCCCAGGCCCCTTCCCACTGTAACTTTAAACTAAATTTTAACCATGATAAAGTCATCAACAACACTTGTTCCACAATAAGAGTGCAGGAAGACTGGGAACCTAAATATTGTGGGCACCTCAATGTTAAGTTGGATGAAATAATTGCTGTGTGTGGTTCTATATGGGCTGTGCCAATACTTTTGACAAATAATAGGTTGCAGCAACATCTAAAACAAATACAAAATATTTAAAACAAAATATTTAAAAAATAAAGGAATTATGAACTAGTTCATTTTAGAAGTTTTGAACTTGAACTAGTTTGTGTTTTAAGTGAACTTTCCCAACACTGACTGTAGCATCAAAGCCAAGTCATTGGTCATCACTAGTGTGATGTATGTAGCTAGGCTAGGTTATAATCAAGAAAGCATCTATAGGCCTACTGTTGTTGGACAGAAATTAAGCACCTTTACATGAAAAGTGTGTATTATTAGACTAATAGAATATAAATCGTGATATATATCCTATTTTTTTCCTATTTTTCCCAAACAAATTAGGCCAATCTCTCCGTTGAATCATGCAAAAACAGCCCTAGCCCATATTATGGAGTAGAGGGTGGAGGGAGCAAGCGTTCCCTCCACGGTCGTTACAGTACTTTTGTTATTCATTCTATTCCAATGTCTGACTCCTATGCATGCATTTAAGAAGGAAATGATTGTGAAATGCCTAATCGTATCCGGACAAGGTTGTTCAGTCCAATGTGAGGGCGTTTGGTGCGTTTCATTCATCCTGGACCTAGACTTCATTCATAGGAGTGTTCTCATCCGGCCTGGACAGGAGACACAGAGGCAGACAAAGAGGAAGATGAGTTATCGAAATGTAGAAAAAAATTAACCTTCAAGACTGATTGACTTGTTGATTGATTGATTGAAAATGACAACGAAGTAAGTTGACATGAATTCCAAATATGAAACATTCTGTACCTGTCCACATCAACAGCTGGAGGTGGGCAAAATCTTCTCTTAAAAAACTCCTTAATAGCCTGTCTCTTATACACACAGACAATGAGGAAGACCACGATGATGACACCAAGGATAATGATAGGAACAGCCCATGAAACAGGAAACTGTCGATCTGTAGGAACCTCTATGAGAGATAGATGAAGACGAGGGAAGAGAAAAGTGAAAGATGAAGATCAGAGGTTCAGTCATCCATCCTCCTTACAGCTCCATGATCAACTATTTTTTATAACTCAGTACTCAATAGCGTCCGTCCGTCCGTCCGTCCGTCCGTCCGTCCGTCCGTCCGTCTATAATACTGTAACTACTCTATCATAATAACTAGTGCAAGGCTCAGGTGTGTGCATTAGGGGCTGTGTCCTCCAAGACATTTTAGTTTTTGCAGCGTATGAATTTCCTCTCAGTACGGCGGATTTCAAAACAAGAGCCTACTGTAATCTGATCAAGTCAACAGTCAAGTCAACTTGTCTACTTACAGGAAGTTGGACTGAATTAGAGGTACACCACACCGCACCACAGTAGTAACTGATGCTATAAAAATAATTAGCGCAGACGGCTCGAATCAAACAAGTGCAATGATCTCATAAATAGCCCCTAGGGAATCCTCAAGACGGAAATCCATCCCTAGGACGGAGATCTATAACCCCTGCAAACATACGTTTACATGAAGCTGAACACATAATTATGTTGATGCCCATATATGATGATCCCTGATGTCATTGATATACATCACTGGCCAGATGGCCAAGACATGGCCCATATCTGTGTGGCTGGTTCAGATAGGGATCTCCATGTATGGGCATAAAAGGGATTGTGTGTTGTGTCATGGGAACCACTCTAACAGATGTCATCAATATTAAGCCCATATCTAACAGGACTTCATATGGGAATGCCTATATATGGAGGAAGACAGCCCATATCTGTGTGGCTGGTTCAGACAGGGATCTCCATGTATGGGCAATTGGGCATAAAAGGGATATACCATATACAGTACATGGGTCTCCATATATGGGTAACTGGTCCGATATACATCACTGGCCAGATGGCCAAGAATTGACGCGACCTCGCACTAGTTTTATTTATATTAGCCTACATAAACGCCAGGTCGGCTGCCACTCTTAGTTCTTTCAGATAGCCTTTTAAACCAGCCTTGCTATGAGAACATAGGACGCACTCAATGCAGAAGTGAAGAACATCCGTGTTACTTTGTTTATATGCAATGCATGCTGTGGTAGTGTGTTGTCTGTGCGTCCTGCTGCTTACTGTGTGCGCTACTGTGAGGTGACATCCTTTGGGCGGAAACAGTCCACTCTGATTTTTACAATAACATGACACCTGCCTATGTTTAGTCCGTCCCCATACCCCCAAACTTATAATAGTAGATTTGTTTTTGGGGCTTTTTTATGCCTTTATTTGATAGGATAGTACACTGACAGGAAATGGGGAGAGAGACAGGGAGTGACACGCAGCAAAGGTTGTCCGGACTGGGAATCGCGCCGGCAATGCCGGCGCCGCCGGCTCCGCCAGGCTACACAAAGCCCATGTGGGATGTGCCCGGACCAGTAGGCCAGCGGGCACTCTTTCCACCCGTTTTCACCCTTCAAAAGGACGTAGGACACTAGTACTTAGTATGAAAACCTCCAGCTCATGTCTGTCTGTCTGTCTGTCTGTCTGTCTGTCTGTCTGTCTGTCTCTCACACCTCATGCTCTTCTGACATCACAATGACCTGCTCTGACATCAACAAACACTTTCACTCACCTGTTTCTGGTAGCTGTTCTTCTTGCTGTTCTTTTGGGCCTAGAAAATATAATAAACCATTCATTTTACAAGAAGATGAACACTGCAAAGCAGGATTATGTTGATTATAACTTTAACATTCTATTTTAGTGGTAAAAACTAAAATAAGTTCCAATCAGAGAAACATCTGGAGGCCCCTGTATGAACTCTGAGAAACCTCATAGGGATCCCAGACCCACTGTTGAAGACCCCTGCCCTAAAGCAGTGGGTCCCAAACTTTTATGTGTCCCGAGCCACAGTTTGGAAGGCTGACTCACACTGATATTTATACTACTTAATGGTACTCACCAGAGGGTTCAGTGAAGGATGGACAGTCTGCAATGAAACCAAGGTCAAAAGGTCAGCATTTTGATAAGGTTTACGGGCACAATGTACCTACAGTATCTGATCTACTGTTATACCTCATAGTCAGACTCACCAGCTTGTAGCATGAGGTTCTGATCAACTGTACCCAAATACAGTATCAAATATTATGCAAAGAAAGGGATTATATTTCATAACGATACGATAGTCATATCACTATGAAAATCAAATCCCTCTTCACGTTTTTACCGTGGATTCTTGATTAATTTACCAATCCAAATACATGAGTGAGCACATCAGTTATATAACAAACAGAAAGTGATCAAATGTCCAGACAGTATGATAAGGTACAAAGAAAGATGTTTATTTATGAAAACAAATAAACAAGGTGCATACCGTATTGCTATACTACATTTCTTCCATGAATGAACACAGGATGAAGGTAACGCGCGTAGGTTATTAACTATTCCCCGTGATACGGAAGATATTTAATAACCCCGCTGGATCTGAAGTGTTAAGGCTATATGCACCCAGTTGGCTGACTGGTGATAAGTGTCAGTTCGGTTATAGAGCATAATAACATTATGCGCCGATCGAACTGCATCACTTCAGATTCCAAAAGCGTTATCTTTGTGTAGTCTCACACACACTAGAGTAATATCAAACCTGACTTTTCATATCATGCACAATGAAAGAAAAGAGAGAGGGAGTCATGTGACGCCCTGATATATTAAACGTCACGGCAATCGCCTCTGTCTGGATGCTTACCGCTGCTCAATTAATTGAGCTTATATATCAGGGCGCACACATTTCTCTAACAAAATATGCGGACTACTGTAAGCTATATGGTTCTCAGAGTATGAGAATAGTTATAGGAGGATTATAACAAATAGAGCCAAGACTGTCTCATTAGTAGCCTAAAGAAAAGAAAGAAAAGTTCTATTGACTATTCAGAGATGAAAATAGCTTGAAGTTTCTCTCTTAAATGAGGGAACAATCTACTTTAATGCAAAAGAGTTTTGCCAACAATTCTATCATAATAGCGACACATGACAATGTAATTGCATTGCAGCTTACCGATAGATTGAACAGGGAAAGAAAACAAAAATAATAACTTGGTTTTAGCTGCCAACTAATGAAGTTAAAAAGGATGTAATGTGCCCATGTGATTAAGCCCCTATTCAAAAATGAGGCTAAGCGTTAATATGCCGCGGTGCTTCAAACCCGGGCGAACGCTCTGCATTTTAAATTCTATTCAGTTCAGTTCAGTGTCTCTCCGCGCCGTGTTCACGGCACGGCAGCGCAGCCGCGCGGTGGAGCGCGCTGGTCGGGAGGAGAGCTGTTGACACCTCTTCTCCTTTGGCTGGTGGTTGAAGGAAGCATAGATTTCTGCCAGGGCAGAGAGTATATTTGGAGTGGACAAGGCTGGTCCCTCCCTTGTTTTTCGCGCGCTCAGATAAAACATTAACACTTTCCTTTGTCTTAGAAAATGCAGTTCCAGTGTTTTTCCCCTGCTTGTGCAGGCTCAGCAGAGTTCGAAAGTTTAAAAGGGCTTTTCACCCCCCTCGTGTTGGTAGGCCATAAACCTGCTTTGAAGTGTCCGTTTTGGCCAGGAAAGCGACGCACGTCTGTTTACACAATCGTGACGGGGGGGAAAGATGCGGTATTGATCACGGAGCTCTGAGAGGGAGAGAGAAAAGGAATGTGCTTCCTCCCCCATCTCCTTAAGTCTACGGACAAGTGGGAGAATGTACCAACAATGTTTTGCACAGGAATGCTGGTTTCTCATGATGCAGTGTTGTTGGGGCAAACAGTTGTGCCCCAACACTTACTGTACTGACAATTATGTGACGTCTCCTGGCGTTGGTGTTACATATCCCCCCGATGGAGACTAGAGGCATTGCAGATCGTAGTAGCCAAATGCCTCCTGGTCTTCATCTAGTACAGCACGTGGAGACGTTTGGGAAGGCACAGGAACAGAGCAGGTTCGGCAGTAGGGATGTTTTCCTGTGGGAGACATCACCTGATCGCTGAACGGTATGACGGATGTAGATGGTGAGGGAGACACAGGAGTGGAGCCGGTTCGGCAGTAGCAGCTCGACGGGTGCAGCCGCAGTGGGAGACACCAGGAGTGGAGCAGGTTCGGCAGTAGCAGCTCGACGGGTGTAGCCGCAGTGGGAGACACCAGGAGTGGAGCAGGTTTCGGCAGCAACAGCTTGGTCATTGTGGGTCCATAGAGACGAAAAGAAAGCAAAACAAGGCAAAAACAAAACAGAGCACATCTTGTGCTCCACCTTCACTGTCCTTAAGGGTTGTATAGCTATCAATTCAAAATACATTGTCATGATAGTCGCAATCAATAATCAACATGTTTCATAACTAAGTATTTGAGAGTATGACTCAATGTGATAGTGACAGGGGTGAAGGGGGAAGAGAGGAGGAAAGAAGAGTGTCCTACATTCTAAGTTGAGCATCAGTCTTGTTATGTTGGCCATAAAGTATTGGGGGCCCAAAAGTAAAAAAAGTAAAACAAAACTCAGGCGTAGTAGTTAGACCACGGAACACAGGATACGATAAAATCCTGGTAAACTAAAAGTGGTCTGGCCTGAACCCATACACAAATCACACACTTAAAATATAAGATGGGGCAAGGCCCATTCGTTTAAAGCATAAGGTGCCTTCTTCCTATTCTAACGTGGTCCAGTACTGAACCATGGCTCAGAAGTAGATGCACTACATTTAGAGGTAGGATGTTGATTGTCTTTATCCAGGGAAACTATATATCAAAGAAACAAGAGCAAAAAGAAAATAACTTCAAACAAAGATCATAACCGACCCTCTACACAATGCTGGTGGGAACATGGTGTACATTCAAAAGGTTTCTCCGAAGAGAGAGATAGTTATAGGCATTGCGTATAGGGGTCGACTTTCCCAATGGGAGATCAGAATAAAATCTAACAGGTTCCTATCTACGTGTTGGTTTCCTCTTTTACATGAAAAGGTAAACAAAGGAAAACTAATACAAATCAAAAGTTATAATCATATATAGAACGAGGTCATTCCCACTTTCGTAAGAGGGAAAGCATTCATGCTTATCAATATTGTTCTTTAAATTAGTTTGTCATTATAATTCTCTTCAGCCTAAATGCTTTAGTTTGTCTTGGATGGGACAAACATTAGTGGTACTGATGGCCATCTCCGTTGCGGCCCGTTAAGAATATCGTCATGTATTCTGTTAAGATTGAAACTTGGTTGTGTTTGACCGTCTGAGTATACGTTCTGTACTTGGTTATTAGTGGTCCTGCCTACTCTCTAAGTACAAATATCGGTGGAGTTCACTCTCTTGACCTATGTCAAGGGAGGACGTCGGGTTCCAAATATTTAGTGTCAGAAATGAACAGGTCGTCCCATGGTGAAGTAGGGAAAAAAGCACAAGTACAAAAGCATGAGAGGTGGTTTTGTAAATAGTGGTCTAGGAAGTCTGTGATCAGCAAACCGACTAGTTCCTAACTACAATTCCGAGGGATTTGTCTCCATGAATATTTTGGATCGGATCCGGATCCGATTTTCAACTATCAAGGGAACAAACAGAGTTAAAGTTTTTCCCCCCCAATGTCAGGAGAAAACCGTAAAGAGAGAGGCACACATAATGTAACTGTCCCGCATTGAAGGTGCGCAACAAAATTATATGTGCTATATTGGGTTGAAGTATTATTTTGAAATTACCACTGTGGTTTGAATGGCCATCCAAACCCCCCAACCCCCCTTTTTGCAGGGCGTCGGTGTTAGTCAGTCGTGTCTACCCCCCTGTGCGGCTGTTGCGGTTCAAACGCAGAGCGTAAAATGCACCAGCAGCATACACAAATCCATGAGTGTTAACACAAGGCGCACTTCACTAAGGGGTGGGGTCTGACGAGAACTAACGTTAATAAGGTTTGGGAACGGACAGACATACTGGGTGGGTTTCAAAACAATATTTTCCTGTTGCCGTTGGAGGGAGTCCTCCCTGTTCAACGGTGTCACTGGTCCCCCCCCCTGTAGAGAGTCCCACTTCACAAAGTCAGTCAAATCCACAGGATCTGGCCTGAGTAGGTTAGTGGACAGGGTGGAATCCTCCTCTGAAAGGTCGATTATAGGACGCAATCTTAGTAAAAAATCGCGTCCTAAGAGCAACGGGACGTGTTCCAGTTCGGACACATATATCGGATGCTCCACAGTCATGTGCCCTACCTGAATGAGACACAAAAGGGCCTGATCCATTTGAGTAGTAGTCTTAGCATACGGCCGAATATTTATGGGGTGAGACAACATGTGCATCTCACGATTGGCACGTTGTGCACGATGCTGCAGGTCAAGGAACACACTCCGTGACATCACACTAATGTCCGCTGCCGTGTCCAACAGCGCTTCGTGGTCTACTTCGCGTTGCAACGTCACCGGCAGGAACAGCTTCCTATAAACACCCTTCTGCAGGATTTTGGCTAACCTTCGGGTCTGCCTAGTGTTTTCAGAGGGCACGTGAGGCTTGCGAGCTCTACACGGGCGCTGTTCCGTCTTACGGACGGCCGGGTTACGTTGCGTTGCGAGTGAAAAACCACCGCTTTGTGCCATCGACGAGGCTATGCCAACAGTGTCGTGTCCGTACTCCTCATCTACCTTAAGGGTATAGATGCAAGCACTGTCCTCAGTGCACAGAGTGTTCTCTGTGCCCGATGCGTCCTGTACAGGTGACCCATATGACTGGATCGCCGTTTGGACTGGACTGTCACATGTCACCTGTGTAGAGCCATCAACGGAGAGACATAGGACCTCTGACAAGGGACCCGGAGCATCTGTTTCCTGTTCAGGTGCCGCGTTGGGTGTTTTGGGGCGTTTTCTAGATCTCCTAAGTCGTGGTCTACCCACTTTCAGGGATTCGCCAACTTCAGAGGCAATCTGTGGCAGTAAAACCTCTGCAATCATTTTGGACAGGGTTTCCATGTCAATGACCGCAGGCATGCTGCCGACATCGGGCTCTGTTTGGTCCTGCTTCTCAGGCTGGGGTGAGAAGTTGCTAGACCTGAGAGACTTAGGCTCGTCAGAGGGTTCGTCACGTAAAGGAATCTTACGGGACGGGCTCTGGCTACGATCCCGTGAGTAATCACGATAACGGCTGTCCCGGGAAGAATGACGATCGTAATTAACTGAAGGGGACCGGCTGCGGCGCCATGAGAGTGCCGTTTGGTCCGTCCTTTGATCACGACCGCTATTGACCTGTCTCCTCTGAAAACTTCTCTCACCTGGTGAGTATCCTGATCTGGAGTTGCTGGAGTAGCCACTCTCAAGTCCTAGATCGTAGAGCTCTCTGTCAGGCTTGGCCGACGGCCGTTCCCTGTCGAAAGCTAAGCGGGCGATGCCTTTCAGTCTACGCGCATCTGTTCGTTCAGGTGATATACCAAGCGGCATATGCTTCTTAACGGCGGGTTGCAGATTCTCTAGGAATAGAGTTTTGAATTCTCTAGTTTCGTCTAAATCTGGTTCGGTACAGTCTCCGAAGTAGGCCGTTCTCATCCTATTGTAGTAGGCGTTGACGGGTTCATCTCTCTTTTGGTGAACCGTTAAAGCGACACTAATTCCGCTCCGAACTCCATAGTCAGTATACTCCTCAATCAGCAGACGTCGGAGAGACACCCAGTCATTGCGGTCTCTCTCGGACTGTCTCTTGATAAAATCATGTACTTTCGGGGCGGCCGTATACCGGATCAGTCTTGCCTTTGACGCTGCATCGACATGGCCATATGCAGAGAGGTGATCCTCTATATCGTCCAAGTAGGCTTTGACCTCCGTTGACCCCTGTATGCTAGGTTCAAAGCGGTAGTTCATGGCTTTTTTTATGTCGAGCAAGTCGTGCCCGGTTACGCAAACCGGTCGGCTTTGTTCATACTCCCCAGGGACGCTCGGGTCTTTTGGCTGCCGTATGGTGCCCTGTGGTCCATATTGATATGGGGGCAAGACGTCCGTGCCATATGAATAGGCACCTTGATATCTACCTGCGGTGGCCAGATCGCCACTCTGACCTTGACGATCCAAAACCGGAGTGTCTCGACTCACAGGCATGTTACCTGCACAATAAGAGCGGCCCGGTAGATGGCCGTGTTGGTCCGAGGCAGAGTTGCCTGGCCCATAGTATGAACGGGTCGGATAGTGGCCGTGTTGGTCCAAGACAGAGTTGCCTGGCCCATAGGGTGCTGAAACAGCGCCGTAAGAAAAGGTTCCCCTTGGCAAGGTCGTGACCCTGTCGGGCATGACATGATCAGCCTGCCCTAAGTTTGGAATCGGTCCTCTGTCGCTGGAGCCATCGACAAGTACGTGAACAGGAGAACTCTGTGCTAGAGGGTTGACTCCCA
This sequence comes from Nannobrachium achirus, assembly GCF_963921795.1. Lineage (NCBI taxonomy): Eukaryota > Metazoa > Chordata > Actinopteri > Myctophiformes > Myctophidae > Nannobrachium > Nannobrachium achirus. The sequence goes on along the minus strand of NC_137825.1, from coordinate 21,399,109 downwards.
GGCTGGGTCGTTGACTGTCTGGACCGACAGTCAGTGGCTCGTCAGCTGGGGAGAAGTTACCTGACCCCCCTGGCCGGTGGGTAGCGGTAGCCCTCTCTATTTTCAACTTGGCCAGCTCGCATTGAGCTGAGGCTGCAAGCTCTCTCCATTTAGTACACAACTGATCTTTCTCATCAATGAGTTTGTCGTGAGTTTGCCTTTCTATCTCAAACTGTTCAATTTGAGTTTTTTGGGTTTGCAGGCAATTGTCTTGTGTTAACATCCAAGTGTCAGACACAGACCTCGCAATCTCATTGTTTTTTAGATGGTCAGATAGTGTATCTCGTTCTTGTGTTAGGGCAGCGACTTTTACTATTTGTTGGACTCTATCCTTACTGTTTTTGGTGATTTCTCGCTGGAGTTGGAAGTTCTCCTGTTCTAAATCTCGTACCTTTTGAAGTACATCCTCACTAGGGGCTCGATTACCATCACTTAGTGTGCTGGCATCCGTTTGCAGATAGCGGATTTCTCTTTTAGCATTCTCTAGCTCACTGTCTTTTACCTGAAGTTGAGCCATAAGGGCGCTAATCTCTCCTTTTGCAGCCAGAATGTCATCATCCATGGCTTGGCATTGAGTTTTTAGCTGTTCACACTGTATGACCTCGTCCTTCATAGATTGAATGGACGTGTTCAAGATTTGGACCTGCTGCTCTGAGTTTGCTAGTTCAATTTCCGCACTATCTAGTTTGGAATGAGCATTCCGTGCTTCTGCTTTAACCTCCTCTAGTTCTCTAGCTGCACTCGTCAGCTCTTTGACACCAAGTTCTCTGAGGTGACAGAGGTTTCCTAGAAGTAGAGCAATACATTCAAGCTTGGCTTGTTTACTGCTGGGGGTTAAAGCCTCATGAGATTTATTTGTGTTTTCCAGAGTCTCGTAAACCTTACGGTATGAGTGTTTTTCGTCCTCGGGAGCCATTGAGTAGGGGATGTCGGTCTTGGTCACAATGATTTTAACCAATCCTACAAAGGAATCCATTATTGCTATAAATAGTTGACGTCAGTCTAACTATATAGGGCTGAGATACCAGGGGTGTATGTTTGAGAGCTTGGAATTAAACAAAAACCTAAGTGTTCTTACGCGTTTGGTTTGGATTTTATTCTTCACCTCTAAATTAGTAAAGTAAGGGACACAATCTTTCGTGTTTCCTCCAAGGAGTGGCGTTTAAATTTTAATCATACAGCTCAGAATTTCCTACTTTAGTCCTATCAATTAAATTAATGATGGGTATGACTAAAGGGATTTCAGAGGTGACAAAGGAGAAAGGGAAAAAAACTTTCCTTTTTCAAATAAAAATATTTTAATTGAAATTTGAATTTTAATTAAAATAATTATCCTTGATGATTAGATGACGCACAAAAGATTCGAGTCCTTAAGCTTTCCTAGCGAGATTGTCAATGATATTCTCCAAATGTTGATGAAAAAAAGTTAATTACTTACACAAATTAAATTGGATAAAAAGAAAATGGATTAAACCAATCTATTTATCCAGTAGCTAGGACACTGCTTGCTTGAATTGACTAAATCAGGTTTAGTAATCATTCAATCAGTGTGTCAGCTATAGAATTCAGTAAGCCCTTGGATTTGTAAAATATCAAAGCAACTCGTAAATGGAGAGAAATGGATAATAATAATGAAAGGAAACGCTTTAAAAGAAACACAGCTCAGTATCACCTTGGTAGATTATAGATGTGTGGGCATAAACCATTAGTGAACTCTATTTAGAGTTATATGTGGTTAAAACTGCCTAAATGAATCGCTTTAGACACCTATGTGTAAGGTCATGGGACGTTTTAGAGTGAGGAACTGATTAATTATACCTCTGGGGTTGTAGTGCTGGGCTTCACCCAGCAGAGGGAGACAGCAGCACTGAAGTAGGAGGTGCCTTTTAGTGGAGGCGGCTCTCTACTACAGGGGGCAGGCAGAGCGCACCCGGGTGGGGGTGTTGCGTTTGAGGGGAGACGTGAAAGATCACGCCCTCCTTTCAAAATGGCTTCTCTCTAAGAAACCAGTGTGCATGGATCTATAGACATTGTAGCCGTTGAGATGCACTTTACACAACACACGCATGCATGCACGCACACGCACACACACACACACGCACACACAGCTTTGAGTTAAGAATTGTTCTACACTAGAGGGGAGACCAATCCTTAACATAAATCCCTCCTCAGTTGAAATGCCATATAGTATCAAATATAAAGGGAACTCCGTTCGCTGCTTTAGTTTAATTACTTAATCCAAAGTGGGGGTTCCTTCCTTGATAATGATTTCAGGCTGGCTTGAGCAATGAGCATTAACTTATAGTGTAGCTTCCACTTAAAATCAATTCTCACGCCACTGGGAGATTCAACATCGCCCACGTTTTTATGTTGTTAACTTTTTCACCATTATCCAAGCCGTGGCCTCGGCTGATTTATTGGTTTATAGTTAAAGGTAGACCTATCTTACGTCAGTGACATTATAGTTTGCTATATGCCCCGGGACAGAACCACTGTTTATACGGCCAGCGTATAACGTCGCCCTGTCTCTTGATGCATACAGCAAAGTATACGATAATCACTCTCTTATTTATCACAAACAAATATGCTCTATATTTGGATTCCGTTATTAGTCCCTTCGTGGTCGCCATTCTGTAGCATGAGGTTCTGATCAACTGTACCCAAATACAGTATCAAATATTATGCAAAGAAAGGGATTATATTTCATAACGATACGATAGTCATATCACTATGAAAATCAAATCCCTCTTCACGTTTTTACCGTGGATTCTTGATTAATTTACCAATCCAAATACATGAGTGAGCACATCAGTTATATAACAAACAGAAAGTGATCAAATGTCCAGACAGTATGATAAGGTACAAAGAAAGATGTTTATTTATGAAAACAAATAAACAAGGTGCATACCGTATTGCTATACTACATTTCTTCCATGAATGAACACAGGATGAAGGTAACGCGCGTAGGTTATTAACTATTCCCCGTGATACGGAAGATATTTAATAACCCCGCTGGATCTGAAGTGTTAAGGCTATATGCACCCAGTTGGCTGACTGGTGATAAGTGTCAGTTCGGTTATAGAGCATAATAACATTATGCGCCGATCGAACTGCATCACTTCAGATTCCAAAAGCGTTATCTTTGTGTAGTCTCACACACACTAGAGTAATATCAAACCTGACTTTTCATATCATGCACAATGAAAGAAAAGAGAGAGGGAGTCATGTGACGCCCTGATATATTAAACGTCACGGCAATCGCCTCTGTCTGGATGCTTACCGCTGCTCAATTAATTGAGCTTATATATCAGGGCGCACACATTTCTCTAACAAAATATGCGGACTACTGTAAGCTATATGGTTCTCAGAGTATGAGAATAGTTATAGGAGGATTATAACAAATAGAGCCAAGACTGTCTCATTAGTAGCCTAAAGAAAAGAAAGAAAAGTTCTATTGACTATTCAGAGATGAAAATAGCTTGAAGTTTCTCTCTTAAATGAGGGAACAATCTACTTTAATGCAAAAGAGTTTTGCCAACAATTCTATCATAATAGCGACACATGACAATGTAATTGCATTGCAGCTTACCGATAGATTGAACAGGGAAAGAAAACAAAAATAATAACTTGGTTTTAGCTGCCAACTAATGAAGTTAAAAAGGATGTAATGTGCCCATGTGATTAAGCCCCTATTCAAAAATGAGGCTAAGCGTTAATATGCCGCGGTGCTTCAAACCCGGGCGAACGCTCTGCATTTTAAATTCTATTCAGTTCAGTTCAGTGTCTCTCCGCGCCGTGTTCACGGCACGGCAGCGCAGCCGCGCGGTGGAGCGCGCTGGTCGGGAGGAGAGCTGTTGACACCTCTTCTCCTTTGGCTGGTGGTTGAAGGAAGCATAGATTTCTGCCAGGGCAGAGAGTATATTTGGAGTGGACAAGGCTGGTCCCTCCCTTGTTTTTCGCGCGCTCAGATAAAACATTAACACTTTCCTTTGTCTTAGAAAATGCAGTTCCAGTGTTTTTCCCCTGCTTGTGCAGGCTCAGCAGAGTTCGAAAGTTTAAAAGGGCTTTTCACCCCCCTCGTGTTGGTAGGCCATAAACCTGCTTTGAAGTGTCCGTTTTGGCCAGGAAAGCGACGCACGTCTGTTTACACAATCGTGACGGGGGGGAAAGATGCGGTATTGATCACGGAGCTCTGAGAGGGAGAGAGAAAAGGAATGTGCTTCCTCCCCCATCTCCTTAAGTCTACGGACAAGTGGGAGAATGTACCAACAATGTTTTGCACAGGAATGCTGGTTTCTCATGATGCAGTGTTGTTGGGGCAAACAGTTGTGCCCCAACACTTACTGTACTGACAATTATGTGACGTCTCCTGGCGTTGGTGTTACAAGCTTTAATGTTATCAAAGTGTTTATCCGCTGCCTCCATCATCAGCTGGACTGTTTCTGCGATGCCATTACAGATGACACAGACAGCCTGGTCCAGAAGGCAGGGTACACAGTTGGGCGAAGCAGGAGGACTGGTGTCAGCACATCTCAAGATGCTAGACGGTTTTCCTCTCCACAGGAAGCCTTCGTCATCCAGGTCATTATATATGTGGTTTACATGCACACTGCCTGCGTCAGTGCTGAAGAAGCACTTCAAGTCCTTCTGTGTAGGACAGAGGTGAAGATTATTTAGAGTATTTACATATTTGAATGCCTTTAAAGTGCCACAATAGCATTGTGTCAAATCATTGTGTCAGAGAATGTCAGTGTGTCACACGCACGCACGCACGCACGCACGCTTTAAGTCTGCCATATTTTCCCTTGCAGTAGAGTGGTTGTCCACAATAACATCCACCTTCCTCCTTGCTATACATACACACCTTCTCCACCTCCCCCACCCTGTCCAGGGTAGCCCCGCTGACGGCTCTCCTGATCAGCCTGTTCAAGTTGCTCGTGTCCCCGGGATTGATGTGACCCCCCGAGCAGGCACAGAAGAGGGCACAGAAGAAAGTCTTTAGCATCTTGAGTCTCCTGAGAAAGAACAGTGAAATCAATCTTTATTTTAGACTCTAATAGCATATAAAATACAATACAGGGGACAAAACAACAAAGAAGACTTTGCATAAAACAAGCAACAAAAGTTTAAAGCTGCATTATGTAACCTTTTAAGTGAATGAAATGAGATTTTGTAAGTATTACAACTGTGTTTAGTCTCGCTGCTCTCTTATTTATACTTTTGGATCCTGCGTCCAGGTTAGACACGACCTTTACCAACCTGTTTCTGGTTTGACACAAATCTGGACTTGAGGGTCCAAATGTAATTTCTACCCAGAACAAGCAGGCAGGCTCTATTAGACAGACAGACAGACAGACACACACACACACACACACCCCGTACCAAGCCAAGGCAACAACCCATTCTCTCCACCGTAAAGCAAACACGCAAACACGCGCGCGCGCACGCACACACACACACACACACACACATAGGGCTGTCACGATATGACATTTTACAGGACTTTACTTACTTTACTTTATTTGTTTATTTAGACGGGACAATGCATATTAATGAACACTACATGAAAGCAATGTAAATAAGCCGGAATTAGCAAGAATGCTAAATTTCATCCGTAGTCCCCACATGAAGACAAAACAATACATACCAACAAACAGTAACCCTACATTAGGAGAGGGCGCCTAAGAACATACATACAAATACTATTTTTCCTCAACCAGGAGAAAACAACAAAACAACACATATTACTAACAGTACCCTACATTAGAAAAGAAAAGTTAAAAAAATACGTACATGACATGAGCTGTACTCTTAAAACTATACATGGTCACAGGTTTGATTGTCAACTAACCATTTTTTTAGATTGAACTTGAAGGATGGAAATGACAAACAGTCTCTTATTGTTAGAGGTAGGTCATTCCAGATTGAACATCCCTGCACTGAAAGGGTGTTTTTTCCAAAAGCGGTTACCCGGTACGGTACTTCGCAATCCCCTCTAGTGATTGCTCTAGTATTGAGTCCTCTATCGGGCTTCCTTTTTATGAATTCCTTTAGGGGAGGTGGGCATAGACCATTTAGGGTCTTATATATGATACTGACCTGTTTAAATACCTTAAAATTAGCGAAACTCAAAAAACGGTACCTCTGAAGAATATTACAATGGTGATATGAGCGGGGTTTCCTATCGAATACCTTAAGCGCATTAATTGTCACTCAAATAATTGGCGATTAACAATTTAATTGTGTTTTTGTCGTTGATAATTACATTTCTGTTTAGCTTTTAGGCTTTGAAATTGCACATGGCAGATATGACACATAACCTAAATACACAAATAAATTACTGACATATTTGACAACTTACTACTTAAAAAATAACTTTGATAGTGGAAATAGCCGATCTACAAGCTCACAACGCGTCGCATCGCGTCGCAAAAGCATCTGTTTATGTATTCGCTCGTGTTGAATTTTGCGAACATTCACTGGCAAACTCCTCTCTCTCTCTCAGTAAGTATCAAAGCTCACTCTATCCAATTTAAAGACGGGGTGCCATGACCAGTTCAATAAGTATGCCTGGTTGTCATGGTGGGTGGTGACCCAGCTGTGGTTAGCCACACCCACGTGTGTTGGGTGAATGGTAATTAGGGGAGGGGTTGATTCTATGATGCAATTGTATCTGTGTTTTTGGACAGGCACTTTTGACCCACAAGGTGGCAGCCTCAGGGAAAAACAATAAATAGAAAGGGAATACATAATTGCTCATAACAACCACACCAGGGGGTCTAATGAAGTACTGTCAACCTCCTAGACACATGAAAACCAGAAAAAGTACAAAACTATGGCACAGCCTCTTTAAAGAAAGAGAGAGAGAGAGCATGGTCGAGGGACCATCCCTTTGCATTGGGGCAAAGTGGAACGTTTTCTCTCCTTTTCCGTGTCTCGTCCCGTCTGTGTGGCTGCTTGCTAGTACTGCCGTCAGTGGTGGAAAAGGTATGCAAATGTCTTACTAGTAAAAGTATGGTTTATGTATGTTTTATTATAACCAATGTTTTAAAATAAATAGTTGAGTAAAAATAGCCTACAATACGATCTGAAATGTAGTGGAGTAGAAGGGAAAGTACTGGAAATTGGACATACTCAACTACAAATGCCTACAAGTACAGTACTCAATTAAATGTACTAGTTACTTTACACAACTGGCTGCTGCTAAATGTGACTGCCTGGCTGCTGCTGGGGAACCCTTCAGGCGGTGGCCTCTCTGCTGTGAATGATGATGGGTGGTGTCAGTGTGATGCCAGCCCGAAACAATTTTCACCACAGATAATTTTATCCAATTTGGCAAATTTGATATGCATATTTGCGTCGTGGTAAAAAGCGTACAAGCGTAGGCTAGTAAATAAGATGTGTGTCAAAAGGTTAAAGCTATAATGTGTAAGTTGCTCAACTACCGTGGTCGTGTCTGCTTTTTTCGGCCGTTTTTCGCCGCGGACCGGGCCTTCAGACCCCCGCGTCCGCCTCGCCTCGTACAGATTTTTTTTTCTGTACACTTTTTTGGAAAAGATCTTCCTCCTAGTATATAATAGCTGATCATCATGTTTTTTCATGGGGATCATGGCACTGCATCTTTTACTAGAAAAGAAAATTTCCAAGAAATTTTAAGTGTGCCTGCAGCTCGCTAAGTCTGTGCAACCTTGTGTAGCGGTTGGTGTTAGCATTAGCGTTAAATTTTTTAACATTAGCATTTTTTGCATAAGCTTTAACATTATGGTTCTTCATATGACACCACCCACAGCCATTTCGACTAATTAGTGGTGTTTTGGCGCATTTTTGGCCGTTATCACGGGTCGCACTTTAACGACAGTTTTTTTGAGAAAAAAAAAGTTGTGAGAAAAAAAAAAGTTTTTTGAGAAAAAAAGTTTTTTGAGAAAAAAAAAGTTTTTTGAGAAAAAGTTTTTTGAGAAAAAACAATTTTTGAGTAAAAGAATTTTTGAGAAAAAAAATTTGAGAAAAAAAAATTGAGAAAAAAAAAATTTTGAGAAAAAAAAAATTGAGAAAAAATTTTTTTGAGATAAAATGTTTTTGAGAAAAAAAAAATTTTGAGAAAAAAAAGTTTGAGAAAAAAAAAAATTGAGAAAAAAAAATTTTTTGAGAAAAAAAAAATTTGAGAAAAAAAAATGAGAAAAAAAATTTTTTTGAGAAAAAAAAATTTTTTTGAGAAAAAAAAATTTTTTGAGAAAAAAAAATTTGATAAAAAAAAATTTTTGAGAAAAAATTTTTTTTGAGAAAAAAAAAATTATGACACCAGCCGCGAGTCTGTACGACAAACGGTTCATGAGTTATAGAGGCACTTCCTGTTTGGCGAAGGACACTTCCTGTTACAGAGGGGGCGGGGCTTAATCAATTACAGCTCATCCCTATTGGCCGGAAAAAGACCAAAGTTGTGTGTGCATTTTAAAGTTTAAATCACGTTGCTAGGCAAAAGTATGGCAGAGTTATGTGGCGCCAAAGTTTCTGGGTTTTTTTCGGAGTCCCCCATTCTAAGTCAATGGGGTTTTTGGGCGTAATTTTTTGCGAATTACATCGCAATCGTATCGCGGATCGGAAAGAAAAGTAATAGCACACCATTCCCGGCCGAGCCGCACATTTTGATGTATATATTGCGGGGGTGGCGTAAATCGTGCGGCAGTTATTACGTGCCGAAATTTCCCCCATTCTAAGTGAATGGGGTTTTTTGGCGTCGTTTTTTGCGAATTACGTCGCAATGGTAACGCGGATCGGAAAGAAAAGTAATAGCACACCATTCCCGGCCGAGCCGCACGTTTTGATGTATATATTGCGGCGGTGGCGTAAATTGTGCGGCAGTTATTACCGCACCAAATTTGTGGGATCATTATTATCATTAAGTATGGCGGATTACAATAAGTGTTTTGCCATTGCGTTGCATGGCAGGCACACTTAATAAGAAACAGGTTTGCTTTGATGACAAAACATTCTCGGACCTAGAATAATAGTGTGTTGCCTAAAGCAGATGGTATGTGGTATGTATTAAAGGGTCCATTTGGTTCCTGACTGTCATTTAGCTGGGGACCTCCCTCACGGACCTCTACTTTGAGAACCAACGCCTTAGGGGGTTCATACTACTGTACTTGTACTTGCCTACTGTAAGACCTGTTAATACTGTTAACCCAACAAAACATTTCATTGTCATTTCACATTTTAGCGTTATACTTTATGCAGTATATACAGTGTAATGTAGAATCATCAGTGTTTATGTGTGCTTACCAAAATGTGTGCGAGTGTGGTGAGGCGTGTGTGTGTGTGTGTGCGTGCGGGCATGTGTGTGTGTGTGTGTGTGTGTGTGTGTGTGTGTGTGTGTGTGTGTGTGTGTGTCTATCCAATGAGACGCGTCAGTGGCCGTGGTCTGGGAGAGGAGGCGGGGGGCTAGCGGGGGCGATCTGCTCAACAGAGGCGGTAAGGAGCTACACGCCATGAGGGCGGGACAGCAAGATTTGTTCGTGCTGCTGTCTCTAGTCGACACTACAGAGTTTTGTCAGATGTTGCGTTGCACTGGATGCATCACAGCAATAAACCGGATTCAGACTGAGAAGATAAAAGAAAAGGAGAAGACGTTGACATCTTTGGGTGAGTAATGACAAACAAAACTGTTGTTTTTTAGCTTACCCTGACCAAAAGTGTAACTACTGTAGGCACCGTGTTTTAGCTGAAGTCACAACACGTTATTTATTTGCTCGAGCAAGTATAGAACATTAATTTGTCTTGATAAAATGACTAATGAATTTATAAAAATTGTTTGTTATTTCCATGCATCTGTAACAAGTTCTGAATGTGTAAGCTATGGGCCAGATTCATCAAGCACTTTATGGCCAAATTACACCCATATTTGGATCTTATCTGCATTTAGGGCAATTCCCATGTTAGGGGTCAGATTCAGCAATGTGTTTTTATCTGGGATTTTAAAGGGATTTTGAAGGTAAGACAGAAATATAAGCCAGATTTAGTCACTTTATTTACACTATATTTATGAGCAGATTGATGAATCGGGCCCAATTGTTTCCATATTCTATTCATTGTATGACATCTGTTTGTCTGTTAGTAGCTGTTGTGTTGGTATATTGACTGTATACTGAATTCTAGTTGGGAAAAAATACTGTTAGACAAAAGAGGAACTGAGCCACGCAAAAGAGGAAGTCGCTGCACAGTACATAAGAAGATATGGTTAGGTTAGCACACTAGTTGTTCCCTGAGACATGATCTGAAGGTGTGGCCATGTTTGGGACAGTGTAGTAGCATCATGTTTTTGAGACAAAATTGAGAACAGTACAAGTATAATCAATACAATAAAAATGTAGTTCAGTACAAGTAAACACCCTGCCTAAAAGGAACATCCCAAAGAAGTCCTTTTATGGTCTTTTGTATTCAATTCATGGACATAACAAATAGCAAGCAAAGAAAACATTCAAATATCATCACAGTTATAAAAACACTATTATGTACAGGGTAGGGGAAACATGGGGGTGGGGCTAAGGTAATTAAGGGGGGGGCTCACTCCTCGCCTGTCTATGGGAGAAGAGGGGGGGTAATGTGTTTTGGGCTATAACTCTTAAAGATTTTGTCCAAAGTACTAAACATCACACAAATCAATATAGGCTACTTTTGTTTAACCCTGGGAGGTGAGGGAGGGAATGGTAGGTGTGAGCAATCCAGTCCTATAGCCTACTGTATTTAAATATTGTTTTTGAGGTTCTTTGAAAGCTGTGTTAAATAAACGTTTATGTATGAAATTGACTCTTATTTATTCCTTAGTGGTTTTTGATCACTTTTATATAGCCTACTATTTTTTATATGCCATGTGCTGTGGGAACCTGGCTGATAATCACTATGACCATGCAAAGCTGTTACCATACCTGGCCTAGAGCAGTGTTTCTCAAACTTTTAAATTTCAAAAGGTCTCCCATTAACTCTGTTGGTTCCATTTGTACACTGTCATAGTTACATAGCCATAGCCTATAGGCCTACTTGTATGGGTCCATTTATTTAAACCCCCTAAACTTAACTAAAGGAACCCCAAACAGTTCACCGAAGTCAAATGAACCGTTTAGATCTGTCTTCCTCGCCGGGGACAAGAAAGCTGTAGAGAGGGGACGTCGCGCTCACACCCGTTCGTTGTATACAGTTTCCACCACTTTTTTTTAACAAATAAATGAAACTTGGAATATTGCTTGAATCTTACCTTTAATTTGAGTTCGAATACAGTGTCTCAGCTCATCTCTCTTCGTCCTTCCTTCCTTTCCAGCAGCGCAACGGTATCGGTATCTAATCCCTCGCTCTTCCTTTGAAGAGGTTCACCCGTCAACACAGCGCCTTCCTTCGCTTCGCAGCGTGGTGTGACAGACTGTGGCTGGCTCTGCAGCCGAGGAAAAAGACAGTTCTGGCTTCTGTTGTGACGCCGTGAGAAAAGGGAGATTTCCCCCCGTGAGTCAACACGTGCTTCACTCTTCCACAGAGACACACCCAAAGAAACTGCCATTTCTATCTCAGAGACCCCACATTATTGTGTAAAATCGATGTTAATCTCTGACTCTCAGAGTGTACAGTACAACTATCATTGAGCTGGGGACCCCCTGGCCCCTGGATCTCCCTAAATGACCCCCTGGGGGTCCCCGGACCCCACATTGAGAACCAATGCCATAGATTTGGGTTGCTCACACATGGCCAGATGGTGGATATATTCTGTTGTTTTCCCAATGCATTTATTTTACAGAACCTAACTCCCTGAAACCACCCACAAAGTCTTGGGAAATGCCTATACAACTTTGCACAAAGTTGATAAAAGGGACAGTCAACAACAGTGTTATTGTCATTGTCAATATTTTATTTTTCACAATTGCATTGCTGATATGCCTGTAGGCTACTGTGTGTGTGTGTGTGTGTGTGTGTGTGTGTGTGTGTGTCAGGGTGCAGACTGTCGGGCTGATTACTGTGATAGCGACCGTCAGGTCGCACCGTTACTATGACCTCCACCAGATGTCCCTCTGTCAGTCCCCCGTCTGTCCGTCACGTCACACGTTTGGCCCTATTCTTATCTCCGGCACCGTTGGCCCTATATCCTTGCACACACTCCTTGGCTGGCAAACTGTGTTCTATTCGTCTGTCATTCAATGTTATATGAGATACTTAAATGGTTTCCTGTGGAAATAAGTAAAAATAATGTTTTATAGTGTGCTTCTATTTTAAACATTTGTATGTTTAAAGTGTTTACATTTGTCTTGTCATTAAAAATAGCTCATCATATTATTTGAGTTTCCACTAGCATAAACCTGAAACTGTGTCAGTTTGACCTTAAACCTGAACTGTGTTCATCAACTTGAGATGAGATTATATTGTTGCCACTTTGTGCTACCCAGGTGCCTGGTACAGAAAGATAGTACACAGGACCCTTTTTCTTTGATGTCTTGCTTTCTCCCCTCTGAGGGGAGTGTCTAACTCCTGTATGTAAACTGTGGCTTTTCTCTGTATCTCTCAGAACGCCTTCTCTGAATAAACCAATGTATTATTGTACTCCGTTTTCTCTTCTCATATTTGGCTTCGCGTCTTTAACTATTCAGAAATAACTGTCTATCAGAGCTTTTAATTATAAGGTTAAAAGGTCCTATTTTATACTTATCAACTTGGTCGTCTTCGAGCCAGATTCTCAAAATCTCTGAGTGTGCTGCTGTGGACCGCGGTTGAGTGGGTACCCGGCGCAGGACTCCCTGCGTTGCTCAAAGTCCTGGTTCTGATAGGAACTTCAAGAAGGCCAACTGCACCGCAGTAGACGAACTCAGAGTGACGAGATACGAACCTCAAATTTCGGTTAGTATTGGTTTATTTATTAAAATAGGTTAATTTGAACGATTGGCTATTAAATTATAATACATTAGGGAGGGGTCGATTTTTATTGAGGGGTGTTACTGGAGAAATTGTATAAGCCCTGATATAAAATGCCATGACCCTCCCTCTCAATTGGGGGGAAAATCAATGACCCTCCCCTGGCATAAAAAAAAAGGATTGACCCTCCCCTAACAACATGACATTTACCACATGAAATTATGCCTAAAACCTTAACTTATAGTTAACTTATAGTTAGGACTGTCGAGACGATTAATCATACACCTAATTCCAGTTCACTGCGCAATGTAGTTCATTTCAATTAAGCTCTCACTCCAGTCAGCTGGTCTGAATGATAAAATGACATAATAGGCTATAGAATGGGTCTTCAGCCAAGCAGTTGTGATGAAAACTAGTCCTGTGCTTTCTTATTCTCCTCACCTCAAATTAAACCCTGGATTATTTACTTTCTTCAAATTGACTGGATCCAACACACAAGGTAACATCCATGTCTTTATCCATCACAATGTTTTCACATCAGACAAAGTAGCCTAATCACTCAAACCTATGTGTGACCAAGTTTAACATAATGAAGAAGTTAGAGTGCACTGTGAGATGAGACCTTTTTGTTTTTGGACAGATGCAACATCTCTAGCGAGCTCTCTCCCCACACACACACACACACACACACACACACACACACACACACACACACAGCTTGTTAGTCTTGCTAGCCTACTTGCTACTTTATATAGGCCTATGCGTGAAGGATCTATGAAAGAGATTGAATTTGCACCGGCACCGCTACCAGCCTACCATAGAGGTAATTAAGGTGGGTCAGTGCGACCAGGCATGCCGTGATGCTGATCCGACTCGAGTCAAGTGGTGGTCACAGCTGTTTCGTGGACAGACTAGTGTGAAAAATTAAAAATAATACAAAATAGCCTAAGTTAGGCTATTTTGTATCATTTGTTCATTTTTGAACACTCACACACAGACACAAGCATTCAAAGATTTAGGTTTTTGCTGATAGATTGTGTCATAATTTATTTCCTGCATTATTTCATCTGCGATTATCCAAAAATGATTAATAATTATAGTCTATTTGATTGATCCATTCGCCCGCACCGCTGTAATTTGTTAAAATACAGGGGAAATCATGATTGAAAGTCATAACAGTTTCTCTGATGGTCCGTGCAGTTACGTAATCTCTACTCCTTTGAAGTTCCAATTGGCCACTTAGGTACATTGTGTAGCTTAATTGATGGGCCATCATCAACTCTGTTTGATCTATCTACCAGCTGGGAGTTGAACAACTCCGACGGCGCACGGCGCGCCCCGTATACGCCTGGCGCCTGGCGTTTCGCACGCACAAGTAGGCCTATTTTCACGACAGCAGGTTTAGAAAATAATATATGCTTTACATTTCATGTAGGCTATATATAGGCCTACAGTACATGCCCATAGCCAGGCCGTTTTGGAGACAATATAGGCCTAGGTGCGCAACTGCGCATATTGGGCAGCCACGGGCGTCGACATCACATACAGTATAGGCCTATATATGATAGTGAAAGGACATCACATATAGGCCTACATATGACAGAGAGAGGGAGAGAGAGAGAGAGAGAGCTATGATCAAATTGATTTGACAAATCTCTCCCAACTCTGGCGGCGGGACGGGCAGCGGGGGGTTGGGTGGGGTGCGGTGCGGTGCGGCCGGGGGTCCATTTCCCCGTCTGTTCTCCTCTCTCTCCTCTCTCTCCTTTCACCTGTGGCTACAGGCAGATTATATCACCCCCTCGTATTTAGGCGAACCTCTTGAACCCCATTGCCCCCGCCGGCGGGGGCAAAAGGTGTTGACCTCTGAACAGCTGTCAATAAATGTCAATAAATCAATAGAGACCAAATCAAACTACAATTTCATTGTTGATTATTGTTACAGTGGTCCTAAAGCATAGTAATCAGCTGCCATTGTACTTTTCATCCATACATTACTCATATTACAGTATTATTACTACTTATTGTTACTCGTTTTTATGATTTTTCACCCTATACTTTAACATTACTAATATTACAGCACTACTCCCACTAAAACATCTGTAGTGTTTACATAGTTTGGAATATATTCATACAATTTTGCCTATAAATTGATGACACCTTGGTGAACAATTTCTCTATTCAATATTTATGTTTTCAATGAGGTCTTGAGGCTCATTCACTATTCAGAAGGCAAAATCTCCATAGGCGGAGGTCTTTTTCAATCCTCTTTTCCTAGCTAAATGATCACAGCAGGACAATTTGGTAAGAGAAATGTGATGTTTTACACTGCATTTGCGAATTTTCAGGGGTTAGCTGACATTTGGTGGGTCAAGAGTAGCCACAATCATTGTAGTTTTGTTTCCACAACTGTTCCAATTTGGGCATACATTTTAGGCGGATTTTTCCCCTGGACCCCCCTGGGGCTTAAGAGGTTAGGTGAATATTATAGGCATATTCGCGTCGCTTTTTGGTGTGTATGGAAAAAAGTGAATCGCGAATTCTCCGCCTTTTTGGTTCGCTTATTCACGTCGTTTTCGCTAATTCGCCGGTCTGGACAGAGCTTTATTAGCCTACTGTCCAAGACACGGCTGAGAGTGTCGCATCTCCAACATCATTGATTTAATAAAATCCATTGGCTCATCCAAGCCCTCAACTAACTGTCCAAAAAGGAAAATGGACCTGTAGGGTTCATTTGGTTCCATTACACTGTCAAGTTGCACAAGGTCAATTAGAGCCCTCAATAATCATGAAATATCGTCGTGCACAAACTTTTGAGAGCATCTCTCCGCTCTGTGCACATTCAAGCACTGATTGAGAGACTGAAGTTCCGCACTTCTGTGAAGCGCGTCAGTGATAGCTGGGCTGTACCATTGAGGAGAAAGCAGAGGGGGGTATTATTGTTGTATTTTACTACAGCGTTCCTTAATTAAATAATAGTATTATTGAAAGGAACGCTGTAGTAAAATATATAGGCTATAGGCCTATAAAAACCTGGACTATTTTTTTATTCAAAATCGCATGACCCTCCCCAAGACTAAAATTAAAATAGCATCACCCTCCCCGAGATTAAAATCAAAATAGCATGGCCCTCCCCTAAAATCCTCCTTGGGAGGGGGGGCAATTATTAACAACTCCTCCCTTAGAGGTTGTTATCTGGTGTATTATATCTTACAGTCATTCTGCTTAACATCTAGCCTACTAAATTCTAAAACAGATTTAAAATGTTATAGCACCTTTTTAAAGCTTTCTTCGACAACTGTATTTTATCTCATATTTCAGTGCAACGAAGCAAGCAAAGTGGTAGTATTAAATAGTATTGCATTAAAACAAGATGTCACATACAAGACTAAGTTGCCTGATTTATTGTTTTAGGATTAGGAAATCAAAGAAAGTTTTGTCGACAGCTGTATCGTTATTTATATTTCTGGGGTAGGGCTCCCCATTTTCAAAACCTGACCGGGGTAGGGTCCCCCATTTTCAAAACCAGTTATTTGTATCGTTTATTTATATTTCTGGGGTAGGGCTCCCCATTTTCAAAACCTGACTGGGGTAGGGTCCCCCATTTCCAAAACCTGACTGGGGTAGGGTTCCCCATTTTCAAAACCAGTTTGCCGGCTAAGTTATTGTTAAGTGCACAAGTAAAAAGATATGTTATGTTTTGTTGGACGTCCTGTTGTATTGTGTAGATTTGAGTTATTATTTTAATTTATTTCTGTTTATTTGACAGATGTGTAGATTCATTTTCTGTTAAAGAGAATATTTTTCAGTTATTAGCCAGCTTTACGTTGTAAGTTCGACGTGAGTTGTGCACACAGACACAGGCCTGTAGAGTATTAGCCAGCTTTACGTTGTAAGTTCGATGTGAGTTGTGCTCAAGATATTGAGTATATGCCAGCTTGAAGTCAGTTGTGCACTAGTGAAGAAATATATGCCAGCTGAGGGGACCAGCCCTTCAGGCGATGGGATTTAAAATCTGTGTAATGGGAGTAATGGGAGCCAGCAATGGGAAAGAAACAGGTGAATGTAATCAAAGGTTCATTTATATTCAAAAAGTCTATCTGTCATCACTTTTTGAATTTCTGTTCACAGGAAGTTATTAGGAATGGCCTATTTAGGGACCTTTGATATAAATATACACAAATGTATTTATTTATTTATTTTCTATTTTTTGGGCATCTAGTGTTAGGTATGGCCACATTATCACTACAGATATGCTCTAAAAGTGTGAAAAACATGTTTTTGATTTCACCCTGTCTTTAAGAATCGGTCATATGCTGTGTCGGGTTGGTCCTGTCCTGTGTGTCGCCTGTCAACCTTGTTACCTTTTAGTGTTCTTTCAGTCATATTTATTTTCAACCTCTGTATTGACACCTCCAAGCTTTTTCCCAGTAGGCCTATGAATGTAATAACTATTAGATGAGTTCAAAGAGATTTGATTTTAGACACGACAAAAACTCTAAAAAATGTTATATATATATTTGGCTCATTTTGATACTGCAAACAACAGTTGGCAATCTATCTTGACATCTCCCCAGGGAGAATAACACCCCTCTTTTCGAGCAACATGCTCGCTTCATAGGCAGTCACGCCTGTGTAAGTAAACTGGTCAAGAGCTGGTCATGAGTCATCTAAAGGGGTGCACCTGATCTACACTGTTCTGGAAAGATCTACGTAATGCTGGCCGATGGATCACCGGCATGCTCGTCGGACGGATCTTCGGTACTGTTGTAAGTACGGAAAAAAATAGAGATTTTTGTCATGTAAGAAGTCAAATCAAATATTTTTAATATTATTTGAAAAATACTTTCTCAGGTTTCAGATATAATAATCTCGGAGATGTCATGTCATGTTTTCTCATTAAAAAATAACCTTTAAGATACAGTCCTTTTGAAAAATGTGAAGAAATGAATTGCATGTAACTATAACCTATAACTCTTTCCTCCCTCCGCTGGTCCTCTCAATACTTTTATCTGTGGCGCTGTACATGCCTCAGCCTCCCTCTAATCTCCCCATCATTATAGTGTTGATTTTGAAATTCTCATGATAGAACTGGACTCCCTTCTTCATCCCTCATCTGTCAATGATAGGCAGCCTGAATGGGCTGACCTGTACCCTAAATCTCGTAACCCACACAGTTTCTCTGCTTAGAATTGTGTCCTTATGTTATCATTTTTACTCACTAGGAGATAGGTCAACATGATTATGCTGACCCACCCTCCTGTTTTAACTTTGTATGGATTTTGTACATTTGGCTCTGTTCTCCCTAACTTGATCCACTGTGTAAAACAGAAATGAGGCCTTGAATGGTTGACTGCGGACATGCTGTATACCTGTGCCACATACAAATGTTTAAAACAGGGGGGAGTTGAAAAGAATGTTTTATAGTGTGCTTCTATTTTAAACATTTGTATGTTTAAAGTGTTTACATTTGTCTTGTCATTAAAAATAGCTCATCATATTATTTGAGTTTCCACTAGCATAAACCTGAAACTGTGTCAGTTTGACCTTAAACCTGAACTGTGTTCATCAACTTGAGATGAGATTATATTGTTGCCACTTTGTGCTACCCAGGTGCCTGGTACAGAAAGATAGTACACAGGACCCTTTATCTTTGATGTCTTGCTTTCTCCCCTCTGAGGGGAGTGTCTAACTCCTGTATGTAAACTGTGGCTTTTCTCTGTATCTCTCAGAACGCCTTCTCTGAATAAACCAATGTATTATTGTACTCCGTTTTCTCTTCTCATATTTGGCTTCGCGTCTTTTACTATTCAGAAATAACCGTCTATCAGAGCTTTTAATTATAAGGTTAAAAGGTCCTATTTTATACTTATCAATAAGCTTAGTCTTTTCTAGGATCTCCTTTTAGTAGACCTTGTACCAGTGAACTGTACCGTCATGAAACTGTACCTTTTCCTATGCAAACTTCTAATAAAGTCTTCAATCAATCAAAACCACAATCTCCGCCCCTGATTTCTCACATTCCCCTCTTCTAGCGCCACCATGAGGTTTCTTTTAGCAGTTTGTATAATGCGACCTGACGGTTGCTTATCACCCGATTAGGGATTCTTACTGGTCTCTACAGACGGTAAACTACATCATTGTCATGGCTTTATATGTTTTCACCCCTGTCCGGACTGGTTCAATGTTTATTTATAACGTATTGAAATGATTGCACATATTGAACTCATAGCACCGATCACTTTACACAGGGTGTGATTTCTTTTAAATACATTTTGACACTGTTGTGTGAGAGAGTATAAACTGGCTGTAATGAGGATGTGTTATTAAATCCTATGTTAAACATAACCAATTCTAAAGCCCGATTCAGACGGGATTAGTTTTATCATAGGACGCCAGGTGAAATGTAAAGATCACCAAGGTCTTCTGTTTTTGAGCGGTGGTCACAACGCTCCTATACGTGGCCGTGTGTGTGGGTATGTCTGTCTGTCTGTCTGCGTCCGTGTCTGTCTGTCTGTAGCCTACAGTACCTTTTTTGACCACACATGTTAAGGGAGGGGCGCTGTTGTCCAGACCACACACACACACACACACACACACACACACACACACACACGGATGATGGATGGATACCAGTGGCGGCCTGAGAGACATGCATTTTATTATTAATATTTTGTTTAATATTGTTTTAATATTTTTTATTATATATATATTTGTTTTGCTGTTGCGCAGCCTCCACGACCACCGCTCAGTTCACACGGGTGTGATTTTTTTAATCGACCATGTCTGTAATAATCACAGACGTTGTGGTGTAATCATTACAGGCCGTTTTACTTACCATAATAATTACATAACATACCTCCTCTGATAAAACTAATCCAGTGCGAATCGACATCTCTGTAATTCAGGGTGAATTCACCTTTTTTCTTTCTCTTTTTAAGCAAGGGTTTTGTTTTTTTCAGCATTAGGCGGATGGAGGAGCGCACACACACACACACACACACACACACACACACACACACACACACACACACACACACACACACACACACTTGAGTAGGCTAGTAGTACACAATTACAACACCAGAGGCGGCTCCACAGATCATGTCCAACCCAGATTTGGCACAAAAAGGGGTCAAATGTGTTCTACCGAAGGCCACAAAGGAATGTAAATCCCTACCTTCCTTTAAAATGGCACTGAAAATCCACTTTAGAAGCAGCAGCTACTCGCAACTGGTAAATGAAAACATAGCCTATCCATACCTCCCCCTGATCTTTCTATTGTAAATAACATCTATTTTGCATTGTCTATCCTTACCTCCCCCTGACCTTTCTTGTTTTTTGTTACTGTTTTTCTGATGCTATCTGCCTAGTACTGTGTTCTGTTAATAGTAGTAGTAGTTACCTATACTTCCTCCATTGTAGGCTACCAGTGAACTGTACTGTCATGAAACAGTAGGCCTACCTTTTCCTATGCAAACTTCTAATAAAGTATTCAATCAATCAGAGAATGTCTATATTGCAGTAGTGATTATTTTTCTTACATAAAACATTTGAGTACTTTTCCCACCGCTGATAATTAAATTAGGACAGCTTCAGGCAGTACTACTACTTGTTAACCAGAAGGTGCTAATGCTACCTAACACTAAAGTCTACAATTGAATAGATATTTGACCCACATAGTCTTTTCTTTGTAGTTGCTGTGTAAACTGTAAACTTTAGCAACTCCCATGTACATTTTGTTTTGTCCCACAACAAAAATTGTCTGGTCTATTGCCACCCCCTAGTAGATAAAACTGTATGCTGGAAGCATTTGAACATTTTGGGAGGCAACAGTCTGGCCACGTGAGACTATCACCTTATGCCCTTCAAAAAATGATAGGTCTATACCATAAGGCCACAGTGGCCGATGCCCTGTCCACACTGCCACAGTGTGCCAGCTGATTTCAGTTTTCTCCTTTGCTCTTTTTCTGTCAATATGTTTTTTAGACACAATTGTTTTGATGAGATTCTGAATTCTGAAATAGTGAAAAGCTGTATGTAACCTATTCATTTCATTGATAGTTATACTGTGTATTTAAAAGGAAATCATTCCTAACTGTTAAATTCAATTCATAAAAATCTTTATTTGATGGTCTTGCCACCCTGGCATTTGTAACTTTTGCCCTAAACATTTTGACTACATCGAAGGCAGAGTGGCCTTGCCCCTAGACAATGGAATTCCAGGCTTGACACTATGGTTATTGCACCATTGATTAGCAGAGGAAAATAACTCCTTGACTCCTTAAAAGAATTTCTGACAAAGCTGAATCTCTCCTTACAAGATCCATGCTTATCATTCTTGACAATAATAAGCATTCCAATGTAAGGACATCATTTAAATACTATAGTCCGGGAGCCGTGGGGGTGAACGTGGATTCGCCTGTAAAAGTTTTTTTCTCAACTGATTCTTGTAGCTTGGGGTCACCTCTTAACCCATACAGGGCCAGATTTCCAAAATATGAATATGAATGTGCGCTTATAACGCCAGGAAATAGCTATTTTGTATCCCCCCAGACCACCTTAACCAGACCACCTTAACGAATGCACGTTCAGCATACCATACCACCAGATGACCACTAGAGACCACCATACACCATACACTGACATGGTCCCATGTTAAGCCTGTTTAAATCCACATAACAGGATGAGACGCTGACTTGGTCCTCATTGACTTAACATGGACGGGCCGCCGGTCACCATTTCAGCTCAATACTGTTCAATTCGTGCTTGATCGTCTCAAACCACCATTGGTATGGGCATCGGGACGTATATAGATGCCACACAGAAAGTTTCAGAATCAAAATCCGACCTAGTGAAGCTACGTGAGGGTCGGATGGTTGCATTGAGGCTAACGCTAGCAGAGGCCTGTTGTCAACAGGAAGCCCTGGTTTAAAGGTGACGTCATAATCGTATCCTTTTTTTTCACGGTTTACGTGTGGACATTAGCTGAGGTAAGCTAACCATTTCGCTCCGTCTATAAACACATATTAAAAGCTTAAACAATGCTTTTATATAAAAGTCGCTCCGAGTCGCTCGGCACCAAACGCCATAGTGAACTAGTCGCTCGTAAAGTCGCCCGGCGCTAACTGAGTTAAGGATTCAAGATGATGACCAGTGATATCCATTGAGCATTTTAATAAAAAATGCTCAATGGATATCACTGGTCATCATCTTGAATCCTTAAGAGGTGACCCCAAGCTACAAGAATCAGTTGAGAAAAAAACCTTTACAGGCGAATCCACGTTCAGCCAAAAATCACCATTTGGCTCCCTGACTACTATACTATACCTTGAAAAGCCAAATGAGTGTGTAGACCAGTGGTTCTCAAAGTGGGGTCCGGGGACCCCCTGGGGTTCTTGACCGGGTTCCCGAACAAAATCAGTTACAGCAACAAAAAACGCTTAAGCACTTTAACCCTATTCTTGATCTGCTATTTTCAAAAGAATCTTGAAACATTTGCCAAAACTTTGAAACATTTTGGGAAAGAGAGAATAGAGAAATCTTCAATTTTGGAGGTTCCTGGCACAAAATCTTTCCTCTGCAAAATACCTGTCAATTAGGGAATCCTTGCAAGAAAATGTTTGAGAACCACTGGTGTCGACTATGTAATGCACAAAACACAAGACCACAGTGGCATACAGGTATGATCTGAATACATATTTATTAGATAAATATTAGGTTGTCACATCATCTAACTACATACAATTCTGCAAGACTAAAAATCACAATTAGTTCCTTTATTTTTCTGACCAGCTTAGAATATGAAATGATTGTACATACAATGTACAAACATAGACAATGGCCACGTTGCATGAATCACCTTTAGATTGTACCATTTTGTTTTCTTTTCTTTCCCTCTTCATCTGTTCATATCAAAAATTGTACAAACTATGGGTTTGGGTACAATCTGCAGGACACATGTCCCTCCCACCCAAGATGCCTTGCTCCCCCCGACCTTCCAAGCGTAACCCCGATATTTCTTTTGAAACCCTTTGCTTCTGCTATTTTTTTTACTCGAGCGCCCCAAGAGTATGCAGGTGAGACTAGAACACGTAGGCTAAATATTACATGTAAAACATAGCTGTCCCAGTTCCCCTGACACAAGGAGTCAAAGTATATTACAGAGGAGGAGAGGAGGGGGAGGGTGGGGGGGAATAATGAGAGATAATCCACAGGCTATGACTAACCAGGTTCGTTTTGTCCATATTCAGCCACTTCCAGTAGAGGGGGTTGCAAGCTTTTTATTATTCTGAAATAACAATGCACATTCCCAGGGAAAATGAATACATTTCTGTTCACATGTCTCTATGTTCATTTACATATATACAGACATCCATGGGACATTTAGCCCACTTCAACCTAGCCGTAAACCCTAAAAGATCATCGTCTAGGCCAGAATAGGTGCACGTGCCCTTTTCCTATCAATTCTTCTTTTTTTCTTTTTCTTTTTCTCCTTCAAAAACAAACCCAAAAAAAAGAAATGAAAAAAAGAGTTATTTCCCCCAGAGAAATGGCCCTTTATCGTGATTGTGCAACTACAGTTTTCGGGGTGCTGCCTGATACACAAAACTGGCTCATATGTAAATTAGAACAAAATATGAAATGATAGCCATATCCCCATGGGACCGATCGCAAATGAAAAAGAAATAATGTGGCAGTGAGTGCGTGTTCAAAGAGAGACACTCGATTTCAATGATACTCTTGTTGATATCTACGTATCTGTGATTCAAATATGTAACACATATATATATCACTGTTTTGTAATGGAATAAATCATATTTCTAATACATAATGGAGTTTAAAATAATGCTTACATACTGTATAATCAAGATGTTTTAATCAGCACATTGCTACAATTGAAGGAAATTATATTTCTAGCCTTACAGTTTAATAATAAAGAAAACCGATACAAAATAATTTACTGAAAGAAAATTTAAAGAAAGGAAATTGGATAAAAACAAGGTATGGTCTCAAGCTTTTAAAAAAGCCAAATTTGCAGTAACAAAAATAATATCATGGATTTCTTTAAAATAAGGTTGTGATATAACTTTAAAATACCACATGTGTATTGACAAGTAGGAACAACTATGATATTCACAAGGTTTGACTGATTACATAGAAAGCCGGCGGACACCACAGCTTCGGTTCGTTTTGACAGATGAAATCTCAAAATTAATAATTGAAATGCATGGAGGAGACAGGAGGGATCATCTTTCAGCCTGATACCACGTTTAAAGAAAAATATTGCTTAATCGGAGCTTGTACATCAGAAATGTGATGTTAGGCATGGCCATCTAGACCAGATACAGCGAGGAAAATGTAAAGCGTGCGTAATGTATAGCCTACTCCAAACCTGTGGTTCTCGACCTTTTCAGGCCGTGACCCCCCCAAAATGATCACATTTGAACTGGCGACCCCCATCCTGATAAGCACTTGGAATTGTAGGAGTTGAGGCATTATTACATTTAGCTTGACTCTTTTCCACCGATAAATATTGTGAAAATAGCAGAATATTTTCAAAAAATGTGCCTCTTTCTTATATTATTTGACAATTTGGCCAATGTCTGACCGGTTTTTAAAGTATAATTAAATCTTTTAAATTGGACCTTCACCATGGCCAGAATAGGGACGGCCAGGTTGAAAGTGGCAGAGCTCAAGGCAGAGAGAGTTACATGTCGCTATTTCTTAAACTGCAGATCCTACAGTAACTGAGCGAGCGCATGATGGCGGTTAGTGTGAATGAATAGAAAAAGCACAATGACAGTAGCTTATGAGACGTTTTGGATTAGCTTTGCCCAGAGAGAAGACAGTGTGACCAGTTGTTGTTTGTACAAAAAGAAGGCCAGCGGTCGGATGGAGTACGGGAGGACACACAGTTAATCACTTAAACCCTCTATCGTCGTTGTCGGGCGGAAACCTCGTATCCCCAAGTTTCAAATGTGTACGTTCTTTCGCAAAGTGAAGCCCTGCTTCATCACACAAGGCCGTCGCACAAAAGTAGTGAAAACAGCCGATCTACAAGCACACAACGCCTCGCGGTGCGAGGCGTTGTGTGCTTGTAGATCGGCTGTTTTCAATATAGTTTAAATCATTTTTAAAATGATAAATGCAAAACGAACGGTTTTGGACATACAAGGTTTCCACTCGACAACGACACTATACTTAGTAAACTAATACTTAGCTCTGTACTTTTTTACCCCCCCCCCCCCCCCCCTCTACACCAAATATCTTAAGGGCGAAAATAGCCGATCCACAAGCTCACGACACGTCGCGACGCAACATATTGTGCGATTGTAGATCGGCCATTTTCTCCGAATGTTCACCCCAGAATAGGGACGTTAGAGTTCATGTGGTTACGGTTTTCTCGACAACCAAATCGTGAAAAGGACAAAACGTTATCAAGATGATACAAAAATATTCACAATGATATTTACAGCACAATAGCTTTTCTTAAAAAATAATACATTTTGCATACTGAACAGCACTCTTCTGAAAAAGTGAAATTAAAAACGCCAAAAAAGAAAGAAAAAAAAAACAAAACAAAACAAGAAAACATGGCAAAAAAAATCTGCTCCAATACTGTTTTAAAAACCAAATCTTTAGAACAGTATAGTGATGGATAAACTGTCTTCCCCATACATCTTTGAAATCAATTACCTCCAATCACACAATCAAACACGCACGCACACACAGACATACACAGTAAACACATTCAAAGGGCAAACACACATCCATTCCATTCCACTCCATTCACTCTCCCCTAAAACTGTTTTCCCATCGCACAACGGTTATTTCCGCCATGCGACAGGGTATAAATTAGGCTCGACTTTGGTGATGGTTGTTGAGCAGTTTGCCAAAGACGTTACAGATAGGTTAAATTTGCAGCAACAACAAAACAAAAAAAGAGGGGGGGGGACGGGACAGGGGGGGGGGGGACGAGGACAAACACATAAACATGATGTCTGCAGCAAATACATAATAAATGTACTGCTGGTATCAGCATTATCCCTTCACTGTTAGTGTTAAATAAATCAAGATTAAATCAGACAGAAATGAAAACAAGAACAATAAAAGACCTGTGGAAACAGCAACTGATTAAAAAATAAAATCAAAAAAAGAACAAACAAAACAAAAAAAACACACTATCTTTTTACCACTTGGAATATCACTATACAAGGGCTTGGCACTCATGCACTGTGGAGACCACTTCAACGCTCAGATACCTGGAACGCGCCAGAGTCGCGTTAGATTTGAACCACTTTAACCATTATTTTATGCTTTAACTATTGAAAAATAGCAGATATACAAGCTCACAGCGCGGCACCGAGTGCCGCGCTGCGAGCTTGTAGATCTGCTATTTTTGAAAAATCGTGAAAATGAGTGCAAGTCTTTGAATATATTTGACCCGATCTTTGACCCGACTTCTAAATCCTTCCTCTAAATCATGTGTTCTCAAACTTTTTCATGTCAAGGGCCCCCAAAATTACATGTATTCGGCCGCAGACCCCCATCTCAAAATATGTTGTTCCAGGGACCACCCAGAAGCAAATATTAAAGTTACAAATGTTAGGTTTTAAGTAGATATATTCAAAGACTTGCAAAAAAAAATCATGATTTTTCAAAAATAGCAGATCTACAAGCTCGCAGCGCGGCACTCGGTGCCGCGCTGTGAGCTTGTATATCTGCTATTTTTCACTGGTTAAAGCATTCAATAATTCTAGGCCTAAATAGGTTCAACGCTACGTCGTTCAACAGGGAGGAGAAATGCAACCTTGAAAAAATCTAATTGTGGATGGATGGACGTGAGCTGGTGCAGAGCGTGGCGCCGTGGAAGGAAGGAAGACGCCTGATAGACCAGTGGTTCTCAAAGTTCGGGGGGTCCGGGGACCCCCAGGTGTCCTTCAGGGGTCACCAGGGGAGGGGTTGATAAGTTAGGAGGACCCCAACGGACCCTTGAGGTTTGTACACTCCGAGAGTGTATAAATGGAACCAAATTGGTTGTCGGTTCCATTTGTACACCCCTCTCATGTTGTGTTCACATTGGCAGCTACAAAGCTAATGGTACAGTAACCATTAATTTTTAACAGAAGCCAGCAACATGGAAACAAAGCGACTTGCTATATCGTCACTGTCGGGCAGAAACCTCTTATCACCAAGTTTCAAATTTGTACGTTTCTTTTTGCGAAGTAAAGCCCTGCTTCATCAGACAAGGCCGTCGCACAAAAGTAGTGAAAAAAGCCGATCTACAAGCACACAACGCCTCGAGGCGGTGTGTGCTTGTAGATCGGCTGTTTTCACTAGTTTAAATCATTTTTAAAATGATAGAGTTTTGGACATACAAGGTTTCCACTTGACAACGATGATATAGGCCTACAGTATAGCAACAATAAAAAATAAGTAGGTTAACCATTTCCAGTCAACTTCTCTCTTCACAAAATCCCTGCTTGTATAATGGGGGGAAACGAATTAATTCCGTCCCCTAGTCGACTAGTTCTTTTTGTTCATGTTCTTTTTAACAGCCAGGCTTTCGTTTCCTTTATTTGCCAGACGCACGCTCGATTATGTCACTTCGCCAGTGACCGGACATCGACAGATACACTAGTGTGCCTCTTTGTAGTTCTGTATCTTTCGTACTGTAGCTGCCAGTCTGTGAACGCAAGCACCAGAGTTACCTTCGGGTCCTTGAAATGAAACCTGCTTTGAGAGCCAAACGGGTCAGCGATAAGAACAGCCATTCTCCCACAAAATATACGTACTGCTCTGCTCCACTCTGTTGTTGAAAGATGATAAATACATATGGGCTACAGGAAGAAGCAGTACGTGCACACACACACACACACACACACACACACACACACACACACACACACACACACACACACAAACAAACAAAAGAAATGCTATTCTCTGTCGGGATTAGAAATCTTCGTTATTTCAGAGTCTCTCTCCCCGTGTAGATGGTTCGGGCCGTAATACTCTCCGTTCCAGCCGTCCCTTCGAGAGGACATGTCGTTTTATTTATATTTTAAACGACACATATATCATCACACATAGCAGTTCTGGAGAAAGTGGAAGCTGGTTATCCCCCCACCCCAACACAAATATGTTCAACGTATGGGTTGGAGAGGGTGGGGGAGGGGAGAGGAGGGGAGAAAAGAAACTAAAGGTGACACTTGCGTCCTGCTGTTCTTTTTTCCTTTTTTTTGCATCGCCGTGATCTCTTGTGCTTTACATCACTGGTTCTCAACCTGGGGTCCGGGGTCCCCCCAGGGGTCTGTGAGTGAGGAGGTGGAGTTACCGGTCTCTTAACTCAACGGAACCAAATGGACCATTTGTATGGGTCCATTTGGTTCCATTATGTACACTCTCAAAGTTAAAATAAAATAAAAACATGTACAGTGTAGACTGGAGTCCCAGAGATCAAAAGGGAGGGGAGGGGGCTGTGGCCTAATGCATATGAAACTAGGAGGGGGGGTCCTTGAAATGATAAGAGGGAGTTACAAGGGGTCCCCCGCAGAATTGTAGATAGTTAGGAACCAAATCGTCACTGTCAGGTCAAAACCTTGTATCTCCAAGTTTAAAATGTGTTCTGTATGTTTTTGCATAAATGAAAGCCTTACTTACATCATACAAAAGTGAGCAGATCTACACGCACACAACGCCTTGTTGTGTGCTTGTAGATCTGCTATTTTTACTACTATAAATAGTTTTTTTAAATAATAACAAAAAAGGAAGGTTTTGGACATAAAAGGTTTCCACCCGACAATGACGAAATGGATGTTAAAGGACTGTAACTCTGAGAGTGTACAAATGGAACCAAATCTTACACTCTCAGAGTTAACATTTGGTTCCGTAAACTTTGAGAAGCGCTGCTCTGCGTGATGAGTGGCTGACAGAATAGAACACAACAGAACAGTACAGTGCTAACCACCCAGACTTGGAAACAGGGCACGGTGACAGAGAGAAGCGGTGGCCTTTGCAAGATGGGAACAACGTATAGAGACAATAATGCATACTGGCCAGATAGCGCAGATTAATATTATTTTTCCTTTTTCTTTTTTTTTCTAATTTTTTTACAGTTCTTTTTCTGTTTTATACAATGGATTCCTTTTTCTTCTCAAAAACATAAAAATAAAAAAAGGAAAATAAAACGTGAATATAAAAAACAAAAATGCTACAACACTTTAGTTTTTTTCTCCTAAATGTGCACACAAACACGTGTGACGTTTTAAAAAACTAAACAAAAAAAACAAAACGAAAACAAAAACAAAAAAACGACAACTGAATATAGCTGCACAGTTCAAAAAGGTATCGCCGCGCTAGCGCTATTTAGCGCCGCACGCCTTTGAGTTTTTTTTTTTTTTTCAAACCTCGTTCAGTCAGTCTGTGCTGCTGGCGAATCAAAACTGTACAAGAGGAAGAAGAGAGAGGGAGTGCATCTTTGTGTTTTCATCAAGTACTGAGAGAGAGAGAGAGTGCTGCCCGGGGCTCACAGGGAAATGCCTGGGCATTCGGAGAAGTTTATATCTGTGTGTGTTGTGTGTGTGTGCGTGTGGGTGTGTGTGAGAGAGAGTGTTGTGTGTCTGAATTGCCTCAGTTGTTCTCAAACAGGGACAGGAGGTCATCGTTGCTATTGCTGGGGAGGTCCGGAGGGTCCAGGTAAGACAGCAGCTCGTCTGGGTTGGCCAGCTCTGGGAGAAGCTGCACGGAGGAGGAGGAGAAGGGGAGGGGAGAGAAGTTAGAACCATCGCTTCTTACAGGGTTCCCACACATTTTTACCAATTAATTTCCAAAAGTTTTCCAGAATATTTAACCCAATTTCCAGGACTATATAACAATAATTCAGCTCAATAACAGGTCACTTACTCCTATGCGCAATGCCCAAAGACAGGTAGCCAGTGGTTCTCAACCTTTTCAGGCCGTGACCCCCGAAATAATCATGTTTTAACTGGGGACCCAGGGACTCTGTGGGTTCCTTTATGGGGGTCTAAATTGACCATTACAAGTCTGTAACTCCGACAGTGTACAAATGGACCTGTTAGGGTTCATTTCGTTTCATTTGTACACTGTCAGAGTTAAGGGGAGAACTTGAAATGTAAAAGTTTGAGAAACACTGGATTATAGGACATAATGATGACCCCTTCCCGCGTCCGCTGCTTTGCACCAACTCACATCTAAGGAAGGCTCGGGCATGTCCGACCCCGCTTGGCTGTCCAAGGACGAGGGGTTGAAGGACAAGTCCCCGTGTGGATGGCTGTTGGGACCAGACTGCTGTTGCTGCTGCTGCTGCTGCTGTTGTTGTTGTTGCTGTTGTTGCTGCTGCTGCTGTTGTTGCTGCTGCTGTTGCTGCTGCTGTTGCTGCTGTTGCTGATGTTGCTGCTGTTGTTGTTGCTGTTGCTGCTGCTGTTGCTGCTGCTGAGGAGTTGGAGGCTGCCGCGAGGACTGCGGAGGCCCGCCGTGGTGTAGCTGCTGCCCCGAGTGGTTGCCAGGGTGCGGGGAGGCGTGTTGCAAGCTCTGCTGCAAGGAGCTGTGAGGCTGGTCAGTGCTGGCAGGATGAGGTATCTGGGGAGTTAAAAAAAATAAGACGTTAAAGCTGCAAATCGTAGCTTTGTTTTGGGTGAATATGTTGGTCCGATTTGTGTGGTAGAGCACTTTAATTATTGATAATATAGGCCTAAAGGGTCATCTGCCCAAGTTCATTTCAAAACATCGTATGAATTTCACATGACTACAGTACACTGGCAGACCATAGATAATACTTTTTAGGAAGGAAGCCACGGGCCATATCAAATCTGCAATCGTGCCACGATCGGCCCCCGGGCCAGACTTTGTAGGAGATGTCTGATCGTCTGGTCCATAGATATAAAAGCTAGATACCTCATTCGCCACTGCAGTTTATTGGCGCGACCTGTAAAAACGGGAGTGCAGAAGTGCGGAAGGCACGCTGCCACTCAAAGTGACTACTGGCCAATCACAGTGAGTCTTTTCCGGGACTCAGATCAGAATCTTGGGTGCGTTCGAATAAACCAACGACCAGGGGGCAGACCAGTAATCTCAGTTGCTACTGTATATCGGAACACACCCTGTTACAAAAAGACCCGCCCCCCCACCAGTGTCTGATTGGCCTAACAAACTTCTGATATTGTGACGCACACGGAAGCTTGCCCTCTGCCAAAATGACACCCGCGATACAGACACCCCAGAGCCGAAGGAGGCGTTTACCTCTATTTCTACCACTTTTTGTGGTCAAATGTTCAGATACTGGATTCTGATTGGCTTAAAACATCAGTCAACAACCTTGAGTTGGCTCATGGACCCCGCCCACTGTTGTGTTGCATTTGTAACGTTTCCAACCTTGCAAGTTACAACTGTGTTTTCTTTCATTTATATGGTAGAAGTGGTAGCTTCGCCTCGTGCCACAACCCTGAAACAGTGGTAAATCAGCCAACAACCCACTCCCTCTCATGGTAAATGGCTTACGTCTATGGTCTGGTCTTACGCAGCTTTAATAAATAAGCACAGAACAAAGAGACACTAACGCTGGAGCCACTGTGTATAAATTTACAAAACTCACTGAGTCTGGCATGTTGTGAGAGAGTGGCTTGTCGTGAGCCATCAGGCTGCTGGGCATGTCAGGCGGGTGCGACAGCTGCGGGGGACCGTGCATGAAGTCATTCATCGACGTACCACCAGGGTTGCCATGTGGGAAATCAAAGTTCCCGTGCCCCTGGTAACTGTTGCCTGCAAGACAAAATCAAAAAAAGAGTCAATACACGTGCCAAGATGTCAGTATCATTTGAAGGACTTTACATTCACCCAGCTAAACGTCCATATACTGTACTGTACATACTGTATCACTATCTTCAAAGTCATTGCTGAGCTTCGGGTTTAGATGACCACGGGTTTAGATTATCACCAGCGAAATCACCAATCACCATTAGGAACCAAATAGAACCTTACGGGTCTGTAACTCTGTAACTGTAAATTAATACTGAGAAATGTGTAGAGCCCAGAGATTCTAATAAAAATCAGATCTAGTGTGAAGTGAGCGTTGCCATTTATGAGTTAATTTCATTAAGCGCCCTGCAAAGCTTGGCCAATGTGACCCTGGGTGTACAATAAACTTTTGACAAAGCCAGATGTTGGAGCTTAGCTCCTTCTAGGAGCACCACTCAAATCAGATGGGGGTCCGTGGTCTCATGCTTATCAAACTTGGGTCCTTGAAATGAGAAGGTTTGATCAACACTGGCATAGCCTTATGTGCCACAAGGCAGGAAGGTAACAGGCAACAGGTATAGCCCACCTTGGTTGCCGTATTCGCTGTTGTTGCCCCCCTGTTGGTTGGGCAACGAGGGATAGGGCGAGGGCCCGGGTCCGAGCTGGGCTATCATTTCCATCACATTGGGCATGATCATCTGGCTGGGGCTCATAGTCTTAAACCTCTTGGCCAGCGGTCCGTCTGGATCCTCTTTGATGTGGATGTCTGACTTAATGGCCACCGGCCGCCAGCTACATGTCGGGTCAATCGTCACCTCCTCAAATTCGGAGCTGGGTAGAGAGAAGAAAAAATAAATATATATATATCTTAATTGGTGAAACTGCGAGGAGGTGAAACAACATAGACCAGTGGTTCCCAAACGTTTTAGCTCGAGACCCAAAAGAGAAATTCTACCGTATGTCTCCGCGGGAACCCAAACTATTGAAAATAGACGATCTTACAAGCTCACAACACTTAGCATCAGCTTGTAGATCTTCTATTTTTACTATTTCATAAAAGTATTTTTTTACGGTTCGCTTTTAACTTGTGAAAAATTTGGTGTTTTTTTTTTTTTTTTATCTTTTGAACTAATAATTCAAAACAAAATGTAGGGAACAAAAAAATAAAGGCGTATTAACTCGCAACACAAAATTGGCTGTATGGGTCCTGACTGCTTGGGAAACAGTACTTGTACTGTTGTTCTAAACAGTACTGTACTTGGAGGACTAATGTCCTCCAAGTACGATGATAATGGGAACTGCACTAAATACTCTGACAACATACGGCTGCAAAGGGTAATTAATGCATAACTGAAGGGGCATGCATTCCGAATGGGCATCACACTAATAAGAAGTTGTGAAAGGTACTTTGTCACTTACTTTTGGATAGCGTTCAAGATTCCCCACATGTACTGGTCCACTTCCAGGCCTTCTAATAATGCTGTTTTACTGTTAAGGGAGGAACAAAGGGAGACAGATGAGACTTGACATTACACGACAGTGCATACCAAACTTTATGTTCATGAGGTGGAGACCCATTTTATGGAACAAACACTCTCTAGCAATGATTACTATCGAAATGCTATACAATTTTAACAAAGAAAATATATATTTTACAAAGAATGACAGAACTCTTTGTAATTATAATGTGTCACGGTTTCTTGGTTTTTGTGCCTGTGCAAAAGCAATAAAGAGATTCGTAACAAATACAAATATACATATCGAGCTGGAGACACTTACTTGCATACAGGACACCGCCACGTCCCCCGCTCACAGTTCAGTTGTAAATACGATTCCAAATCGAAGCACTGCAAGTAGACAAACCACAAACCATCACATCACACATCCAGCTCAATATTCCACTAGAGCTCCACTAATATAGAAACATAGGTTTTTCAGAAAACCTGTCAGGATTTAGAAGACATTTATAGAGTCCTATAGGGTCCTCGGGTCTTGAACGGGTACACTTTATTGTGTATCATTATTTTATGCTTTAACTATTGAAAAATAGCAGATCTACAAGCTCACAGCGCGGCACCGAGTGCCGCGCTGTGAGCTTGTATATCTGCTATTTTAGAAAAATCATGAAAATTTGAATTTTGACCCGATTCTATAAGTGTCTTTTGAATTCTTCTACGATTTTTTGAAAAAGCTGTGTTTCTATGTCAGCAATCTGGCCAGCCATCATCAAAGAAAAGGTCCTTTTCACTTAACTGGAGCTCAGTTAGTCTGATCTTGAGAGACTACTATGTCAGTGGTTCTCAAACTTTTTGATGTGAAGGACCCCCAAAATGATATTTATTTGGCCACGGACCCCCATCTCAAAATATTTTGTCCTAGGGACCCCCCAGAAGCAAAATTTTAGTCACAAACGTTCACTTTAAAAATACACATATTCAAAGATTTGCACACATTTTCACGACTTTTTCCCAAAATAGCAGATCTACAAGCTCACAAGCGTGGCACTCGGTGCCGCGCTGTGAGCTTGTATATCTGCTATTTTTCACTGGTTAAAGCATTCAATAATTCTAGGCCTAAATGGGTTAAATGGGTTAAGCGCTGAGCATCACTCGCCTGGACGTGTTTGCAGTCGTGTCCCCTGGCTGGAAGCTGTATCCGTCGGAAGGTGATGGGACATTTGAGCGACACCTTGATGGCCGTCTGCTCCACGCCGTCCTCCCCGTTGAGCGAGGTGCCGCCCGAGGACGCCGCTACGCTGCTGAAGTTCCTCTTGACTGCAAGGGAGGGAAGGTAAATGCCTGGTAAATGGTGCATTTATGTAGCGTTACAGAGATTGTGCATTACATTCACCCATTTAAACACCAATGGCAAAGGAAACCATGCAAGGCACCAAACTGCTCACCAAGAGCAACTAGGGGTTCAGAGTCTTGCTCAAGGACTCTTCGACACTAACTCTAGGAGAGCCTGGGATCGAACTGGGAACCCCCTCGGGAACCCTCTGTGTTCTAATGACGGTTTCTCTACCCCTGAGCCACTGCCGCCCCGAGGTGGGAGAAAGATGGTTGGCGGTTGCTAATAGGCAGTGGTGGAAAAGTTACACACGTATTTCTACTTGAGTGAAAGTATCAATACCACTTGAGTGAAAGTACAAAGTATTGGCATCAAAATGTACTTGGAAACTAAAAGTATCGAAAGTAGAAAGTACTCATTATGCAGAATATCCTGTTTCACAAGTTTTCAAATGTATTAAAAATCTTTGGAAAATAGCAGATCCACAAGCTCACAATGCGAGAGAGTAGGACACTTTCAAACAATCAAGGTGTGACAGTGAAGGTTATTATAAATAAATAAAACTAAGAAAATAATGAGCTTATAGCTCATAGATCGCCTGTCTTTGGCACGCAAAGCCCTTGTATGATGGAGCATGAATGGTACCGTACGGGGCTTTGGCACGTACGTACCTTTGGTGATGCAGTGCTCTGCGGGCAGAAGCCTCTTCTTCAGTAGGCCCTGCAGGACCGAGCGGACCGAGGGCCGGTGCACCAGCTGAAGCACGAACAGGTGAGACTGTGGACAGAAAGCACACATCAACGTCATCATCATCCTGTGTTACCAATGTGTTTTTCTATTTTCATGTGGACTATGTCAATAGCACGTAAGACTATATAGGGCTCAATTTTTGTCCATGCCTTACCCCTCTTAATCTCTTTACTATTTTGAAAAACATTTTTTAATATTCCAAATATATCTCATATACTGTATATGCCTATACCTTTCTAGTGCTGTATATCATGTACTCAAACTACTGCTATCTTTTTCAAACCTGCACCTTATGCTACTTTTTTATGCTAGGTATAAAAATGTATATATATTTGATTCTTCTTTTGTTTCTATAATCTTTCCTATGTTTTTCTCCTTGCACTCCCTCTCCCCACTCCCCCTTTCCTGAAAACCACACATGACTAAACAAATTCACCCACTTGTTTTTCCTTCACACCTGTGTAAACCTGTGTGACGTGCCAACGCAAGTGTGATTGTGATTCCGTGCACTAGTACTCACGCAGCAGCAGGCGGTGACGGTGATCTGGATGGTGTTGCGTCCCGGTTGGCACACGTGCTTCAGGTGCAAGGGTTTATGGGAGGTCTTGTTGTCGCCCCTCTCGATGGTGAGCGGCGTGGCGTTGACGCTGACCTGGACGGAGGCGGGCCAGTTGGTGTTCATCTGACGGTCCTCGTGGTGGTAGCACTTGAACTGCAGCTCAAGGTCCGACCTGCACCAGAAGAGAAGAAATAACAGATCTGTTGTTATGCCTGATTTGAGGATGTTGGTGCCCTGTGTGATGATACTGTAGGTGTGTTCAGGAAAGAACTGGGTATACTGTATGTATATAGTCACTGTCAAGTGAAAAAAGAAAAAAAAGAAAACGGACAAGGTATGGAATGGAAAAAAATGAAGCTGTATTCTGATATGGATCGAAATGTAGTTGTTATTTAGTTGCAAGCTTGTGTTAATACTTTTCATTGGTTCAGTTGGTTCAATATTTATAAAATCCACAGACCTGACTTTCACTATCAAATGTATTAAACGACAAGCTTTTCTCAATTGACACTCTTGTATGACGAAGAAAATTGAAATATGGAGATGCGGGGTTTCAGCCTGTCAGAGATGACCTTCACAATACATGGGGTGTCTGGTGTGACCCCTAGGGGTCCCCGGGCCACGAGGGGAGTGTACAGTGTAGATTGGGGTCCCAGAGATACAAAAAATGTGGGCCTAATAATGCAGATCATCCTTCAAATTAATAAGTTTGGGGAACACTGGTGTATATTGTACGTGGCGCTGTTCTACCTCCACATGAGGGTCTGGTGCACGGAGGGTCGTAGATGGAAGACATGGTTGCTGACAGCCAGGTTGTGCTCTAGCCTGAAGGGCTCCAGGACCACCCCGTCCCGCACTGGGAACGTCAGCCGCAGCTCCTCATTAGGGTTGGCTGTGGGAGGTGGAGAGGAGAGGAGACAGTCATTAGGGTTGGCTGTGGGAGGAGAGAGGAGAGGAGAGCAGACGGGCTCAAACTGTGGCCTACTTTCTGTTAGGATAGGATTCCTACTTAAAGGACAACTTTTTACAACAAGACAGTGTTCATATTTTAGATTGTAATTAGAGAAAAGAAAAGATGAGTGTTAAAATGTTTTCATTTACTGCTTATTATTGTTTTAGCAATTTTTGTATTTCAATTTCAGTGTTTGGAGGCATGCGTACAAGTGGTTAAACATGTCTTTTTAGACACAATAAGCCGGTAATTCCTTTGTTACTATTTTACACCAGCTCCCATAAGTCACATCTGCCCATGAAAGATTGCGGTGCATCTTGGGAATGGGCTTATTGTGTCTTAAAAGACATATTTAGCCACATGCATGCATGCCCCCAACCTGGGAGCATGCATGCAAATCAAAATCGTTAAAATCACAAAAACGATAGAAAGAAAACATTTTAACACTCATCTTTTCTTTTTTCTAATGACTGTCTAAAACAGGGGTCTTCAACAGGGGGTCCGCGACCCCCAGGGGGTCCGCGGAGGTACTGCAGGGGGTCCGCGAAATTATTGCTTAAAAAAAAAAAGAAAAAAAAAAAAAGATTTCAAAAAATGTTTTCTTTTTTTTTTTTTTCATTTTTCACATTTATGTTAAAAAATAAATCATGATTCTATCCATTTTGAATAGCTTGAATACATGATTACTATGCAATTGACAGATTGTTGATATTATTGACATTGGTTCTCAGTTAATAAGTAGTATGTTTAGAAATGGTAGTGGTACGGCCCACCCTGCTCGCTGTAACTTGTACATGTTTAAAATAAAAATATGTCGTAGCCCCGACCCCCTCACCCTACGAGGTGGTAGGGGGTCCCTGCTCCATCTCCCCATCAGTTTGGGGGTCCCCGGCCTGAAAACGTTGAAGACCCCTGGTCTAAAATATGAACCCTTGTTGTAAAAAACAAAGTTGTCCTTTAAGTAACCTCAAACACACATTCAGAGCATGCAGAAACAGAGTACCGGTGCCAATTCAGGAGCCACAAAAACAAAACACTAAAAGTTACACTATTCTCAATTTGCCTGGCAAGTTCAGGGCACACTCACCTGGAGGAGGAGGAAGTGCAGAGATATTTGGTTTGATGTCGGGAGGGAAGGGGGGCTTGACGTCCTGGTTTGGTGACAGATATGGAGGGATATTACTTCCGGGGGTCATTGGTGGCGTCGGGTTGCCCGGCACCGGGGAGTGAGGGTAGTTGCCCACCGGTCTGGGCGGCTGCAATGCATGGATACAGAAGCCAAAAGACAAACATTATTTCCTACAGTATGTGGCAGTGATTTCAAGGACTACTGGTTTTATATCCTCTGGCACCCCGATCTCTGCAGTCAAATCTACAGCGTTAATTTAACTCTGACAGTGTACAAATGGAAACAAATGGACCCGTATAGGGTCCATTTGGTTCCATTTGGTTCCATTTGAGTTACAGACCCATAAGTGTCCATTTGGACACCTGGTGGTCCCCGGATCTGACCTGGAGAAACAGTTCTATATCTTCAGTATCGTATGTACAATAATACGATAGCAGCTGTGGTAGAGTTAATCATTAGAATGTAATGTTTTTAATGAACTTACCCCGTTCATACTGCCTTGGCTGTACTGATATCCACTCCCAGAGAAGTTATTGGCTTGGCCATTAAAAGGTGGCTCTTGCTGTAATTGGAAGAAAAACAAACGATCTTGGTTGAGGACTCTGGGGGTTACATACTATTTAGCAGAAATGCTCCCAAGAATGCAAAGAAAGGCACCTTGCATAAAGACCCTGTGTACTGGAGCAACATCAATGCATGTATGCATGCATGCAATGCACCAGCTTTGCCAGGTTTCAGAGAGGGAAACCCTACTGGTGCCAGCCATGCCACTGTGGATAACAGTGGTTACCAAATGGTATAGGCTATTACAGTACCAGTGTATTTCAAACTTTACCAGGCCAAGTATCAAAACCACTGGCCAGTCTAGTTTTAGTCGACTCGACTAAATAATATAAGATTTTAGTCACAGGCCTTGATGGCGTCATAATACACTTGTTTGAGTGCTGAAAATAGCCGATCTACAAACACGCAATGCGTCGACACGTTGTGAGCTTGTAGATCTGCTGTTTTCAGAGCGCAACACCGGTGGAGTGCAACTGAACATAAAGTGACTTGTCTTTTAGTTCTACTGGATCTCTTCTCCACTAGTCCTACTGCCACCCTAACATTTTAGTCTAGTTTGATTTTTTTTTAAATATTTGTCAATATATTTAGTCTTAGTTTTAGACAGTTTTTATTTAGTTTACCTTTTTATATAGTTTTAGTCAGTGAAAAAAGGTAGTCAACGTACTTTTTTCACCATAGCTTGCCTTTAGTCGACGAAATCAACCCTGACCACTGGCATATAGACATGCACACGGAGCCATGGTGCTTGGTCTTACCTTGTAGTACTGGCCCATGGCTCCGCTAGGCGGGGGGTACTGGCCCTGGATCTGCTGGCCTGGCATCCTCTGGCCGGGGTAGTTGGGCGATGGCAGCGGCCGGGAGGCGTTAGAGGGGGGGTACTGCCCCTGCTGGCTGGGAAACTGGCTGTTTGGTCCATACTGCTGTCCACCATAGTTAGGCTAGGGGAGGGAGGGGGGTGCATGATGATAACTGTTAACCACTTAAGCCTGATTATGCTTAACATAGCAGATCTACAAGCGTTTTACAGTCACCTACAATGACATGCCCAAAGGAGGGATGCCAGAAAATGTGATGTTTATCAGCCTATACCTACATGTACAGCATATGTTGCTGCTGTTCTACATGCCAGTTGAAGAAATCACAGATTGAGGCTTTAACCTTCGACCTTTATGACATTTCTGAGACCATTCATGTTTAACTAGTGATTATTGGGTAGTTACATACAAGCTTTTGAGCATGTATTCTACCTCTAGTTTCATTTCACCACTTCAAATACTCATTCATTTGAACTAATAACGGAAAATAGCTGATGTGTTGTGAGCTTTTTGCGACTGTAGGTCGCAGTTAGTATAAAAAAACGGCCAGCTTCTATGGAATCCAAATGACTGAAATCAGTCAATGGCGACTGAGAAGTGAGAACTCTAATCCATGAACATTTGGCTATAATCACAAGTGTTGAATGGAGTCGTGCTCACCTCCCCAGGGTAGGGTCTCTTCATGCCCTGCATGCCCATGCCTTGGGGCCGGGGCCCTGCGTAGCCTTGCTGGGGCATCCTTTGGCCGTGGCCCCCGAACGGCCCCATGCCCTGGCCCCTGGGCTGGTTCATTCCCATGGGGGGGCCGCTCATGTTGGAAGGGTTCATGCCCGCGCCCATGCTGCCGGGGAGGTTTGGGGGGCCGCGCGGCCCTGGCTGGTTCATGAACTGACTGCTGTACACCTGGTTTGGTCCCATCTGGAAAGAGGAACTCATCTGGAAGACAAAGACATTGCTCAGTAAGACACTTCATTTTTGGTCCAAGTGGACCTGTGACTTGGTTCCAGTCCTACAGTAGACCAGTGATTCTCAACCTGTGGAATGGGCCCCACTGGTCGGTTCCCCAAATAATTAGCATGATGATATAACATTAATATTTTAAAGGAGCTATAGTCAACTTTTTCTTGAAAAACGGATGCTAAAATAAAAATAATGTTTCGAAAATATTTTATAAAAAAATAAGCTTCATATATGTGTTTCTATTCAAAAATTATCACAAAAAGCGTAAAATAATGATAAAATAATCATTTTGGCCATTGTCAGACCGACACTTTGTTTACATTCTAGTCTATAGACTAGGATGTAAACAAAGTGTCGGCCCTACAATGAAAAAGTTGACTATAGCTCCTTTAAGTAAAGTAAATAACCATTCAAAACAAAAACATCCGGGCCATCTGACTACCGGTACTTAATACGGCAGCCGAAAGTTGCGAACACTTTCAAGATTTTCAAAAGGGTCCTCCTGACCAGAAAAGGTTGAGAACCACTAAGGGGCCTTTTCCACCAAAAGAACCTTGGTTCCAGAACCAGTGCCGGTTCAACTTTCTTGGAACCTTGGTTTGTTCTTGCGAACCGGCTTGCGTTTCCACCAGATTGAACCAGAGCCATTGTCCCCCAGTTCAGATGGTGGTTCACTGGAAAAACCAAGAATTTTGTGGTTCCGGTTCGGAACCAACTTTTACGGTTCGGAAACCAACTCCGGTTCTCGGTGGAAAAGCACACCTCTGGTTCATCCCATAGGCTGGAGAGAGAACCGGAACCGGTTCTTTGCCGGTGGAAAAGGCCCCTAATAGACCTTTTTCCAGAGCGCTGCCATGTAGCTGCAGTGTCGCTGTGCCAAGTGGCGCCGCTTGACACCCCAGCTATGGCTGCCGCTCTGAGAAATCGGTCTATAGACCACATTAGAGCGTTTGTAAACAAACATGAGTGGTATTTCCGGGTAGAATGTCTATGGATATATTCAATGTAATCGTGTCCATTCCAGATATAATTGGTTAATGAATTATACTAACCACAACTGTGGTTGTGGTTGTATGCTATGATTATTTGGTCTATGGCTCGTCTGAAATCAGGTCGAGAGCCATTTGATCTAGTTTAGTTAGTGTGTGTGTCTCTCTCCTCCCTACCGGTCCATATTGGTTCATGTCCTGCTTGTTCTGCGTCTCCTGCTGCATGGCGGCCACGGTGGCCGTGGCGGTGGCCGTTGCTGTGGCAGCGGCCGCGGCCACGGCGGCGGCAGCAGCAGCCGCAGCGGGCTGGGTGAAGTCCCCGGGACCCCGCTGGTGCTGGGGCATGCCCATCCCGCCAGGACCCGACCCAGGACCTCCGGGGTAACTGCAACAACATTATTATTTTTTATTTATTTAATACTTTATTAGTCAGAAATGCAAACAGCACTTGGTACAGTCAGACATTAAAGGAGTAGTTCACCCCCAAAATGATTTTTTTTTCCTATTGAATACTCATGCCATGGAGACTTGAGTTCAATAATATTTTTTTGTATTTGCTGCATTCCTAAGACAAAAATGGAATTACAATAAATGTACTCCCATTGATTCTGGATGGGGACCAAAATACATTCGGGTCCCCATCCGGAATCAATGGGGGTAAATTTACTATAATCAAATCTTTGTCTTAGGAATGTGACAAATACCAAAAAATATTATTGAACTCAAGTCTCCATGGCATGAGTAATCAATAGAAAAAAAACATTTTGGGGTGAACTACTCCTTTAAGGCTAAAAGGATAAGATGATTGTGGTCCTATCTAATCTATCTAATAACTATTAATTTACGGAATGTCTGTCTGTCCGCCGTCTGTCTGTCCGCTGTCTGTCTACAGTACTCTGACGTCATAGTACTGACGTCACATACTGGCCTCGACACGGAACACCATACAGGTATATGGGCATAGGACACGGAACACCATATATGGGCATAAACGGGTGAAACAGTGCCCAAATGTCTGACATCACTGTTACCGCCGCCTGTACTGCACATACGTCATCGCCATGGTAACATCCGCATGCTGAAACAGTGCCCAAATTTGTTGATGACTGACATCACTGATACATCTGGGTTCTCCAACATTATTTCTGAGACTCCTGACATTAAATCTCTCATACTAGCCCTTACCCGTTCAAAGATATGAGCTCCAAAATGATGTGCAGTGTGTGGGTTATGGGATGTGCACTGTGCATACAGTATATGAGGGATGGAAAGTAACTTTAACTGGTGCTTGCATGATAATATGTAGGAGCATCAATGTAAGAAATACCCGTTTCGTTTAATGGCTAACCCCCCCCCAGCCCACCCGCCCACCCGCCTGCGCACACACCCGCCTGCCTGCACACACACCCGCCTGCCTGCACACACACACACACACACACACACACACACACACACACACACACACACACACACAGAGAGCTGGTTAAACATGTTGCCTCATGCTAGATGCAGAATAGATGTGCCTCATGCTAGATGCAGAATAGATAGTAGATACACCATAAAAATGCTAATATACAGTATATGATTTGTGAAAGTGACAAACGGGCTTCACAGTTATGTTAGGTGTGTTCATATGCTAATGGTGATGCGATTTCAGATCAATTGCTCCAGCCACTGAGGAGAAACGCTGTTTCAGACAGACAGACAGACAGACACTCACTCACTCACTCACTCACTCACTCAGACATTCGCAAAATTATAGTATAGATAATGTGCACACCCCCAGGCAAGGTATATACAGTATATGTGGTATTTATTGCTTTATTTTGTTTATTATTTTTATATGTCAGCATGTTGGCACTGGAAAAACTGTTCTTTAAATTGTGACTGAAAAATCCCATAAGGGATGGGCTGTGAAAGGCAGCCAGACAGACACAAAAAATAAAGTAAAAGTAGCGAGGATTTCAACATTTGTCAAAACCTTCGAAAATATTTTTTTCCCCAAACGTTATTATGACATTCCCCATAACATCGTCCCATTCGCTGTCTAAGTGTCGGGACAACAACTTACTTGCCACCAAAGCCTCCCCCACCAGGGTAGTTGGGTCTCCCGTACATGCCCTGCTGCATGTAGGCCTGGTTGGAGTTGCCCTTGTTGGGGAACTGCTGCTGGGGACCGCCAGGGAACTGAGGGGAGTTCATGCCCGGGTTGTTCCCGGACATCCCTGAACCCATGGGGTTTCCCCCTGGGTTCATGTTGTTGTTGTTGACCATGGGATTCCCCAGCACCTATTGGGAGAGATTAAGAGTTCTCAAATTCTGCCGGGTCGGGTAGGGCCTAAAATGTATGCTAATTAGTCGGGCCGGGTCGGGACTCGGGCCAACCCAATTAGGACCGGGCCTTCATTTTCAGGCCTGTTGAGGACTCGATATGTTACAGATGCAATCTTACGTTTCTCTCCTTTTCTATGGCATGTGGTACATGCAGTGGTGGGGAAAAAAACTACTCAACTACTCAAATACTTAAAAGTATCAAATCTCTGTTACAAGTAAAGGTCTGGAATAACAAATTTACTTGAGTAAAAGTACAAACGTATTGTACTTACGAGTACCAAAGGTATAAAGTACTCATTATTCCAGAAGGTCTCATTTCACAAGTTTTCAAATGTATAAAATGTTTTAAAAAATCATTTGAAAATTGCAGATCTAGAAGCTCACAATGCAATGCATCACATTGCGATGTTGTGAGCTTGTAGATCGGCTATTTTGAAATGGCCGAAGGTTTTGTAATAATAATCCAAATCTACAGAGTAACTGGTAACTAACGTTTTCAAATGATTGTAGTGGAGTAAACGTGCTGAGTCATGTCCTCACCTGACTCTGAGTGGTGTTGGTGACGCCCCACACGGTGGTTACCACCGACAACGATCCCGGTGGCTGGTTGGTGTTCTGTTGCCAGGGATTGGGACCCACCGAGTCATAAGGAAAGTTCCCATCTCTGGAAGGGACAAAAAGAAAAAACAGCATGTTGGCAAAAGAAGGAAAGCATTTGACGCACTTCACTGCACAAATATTTGTCCTGCGGATTGGCGGCACGCTTACATAACGTATATTTGCTTTTGACAAACGACAAGAGAGGAAGACAACGGTTTCATTGTTTGAGTACCTGGTAGTCAAATGTTGGAGCCGGGCTTTGTGGGCTTCGCACCACGGGAGCTTGTAGATCAACTATTTTCACTACTTCTTAAACATTGGTTTTCTAATTTATGAACTTTATTTGATTTTTCAATTCTTCATGAAATTACAGAAAAATATATATATATATATTTTTTTTCATGAAAGTTATTGCTTTTTTGGGAATGTTTTTTGAACATTTCTGGACTCTACTGCTGTGCTGTTAACAAGTTGATGAAGTGTTCAATCAATCAGTCAAACGGCGTGTGACGCATCAATTTGGTGGTTCTTGACATGAAAGTGTTGGAGAACCACTGCCCTAAGGAACCCTTGTGGCGTTCCTGGGGAAATGCTAGGGCTTCTTTCTATCTTGAACAAAAGAGGAGAGATCTTCATCAGGGCATATATGACCTGATGAAGACCCAGAGAGGTCAAAACATGTTGGCTTTTATTATTATGAAATAAAGTACCCAGTTTTTACGCCCACTCTCCTCCTTTTTTAAACTTTTTTGAGTGCTCGGATCTTTCCTCTTTTGTTCAAGTTTTATCCCACT
Source organism: Nannobrachium achirus (assembly GCF_963921795.1). Taxonomy (NCBI): domain Eukaryota; kingdom Metazoa; phylum Chordata; class Actinopteri; order Myctophiformes; family Myctophidae; genus Nannobrachium; species Nannobrachium achirus. Next base: position 21,354,190 of record NC_137825.1, on the reverse strand, counting down.
GATCCTAAAAGCACCCACTACACGTTTTTTTTAACTTTGCCGCTACCTCCTTTGAGCACCTAGTTTTCTCTTGTTCATCGCTTCTTTCTATCTGTTCAAACTCAAGAGAGACACACACACACACACACACACACACACACACACACACACACACACACACACACACAGAGTATGTGACACTGACCCGTGTGAGAGTCCAGGCTTCATGGAGCTCATGGGCGGCTGCATGGGGACCTGCTTCCCCGGAGGCTCGTTCTGTCTGCTCTTCTGGTGGCGGAGGAGGAGGAGGCGACCCAGCTCCTCACACCACGACGACAGCAGAGCTGCAGGAGACACAGGGAGAGAGACAGGGACAGGGAGAGAGAGACAGGGAGAGAGAGTGTTTTAGAACAGTGGTTTTCAACCTTTTTCACAACGTCGTTTTCGGGCGGAGACCTTGCATGTCCAAAACCGTTCGTTTTGTATTTATCATTTTGAAATAGTGAAAATAGCAGATCTACAAGCACATGTGTGCTTGTAGATCTGCTATTTTCACTAGTTTAGTGTGACAGCCTTGTAAGCATGGCTTTTACTTTTACGGGAACATTTTAAAACTTGGAGATACAAGGTTTCTGCCCGACAGGAGCACAGCAGAGCAGCAGGAGACACATGGAGAGAGTATTTTAGAATAGTGGTTCCCAAACGTTTCAGCTCGAGACACAAAAGAGAAATTCTGCACATCTTGCTTATAGAGACTAAAACTTAGTTTCTGATTTATAACCTTTACTGTTACTATCTATGCATGATATAGCGCTTTGGTATGGGGATTTTCTTTTCCTTTTTCTTTTTAAGACCTGAGGCCGATTCTAGATAGCCAGATGTACAAGCTCGAAGTGCCATGATGCGAGCTTAGTTCATCTGCTATTTTTCAAAAGTCAGCGCAAAAGTCTGAAACGACAGATGCTTTCCCAGGTTTCAATGGGGTAGGTGTTATGATGTTACCTATATCATAACATGCATGTAACTATCCATGTCTGTCATTTGTGATGAGTTATGATTATTTATTTAACTTGTGGAGATGGACACGGCTGTCCCTACAAAATATGGCTGGCCGCAACAATGACCGACATCGCTCCAATGAACAGCAAGCAGCAGCCAATGAGGTATCTGCATTTATGTCAAATATATCTAGGGCTTCAATAGAAGGACTCAGAAGGCAACTGCCATTGCAGGATCCGGCCACTAGGGTTCACTGTTGCCCCACACACGCCACAGAGGCTCCGGCCCCATTCACTCCTACACATACATTGGGTATACAGTATATACACACCAATCTACCTATATATATACTGCTCGGTTAAGTTCCCACCCCAGAGTGTGTTTTGATCACATCATCACGCGCGCCTTCGTCTGCAGCAGATGCAATCCTTTGCACTGTGCCGGCCGCAGGAAACGTGTTTTTTATGCGCTTGTTTGTCAGCAACGGCGAATAATATCCCACCCTGATGTCAGACGCAAGGACACAGACCACCGCGCCGCAGGGAGAAGGGGTGGAGCGGGGTTGGAGAGAGAACGAGCAAGCAATGGACAGATAGAGAGAGAGAGAGTCAGACAGAGAGAGACAGACAGAGAGAGATGAGACAGCAGGCTAATGGGGCTGATAGGAAGGAAAGAGCAAACAAAAGCTTCTGACTGCCGTCATAAACATGGCAACCCAGAGATTTAACCACACGCAGACGCACACACTTGAGTGCTTGCACGCACACACACACTACACACAGCGTGTGTTTATATTCGCTCACACAGGCGAGCACAAGCACACTCATGATAGTGCACACATGCGGGCACGGTACACGCTCGTAGCTATACGCGTTGCACGCACGCACACACACACACACACACAGGCTCTGTCAGAATAAATAGGACACGAGATGTCCTCGGAGTATTCCCAATTTTGCATGTGAGAATAAAAGGGAATTTCAGCATGAATGCACACACCCGCACACATGCGCACACACACGCACACGCACACACGCACACACACACACACACACACACACACACACACGCAGACACGTACACACACACACACACACACGCACACACACCTTATCCTCTCTCCCCGAGCCCACTTGAAGCAGAGCATCTCACCCCAAAAGGCACCTCTCCTTTCATTTGAACACTGAGCACACCAGCCTCACTCTGTAAAGATGAGGGCTGGAATACAAAAGACATGTACAGATGGTGCCAGCAGTCTCCCTGCCTCTCCCTCCCTCCCTCCCTCTCTCTCCATCTCTCTCTCTCTCTCCTCTCTTCCTCTCCTCCCTCCTTCTTGAAAGCAGCACGGAGCCCATGCAGGCACAGTGGCAGCTGGGTTTTTTCCTCCCTTACAGCCTCCCACCTCCCATCTCTCTCTCCCCCTCTCTCTCTCCAGGGGCGTCACAAGGGGGGGGGGGGGGGGGGGGGGGGGGGAGTGGGACTGAGTTACTAGGGCCCAAGGAGGTGGAGGGGCCCTAATTATTTTATATACTTTAGCTATTGAAAAATAGCAGATATACAAGCTCACAGTGCGAGTGCCGTGCTGCGAGCTTGTAGATCTGGTATTTTTGAAAAGTCGTGAGAATGGGTGCAAAATCTTTGAATATATATATGTTTTGTAACTCAAATGTTGCTTCTGGGGGCGGTCCCTGGAACTAAATATTTTGAGATGGGGGTCCGTGGCCCAAATACATGTCATTTTGGGGGTCCTTCACATGAAAAGGTTTGAGCACCACTGACATAGAAACATATATATATATATTTTTTTTTCAAAAAGTATTCAAAGACTTTTTCACGATTTTTTCAAAAATAGCAGATCTACAAGCTCGCAGCGAGGCACTCGGTGCTGTGCTGCGAGCTTGTAGATCTGCTATTTTTCAATAGCTAAAGCACAAAATGTGAGTGAATCCTTGTACCCCAGGGCCCAGAATTTGATGCGACACCCGTGCCCTCTCTCTCTCTCTCTCTCTCTCCCTCCCTCCCTGCTCTTGGCAAGGCAGGTGCCAGGAGAGTGAGGAGACAGCCTGCACTGATCCCCAGGAGGACAGCTCCCACTCCACCCCGCTCCGCTCCGCACGGAGCATGGATGCACCGGGGCTGCTGGGCTCCAGGGCTGCAGGCTGCCTGCGTTGCACCACAGGGAGGGCTCACAGGTTGACACAACAACAGGCCACGGAACGACACCTCTTTCTGCACGAGGCGCGCTTTCACCCCACCCCTCCAACAAACAAACAAACAAACATTAAGCGGAGAAAAGGAAGGCACGCGGTACTGGTACACAGTACACACACACAGTCAAATGGGTGTTATGGATTTGATGGAAATGGAACCGTGTACATGTCGGTGTTCACAGACATTTGTATGGAATGTCCGTGTACAAATTAAACCAAATGGTTCCATTAGTATACACTCTCAGGGCTCTATTTTGATTGTCTTAAGTACCAGCTCTTATGCCTTAACTTAAAGGCCAGTCCATACTGTCTCTGAACACCAAACCTTTTGTCTGAGACTTCCGACTTTCCGACGTGCAGCTTTCCGAATTTCGGCGTAATGCTTTTCAGAAGATGCGAGTGATGTCATTTTGTAGTTGAACCTGACCTTTCCGACAAAAGGTTCGTGGTCGGAACAGGCCTTTAAGTTAAGGCATAAGAGCTGGTACTTAAGACAAATGTTGCAGTGTGGACTAGGGTCCCAGAGAAATATTGGTATCAGATAGGGGTCTGTGGCCTGATCTATATGCGACTGGGGATCCTTGAAATAAAAAAAAGGCTGTGAATCACTGTGTTAAAACACCCTGTGCTGTTAAAATAGCCCTCCAACCCTCCTCAACGGTATGGTATCCCCCTGGCCCACCCTAACCCAGCCTCTTCTGATGGAGAGCGTTTTTCAATTGGAGGGCCCTGGCGAACAGCCAGCATGTTACAGCTCAATTAGGGCCCATTATTTGCTTCCAACAAGGGGTAACTTGCACTTCTCCCTATGTTGATAAACATGCCGCCGCCGCAACATTTTTTTTGTATCCCCTAAAAACCGTGCCATCATCGTGAGACTGTCTGGCTTGGGTTGGGGGGGGTGAAGGAGGTGTGTGTGTGTGTGTGGGGGGGGGGGGGGGGGGTGGCACCCGTATCCTCGTTTCACACACACACACACACACACACACACACACACACACACACACACACACACACACACACACACACACACACACACACACACACACACACACACACACACACACACACACACACACACACACACACACAGAGAGAGAGAGAGAGACTGACATCAACAGCCCCGGGGACTGTTTTGTTGTTTGCACTGCGATAGAAAAAGAGAAACAGAGAGAGAGAGAGAGAGAGAGAGAGAGAGGGCGTGAGATGTGAAAGAAAAGGCATAGCAGGGGCGTCAATTGGGTATGGCAGGGGTATGCAGCTGCCATACCCTGGGTCCAGGGTGGAAAATAAAAGTTACTTTTAAATATAAATCCATGAATGTCTCTTTGTCTATATCATGTTGTTAAATTACAGTAAAATAACTACAAATAAATGGTCACTTTAACAAGGTATTTATATTCTACCCATCTTGACAAAATGGTATATTCCCAGGTTCCGCAGGTCAGCTGCACAGGTACAATGCATTATTGTTAATTGTGGCACGTTTATTAACACGCCAAGTTTAGCTGCACTTGAACAACCGTTCCAGGCTGCCATATCCAGACCAAGAAACCGTAGAAAGCTGTGTAAAAAACGGACAAAAACTCGTTTTTTTCAGACATTGTGAAAATAGCCGATATACATGCTCACAAAGCCTATTTTCACAATATAACCGTGTTATACAAAATGTAATGCCTCTTTTCCATGAGGAACTCCCATCTTTGCCATACCCTATAGCTTTTGCTGAACTGACGCCACCGAGGCATAGAGAGAAAAGACAACAGTCTGCGAAAGGAGCCGAGACGAGCGGAGGAGTGACGATGCGTTTCTGGGATAAAGAGAGAGGAAAACAAACACACAGAGAGAGAGAGAGAGAGAGACAGAGAGCGATAGAGAGTCACCGCTCCCGCCCTGCCACTTAAATAGGAATTATTCTACCCCACCATTAGATAAAGGGCTTATCGCCCCACAAAATTACCACCTCCGCTGAGCCCCCCCCCCCAACCCACCCCCCCACGACCTGTTTTAAAGGGGGGCGGAGCTCTGTCATCGAGTCAAAAAGGATCAACTTGGGGGTATCGCACGGCGGGGGAGGGAGGGAAGGGGGGGGTGTGGGTGGTTTGAAGACTCCGCCCCCCTTTCCACTCCTCGCAATCTCTTCTACTTAAACCCCACCCACTCTTCTCCCCCCAGAACGTCTCTCTCTCAGGACATCATCCAGAGATGATGGAACACAAAAGGAGCAGTGTTTCCTCTCCTCCTTCTCCCCGCCCACGGCCAGCCCTCCAATAGACTCATCTGCACCACGCCTCCACTGCCGGGAGGAAGTAACCCAGTACATTTACTCAAGTACTGCCCTTATTATTATGTTTTTAGATATGATATTCTATGCCTTTAATGATAGGACAGAATAGACTGACAGGAAATGGAGAGAGAGAAATGACACGCAGCAAAGGTAGTCGCGGGATGGGGACTCAAACCAGCGACGCGCTGTCAGCTACACTGAGCCTATGTGATGTGCGCCTGGACCGGTAGGCTAGCGGGAGCAAATACTGCCCTTAAACCCTTAAACTCTCTGGCACAATGACAGGCAATGAGTTGCCTCCGTACTCGGACCTCTTTTTACTCGCGCCAGCAGAATGCGCAAGTACTGTGCTCGGTTGTGTATCTGTCCGTAGCCAATCAAGGACCGGCATTCCTAGTGATGTCACCGTCAACAGCCAATGAGGGACCAGCGCTCTTGGTGACGTCGCTATCAACAAGTGCGACCTGATATAAATAACAGTTGACACCTCCACAGAGTGCAGTTCTAGCTAGTTTCCGTCTGCACCAAGTCTCTTTGCTAAGAACGAGACATGTTGTGAGCTTGTGAATTCAATTGGCTATTTTGGGCTGATGGGGTTTGAGTGGTTAAGTGCCATTTTGATCAATTTGTCAATACTTCTACTCCACTACATCTCAGAAATATTGTACTCTCTCTCTCTCTCTCTCTCTCTCTCTCTCTCTCTCTCTCTTAGAGGTTGCTAAAAGCTGGAGATAATGGTCTCAGATGTTTGTATTCTGAAGCCTGTCCACTGCACAGCGGGAGGGAACAGAGATCAGGAGTGGATCAGTGGATCAAATGGCTGTTTCACCGACAGGATCACCGCCCCCCACCACCACTTCCACCACCCCTCCAATGTTGGGTCCCAGGCTGATATAAGTCCTATCCCGTCCGTCCACAACCAGTGGTGGACCAAGCACCCAAACCCAGTACTCTCAGTCATAAAGTATTTAGTTGCGGTCGGATGGAAACCTTGTCTCCGCGAGGCGTTGTGTGCTTGTAGATCAGCTATTTTCACTACTTTTGCGCAAATGCTCTCACATGATGAATTAGGGCTTTAATTTATGAAAGAACATACTGTTTTGAAACGTGGAGATAGGTTTCTGCCCGACAGTGACGATTTAAGACTGTAGTGGAGTCAAATGTTACTCCACTCTACAAGTGAAAGCTGCGATTTTGGCTATATATCGTCTCTGTCGGGTGGATACCTCATATGACCCAAAGCCCTTTTCAAATTCAAATTCTTTAAGACTTAAGGCATTTCCAGAATCAGCCTCAGGTCTTAACCGATTCACAACGAGAAAGCATCTGTGTAGTTTTAGATTTTTGCGTTGGCTATTCAAAAAATGCAGATATAGAAGCTCACAACGCACCACAACCTTTTTTTTTATATCTTGAAAACGGAAAAGGTTTGAACTGCTGATTTAGAAGAATGATTGGACTGATCGGTCTCAGGTCTTCAAACACAATCCTCAAGTATATATACTTCGTTGCTGCTGTCCACCAATAAAAAAACAAAGCTGGTAAGGGAGATACTGGAAAACATTGACATGCTTTGGGGGAATGTCCTGTGGTATTACTGTAGAACTGTACCCTTTTGGAAAGAAGTACTGGAAGGAACCCTAACCCTAACCCTTGGAGAATGGTTGGATTACCAGAACCTGGGATCGCAGTCGCAGATTATACTCATTTTACGAATATTTGCTTGCTAGAAAGGGCTATTTCTTTTTGTACATTATAGGTTTGCTGCATTAAGTATATGTTGAAATACACCGCAGATAAATGATCACCATTGATAGAATCATATAGGAGTGTAGGGGGGTGTTCGTTTAGCTTCAACTGCCTGTGTGTTTTGTTTTTGTTTTTTGCATGTGTATTATTTATTGGAAAATCTATAGATACTTTAATATATATCGTCACACAAACCGTGTATCTCGAAGTTTAAAAAAATAGTACTGTATGTTCTTTGTAAATTAAAGCCCTACTTCATCACACAAGAGTGTTGCACAAAAGTAGTGAAAATAGCAAATCTACAAGCACACAACGCCTCGCAGCGCGAGGCGTAGTGTGCTTGTAGATCAGCTATTTTCACTAGCTTAAATCATTTTTAAAATGATAAATACAAAAGGAACGGTTTTGGACGTACAAGGTTTCCAACCCGACAACAACACTATAATATTAAAGCTACAAAGCAAAGTAAAAATATTTAATAATAATAATAAAAGCAGGGGGAGGAGCCCAGCCTATCCCTGTCTGCCCTGTGGTGGTGGTGGTGGTGGTGGTGGTGGTTGGGGGTCCCTGGGGCCCCTGGGCCGCGGTAGGGCCTGTATTGATATTCTGGTGCTCAGCTGCAGCATCCTGATGGTCAGCCACACACTGAAGGCCAGGAAACGCATCAGTCTACAGGGACTGGGATGGCTGCTTCACTAGCCATGGGGGTCTCTGTAGCGCTCAGCTTCTCTCTGTCTCTCTCTCTCTCTCTCTCTCTCTGTCAGTGGCGTCAGTTCAGCAAAAGCTAGGGTATGGCAAAGATGGGAGTCCTCATGGAAAATACTAGGCATTACATTTTGGATAACACGGTTCTATTGTGAAAATAGCAGATCTACATGCTCACAACGCCTCGCGCTGCGAGGCGTTGTGAGCATGTAGATCGGCTATTTTCACAATGTCTGAAAACAATGTCAGTTTTTTTACACAGCTTTCTACGGTTTCTTATGGGCTGGATATGGCAGCCTGGAACGGTTGTTCAAGTGCAGCTAAACTTGGCATGTTAGTAAACGTGCCACAATTAACAATAAATGCATTGCACCTGTGCAGCTGACCTGCGGAACCTGGGAATATACCATTCTGTCAAGATGGGGAGAATACAAGTGTGGAGAATATAATTATAATACCTTGTTAAAGTGACCATTTTGTTAAATGTTGCATTTGCAGTTATTTTTTACTGTAATTCAACAACATAATAACCAGCGCAGATAGACAAAGACACAGAAGATAGAGACATTCATGGATTTATATTTAAAAGTAACTTTTATTTTCCCCCCTGGACCCAGGGTATGGCAGCTGCATTCCCCTGCCATACCCAATTGACGCCCCTGTGTGTGTGTGTCTCTCTCTCTCTCTCTCTGTGTGTGTGTGTCAGAATGCCCGGGGGACACATGACAAATGACATGGACTGCCTCCCTGACAGTTGTTCAATGCTCTTTCCAATGATAATGCAACCCACCCGCCTGCTCCCGGTTTACCCCCCAACACACACACACACACCTCAAGAGGAAGTGGAGAAAAAAAAGAAAGTGTGTGTTCCATCTCGACCGCCACCAAAGCGAGACCACTTTCTAAAATGAGAGCGGAATCGGAGCAGACCTCTCCTCCCGTGCATGGGAAGTAACGGAAGACCAGGATGTTCTGAACGACGGTTTTGAAACGCAGTACGCAGCTAAATCTAGAGTCCATTAATTAATTTTTTGCACTGGAATTTGGTGCGCAGGAGTGAGTATTTTGAAATGGACAAATCATGAAATAGGGCTTAGGTTAATGTACAGTACTGTATGTTTTGTAATAACTAGCCCTTACCCGTTCAAAGATATGAGCTCCAAAATGATGTGCAGTGTGTGGGTTATGGGATGTGCACTGTGCAGTGTGCACACAGTATATGAGGGATGGAAAGTAACTTTAACTGGTGCTTGCATGATGTAGGAGCATCAATGTAAGAAACCCGTTTCGTTTAATGGCTACAGAGATACTGCCCCCCCCCCCCCCCCCAGCCCGCCCGCCCGCCCACCCGCCTGCACACACACCCGCCTGCCTGCCTGCACACACACACACACACACACACACACACACACACACACACACACACACACACACACACACACACACACACACACACACACACACACACAGAGCTGGTTAAACATTTTGCCTCATGCTAGATGCAGAATAGATGTGCCTCATGCTAGATGCAGAATAGATAGTAGATACACCATAAAAATGCTAATATACAGCATATGATTTGTGAAAGTGACAAACGGGCTTCACAGTTATGTCAGGTGTGTTCATATGCTAATGGTGATGCGATTTCAGATCAATTGCTCCAGCCACTGAGGAGAAACACTGTTTCAGACAGACACTCACTCACTCAGACATTCGCAAAATTATAGTATAGATGATTGAAGTAAAGCTGTCAGGCAATTGTGTTGAAATAACAAGTGCAATATTTGCCTTTGAGATGTACTGTAGTGGAGTAGAGGTATAATCAAGGGGCGCCTGCTGGCCTACTGGTCCAGGCGCATACCACTTAGGCATTGCCACAGAGGCATGGATGACTGGCGGCGTCGCCGGCTCGATTCCCGATCCGGACGACCTTTGCCGCGTGACACTCCCAATCTCTCCCCCCATTTTCTGTCAGTCTACTGTCCTATCAATAAAGGCATAAAAGTACTCTGCACTTTTGACCCACAAGGTGTCAGCCTCCAGGAAGAACCCCCAAATACAAAGGGAATACATAATTGCTCATAACAACCACACCAGGGGGGGGTACTAATGAAGTACTGTCAACCTCCTAGACACATGAAAACCAGAAAAAGTACACAATTATGGCACTGCCTCTTTAAAAAAAAAGTATATAAAAAAATTGTAATTACATTTGTAAGGAAATGTAATCTCTAATTTGTACTTGAGTACAGTACTTATTAAACGTACTTAGTTACTTTCAGTTCCTCCCTCCCTCCCCTCCCTGGCAGCAGGTATGGCAGATGCCCAGGGCTCTCTCCCCTCAACCCCTCCACCCCCCTCCATCCCATAATAGACACCTGCTCCCTCATCAGCCCACAGCCCTATGGACTCCCACCTGGCCCCATCCCAAATGGCTGGGTCAAACCCGACTAGCTCGCCAAACCCCCCCCCCCTCTTGCAAACATACACATTTCCACCTCGCTCTGTCTCTCTCTGCAATCTGCGATAAATCAGCGTTCATTTTTAATAGGGAGTTTATATAACGGGGCCGAGGCCGGCGGGGGAAATCTCGCGCTGTAAACCTGTCTGACAGAATCACGACCTTCCAAATGGTTTGTTTTGAAGACGTGCGGTGCCAAAAGGAGGCTGGAGAGCAAACAAAAGACCCAGAGGCAAACTAACAAGAATGGCTCTAGTGGGGCTGCACTCTAGTTTCTGAGGGGGAGCTCTGTTCACATTCTGTTCTGGCTGAGGCATGGGGGGCTACGGGGCCCCCCTCCCTCTACCCCTCCCCTCCCTCACGGCCCTCTCCTCTCCCCTCCCGGACCAGACTGTTGTGAATGGACCCGGCCTCCTGCAGGCCAAAGTCAATTAAAATAAGAGAGTGGCTGGGGAACCCTTGCATCCCCAGTTACTGAAAAGCACCTCAGAGGCCATGCAAAGCATTCATGTCTGGCTCTGGCCATAGAATTGCTCCCCATATGGGCCTTGCAGGCTTCCTGAAACTCTAAAATGTTGAGATGTTTTTTTTTTTTTTGCAACCTCCATAAAAAATAAGTAAAACTACACAAATAATTGGTTGCTATACGCCAGTTTGATTCAGTAGTTATGTAGGCCGGGCGCCAAGCTTATCCCGAGCCCCCTACGCTACGGGCCGGAGCCGGGCCCGACATCGTAAATCATCCTTTGCAACACTGACTGCCTTGCCTGGTCTCTCTGACACACACACACACACACACACACACACACACACACACACACACACACACACACACACACACACACACACACACACACACACACACACACACACACACACACACACACACACACACACACACACACACAGTCACCATGGAGCCATATAGACGCCCGCCTGGTAGCCTTCAAGCCCTCCCTTTGTCTTTGACCAGATGCCACAAATTATTCATCGATGCCAATTTGATAATGCAATGGAAACGACTCGGTGGGCACTGGCCTTCCGTGTGTGTGTGCGTGTGTGTACATGTGTGTGTGTGTGTGCGAGCGTGCGTGCGTGCGTGTGTGTGTGTGTCCATCACGCACAGTCTTTCTCCCTGGCAATGATTGGGTATAACAGGTTACAGACCTGTCAACCCATGACAGGCCAACATGCTCAGCTGTGCTAGTTTCTCATCCATGGTGGGATAATTAGGGCAAAGCACAAGTACGGTGGGATCGGCAGAAGTCGCAGTAGCACCGTCTTGCCTGGCATTTAACCTGGCCTCCCTATTTTGGGCATGTCATAATTAAGCGAAAATTGGCACCAAAAACAGCAGATCTACGAGCTGGGGATGCATCTATTTTCGCTATTCGGGAGTAAGATGAAGTTTATAGGGCTTTAAAAAAACGTGCCACACATACTACATCTCTGATCACCTTCTCGACACTCTTTTGGGGGGGAAACGGCAGAAGATAGACGTGGGTATTTTGTTGTTGCCAAAAATACACTCAATTCAGTAAGCAGGCTTAATTAGCTCCAGTTACAAACTTCGCGAAAGTGGAGCGAGCGATCGAGTCATTACACATTTCTTGACACATTTAGTGTGACTCATTAATGTGGGCAGCAAGTTGGCAGTAGGGTGAGGTGATGTGTGTCTGTAGATGCATTGTGAATGGCATAGGGATGCAACATAATATAGATAGACATGTTGGCTGATAATCGGTTAAATGTATGATCAAATTGTCTGATACCCCATATTGCATTAGGATTTACCACGTGCACGTCATATAGTAACTGTTTCATGGGTGCAGATGCAGGCTGCAAAACATTTTGCAGCCCGCCATGTCCAGATTACCTAATATATTTTTACCATTTTTCCAACTTGATTGCTTTTATTTGTTCTACAGGGGAACAAACGAGGGTCTTTCCTTATGAAAGCTACCCCAGAAAACACTGATTGAATCAGCAGCCTTCAACCATCACAAAGGGTCAGTTTCACATTCAAACATTAAATACAATACAACTTTGGCTCACAGCTTAATGGGGTTGGCTATTTTAGATGTCTCATTCATACATTCATACTGTACTGTAGGTTGATGATGCCTTCATTGTTCCAAGTAAAATGTAAATTAAAAAATAGTAATGAATGCGTCCCAGTCTCAGAGATAGAGATCCTATCAAATGTCTCCTAATGCAGGGGTTCCCAAACTTTTTTGTCTCAGGGCACCGCATGAATATTTTTTTAATCCGAGGAACCCTTACATTATAACTTTCACTCGTGAAAACAGCAGATCTACAAGCACACAACGCCTCGCAACGCGAGGCGTTGTGTGCTTGTAGATCGCCTGTTTTCACTAGTTTTGTGCGACAGTCTTGTATGATGAAGCAGGGCTTTGCTTTACCTAATGTCCTAATGTATATAAAAACTGAGGGTCCTTGACTTGATATGAAAACATCTAGGGAACCCCTGGCGTATAGGACACCTACTCCTCTCCTCTGCACCTCACGTGTGTCCATCCCATCCCATCCCCTCCTCTCCCTCTCTCTCTGTCCCCCCCTTCTCCCCCCTCCCCCCTCCGGGAAGCCGGTGACGTTGGAGGCCTGTCAACGAGTACTTAGGCCCATCGCCTCATGGGGAGCCAGACTAGCTGGCTAGCTTTTATGAGCCTCATTTCAGAGCCTCTGCCCCGGCTTAAATACAGCCTCCTGCCGGACACATGGCCGCGGTGTCGTGCCATGTCCGTCCTGCGAGCGGGGAGAGCGCTTTGGCCGCGTGCCAAGAAGGTATTACTGGGGGCCAGGAGCATATGTGGCCATGTGGCGGCCAGCAGCGTGAGAAGGAGAGCAGGCGCAAAAAAAAAAAAAAAAAACGCTGTGGATTTAGATTAAAATCTTGGTTTGCCGTTTTTGATATCCTGTGTTCTTTGTTGCTGTGTCCAAAAGGCCTCTCTGACTACTTCTTATGCACATGAAAAAAAAGATCTACATCTACACTTTTAACTTTTTCACCTTTTCCCCTATTTTGGTAACGTCATTATCGGCATAAACTATTGTTATTATATATTATTTTATTACTTATTTTTGCACATTTTCTGAAATAGGATCATGGTCATTGGGATCTGGCATCATCATGATGCCGCATGTCGTGAGCCTGTAGATTTGAGATGTTTTCGAAAAAGTTCAAAAGCTTTTGATTTGAATCAAACCGGTTTGTGAGTATATCAAGAACCTCACAATGGCCCCTGTCAGTGTGAATTAATTTGCATGACCAGATCAGACATATCTACCTCTCTCTACCTGTGAGAATTCCACGAAGAAAAGAAAAATCAATAACGTCATAGATAAGATGTTTATCTTTCAAATAATAAAGTATATGTTCCCAGAATTCAGCCGAGGATTAAACCTCTTCAGAGAAATCCATTTGGCGCTGGATGAATACTAACTGGAGCATAAGATACACACACCACCATCTAAAGCTGATTTTATGCAGATTTCACCACCACAGCGGTTCTCCTCCTGCTCATGCTTGCCTTGCACGGTATAACCAACCTTTGCAGAAGTAGGCCAGTGTTATAAGAGATAATCTCTCTTGGCATAAAGTACAAATCGCTTCCTTTAATAAAAAAAAAAGAAAAACAGGCCATGCCATTCTGCATGGCAGAAAAACACTAAGGTGGAAGTCTGTATAGTGTATTCGCTCCCCGCTGAGAATTAATTCCCTGTGCATTAAAACCCTCGAATGTCCACCCCCCCCCCCCCACCTCAAAATTCTATCTCCAATCTGTCAATGCACGTCTTTCCTTGCAAGAGGTTTAAGCTGATTTGGGAGGAACACGTCCTCCAAACCTACTTCTTTAGGTCTTAATTCATTTATTTAATGCTTGAACTATTGAAAAATAGCAGATATACAAGCTCGCAAGTGCCGCGCTGCGAGCTTGTAGGTCTGCTATTTTTTGAAAAATCATGAACATTTGTGCAAATCTTTGAATATCTGATTTTTAAAGTGAACATTTTGTAACTCAAATATTTGCTTCTGGGGGGTCCCTGATACAGAATATTTTCAGATGGGGGGTCGGCGGTCAAATGGGCTACAAATAATTCTAGGGGTCCTTGACATGAAAGAGTTTGACGAAGAAAAAAGTGTTTTTCAAAAAAACCTTAGAGGGATTTAGAAAGACACTTATAGAATCGGGTAAAAATCGTGTCAAAATTCAAATGTTAACAAACGCTCGCAGCGCCACACTAGGTGCCGCGCTGTGAGTTTGTAGATCTGCTATTTTTTTAATAGTTAAAGCATAAAATAATAACACGTAATAATGCGTACCCTGTCTAAATGGGTTAATTCAGCGGCCTCAACAAGGCAGCTGGGCTGAGGTATGCCCATATTTGGGCAGAAACCCAAGGAGAAGAGAAACTCTTTGTTGATAAACACTATATTAACACCCATTAAGACCTGAGGTGATTCTACAAACTGTCTTCTAAATCCTAACAGTTTACTGGAAAACTTATGTTGCTGCGTCAGTGGTTCTCAAACATTTTCATGTCAAGGACCCCCAAAACTGTATGTATTAGACCGCAGACCTCCATCCCAAAACATTTTGTTCCAGGGACCCCCAGAAGCAAGATTTGAGTTGTCAGTAGTTATATATTCAAAGATTAGCAAAATAAATCACGACTTTTCAAATAGCAGATCTACATGCTCATAGTGCGGTGCAAAGTGACACGTTGTGAGCTTGTATGTCTGCTATTTTTGAATAGCCAAGGCAAAAATCTATGCTTTCCCGGTTTTACCATGGGAGACACAAAGCCCTTGCTTACAAACAATTACATTACAAATGGAGACAGGAAACCGAATCAGATTGTCTTGTATCAGAGAGACGTTAAGCAATCAGAACAAAACAACCGTCAGATTCATCTGTAGAGAGAGAGAGAGAGAGAGAGAGAGAGAGAGAGAGAGAGAGAGAGAGAGAGAGAGAGAGAGAGAGAGAGAGAGAGCACTCTTTCATCTGAGAAGTCAGTACAGTTAAAGTGTCTGCTCTCTGCTGACTGTGATGGTACACAGTGTGTGTTTAACGCTGCGTGACACTGACTGTAACCACATTTATCAGATAGAGGGCACAGCAGCCAAGAAGCAGCAGCTCTCACAGGATCCAGACCAGTTTTCAGCTCAATTCCCAAAAGATACAGTTTGGTGTCTCACTGTCTGTCTCCCCGCGACCCAAACTACATTACGAATTCACCACTATTACTACAAGCCTGTTAGCATCTCGTAACATACTAGTTTACCACTATTACTACAAGCTAGTAGCATGTAGTAACATACTAGTTCACCACTATTACTACAAGCTAGTTAGCATCTCGTAACATACTAGTTCACCACTATTACTACAAGCTAGTTAGCATCTTGTAACATACTAGTTTACCACTATACTACAAGCTATAGTTAGCATCTCATAACATACTAGTTTACCACTATTACTACATCCTACTAATAAACAACCGAATATCTGTCTGTCCGATGTCTGTCTGGTATACACACATGTTGACATCACTGATACTAAACGGTGCCCAAATTTGGAGACAACTGACATCACTGATACCGCCTCCTGTACTGCATCATGAGTCTCCGCCATGGTAACAGCCGTATGCCAAAACAGTGCCCAAATTTGGAGATGACTGACATCGCTGATACGTCTGGGTTCTGAGACTCCTACATTCAATCCCTCATATACTGTGCATACCCCACAACCCAAATTGCACATAATTCGGTGCGCATATGGGCAAGGACTAGCACTAGTTAACCACTACAAGCTACTGTATACTAACATGGAGTAACATATTAGTTAACCACTAGTACAACAAGCTAGTATACTAGCATGTAGTAACCTACTAGTTTACTATTACATGCTCACATCATGTCGCAATGTGAAGCATTGTGAGCTTATTGATTGGAGTTTTTTTTATTGTTATTAATTTATGGAATTTTGAATAGCCTATGTTGTTTTACTGAAAAGTCTTAGAGTGCGAATATCTTTTAGAATAATTAATAATTAATTTTGTGTAAAAGAAAAAAAGAAGATGGGTCCTCCTGAGGCTGAGTGTTTTGGGAAACGGTCTCCCAGAGCAACAGGCTGCCATTACAGCCAAGCCCAGGGCCTTAAGCCCTTCGTCTACAATGATACTAATTAGGCGTCGCAGCAGATGCGCCCGGACCGGAGTCCACCTCAGGAGGGGGGCCATGGGAGGGGAAGGGCGGCTGCTGGCGCGGTAGCACAAGCGGTGGCACGCGCCGGTAGCCCCGTCACCCGCGACCTTCTTCACAGTGGGCACGGGGGGTCAGAGCCCGCCGTTTAAAGGTGCGGTGAAAACACACACTGGCAGCACCCGGGTAGCGCGCTGACCCCCCACCAGGGCTCATTAGAGCCGTCCATATGTGCACGGCACCGCCCCGGCCTTAAAGGTGCAGTAAGTGATTTTCTTTTGTTCAAATATACGTGTTAAAGAAAGGTCGCTGTAATCTGACCGTAATCATTGCTTTAGATCAGCGTTTCCCAAACTTTTTAATTTCAAGGACAGCATTAACTTGAAATTGGAGAGTGATGACACAAAGCAGTGAGCAGACCTATAATCGGAACTGGAACACTGTAAGAACTGAAGCTGATAAATGGGTACTCTCTCTTGATTGGATTAAATTGGTAACCCACCAGAAAAGGTGTTGTATGTTTATTAAAGTTATTGAACAAACACCCTATAGCAATGATTACTATCATAATATAGAACTTTAACCTTTTAACAAAAATTATCACTTAGTAGACACCCGACCTCATGGCAGTCACTCCGTTAACAATGAACTCTCAAGGCTCTCCTTCTTTTTCAAGCAAGAGTCTCAGCATTTCCTATTTTCTTTTTTGCCTTGTATTGAGGAGGGCTTTGAAATGAAACAAGCAAATCAACAAAAGGTGACATGGGTTTGTTTTGTAGCCTCTGATGCCCTTTGGTGATGAATAAGCGGGGAGCGACGACAGCAAAACAAAAACCAACACCACGTGAAAACAACCATGCTTCATAAAACTGCCAGCAGACAACGAAACGAATCAGCAGCCAATGAAGCTTCCACGTGGCTCTCTGTCCAATGGCACGACCACGAAGCACATCCACCGGAAATAACCGATCTATAAGCTCAAAATGCGTCACGACGACGCGCTGTGAGGCTTACAGATCGGCTATTTCCGGAGCGCGACATCTCGCTCAGGCTTGATGCATGACGTTCCCCACAGTGCGGCGGAACGCAAACTCAAAGTAAAGACAGATAATGATGATGATGATGGTTGTTGAAAACAGTGGTGGAAAAAATTGTCAATTTCTTTACTTAGTAAAAGTATCGAAGGTGTAATGTAGAAACATTCTGTTCCAAGTAAAAAGTACAGTAAAACTTAACTGAGTAAAAGTACAAAGGTAAGGCATTAAAATGTACTTAAAGTCCCAAAAGTAAAAGTACTCATTATGCACAATTTCCATTTCACAAAGTATCATAATATGGATAAAATTTAAAATCGTTTGAAAATAGACGATCCACAAGCTCATTGGTCCCTTTTTCTGATTGGTCCTATTTTGTAATAATAATTCAAATCTGCAAATTCATTAAAATGTTTCAAATAATTGTAGTGGAGTAAAAAGTACAATATTTGCCTCTAAGAAGTGGTGTAGAAGTAAAAGTATTGAAAATTGGAAATAGGCCTACTTCAGTAAAAGTACAGTACGGATAAAGTAAATGTTCCTAGTTTACTTTCCACCACTGGTTGAAAACCAGCCAATGTTCATGAGGTTTTCTGCACAGCACTGCAACATAAAGTACCTGAGTCAGTCTGACATCTCCTGCAGGTGCTGCACTCTGTAGGGTTTAAATGTAAGATCTTTTACTATGGTTGACAATGCAATACTGTTTTCACACATTTCTGATGTATCAACAAATGGACGGACGGACAGACAGACAGACATATTTTTGGTTGTGTCCTTTTAGAGATGCTGATGTTTTGGGTCCATGTTGATGACATGACTTAGAGATACTGTGTGAGAGAGGGCGAGTGCCAAAGTCCGGCCGGCCGTCGGCCCGCTTTGTGTGATTATAGAGCAAAATCTGTAGGAGCAGTGACCAAAAATGTGTTTTGCAAAAAACGGCCTGATGGTGGCGCTAGATGGGACAGATACATGTTGCTGACATGACTGTAGAGTGGTTGTGTGATTTTACGGCAAAATCTGTAGAAGCAGTGTCATCCAGACCAGACCGATATACCGACCAGGCTCTATAGTTTCCCTGTCCATCTGACACCCCAGTCTGTGAGCTAATTGGATGATGGACACCCAAGTCTGCGAGCTGATAGGATGAGGGAAACACAGTCTGCCAGGTGATTGGATAAGGCACTCTGACTCGCTCCATCAAATCTGAAATTTTCATTTCATTTTCATTTTTGTTCAATAAAATAAAAAATTGATTTCCTTTTTCACTCTCTTTTTTTTTTTTGGTAAATACTGAGAGGAAGGCTGAAGTATAGTGGTTTAACATAGCTTCATACCGACCCTCATAACTGCCTCAGTCTAATAATCTGGCTTCCTCTCAAGTGCCTCTCAACCGGAGGCCACTTCCATTCTCTCTGCTGGGTAACGTACTCTCCTCCACAGCTGCAGTAAGTGAGTAAAGTGCTTCCTCCTTTTCCCGCTTCATAGACTTTGCTTCTCAAAGTGGGGGTCCTTGAGGGCGTTCCAAGGGGTCCCCAGCAAAATGAGCTAATGTACCATCAAAATCAATAACCACTTTAATCCTATTTTATTACTTTCGAAAATAGCCGATCTAAAAGCACACAGTGCGAAGTGTTGTAGTAGATCGGCTATTTTCGAAACATTTGAAAATTAAAGATTTAGATTTTTTTTCACTCATGTTCTGTATGGGGGCCCCTGACACAACATCTCCTCAGTTGGGGGTCCGTGGGCCAATTACTGTACATTTTTCGGGGTCAATTTCGGGGTCCTTGACATTGTAAATGTTTGAGAACCACTGTTATTGATATCTAACGCCCAGCATGCAAGGGGGGGACGTGTATGATTAATTCTCGTCTGTGCAACCAATGATTAATTAAGACCAATTAATGTCCCACCCACCAAATGCAGCTGCCGGCCCCGATTGTTTTGTTCTCCGAGGGGGTTACAAATAACCAGCATGTTGAAGTGGGCTTGAGCCCTCTCATGCCTCCCGCCTGTGTGGAGGGAGTAAAGACACATGGAAAATTACTGCTTCTTTAGATCACTGCTTCCCAAACACTGGGTCGAGACACATTGTGTGGGTCGCAGACAAGATTTTATGGGTCACGAGCAATTCATTTTTTGTTTCGTGAATTTTGTTTTTAATTACTAAACTACCTGTAACTAAAAACTAAAACTAAAATCTTCATGAATGAAAAAAAAAACTATTTTTTTAATCTAAGAAATCCATTATTTAGAAAGCAAATGTTTAAGAAGTAGTCAAAATAGCCAATCTAGATCTGCAGCTGGCTATTTTCACAAATTTGGGTCGCGAGGAGAAGAAATCTTTCTTTTGGGTCTCGAGATAAAAAGTTTGGGAACCACTGCCTTGGATCTATAAGTGTTGTGAGCGTGTAGATTTGCTATTTCCGACAAAGAGATGTGTGGTGTGTGGTGAGGGGAAAAAAGGAGGGGACAAGTACAGAAACCTGGGAGACATGATCGGTCTTTCTAGGACCATAAAAATATAATTGGTCGGAAAGGTTCTTTTCAGAACAGAAACATGGGTCATCTATATGGCGCATCACGCATTGGCACTTCCAATTGGCACCTTTAATAGTCTAATTCTGGTTTATATATTGGTTCATTTGGATGCACTTGGGATTTCACTGATGCCTCATCCTAGTTTGGGAATTGCTGCTTCAGGTTACGGTACCCAAGTAAATGTACTTCATTACTGAACAACACTGCTTATCATCACAGTTACGAGCAACAGCAATCGTCAGATCATGGTTTTGCAACATCAGACATCAGTCCTTTGGAGATGCCGTCAGACCTGTCACTTAATGCATCATTACGAGTGGATGACAAAAGCTCCAATCAAATGACAATCATAATAAACCAAAGTCTTTTCCTGTGTTTAGACGGAGCGGATTGCTTTTATCGAAGCCACATGGGGGAGAGAGAGAGAGAGAAAACAGAACTAGCTCTGCGTGTACTGCCAAGGAATAGCGAAGATTCCTCCTCACGAAAGCTGAAAACTGATGTTTTTGTTTGGAGGTTTTTCTTGGGTAAAAAAAGAAAACCCATGGCTATACTCCACTGGGAAGATGTTAGTGGGATTTCACAACTTGAAAACATGGCCAATACTGAGGACAAGCGTTTCATTGAGACAAACAACCCCCCCAAAAAACACACTAATGAATGGTTGGAACAGCACTGCATAGTGAGTCAAACATCTGCTTACCAACACTCCCTGTTGCAAAACCCCTCTTGTCTTAGCATGTTTGGAACTCATGCACACACGCGTGCGCACACACTCACTGAAGTCACTGAATAATACACAAAGAGGAGAAATGTTGCTATGTTTGGATGTGCGAACGAATATATCTGAGATCACTGGCTCATTATTTACTAATTACAACAGAAGCCTGTGAGTGAGAGAGTCTCTGAAGTGATGGTACAACCCCACATCTTGAAGAGAGAGAAAAAAATCCTCGTAGGTGAAGTTATAGCTGAAACAAGACTAGAGGCTCTGTTCAAGAATTGTAACTATTAAAGATATTAAAGATATAGTTTTAAAATAGTGAACAATATAAATTAGTTATAATAGTGTGAACAACCCTTAACCCCTAAAGATCTGTGTCATTTTAGATTCTGGGCGTTGTGGCTATTCAAAAAATAGCAGATATACTCAGCTCACGGATCTTTCAAAAGCTTTTGAAAAATCCTGAAAGTGTTTGAAAGATTTCATTTAGAAGGCATTTGTAGAATCCTCCTCGGGCCTTAAGTCACATTCAATGCCCCCAAATGGTTGTTTTTGCCCCTACTTTTGAAAAAAATTGCACTCTCTGTGCACGCGCGCGATTCTTGAAATCGCGATCCTCTGTGCGGAAAGTCGGCTATAGAATATCTACAGTAGCGCCGAAGACTGAATCAGTCTTTGGCACAGCAAGTGTGGTTAAGCGTGATCTAAAAGCCCTGCTAGCGGCTCATAGAGGCTGTTTTTTAAGACCCCTGACTGATGCAACAATGGTTCCTGAAGGGGGCGCTAAAGCAAAGGTCAATGTAATCACCACCACTACCAGTACAGGGGTCGTTCTCCCTTAGAACAGGGGTCTTCAACAGGGGGGTCCCCAGATTTACTACGGGGGGTCCTCCAAATCTTCCAATCCTTTTTATATTAACAACTTGAACCCTATTGTTCATATTCTGAGAACTTTAGCCAAAAATAGCGCTGCGAGGCGTTGTGAGCTTGTAGATCGACTATTTTCGGCAAAGAGGTCTGGTGTAGAGAGGAAAAAGAGCAGAGTGAAAGGTCAAGTTTATTAAGTATTGACGGTTCAAGAGGTTAAATATCTGAAAACACACATTGACATGAATCCAAAATACACTGATGATTGTGCTGTCAAAGAATGAAACAATATGGAATCTATGAACAGGTTGTAGGGGTCCCTGCTTCATCTCTCTCTCCACTAAGGGGTCCATGGCCTGAAAATGTTGAAGACCCCTGCCTTAAAGCATAAAGGCACAAATTGACAATAAAGCAGATTCCACTGCAATGCAGCCAGTAGTTTTTTTTTTTCTTTTTTTTTTAGAGCTATGTTGTTTGGGAACAAAATGTTGGAAGAACCAACCAACCGACAGGCAGCCACACTGAGCCTTAGAGACGAGCTAATGGGCTAAAAAACAACAGTGTGTTCTGTAGTGGCAGGGCAGTAATGTGGTGCACTGTGACTATAACAACCCAGTGCAGTGTTTTCTTAGAGTTCCATGCAGGCAGGCACTAATGAAATCTCCCGCCCGGTGCCAAGATTCCCAAATATTGTGAGCCAAAACAATCTCCATGGATCCATGGTGTGGGTGGGTTGTTACACCAGCAGTATTCATCCGAACAACAACAAGTGACAATGTTGGAAGTTTGATTAATGACAGGCATATCTAACTGGCAAAGCAAATATTCTGCCCCTGTATTATATGCCCCCCCCCCCCCCCCCTTATTTAGAGCAGGGGTCTTCTTCAACAGGGGGTCCGGGACCCCTAGGGGGTCCTCAGAGTTACTACAGTGGGGGCCATCAAATCTTTGTGATAGGATCATTGTTTTAAATGAACAACTTGAACCCTCGCATCCCTATTCTGAGGAGAACTTTAGCCAAATAGGTTTGGTGTAGAGGTAAAAAAAGAGCAGACCAAGTACAGAGTGAAAGGTCAAGTTACTGTAACTAAAAACACGAATTCAACATTGACTGATGACAGTGCCGTCAAACAAGTCTATGAATCTATCTATGAAATCGATGAAAGTCTGCATCACACATTTATACGATATGTATAGGGGGTCCCTGCTTCATCTCTCTCTCAGCTAAGGGGTCCCTGGCCTGAAAACGTTGAAGAACTCTGATTTAGAGAGAACCACACAGACTAGATAGGGAGCACAGACCGATAAGATGGCTACAAAATGCCTGTGTTCTTGTGGTGTGTAGGGACCGCCATTTTGGTCCGTTAACATCAGATGTATGGACTCTGCTGCTTCGTGTCAAACGTCCAAACCCATCAATTGGACTGCTTATAAACATTATGCCCTCAAACTAGAGAGGTCTATATGGAAAAGCCACATTAGCAGCCCCTAGAGGCCATAATGCTACTGGCAACCAACCAGAACTAATGGTCTCTGAACCCACCGACACAGTGCCACCCACTAGTGGGGGCTGCGGAAAATATAAGATTATTAGTGGTACAATTGAAGGTGGGAGTGAATATACAATGTTGTGTATTCACTGTAGGATTAACCCATACTGTATGTACAATAAATAATAAATACAATAAAATAAAGAACTAGTAGTATACCATAATTTAAAAAAGCTACGAAATGGAAAACAAATGAAAATCTTGTTCTAAGCTAAGGGAAGCGCTAGAGGTAAGGCCAAAGTACAAGGCCACCACCAAAATCTGTACAAATTGACTCTCTCAGAAACTCTCCCTCTCAAGAGTTATGGGGTTCCGTGGACTAATGGATAATGAGAACCACTGTCCAAGGGAAATGAGTAGATACATTTGGGACAGTGGTGGCCTAAAAGGTTAGAGGAGCGCAATTGTGGCCCGAAAGGTTCTCGGTTCGATGCCCCTGAACTGGCAGGACAATTTAGGGTCGCGGAGCTGAATGACCACCACTCAACACTGCTGAAGAGCTTGAGCAAGGCACTGAATCCCCAACTTAACTGCGGAGTGTTGGAGCTGCACAGTGGCCAACAGCATAAGAGGAGTGTTGGAGCTGCACAGTGGCCAACAGCATAAGAGGAGTGTTGGAGCTGCACAGTGGCCAACAGCATGAGAGGAGTGTTGGAGCTGCACACACAGTGGCCAACAGCATAAGAGTGTGGTTGCACTGAGTCTATATGTGATTGTGCAGGACATCGCTGATAAAAAAGCATTCGTATCGTCACTGTTGGGCAGAAACCTAGTATCTCCAAGTTTTATATTCGTACATTTTATCGTAAAGTAAAGCCCTGCTTCATCATACAAGACTGTCGCACGAAAATAGCCGAACTAATAGCCGAACTAATAGCTAATAGCCGAACTAATAGCCGATCTACAAGCCGATCTACAAGCCGATCTACAAGCACACAACGCCTCGCGATGCGAGGCGTTGTGTGCTTGTAGATCTGCTATTTTCACTATTTTAAATCATTACTAAAATGATAAATACAAAACAAGCGGTTTGCGATATACAGTATACAAGGTCTTCACCCGAGAACATCGATATGCTACCGTACTGGTACCTACCCTGGGTAAAGGTAAAAGTACATATCTATACTGTATGTATATCGTGATAGTTCAAGCAGTCATGGCAGTCAGGCTGTTCCCCACTCTCAGTCGCGACCTGGTGTTTCCCAAGGAACCTAAGCACAACGGTGGGGGCCAGTGGTGGGCAAGGATGTCCGCGTGGAGGTGCCGAAAGTCGGGGGGATGAAGATTTACTATTCTGTCCATAACGGCACATAACTCGGTAACAAACGCTGAGTCGGCTCATGCGACCATCGCAACGCTCAACACGGCGACTCGCTAGCTACCGCTCGTTCGGCGATGTCTCACGTGGCTCATGGTCGCCTGAGACGGCGCGTCCTCCGTCGTCATCACCGAAAACAAGCGCTCCTTTCCCTTGCAGCCCCCCGCGCCCCCACCGTCGCGCTTGTAGGGTCATTGGGAAAAACGTGGACCCCTCTCAGTCACCCTCCATTCTCATCTGCTAACAAGCCAACACCCTAATTGTTCATTCTAGGGCTGTCTTTTCTTTTAAAGTAGAATACTGTTCACTCTTCATGCTACACGCTCAGCACAGGTCACAACACCTCTTCTGCATGCAGCTTGTCAGTGATCCAACTGCCTCCACCGCCCCAGCCTCCTCCTACAGCAGGGTTCCCCAATAGGCGGCCCGCGGGTCATTTGCGGCCCGCGGGGGGCTACTGTCTGGCCCCTACCAACCCCAGTAATAATGGTGGTATAAGAGCAGCAACAACACTAGTATATCGTCGTTGTCGGGTGGAAACCTCGTATCTCCAAATTTGTACGTTCTTTCGCAAAGTAAAGCCCTGCTTCATCATACAAGGCCGTCGCACAAAAGTAGTGAAAACAGCCGATCTACAAGCACACAACGCGTGCGAGGCGTTGTGTGCTTGTAGATCGGCTGTTTTCACTAGTTTAAATAATTTATGCAAAACGAACGGTTTTGGACATACAAGATTTTCACCCGACAACGACGATATCTGAACTGTCGCTGGAGTAGCGGGAACGCCACCGTCGCCCCCTGCAATGTTGTGGCCCTCGGCTTGGTACCCTAGATATAATTCGGCCATTGGGGAAAACTAATTGGGGAACCCTTTCCTACAGTATGTGTGTTTTAATTTATGCCCTTGAAGGGTTCAATGTTAGGTCCGTGTAATAGCTCTGTATCTTTAGGCTCTGCTTCAGAGGGGGTTTGTGGTCTCACATTCACAGGTCGGTCGGTGGTATCACAGGAGCAGCCCAATATCAATACAATAAACGGTTTATCTGATAAAGGGGAAATAAAAAGAGACACCAAAGCCACGCAATCAGATGATGAGACAGAAGTGAAACTAGGGAGAGAAGCAGTGCACGATGGCCTAGGAGGGAGGCATGCGTGGTGCAGGGGGGGGGGCAGAGAGTGTGCTAAACTGCCGAGAGTTTTACGGGAGGGGGGAGTCGCCTCAAGTAGGTCAGCGTGCCTCCAAGAGATAATCAAGGCCATTTTGACCCCTTATGTGCGAGCAAGTAAGTGGGTCAAAAGCTGTTGAAGCTCCATCACACACAGCGCTGCGAGGCACTAGTCATCCTGTCAAAGTATGTCTAGTGTGTAGACTTCGTTATACGGCCAAGGCGCTCACCGAAAATGCACCGCTTTTCACTTCAAAGGCAGTTATTTACGGCGAGCGACACAAAGTATACAATTAGGCTTTAGTTTAAGCACGTGCAAGCCCGGCAGGCACCCATACCTGGCACCCATACCCGGCAACGACCAGAGAAGGATCGGGAATAGAAAAAGAGATCATCAATTCTCTATCTGGCCCGAGCCCCCTCCCAGAGATAAAATGAAGGGTGCAACAGTTAATTCCACTAATCAATGTAATTATAATTATAAAAGAATTAATCAAGAATCAACTGTTTTTTCTTCTTCTATTTTTTGTGCAACACTATTGTTCATCAAAGTATTAAATAGGGCTTAAGTGTTTAATCATACCAATCGTTTACAAGTTGATTATTATAAAATAAGAAAACAAATGGAATGATTTGATGTGCTGATAAACGTAATCGAGAGACTATAACGGCTAAGGAAATAATGGTGCAGCCCTAGATAAAACAGTTAGTGTGTTACTGTGAGTGGCAGACCTGCCACCTTCCGTCTTGTAAGCCAACACGCCCCGCTACAAACACAGCCCTGCTCCAGCACTGTCGTCTCCTTTCTGACCCCCTCCCCACACACACTCACACACCCCTCCTCTTATCCCCTGTCGAAAAGAAACTCCACCCGCATTTCAACCAGACTTTACTTTGATAATGTCCCTGCCTGCATCTGTCTGTCCGCCTGTCTATCTGTCTGTCTGCCTGTCCGCCCGCCTGCCTGCAGGGGCGTCAATTGGGTATGGCAGGGGTACGCAGCTGCCATACCCTGGGTCCAGGGGGGAAGATAAAAGTTAGTTCTAAATATGAATCCATGTATGTCTCTTTGTCTATCTGTGCGGGTTATTATGATGGTAAATTACAGTAAAATAACTACAAATGCAAAATTTTACAAAATGGTCACTTTAACAAGGTATTATAATTATATTATCCACACTTGTATTCTCCCCAACCGTTCCGGCTGCCATATCCAGCCCAAGAAACCGTAGAAACGGGGTGAAAAATGTAATGTACTTCTTATAATAAATGTATCATGCCTGTTGCTAAGGTATGGCAAGTTGGCAACATGACTGGTGTCATGCACGCGTGCAAAGGCGCGCGTGCAAGACACTAGTCATGTTGCCATACCTTAGCTTTTTCTGAACTGACGCCACTGCCTGCCTGCCTGCCTGCTTGCCTGCCTGTCTGCCTCTTATCCTGCACTATTCACCTCGCGCAGGAAGAAAGGGGGCGCTCACATGTGTCGGCAGAGGGAGAACATTTCCTAGCATGAATCCTTGCGACAGCCGAGAACAAAAGGCGAGGACCGGGGGCTCCTCGCCTTCAGCCCCTGCCGGCTCAACACTTTGAAAACAGCAGATCTTGCATGCACATTGCACACCCAAAATGCTATAACAGACCTGCAAGCCCGCGTTGTGGGGCTTGTAGGTCTGCTGTTTTCCCCGCGCGACACTGTTGTGTGTGACGGATAGGCTTTTATTTATTCTCTTCAACTATTGAAGGCTAGTGGCAGCTATTCTAAATCTCTCTCCAATGTCTCTCTCTCTCTCTCTGTCTCGTTGTCTCTCTATCTCTCTCGCCACCCCTCCCACCCTGTCTTGTCTCTCTCACCCCTCCACCACCATGCACCCTCACCCCTCCCCTCCCCTCTGTGTCCAGCCACCGACTGCACAATACCCATCAATTATTCATGGCCGCTCTCTTTCTCCCTCTCTCTCTCTCTCTCTCTCTCGCTGTCTCTCTCTCTCCCTCTCTCTCTCTCAGTTTCACAAGGCAAAACCAATCACAGATGGAGTCATTGCTAATGGGCTCCTGCTGTACTCGCCACCGGCTCTCCTCTTTGCACTCAGAGAGAGAGCAACAAAATACCCCAGAGACAATCAGAGGGAAACGGGGATAAGCTGCACAAGAAAAGACAGAGGGAGAGAGAGAGAGAGAGAGAGAGAGAGAGAGAGAGGCAGAGAGAGAGAGAGAGGGAGGGAGGGAGAGGAAAATAAATAGGGGAGGGAGTTCATAGGAGCACTAAACCGCCCAGAGGAGGAGGACACCCACTTGTAGTATATCTATATCTATCTCTTGTCACAAACAATTCAATATATATATTTCCCTGCTCTTTTTTTAAAGAACTATAGCTTTTTGCAGCTCTAAAGGGTTAAAGACATGAGAGAGTGAAAGAGGGGAGGGGGGAGAGAGAGAGAGAGAGAGAGAGAGAGAGAGAGAGGGGAAGAGATGAGGAGGGGAGGTGGCAGGAGGACAGGGTGAGAGAGAGAGAGAGAGAGAGAGAGAGAGAGAGAGAGAGAGAACCAAACGCTTATCTCCTCACCTCGGTCGTATGCAGCTGTTATTGATGTATCTTCTGTCTAGTGATCCATTGCTTGCTCTCCCAATACACACATCACACACAGAAGCTACAGCCACACACTCAGCCCCACAGCCAGGAGGGAGGGGGAGGGAGGGAGGGAGGGAGGGAGGGAGGGAGGGGAGGGGAGTTTTAAAAAAAAAAGAAAAGAAAAAAAAGAAGGGAAGAGAAAAAAAAGCGCAGGCAGCTCACATTTCAAACTTGCAAGAGGAGGGGGTGGGTGGTGCCTAACATGTTAGACAGCCCTGTGTCTTTGGCCCTGCTCCAGAGCAACCAGTACAACAAAACAAAAAAAAGAAAAAGAAAGGAAAGAAGCCTCAATCAGTTCATTTTTTTAAAAAAGCAAACGTTATCGTGACGGAAGGAATGGGGGAGGGAGAGAGGGAGGGAGGTGGGTGCACGCTACAAGTTCCTCCTCCGCGGAAATCGCTGGCGAGTGGGAACACTCCGGGGACGGACGGACGGACGGACGGACGGACACGTTTAAAGCGATGATTTCTACCTCGTCCTCCTACTACTACTGCTACTGCCACCCCCACCACCCAGCCCTCCTAGTCTCTCTGTGCATACTGTCGACTTAATCCGTCAAACTAGTCATTGTAATTAAGGGCCGGGGAGGGGAGGGGAGGACGGGCATGGTGGCTTCCTGATGCGCTGAGGGGGCTGGAGGAGTCAGGGGCCCGCCAGAGAGGGAGGGAGGGGCCAATTACACCAGTGTTCCTCAACATTTTTCTTATTTTTTTTGGAAGCAAATCGACCCAAAGGGGGTCGATTTGGTTCAATCTCGGTACAATCTCGGAGTTAGAGACCTGTAAGGGTCCATTTGGTTGGGACCCCCTGGTACCGGACCCCGCCCTGAGAACCACTGATATATAGACCCGTAAGACTCCCTAATCGGGAGATAAGCGACCGTCACGTCGCATACACAAACTTAAGAAGGCAGTCGTAGCCAATCAGGAGGGAATGGGACAGATCCATGTTGATGACATGACTTTAGATATACTGTGTACCGCTTTGTGTGATTTTAGGGCAAAATCTGTAGGAGCAGTGTCCAAAAATGTATTTAGCAAGAATCTGCCTCATGGTGGCGCTAGAAGAGGGCCATGTGAGAAATGAGGGGTGGAGGTTGTGGTTTTGCAGCCAAGGAGTGTGCGTGCAACGTTTGGCATGGATAGGGGCAACGGTGGCGGAGATATGAGTAGGGGAAAAGTGTGACGTGACGGGCAGACAGACTGACAGCCGGTGGAGGTTTTGATAGTAAATGCGACTTGACAGTCGCAATAATGTCACATGAAACGTGTCAGCGGTAGGTCGGTCACCTCAGGGACTCAGGGTATTATCACGGTGGCACAGGTTTCCACAAACCCACCTACGAATTAAAAAAGAAAAGAGAAAACTAAAAAAGGCTCTCGCTCTCCCCCGGCAGTCATTTCAAGTTGTTGAATGAGTGCAACTAATCCGCAGCTGAAACGCTTTCACGAACATTTAATTTGAGACACACGCTGCGCTGCATGAAATGAGTCGTATGTGTGCAAGGGGTCTGTAGTTCCTTGCAGGTAAAAACTACAATTCACTACTATTCGCCTTAGCCTTGCTGCTACCTTGCGTTGTCGATGTGTACATGATTAAAGGGGTGAAACTGAGTGCGATGCTGTGTTAATTGATTTTGCCGGGAACCCACTGGAAGCCCCTCAAGGACCCTTGGCGGTCCCCCAGACCCCAATGTGAGAGTCGCTGCCATACAAGACAGATTTTTCCTTATGTCATCGGCGGGAGAACAGCCTATTGCGGTCCTGCGGTCCACCCATCTGACCGCTTAACACGGCATCCTTTCCGCTGCATTTTCAGAGCACACTTATTTTAATAAGCAGTCAATCGATTGTGTTCCGTCTCGGATCAATGGAACAAACACAGCATACAAAATGTTATTGCTATATTAATGTCATGTTATTGTCAATAAAAGTCTCTGTGTTTTTGCCAATTATTTGCACGGCCCACTTGCAATATTCTCGAGGCCAACCATTGGAGCCCCGGCCCACAGGTTGAGAATCGCTGCATGGTGCATACGAAAAAAAAAAAATGCTTCATCACAATTCTTCCTGGTTGTGGGTCACAGCGGCACACAGGGGCGTCACAAGGGGTAGGAAAGTGGGACTGAGTTACTGGGGCCCAAGGTGGAGGGACCCTAATAACTTTATCTATTGAAAAATAGCAGATATACAAGCTCACAGCGCGGCACTCTGTGCCGCGCTGCGAGCTTGTAGATCTGCTATTTTTGAAAAGTTGTGAGAATGTGTGAAAATCTTTGAATATATATTTTTTTTAAGCGAACATTTCTAACTCAAATTTTGCTTCTGGGGGGTCCCTGGATCTACATATTTTGAGACCGGGGTCCGTGGCCAAATACATATCATCTTGGGGGTCCTTGACATAGGTTTCTTGCACACATTTTCCTGATTTCTCAAAAATAGCAGATTCGCTGTGAGCTTGTATATCTGCTATTTTTCAATAGTTAACATTCATGGGGGGCCCGCAGTGAATCCTTGTACCCAGGGCCCAGAATTTGGTGTGACGCCCCTGCCGGCACATTCCACGTTTTGCTTGCGCTTCAGCAGCCACTCAGAATTCCTCAGTTCTAAAGGGTGAAAGGAGGCACCAGTTTATAAGGGGGAGAGGGGGAGGGGGGAAGGGGGTCTTCACTATTTTTACTCGGCATTCACAAAATGCCTGGTAAATCTGCTATTCAACAGGCTAATGAGCTGGGCCACAACTCTCGCTCTGTCACCCTGGTTTGTCCGCGGAGGTGTTTTTTGTTGTTGTTGTTGTCACTGGTTAAGGCAGGGGTCTTCAATGTTTTCAGGCCAAGGACCCCTTAGCTGAGAGAGAGATGAAGCAGGGACCCCCACTGCATATTGTACATTACATATCGTATAACATTTAAGATTTAAAATGATCATGGATTTAGTTTAGACTTGTTTGACAGCACCATCATCTGTGTAGGTTGGATTAATGTGTATGTTCATATATTTAACCACTTGAACTGTCAATACCTACTAGTCTGCTCTTCTTTTCCCTCTACACCAAACCTCTGTGCCAAAAAATAGCCGATCTACAAGCCCACAACGCCTCGCAGCGCGAGTCGTTGTGAGATCTGCTATTTTTTGGCTTATGTGCCACTAAGAATAGGGATGCTAGTGTCGAAGTGATTCAAAAACATGTTCCTATCACACAAAGATTTGGCGGCCCCCCCTTTAGTAACTCTGAGGACCCCCTAGGGGTCCCGGGCCCCCTGTTGAAGACCCCTGGTTTATGGAAACAGATCTACAACCTCATTTTCTATGCTATGTTCGGCGCTATTTTCACTATTCATCGCACAGCGAATATGTGTAGGGCTTAAGTAGTTAAACTGCTGGATGTTTTCTGGGCTGATCAACACTTTTCTTTGGCTGGGGTGGTATTTGTGCTCACTGCTCAGCTAAAAATAATTTAGTAGTTTGCCAGAAAAATGTTAAGCAACACAATTTCTTTTCTGTCTGGGGAGAGAAAGCGAGGCTAACCCAAATCTTTCCTTTCATCTTGTTTAGTTATTTTGACAGGCGGAGGCTTAAAGGTGAGTCTACAGAAGCAGGCGCTGCTGTGTCTTCCGACCAGCCCGAGCATGAACTGCAAGAAGAGCCAGTTTCAGGAGGGTTTGGCCTCCTCGCCAACGAGAGAATCCTCACAATTAAGCAATAAATGGGATTGTGGCCAACAATTTTTCAACGTTTATTTTTAGTCCGTAAATCCTCGAGCACAGTGATGTTTTTCCTCCCCTCCCTCGGGACATTCTGGCTTTACGGCAAACTACTGAAATATATAAACATAACATAAATTCCCCCAAAAGGTAAGTAAGCACTGTAAAGGAAGTAAGGGTCCTGTTGTCAGCTATTTTACACAGCATGTTCCAGTGAGGTATAGCGCTAAAGACATAGTTGTCAGACATTTTTATTGAGCGGTGGAGAAAGGTCTCCTTCTCGACACAACACAGTGGTCAAAAATCCACACACACAGGCCTTCAGGGCTGAGATTCCTCCTCCCCAGAGCTTTCTGCACTGAAACCAGGGACGTGCTGACCATTGGGAAAAGCGGGACATCTCCCGAACGGCCGGTTCATTCCCGGGCCAGTCCAGGCCGGCCATTAGGAAAATAAATAAAATAAAATGTCGGCCTTCGTTCCATTTTGGGGGCTGGGAGGCCAACAAATTAAATTGTCACTGTCGGGCAGAAACCCTGTATCTCCAAGTTTCAAATGTGTACATCTTTTCGCAAAGCAAAGCCCTGCTTCATCATACAAGGCTGTCGCACAAAAGTAGTGAAAACAGCCGATCTACAAGCACACAACGCCTCGCGGTGCGAGGCGTTGTGTGCTTGTAGATCGGCTGTTTTCACTAGTTTAAATCATTTTTAAATGGTTTTGGACATACAAGGTTTCAACCCGACAATGACGAAATATAACCCATGTAATTGGCCCACTGGCTTGTCACTTTGTCACAAATCTTTGAGTAGCAGCAGCGCTATAGAGAGAGATCTCTCTATAACGCGCAATGAGGGCCTCTCCAACTCTTTTTCCCGGGCTGAATCAGGGGCCCAGCATGTCCCTGACTGAAACACTCCTCTCCCTTCCCCTCTGTCTGTCTCCCCCTCTCTCTCTCTCTCTCTCCCTGTCTCTCTCCGCTCAGTGTGCGCTTGGAACTCGCTCGTCTGGCTGTGGCTTTTTCCTAAATAGAAAAACAGCATGGCTGACTTGAAACGTTGTTGGTGGCCTTGACCATGTTTGCATATCAGCAGCAGTTTTGAGAAACCGCCAGCGAACATGACATGAAGTGCTGATTGAAGACATAGTCGTCATACTTGTGTGTACTGTTATAGTATCTGTGGACCGTTACGCTCCAGTTGGGGGGAATTCATTGGAATGGGAATTCTGGCATGAACAACTTATACCAGGGGTCTTCAACGTTCTCAGGGCAAGGACCCCTTAGTTGAGAGAGAGATGAACCAGGGACCCCCACAACTTCTTTCATAGATTCCATATAGTTTCATTGTTTGACAGCACAATCATCAGTGTATTTTGGATTCATGTCAATTTGTGTTTTCAGATATTTAACCACTTGAACCGTCAATGCTTAATGAACTTGACCTTTCACTCTGTACTTAGTCTGCCCTTTTTCCCCTCTACACCAAAGCTCTTTGCCGAAAATAGCCGATCTACAAGCTCATGTAGATCGGCTATTTTCAGCTAAAGTAGATGCTAGGGAACAAGTGGTTAGAAAGGAGAAAAAAGTTTCAATCACACAAAGATTTGGAGGACCCCCTGCAGTAACTCTGAGGACCCCCTGTTGAAGACCCCTGGACTAAACCCAAAAGAGAAATTTGATGTCTCCCCGGGACCCAAACTATAGTGTCATGATGTGATGTGTTGTAGATCTTCTATTTTCACTACTTCTTAAAAGTATTTTTCCCACCTCTAATTAATAGATTTTGTTCAAGCCCGGGGTAGAAGAGGAAGGTTAGGTTACACATAGTGCAGCTTTAAGTCAAAACTAGGAGTACTTCTTCTTCCAGCTCTGCTGTGCTGATAGCAAACACCACAGAGTATAAATACAGAGCAGTACATGTGATAAGGGGTATTTAGCCTGTCTGGACCACTGGCTGTCTGTCTGTCTGTCTGTCTGTCTGTCTGTCTGTCTATGACCTTGATTATTGTGTCAAAGCACACAGTCAGAGACACTGGTGGACTGCAGTACTCAACCTCACTGCTTGAGTCATAGTACAGAAGATACTATATGTATGACTCAACTACAATTAAAAGTTTGTCAGCTATTTTACATTATTTCTTGAAATGGATGCATTTTAGTTTTAAGTTTGGGTCCTTCCTAGAAATGCAGTGGTGGAGTCAAAAGGGTAATATTTGTCTTGCATGTGGCGGAGTGACAATCAGAATCTTGGCTTAAAGACATAGTTGTCAGACATCTTTTGTGGAACTGCTATTTTCAAAAGAATCGCGAAATAATGTGACAATTCTTTTATATTTTTTGAAACATTTTAAACAAAACAAATCTTGTATGGCAAATATGAATTTGGGGATCACTGATATAAAAATATAGGAGAACCAATGTTGTATTAGCCTGGTAAAACCATTCACATTTCAGCTGAGTGAAAATGAAATGAATGAATTCGGCGACCGGGAGTTTCTTTTTTTTTTTTTACCAGGCTACTGTTGTTTGGCCTTGCGGTGAGTTCTGTGCAACGGGACGGGACAAGGGCCCCCCGCGGTGTATTTATCCTAACAGAGTGACTGAACCCCCTTTTCTTTGGTGGCGTCGTGGCGTGTCTTTGCCCTGTGCTCGAGACAGTCCCAAAGTAATGACAGATTAAAAGAACAGGCTAATCCCATTCAGAGAGAGGTCACAACTGGGCAGAGTGACCCTCCCCTCCCCCCCAGCAATCTCCCCTCTTTATTGTGGGCCACCTGCAAAAAGACCAGTGATAGAATTGAAGACTATAACCTAGCCTGGGGGGGTTGTATAAAGTGATCAAGTATACGTACGTAGTACATTTGGCAGTTCATTGTCGAGTGCAACAATTAACTAGTAAGTGGTGGAAGTGGACGTAAAAGCAGCAATACAATTTTCTCTGAACTCGTGCACCTCTTGACGTCCTGACTCTCCGAAACATAGTTTGGAAAGCCTGTCCGAAACGGAGGATTAAAGGTAGGGGAAGGTCATTTAATTCAAATAACAACGAAATGGGTCTATGTTCTGATAGTAAAAGGCTAGTTACTATAGATAGAGTGTTTGGCCTATATTTGTATTTGGACTTCAGCCTTATCTCCTGTGAGGAGAAAAAAGCAGTTTAAAAAACTGTTAGGTGACAGGTTTTCCTCCAATCTGGATAGAGTGGGGCCTTCCTCCTATCATGGTCGAGTGGGGGCAGGCCTTACGCGCACCAAGGCCTGCCCCCACTTGGTCATGATTGGAGGAAGGCACTTAGAATGACTATTCAGATCATATTCACACTGTTATCTGTCCCACCTACAGTACTGTACAGTGCAGACAGTTGTAGAACGCTGCTCTAAATCTAATCTAACACAAATTAGATCAAGTCACTTCAATAAATCTCTGACTTGCATAAACAAAATGTCAAGTGATAATGGCTTGGTAATAGAACGTTACAAAAACACAGAGAAGATGATGAAGGGAAATCTACCATGGTGAAATTGAGAAACACTTTTCCCAACAGACAGAAGCTCCACACAACGGTGCTGTCATTGATCACTTGAACCCCAGCATCCATATTCTATTTCTGAGGGGAACATTAGCCAAAAATAGCAGATCTAAGAGCTTGTAGATCTTTATATATATTTTTGCCTAAGAGATTAGTGTAGACAGGGGAAAAAAGCTTGTAGCAGGGAAAAAGTACAGTTGCAACTCAGATCCATCTATACTATAATTTTGCGAATGTCTGAGTGAGTGAGTGAGTGTCTGTCTGTATGAAACAGCGTTTCTCCTCGGTGGCTGGAGCAATTGATCTGAAATCGCATCACCATCAGCATATGAACACACCTGACATAACTGTGAAGCCCGTTTGTCACTTTCACAAATCGTATGCTGTATAATAGCATTTTTATGGTGTATCTATATCTATTTAGCCTACAGTACCTTTTGTGACCACACATGTTAAGGGAGGGGCGCTGTTGTTCAGGCCATGCACAATCACACACAAACCCACACACACACACACACACACACACACACACACAGGGGGGGGGGGGGGGGAGTGTGTGTGTGTGCAGGCGGGCGGGCGGGCGGGGGGGGGGGGGGGTTCTGGCCCTGTTACAGATGTTGTCCAAAAATCATGCAGATCGGTACACAGTATCTCTGTAGCCGTTAAACGGAACGGGTATTTCTTACATTGATGCTCCTACATATTATCATGCAAGCACCAGTTAAAGTTACTTTCCATCCCTCATATACTGTGTGCACAGTGCACATCCCATAACCCACACACTGCACATCATTTTGGAGCTCATATCTTTGAACGGGTAAGGGCTAGTTTCACTAATAACAGAGAGTTTAAGTGGCTACGGCCAAGGTGTTATTTCTCAGAGATTTGCACTGCTAAGCTTGTCGTTTCCGACAGAAAGAAAAAGAACAAAGCCGGTGCCTGGAAAGCCAACAGAAGGCATCTTGTAATGAATTGATTTGTCATATGCCCCGGCCGCTTTCTGCCGCTCAGTTGATTGTGAACATTGATTTCCTACAGCTGAAATTAGCTCTCCCCCTCAGCACAGCTTCCCCTCCGTTTCCACCCTCGTGCTCAGGGGTGAAATTCACATGTCATCATAGAGATGGTACATGGCTGACCAGCAGAATGTTGGACTAATAGCAGGGCTGGAATGGGACATAAATTCAGCCCTGGCATCTTGGCCCAGAACGGCCCACCACAACCGGCACAAACCGAACATAGAAGATCTACAAGCCCACAACGCTGGGATAAAACATTATGTAGAATTGCCATCTCAGAATCATACAGAATCATGTTATTGAACTATAAGTATTGATCATTAACCACATAAAGTTTTTTTTTCTTCTTTTCGGACGAATATAGGAGCGAATTTCGGAGCACATAAATAAAGAAATCATCCTCAAAAATCTAAACTTTACTTAAGATGTACTTAAATTTACTTACAGTAGTTACTATCCACAAAGACAAGAGCTCTCCAGTACAACGTGGGCCTGTTCCAAAGGGAACATCAAATCTAATTTACTTGTTAGCGTTCGTCCACTGTTCCCTGTGTTCACTGGCCTAATGTTCTCTGTGTTTCACTGGCCTAATGTTCCCTGTTGTGTTCACAGGCCAAATAATACTTTACTTGAGTAAAACATTTGAATACTTTTCCCACTACTACATACGTTTTTTTGTCAGCCCAGATATGGCAACAATAAGTCTGTGTGTAGGAAAGAAACATGAGGGAGGGAAAGAAAACGACAACAACCCAAAGACATTATCGTCGCTGTCGGGTGGAAACCTTGTATGTCCGAAACAGTTACTTGTGTGTGTGTGCGTGCGCGTGCGTGCGTGCACAGTGGGAAGTCAGTGGGATCAGCGCTAGTCCAGAAATATCTATCTATAAATGCGAGAAGTCTCTGCGTGTCTGCGTGTCTGCGTGTGTGTCTGTCTGTAATCCACGTATCTCGAGAACCGTTCGTCCCACCGGCTTAGACAGATATCTCCATATATGGGCATAAAATGGACCCAGAACTATAACTGCAGTGATCTCCACATATGGACATAAAATGGACGCCGACAGACAGACAGACAGATACAGATCTCCATATATGGGCATAAATGGACACAGGCAGACAGATGGTCAAAACGGGTCCTATGAAAACAGGTATAATGGGGTTTGCATTAAAGGGCGGGGCATTCATTCCCTATTTACATTGTTCCGAGTTGGCCAGGTTGCCGACTAGACGCTGGGCCGCCCGAAGGGCGGCCCAGCTTCTAGTATCTATAAATCCATGGAATCTCGGTACGTGTCTGTCTGTCTGAGTCCCTATTATGCTCATATATGGAGATCTATGATGGCATCAATATGATGTCATAGTATTGTCATCATAGACTGGCCTACACTAAGTACTCTGACAGCGAGTACAACAGGTATCTCATGACCATAACTCGCCTTTTGAAAATAAGGTAAAAACACTGAAACACTGTGGCAGAGACGGATTAATTAACGAATTAATGAATACTGCAGACCTACAGTATAAGCCACGATGCGATGCGCTGTGAGCTTCGGTCGATCGGCTATTTCTTTTAGCCAGTTTTGCACGACACTATAGTGTACGATTAGGTAGGGCATTCATTTTCCAGGGGGAAAACAAACAAACAAACAAACATAAACATTTAATTATGGAGATACAAGGTTTCTGGCCACCCTGCAACGTTACGCAACAATCTACAGTACGAAGGCCTCGTTGAACTTTGGCCTGGATGGCATCCAAGGAAACCTGGCAGACATGGCTCTAAATGAATTATTGTTTAAACAACATTATGCAAAGGCCACTGTATTCAATTAAAAAAACTGAATTCACCTCCTCCCTTCACATTCCAGTCCTCCCCTCGTCTCTCTCTGCTCTGCAGCTAATCTGCCCCTTCTCCACTTGATTTGTTCTCGAAATGCATACTGTACATATCGTTGTGAGCTTGTAGATGTAGGCTATGTTTGATCGGACAAAAACTTGCTAGTTAACATATGTTTTGTGTTGTACTGTTTTTTTTTGTGATATTTGTTCCTTTTATTTGTTGCATTATCTGTATTTGGGACTGTTTGTGTTAATGTGATTTCACGTTGCTTGCTGTTCAAGCCAGCTATGATTACAAATGTACTTAAAGGGGAAGACCACCCATTTTCAAAGAAAATATTGATTTGGGGGTTTGTATAGTAAAGTACAACGGTGTGATGTCATTACAATACAACCCCCAAAATCAATCCTCCAGTTCTAGGCAACACAGAAGAGGGGGAACTTTTTTTCTATTTCCACACAACTTAATACTATACTGAAAATGGGTGGTCTTCCCCTTTAACGTTAACGTTTATCACTACACTGCAGTTAATTTCATCTGAAACTGAAAGTCTTGTACTGTAACTTAAGTTGTAACTTAAGTTGCCAAACAACTGTAGTGCAATCTCAGAGACAATATTTGCCCCTGAGATGTAGTGGAGTAGAAGTATAATACATTGAAAACCGGACACGCTCAAGTAAAAGTAAAAGTACTTCAAAATTGGACTACAAAAAGGTACAGCACTGGTATTAATTTTTCCACCACAGTTTGTTCTCCGCTAGCTCTCTTAAGACAGCTCCAAATGGCTGCTGGGTGAATGGACAGACAGACACTGACTCCCCTGTCTGTCTGTCTGTCTGTCTGTCTGTCTGTCTGTCTGTCTGTCTGTCTGTCTGTCTGTCTGTCTGTCTCTGGTTGTTGGATGGCCGACCTGGTGCCGCCATCCAGGCCGCGTCATGTGATTCACTCCCCTCTGGTCGCCGGGCAACGGCCCTGCTGGATGTCGGGGAGTGGGGGCCTTCCCCTGGGGCCCCCGTGGGAGGCTTGTTTAAGAGCCGTCTCCCTAGCTGCCAGTGTGGGCTCTTTCTGTCTTAGCACACTCCTTGTCTGGGGCCTCTATATACTGCGGCGCTCTCACAAAGTTGGAGCCTTTGCAGAAGAATGCAGACTGTGTGTAGTGGTTTCTATTGACGCTATCTCCTTTTCTTTGGCTTTTTTCTTCTCTTCTCCAAACGTTACCATACTACCAGTGTCTAATCTTAGCTAAAGACGTGTTAAACCACACCAGAACCATGTCTAAACTTAACAACATTAACAGTGCCTATAATCTTAACTAAAGATGTATTAAACCGCCCCAAAACGTATGTCTAAACATATTAACAGCGCTTAGTCTTAACTTTTTCCGTCTTAACTCATCTGGTGCCGATCCCGAACTAGTTCGGCTTTATTTCAATCCAATACAATCTTTTTTTTATTAATTCACTTACCCCGAGCTGCTTGTAGAGTCATGGGTGGTCCTGGCTCACTAGCCGCTAGCCAGCTAGCCGTTCTACTCTGTCCGACGATATATTCCATTAAAAATGGTTTAAAATACATTTTTGAGCTCCCCAATGTTCACCCGATGTTCGGCGCCGCTTCCGATGAGTACACGAGTGTGCCGATCCCGAAGTAGTTCGGCTTTATTTAATTAAATGAATAAAATGATAAGAGGCCTTCTGAAGCCTGGCTTGATTTTTGTAGCTACTAGCCGAAAGCTAACAACGTCCCGGCCGGCCGTAATTTGCGAACGCAATCGCCAATCTCCGCCTAATCCAATGAAAGACCGCATCTTTAAAGGCTTATATCTCTTTTTTGTGTTTTAGGAAAGCGGCGCGAGGTTTATTTACGGCGAAATCGCCCAAAAATGATCTTTTAGATGACAAAATGGGAATAGCCATTCTGTTAGCATCTTCATCCGGGACATTTCCATGCCGTGCATCAACGTGAGCACGTCAGGTCCTGGAAGCTGAAGTCCTGGAAGCTAAAGCGCTCGCCTATGAGAGATGCGCTGGCATTCTTTGGCCCCTAGAGGGCGCTGGCACGCAAAGAGTTAAGCAGGGGACTTCAACGTTTTCAGGCCAAGGACCCCTTAGTTGAGAGAGAGATGAAGCAGGGACCCCCACAACCTGTTCATAGATTCCATATAGTTTTGACAGCACAATCATCAGTGTATTTTGGAATCATGTCAATTTGTGTTTTCAGATATTTAACCACATGAACCCTCAATACTTAAAAAACATGACCTTTCACTCTGTACTTAGTCTGTTCTTTTTCGCCTCTACACCAAAACTCTCGCGCTACGAGGCGTTGTGAGCTTGTAGATCAGCTATTTTTGGACGCTAGGGTTCAAGTGGTTAAATATATAAAAGGAGGGGGAAAAAGGTTTCTATCACACAATGATTTGGAGGACCCCCTGTAGTGACTTTGAGGACCCCCCTAGGGGTCCCGGACCCCCTGTTGAAGACCCCTGGTCTTAAGTAACACAGCTCCTTGTCTGGGGCCTCCACTAGTGACGCTTTCACAATATCGGAGCCTTTTTGCACAAGAATGCAGACTCTACAGTGGTTTCCATTGAGGCTGCCTCCCTTTCTTTGGCTTGTCCTCCCCGTCTCTCACTCGCCTTCCTCCCTTCTTGCAGCACGTTGCAGGTCTCTCATCTGACTGCTAAAACCATTCACAGCATTTATGCACATACATAATTGACCATGAAATACGCTTCTAAAGATGCTGTCTGGACCAGACTGCTCGCTTCTTGCTTTGCAAATTACACTGTACCGCCGCAGGAAATTATTCACATGGAATCAATCAGCAATCTGATCAAAAAACCCCGCCGAGTCTCAGGCTGAGATTTGATATGGAATCATCAACGTCAGATCGTTTATAAGAAGAACTTAATTGGAGAGAGGATGTGATTCCTCTCCCAGGGCTAACATGGGAACAACATGGAAGTCAATATCACCTGATTTGAAGGCTCATACTGTACCACCGTGAAAAATCACACCCAGTGTGAAGTAAGCGGTGCCTTTGATGAGTTCATTTTACTCACTACTGCCTTATGCTGCCTTATTGCTGACTCACTGTTGCCGTATGGTCCCTTTTCACTCAATTCCTATTGCCTTATGCTCCCCTTTCTACCACTTCTTGTGGTCACATGTTCAGATACTGGATTCTGATTGGCTTAAAAGAGTGGTAAATCAGTCAACAACCTTGAGTTGGCTCATGGACCCCGCCCACTGAAACAATTAATGACTGTAACTAAATAACCTTGCAAGTTACAACTGTGTTTTCTTTCATTTATATGGTAGAAGTGGTAGAAAAGCAATTTACCATTTGAGGGTCGTGGGTTGTTGGCTGATTTACCACTGTTTCAGGGTTGTGGCACGAAGCGAAGCCAACAACCCACTCCCTCTCATGGTAAATGGCTTACATCGTCACCTTTTCACTGGAAGCAGTGAAAGCGTGTGTGTGTGTCTGTGATCGACCGGGGGGTCGATTGAAAAATAGAATGATATTCTGTGACTGCTTGGAAAGGTAAGGAAAAACGAAAAATAGCTTGCAGTGCTTAGTGGTTTGGTTAAATATGCTTGGCAGTGAATGAGTTAAAAAAGAAAATCCAACATTTTTCTCTAAAGAAAAAAGAAAAATAAACAGTTAAAATAGCTGATCTACTAGTTTTTAAATAGGACTTGAGTGGTTAATTCCTGATGTATTTCTGTGAGTTTGGGTCCTGGGGTCGGGAGACACCAAATGTATCTTTTGGCTCTGGAGCTGAAAGGTTCGGGAACCCCTGCCCTCGCAGCAGTCAGCAGAAACACATTTCCCTCTTAACACTCAAATACCTGGAACGCGCCCTGAGTCGCGTTAGATTTGAACCACTTTAACCATTATTTTATGCTTTAACTGTTGAAAAATAGCAGATATACAAGCTCACAGCGCGGCACCGAGTGCCGCGCTGCAAGCTTGTAGATTTGCTATTTTTGAAAAAATCGTGAAAACGCAACCAAGTCTTTGAATATCTTTGAGCCGATCTTTGACCTGTCTTCTAAATCCTTCCTCTAAATCAGTGGTAGTAAAACTTTTTCATGTCAAGGACCCCCAAAATTACAGGTATTTGGCCACCTGGACCCCCATCTCAAAATATGTTGTTCCAGGGACCCCCCAGAAGCAAATATTTGAGTTACAAATGTTCGCTTTTAAATAGATATATTCAGAGACTTGCATAAAAATAGCAGATCTACAAGCTCGCAGCGCGGCACTCGGTGCCGCGCTGCGAGCTTGTATATCTGCTATTTTTCAATAGTTAATAGGTCAATAATCCTAGGCCTAAATGGGTTAACCCAAGACAGGTGGAAACTGCAAATCAAAAACCGTTGAAGGACTACAAAATATTTCCAGCGTAACCACAGTTATC
Organism: Nannobrachium achirus; assembly: GCF_963921795.1. Lineage (NCBI taxonomy): Eukaryota > Metazoa > Chordata > Actinopteri > Myctophiformes > Myctophidae > Nannobrachium > Nannobrachium achirus. The sequence goes on along the minus strand of NC_137825.1, from coordinate 21,311,218 downwards.
TTCTGAGCCTCTGACAGCCTATACATCTTCATTGCCATCGTGCCACAGCATGCTCTTTTTACCCCCTAGCTTGATTACAACAAATAGCAGCCGACAAGCGTCTGAAAGAATCCATCACTACTAGAACCTGGCCGTCGCACTGCACAAAAACACAAACTCAACGTCAAGTCAGGTATTATTTTTAGGCTTTCTGCAACAAACCGAGGATTTTGTTCAGTGTATCAGTCTTCGTGAAAGACAAGTGAGAGAGCAAAACAAATTGGGCTGTGGGGTCTTTAGCGTTGGTCCCTTTTGTATAGCTCGACAGTAAGGTGCTGCTATAATAAATAATACTGAAAGAAAGGGACAGTCTGTCATTTTCCTTATCGCTGCCATATGACTAAAAGTATTTCAAGCAAGGTACATATTGTGTCTGTTTTAAATGACTGTGCCTGTAGGGCCTCTGACGTTAATAAAACTGAATGAAATATGGTGCACAATAACGTGAGGTCAGGACTGGGCTTAAACATTTTGTTATGGAGCCAAACAAACTATCAGGCAAAACTTTATTGGGACGTCGGTTAGAACCCACTGTGTGACTACCGTATGTCGCAGAAAAACACGGCCAGCATACACAGCGAAATTCCGGGTTGTTAACTTACCCATTTAGGCCTAGAAATATTGAATGCTTTAACCAGTGAAAAATAGCAGATATACAAGCTCACAGGGCGGCACCGAGTGCCGCGCTGTTTTTGAAAAAGTCGTGAAAATGTGTGCAAATCTTTGACTATATGTATTTTCAAAGCGAACGTTTGTAACTCAAATTTTGCTTCTGGGGGATCCCTAGAACTAGATATTTTGAGATGCGGGTCCGTGGCCAAATAAATATCATTTTGGGGGTCCTTCACATGAAAAGGTTTGAGAACCACTGACATAGTAGTCTCTCAAGAACAGACTAACTGAGCTCCAGTTAAGTGAAAAGGACCTTTTTTTTTTTTTACGATGGCCGGCCAGATTGCTGACATAGAAACATAGGGTTTTTCAAAATGTCTTAGAAAGGATTCAAAAGACACTTTAAAATTCTAATTTTCACGATTTTTCAAAAATAGCAGATCTACAAGCTCGCAGCGCTGTGACCTTGTATATCTGCTATTTTTCAATAGTTAAAGCATAAAATAATGATACACAATACTGTGTACCCGTTCTAAATGGGTTAACTCTGGGAGGGCATAAATGGACGGACAACAAGAGTCCCTCTGATATCCAACGGTGGGGATTTCAGTGTGTATATCAGACACCGCGGAGGCCTGCATGGCCAGATGGAGGGAGACAGAAGCACACGAGAAGAAAATCTGCTCTTACCTGCTGATTTTGGAGTGAACTTGTCCCTGTTGGCAGCGCACACGGCCAGGAGCCGATAGCCCAGGTCCAAGTCGTAGCCTTGCTGCGCGGCTACGCGGCTGACCACCTGAACACACAAAACACCACAAGCAGTGAGAGCAGTGTGTAGGACAAACTGCTCGCCTTCCACAAGGAGACTGACTGTGGGCCCTGTTATCACCAGTGCCTTCAACCCTTATCCTCAAACTACTTCTACTTCTTTTTACTATTTTGAAAATCATTTTAAATGTATTCAACTAGCCGATGTACATCGACACGTTCTGAGCTTTAGATAGGCTATTTATAAAAAAAGATATTTGGATGCTTTTCTGTCTTTATTGAGTACAGCAGGTAGACAGGAAACAGGGAGAGAGATGGGGAGTGAGACGCAGCAAAAGTCTTCAGGGTCGAGACTCAAACACGCTGTCAGGCATTAGGGCCTATGCAGTACTGTATGCGCCTGGACCACTAGGCCAGTGGGTAGTAGATCGGCTATTTGAAAAACTAAAAAATGTTTTCCAAAATAGAAAAAAACTTCAAAGAAGTTTAGGGAAAAGGGGTAAGGCACTGGTGAAAACAGGGCCCTGTGTACACGTCTTAGACCTGTATTTAGGACCGGTGCTGGATGAAAATGCAGAAATCAAAGAGAGGTAAAATATCTGAGTTATAGCTCCGCGAACAAACGTTTTATCACAAGGCGAACGTTTCAACCATACTGTGGATCTTCATCAGGAAAATAAACACATTTTGCTGGGGACCCCTCAAGGACCCCTGGGGGTCCCCCCTGGACCCTACTTTGGGCTCACAACACAAGCATTGTGAGCTTGTACTGTAGGTCTGCTATTTCGTTTCTGTTTTCATCTAGAAAGCAAAAAGTGAAACATTTGGAATATTTTCAAAGAACACAAATCTTACAGGGGTCCCTGGTACAAAACCTTTTTAAACAGAGGTCTGCATGGCCAAACACATTAATTTGCAGGGTCGTTGGCACGAGAAAAGCTTGAGAACCATAGTGGCTTATTAACAGGACAACTCGTGGCTGTGGACAGGCGGTATACATGGGGACAGACTGTCCGGCCAACATGTGGCGGCGTGGACAGAGGTTAGTACATGGGGGACAGACAGACAGACAGACGGCGTGCCTGTGCTGTGGAGCCAGGGTGCAACAACGTCAACGTCCTACTGAGAGAGGAAGCATTAAGTGAAAGCCCCACTGCATGCCACAGGAGGCCCTGTAAATCAGCCTTAAGTGGCACACGTTTGCAGTGATTTAGCAGCGCCATTATCTGCTCAAAGAGGCCTCCTCCTCTCCTCCTCCTCCTCCTCCCATCCGCCTGACCTCAAGGACATGTTATAGCCTGGGCCTCCTGGATCCTGCACGATGGCCCCGATAGAACCAGGCTTCCATTTGTAAAAGTGGAGGGGGAGGTGGGGGGGCATCTTCTTAACCACGCGAGCCCTATATCGTTGCTGTCGAGAAACTTTTGGTTGTGCTCGAGGGTTGCACTCTGTAAATAGCAGATCTATAAGCTCTCCTCCACACGCTGTTAGCTTGCAGATCGGCTGTTTTCACCATGCGACCAAGTGTAAAATCAGCCGTTGCGGCCTGATACATCATTGTTGATAAAATCAACTTTGTAGATTTAGTCTGCCAAATTCGTATGATATTTACTCGACTGAAACTAGACTAAAACTAAAACTTGACTAAATGACTAGATGACTAAAATATGACTAAACTAAATTTAATTTTAAAGATTTGTTTTTGGGGCTTTTTATGCGTTTATTAGATAGGACAGTAGACTGTCAGGAAATGGGGGGAGAGATGGGGAGTGACAAAGGTCGTCCGGATCGGGAATCGAACCGGCAACGCCTCCAGGCATCAATGGCTACAGTATGTGGCAATGCCTATGTGGTATGCGCCTGGACCAGTAGGCCAGCGGGCGCCCCTACTAAACTATATTTTATTCTATTCAAAAGACTACGATTAAACTAGACAAAAACGTTACTGGCCTACACAGTAACTGACCCTGCTGTTGCACCCATCCATGGAGCTGTAGCTGAGGTTGTACAGCTGAACGCAAGCTGCTGCCTGCACCATATCATTAAGTTCTTCTGTAAGTATACAGTAGGTCTGATGTGACACGGGAGAGAAAGAGCATACGCTGACTGTCTATCCGACCGGTAGGAGAGAGGCCCATTAAGGAGATATATGAGCATAACTTGTCTAATTAGAATCTAAAGGCGCAAAAAGGGAGCGCTTTACTCTACATGGTAATTTCAGTCTAGGATGTTACAAGTGGCTGTTGTTCTAATTTCAGCACCTTAATTGTACGATGTGGCCAGTAGAATTGTGGTGGTTTTTCCTAGGGTGAGACACGCGTGTTTTTAAGACTATATATATTCATCCAAGCGGTTGGTTATAAGAATAAAAATAAATAATAATAATCATATCCCCCCCAAAATAATATTGAAAAATGTTGCCTCTTAAATAAAATATTTGACAATTTGACCAATGTTTGACCAGCTTTTATAGCATAGTTTGTCGATTACCTTTGATGCAGTAACGGTAGTTTTTCTTTTCTTTCTTTGAGGCATTAAAAAGGCTTAAATTGTCACTTCAGTCAGTGTCATAACCCAGCCCCCAAAAATAAAAATAAATCATGTTGGGACCCCACTGGAGGTCCCGACCCACAGGTTGAGAACCACGAGATAGAGAGTGGAAAGTCACCCGCTGACGCACATTAAAGCAATAACACAAACAATCATCAAACCCATCCGGAGTACAAATACTCTGCATTCCTTTTGGCCCAGTCCGTATACTACGGCACTTGTTCCGTATGCAGGATTACAAATTGCACCCCTGAGAGCAGAGCTATATGTGTCTCTTATCCAGCGCTGGAGGCGCTGTGTGAACATCTGCATATTACGCCGCGATATGGCCCAGGGTGACAAGTGATTGACACGTCTTAAGTCAGTCCTTATTCTAATTGAGTGAGAAAGGCACGTGCGTGCCTCGCTGAACTCCACAGAAGCCGTACAGAAAGCGCTCATAATTGGATAACAGAATGTGACACATGTCCTGATTGCACAGGATCCGGAGGAAGTTATGCTATGATACTAGCGGTATATATCGTCGCTGTCGGGTGGTGGGGGAAAATAAGTGGCGTTCCAATGGTTCCAATGCAGTTATCATTTAGTCACACAAGCTCTTGTTAGTGCGTGTCAGTAGTTCAACAGTTCACTGTTTATGAAACACACGGATAGCCTCAACCACTTTCACTTTTAAACTTTGTTTCCAAAACAAATGTAAAAATCTACTGATCTAAGCTAAAACGCGTCATATTAGCAGATCTGCTATTTTTTTGCTACTTTAGTGCAGTGGTTCTCAACCTGTGGGTCAGGACCCCCAAGTGGGTCCCCAACTTATTTTGGGGTGTCCCCAGATGATTAGCTTAATGTGCAACATTGTTTTCTCACTCAACAGCAAACAAACCAACATAAAGTTTTAGTGTAAAGAGGGTATGCACATTTCTAAAGTGACAATTTAAGGAGTTTTTAATACCTCTAAAATGACAAATTAAACATTGGCCAAATTGTCATAGAGGCAGAAATTGTGAAAACTGTGTGTGAGGCGTTGTGAGCATGTAGATCTGCTATTTTCACAATAGAACCGTGTTCAAAATGTAATTATGCCTCAACTCTTAGTGCTCGTCAGGGTGTTAAAATATGATTATTTTGGGGGTTGCGGCCTGAAAAGGTTGAGAACCACTGATTTAGAAAAGTGGAGATACGATGTTTCCGCCCCACAGTAACGATATACATTTGACATGAGGGAAGAAGCACATTTCTTTCTTGACACAATTTATCTCCTTAGGCTGTTTAGCATAACCTTGTCGGGAAACTATCCCCGCCCCTTTGTGTCCCGAGTTCCAATCAAAACAAATCAATTGCTATGCAACTTGTGGAAGATTTTAACATATTTTGTCTTGCAGGATACTCCTCCTAACAAAAAGTTAAGTCAATTTTTCTTTATACAAACGCCACGGTATGCTCAGAATTCAATTAATCAAGTCGGGGAAAAAGCCAATAGGTACTTAAATAGGGGAATTAAAGGCTACAGAGCCTTATTTCTTTAAGAGCATTGATTGCTTTGTGGTTTGAGGACGTTTGCCGCATCCTCTTAAGTGTTTCATGGATTTAGCTGATTTCATAAGCTAGCTACAGAACACACACGCCGTGGCCCGAGTCAATGAGAGATGACTAAATTCCAATAGCTTCCATCGGGGTGAGCGCTCCTTTAGTTTTTTCCAACGACCTCGGTTGAAGATCAGGCAGCAGAAGAACATTGGTATTCCGGCGTCCCTAAGGGAGTTACATAAACAGCCAATGCAGCACTTGTTTTACCAGCCCTTCTCCCGCCCTTGAACCCTGCGGTGTGAGACGGGCTGCTCAGGGGTGTCACACCAAATCCCCCCCCCCCCATGAATGTTCTTCATAGGGGGAAAGGGGGTTAGACTGGGAACGCATTATTACGCATTATTTTGTGCTTTAACTATTGAAAAATAGTAGATATACAAGCTCACATGCAGCTTGATCGGCTACTTTTGAAAAATCGTGAAAATTACAGTAGTCTTTTAATATTTCAAATCCTTCTAAGGTTTTTTGAAAAAAATAACTTTGTTTCTATGTCAGGGGTGCTAAAACCTTTTCGTGTGAATATGTATTTGATATGTATTTGGCCCACCACGGACCCCCATCTCAAAATATTTCGTTCCAGGGACCCCCAAGAAGCGACTTTTAAAAAATAGCAGTTCTACAAGCTCGCAGCGTGGCACTCGGTGCCGCGCTGTGAGCTTGTAGATCTGCTGTTCTACCACTTTTTGTGGTCACATGTTCAGATACTGGATTCTGATTGGCTTAAAACAGTGGTAAATCTGTCAACAACCTTGAGTTGGCTCATCATGGACCCCGCCCACTGTTGTGTTGCAGTTGTATAACTAAATAAACTTGCAAGTTACAACTGTGTTTTCTTTAATTTATATGGTAGAAGTGGTAGAAAAGCAATTTACCATTCGAGGGTCGTGGGTTGTTGGCTGATTTACCACTGTTTCAGGGTTGTGGCACGAGGCGAAGCCGAGTGCCAAACAAATCAGCCAACAAACAAATCAGCCAACAAATCAGCCTCCCGCCAACAACCGACTCCCTCTCATGGTAAATGGCTTACTTTTTCAATAGCTAAAGTATACAATAAAAGGCCCCTCCTCCACATTGGGCCCTAGTAGCTCACGCCCACTTCCCCACCCCCCTTGTGACGCCCCTGCGGGCTGCTTACCGTTAAGCATCCCATCAGGCTCTGCTCAAAGGGACGCTGGAAGGCGCGGGGGTCACCGCACCAGTCTAGCAGCTCCGTCGCTGCCGTTTGGAAATTCGCTGGATTTTGTAAGTGCTGGAGGACGGCCGTGGAGGAGGGGGCAAAAAGAGAGAAAAAAAACACAGAAACAAGTTAGGGTTCAATAACACTTTAAGGTTGCAAACATTACAACAAAACACATGTGAACTTTGATAGAAAGAAGTATGTTATATCGTTGGTGTCGGGCAGAAACCTTCCACCTATTTTAGCTTTTTGTGTTTTCTTTTATAAAACAACGTCCTACGTGATTGCACTACAGAGTCACACAAAAGCAGAAAAAGTAGCAGATTCACAAGCTCAAAATGTGGCGTGAAGCATTGTGCTTTGTAGATCTGCTACTTTTGAAGTTGGATCCTGAAAAGTAACAGCTTTGAGGTTTCCACCCGTGACCCGACAGAGACGTAATAGATGCTGCTGTCAAACCTTTAGATAGATGCCTGTTACTAGTCAGCCAGGGTTCTAGTGCAACAAGAGGCAAACCAATCCTGAATAATTTAGATTAACGGCGAACAAAAGAGCAGCATTCTTACGACTAAATATTGGCCGTCACTGCAAGGAAATGGTATGTCAAAATGGCAACGGTTGAAAGAAAAGGTTGAAAGTATAAACCTTGAACATCTATATTCTGAGGGGAACATTAGCCAATAATAGCTGATCTACACACCACGTTGGTGCATCGTGAGCTCGTAGATCACCTATTTTTGGCGAAGAGGTTTGGCATGGTAGATATTTGATATTCATTTTCATCAGGCACTCATTTTAACCATGTTATTTTCATTGAAAGCACCCGTCCTTGGTTCTGGTGACTAATACTGCCCTCCTAATACGTGAGGGGCCATGTTTTTTCAATTGCTTTTTTTATTTATTTTTAATAACTTCTTTGGAAAATGAAAAATAATAAGAAGAAGAAGAAGAAGAAAAGAAAAAAAGAAAATGTGAGATTGAGGAACAAAAATGTCTGGCGTGCTCCCAAAGGCCTGGGTAGATGATAAAATTGCCCATTTTTCTTTGTTGAGAGTGAAATACCCTTCAATGCACTTGAGTGAAGGGTGTGTTCCCGATACACAAACGACACAAGCAAGCATGCTTCCACTTTGCACTCTGTGGGTCCGTGCCTTCCCATCCAGTGTAATAAATCTCCCTGTATGGCCAGGCCTGCATGTGAATAGTCGCACACAGGACCAGTGGTGGAAGGTAACTTTTACTTAACTGTGCTTAATAATAAAAAAAAGTGTTTTGGTATTTGTACTTTACTTGAGTATTTCCAATTTCCAATACTTACTTACATCTGCACTACATCTCGGATCCAAATATTGTACTTTTACTCCACTACATTTATTTGAAAACTTTAGTTACTAGAACATACATGAACCACTTTAGCCCAATTTTATACCATGGCTATTTGAAAATAGCCGATCTACAAGCTCACCGCGTTGTGAGCTTGTACTGTAGATCTGCTATTTTCAAACATTTTGTACTTTGTACTTTTGGTACTTTAAGTACATTTTGATGCCAACACTTTCCTACTTTTATTCCTGGCTTTTACTTGCAACAGAGTATTTAAAATTGCAGTATTTACACTTTTACTTAACAAATAAATGAGAGTTCTTTTCTTTTTCCACCACTGCACACAGGACCTGGTTTGGGCGGTCACACAGGCCTCGGCCTGTATGACTCTATCTGACAGCTGGGGGGGTTCCTTGACCTTCAGCTTCACCTCTACGCCATTGGTCCCCCCTCCCACCCCCCCACCCCCACACACACACTCCCCCACCCCTGCTCCACACCCTGGCTGCAGCCCTGCTCACTAATCCTGTTGTCGTTCATACTGTACATCAACAAGAGACATAGGGGACATCTATATACTGTATACTACTGTATACAGCTTACACATAGGGGACATCTACTGTATACTACTGTATACAGCTTACACATATAGGGGACAACTACTGTATACTACTGTATACAGCTTACACATATAGGGGACATCTACTGTATACTACACATAGGGGACATCTACTGTATACTACTGTATACAGCTTACACACCGGGCTGGGCTGGGCTGGCTGCTGGCCACTGTTGAAAACACCATCTCATAGAGTCACCTATGATCATCACTAGGCCAATATATACTGTATACACACACACACGCGCGCGCACACGCGCGCGCACACACACACACACACACACACGCACACCTATATTGTATATATTGTTGTATATAAGTCCAAAACTGTTGTGCATGTCACGATAATTGGTTGAAATTGATTAGTACCGGCCGATATGTCATTCAGATTGGACTTTTAGGGTATTTGAAAATAGGGTGCACAAAAAACAGAAATATATATGCTCTAAAAAGTGTGAAAAACATATTTTTCTTCTACTCCACTACATCTCAGATTCAAATAATGTAGCTAATTTTATTCCCCTGCAATTATTTGAAAACTAGATTTTGTATACATTTTGAACTAGTGAACTCTTTTGGTACTTTAAGTCCATTTTTGATGCCAATACATGTGTAGTTGAGTTAATTTTGAATTCCGGACTTTTACTTGTAACAGAGTATTTCTATATTGCAGTATTGATACTTTTACTTAAGTAAAAAAAAAAATCAAGTACTTTTCCACCACTGCAAGACAGCAGCAGCACCCATGCAGCGACCGACTGTACCCCATACGACCTTTAGGGGGCAGCAGAGGTCAGGATTTCATTAAGGCAAAGATTTCATATCAATTTACAAAGCAGGCAGTTTGACAAGCGGGGGCCGGATGAAACCAGTCTTGTTTATCTTTAGTGCATGTATGTGCGAGCCCACTGCTGCAACACCCCTCCCCTCCACACCCCACCACAGGGTAAATCTTTGTTGGGGTGGGGTGGGGGGCATAAGAATTCTGCTGGTGGATAAAGTCTTGGCGGAGGAACTCCACATTCACAGATGCTAAATTTAGACGAGTCTGGGAGCGCGATACGTACGCGCAAGCAATCAGTGTACTGTAGCTGTAGCGAATATGGAGGTCTGGAGCAGGGGAGTCACAAGGGGGGGAAAAGTGGGACTGAGTTACTAGGGCCCAAGGTGGAGGGGCCTTAATTATTTCAAACTTTAGCTATTGAAAAATAGCAGATATACAAGCTCACAGCGCGGCACCGAGTGCCGCGCTGCGAGCTTGTAGATCTGCCATTTTTGAAAAGTCGTGAAAATGTGTGCAAATCTTTGAATATATGTATTTTTAAGCGAGCGTTTGTAACAAAAAATTTGCTTCTGGGGGGCTTTCGAACACATCGGAAAGTAAAATTTACTAAACGAAATATTTTGAGATCGGGGTCCGTGGCCAAATACATATATATCATTTTGGGGGTCCTTCACATGAAAACGTTTGAGCACCACTGACATAGAAACATACAGTAGTATTTTCCTTAGAAGCATTTGAAATATTCTTGAGACTTACACAAATGTTCAAATTTTTTCAAAAAATAGCAGATCTACAAGATTGTATATCTGCTATTTTTCAAAAGTTAAAGCACAAAATAATGCGCAATAATGCGTTGCCAGTCTAAGTGGGTTAAAACCCCAACTCCTATGAAGAACATTCATGGGGGGCCCCGCAGTGAATCCTTGTACCCAGGGCCCAGAATTTGTTGTGACACCCCTGACGGAGGTCTGCAGGAAAGGGGTTGTGGGGGGTATAACACCACTAGGGATGGGACGATACGCGATATTATCGTTTATCGTGATAAAAAACACTCTGAGATTCAATTTATCGTGATATTGTCCTCCGTCATGCACTGGGATCAATTCACATTTTATTTGCTGCATATCCGGCACCACTTAAACCCTCTATAATTGGTAAAAGGTACTTATAATATACGTACTTGATACAGTCTTTTTTTGATGAGATGTCTTGGCCAAAAAATAGCAGATCTACAAGCTCACGTGTCGCGTTGTGACGCGTTGTGGGCTATTTTTTAAATGTTCCGCCCCAGGATAATGGATTTTGATTATCGTGATAATATCGTAAATCGTGATTTCTTTGGTCACAATAATTGTGATATGACATTTTCATATCGTCCCATCCCTAAACTCCACCACCACTACCACCAGCAGCAGCAGCACTCTGCCTGCCTCCAAGTGATTACTGTTCTTTGCTCTCTGAACAATTGGTCCCACCAGTGTGGCTGTCACGCGGTGAAGCTTGGCACTGCCACGCCACAGATGTTACCCCCTACTCCAGCCAAGACCCACCAATCAAACCTAAACTAGTAGCCAGGAGACCCCCTGCCCGCGTGCCACCCACACCCCCCACTCCCCCTCCCCGGGTGAGAGACAAGAGAGAGGATCACCCACACACACACAGAGAGAGAGAGATCCTCTGTCTAGCACAACAGTGGTTCTCAAAGTGGGGTTGGGGACCCTCAGGGGTCCTTGAGGGGGTTCCAGGGGGTCCCCTGCTAAATCAGTTAATGCAGTATAGCATCGAAAAACAGTTCAACCACTTTAACCGGCTGTACAGACGTGGACCTTTTGAAAATAGCAGATCTGTAAAGCTCACAACGAATCACATTTCAAAGAATTTTGAATATATATATTTTTTTTACATTTGATTTTACCCAAATCTTGTACAGATTGGCACAAAATATTTTCAGAAGAGGAGCGGCAGACAAACACGTGAAGATCTGGGGGTCCTTGCAATGAACCACTGCTCTCTAGCACTAACACGTTCCGCTTCACGCGCCAAAAGCAGCCCATCTACACGCTCGTATTGAGCGTGTAGATCGGCTATATTCAGATTAACTCCAGTCAAAGCTCAGCCCAGCCAGAGAGAGAGAGAGAGAGATAGATAGGGAGAGTGGGAGACAAAGACAGAATGGTAACATGCTGCCATCCAGACAATACTGCTTCCTCAGATACAATCATCCACTGTTACTCATTTCTTCAAACGACTTGATCTACAGGCAGCGTTCTGCACATCTGCAGCACAACACAATGTGACAGCTAGCGAGCATGCACACACACACACACACACACACACACACACGCGCGCGCGCGCGCACACAAACACGTGCGCGCACATTAGAGCAGCGCAAATCATCTCCCTCCAATCAGAGTCACAACACAGGGCAGAGGTGGAAGAAGTACTCATATTTGTATTTATTTAATTAAAAGTAACAATACAACAATATAAGAATATTGTGGTATGTTACAAGTAAAAGGCCTGTCTGCAGAATTTTACTTGAATTTGACAAATTACATACACACATATATATATATATATATTTTTTCTTTTTTTTTTTTTTTCAAATTCCGAGAACTGTAGCCAAAAATAGCCGATCTACAAGCTCACAACGCCTCGCCTGCGAGGCGTTGTGAGCTTGTAGATCGGCTATTTTCGGCAAAGAGGTTTGGTGTAGAGGGGAAAAAGAGCAGATCAAGTGCAGCGTGAAAGGTACATTTTATTAAGTATTGACGGCTCAAGTGGTTAAATATCTGAAAACACAAATTGACATGAATCCAAAATACACTGATGATTGTGCTGTCAATATGAAACTACTGTATATGGAATCTATTAAAAGGTTGTGGGGGTCCCTGCTTCATCTCTCTCTCCACTAGGGTGTCCTTGGCCTGAAAACATTGGAGACCCGCTTGCTCTAAGCAACGCGTTGTGAGCTTGTAGACCGGCTATCCGCTGAGCTAACTGCGCTCATTATACAGTGTACTCAACGATACCCCCCAGAGTAATGAAAGCACATTAAACGTACATAATCCTGGAGAAGGAACAGACAGTGGCAGCAGCATGCAGCAACCCAACAGCTGCACAGCACAGCCAACGTAAGGAGGCACTTCCACTTTATCTCCCAGTATTGACATTTACAGTTTGAGGAAGTGCTCCTGTCGTGAGGAGGATAGTTCATACAGTGGTTTCTGCCAAAAGCCCATGCGCTGTACATATCATCCTACCGGCGCGCCTTGACAGCACGCTGACTTCCCCCCCAGGGGTGTCGCACCAAATGCCGGGCCCTGGGTACAAGGATCCACTCACATTTTGCGCTTTAACTATTGAAAAATAGCAGATATACAAGCTCGCAGCGCGGCACTCGTAGTCCTGCTATTTTTGAAAAATCGTGAAAATGTGTGCGGAGTCTGAAGATTTTCAAATCATTTCTAAGGGTTTAAAAAAAAAAACTATGTTTCTATGTCAGTGGTGCTCAAATGTTTTCATGTGAAGGGCCCCCAAAATGATATGTATTTGGCCACGGACCCCCCATCTCAAAATATTTAGTTCCAGGGACCCCCCCACTAGCAAAATTTTAGTTCGCTGAAAAAAGTACATATATTCAGAGATTTGCACACATTTCCACGACTTTTCAAAAATAGCAGATCTACAAGCTCGCAGCGCGGCACTCGGTGCCTCACTGTGAGCTTGTATATCTGCTATTTTTCAATAGCTAAATAATTAAGGCCCCTCCACCTTGGGCCCTAGTAACTCAGTCCCACATCTCCCCCACCTTGTGACGCCCCTGCTTCCCCCCACCGCGCGCAGAAAGAAAATACTGTCGCTGGAACGCATAGCATGCAGTATCAAGGATCCCTGCACGTCTTTCCGACGTGTTCACAAGCAGAGCGATTCTCAACACACCAGGACGACAGGCCGTTGTGATGACAAACTATGTGGTTATGGTCGAGACTGCATTGCTAAAGAAAATGTTCTTTCGGTAACATTTCTTTTTTGTTAACCACTTAAACACTATATACTTAGTTGACCGGGCAGGGGTCCCCCAGGGGCTCCTTTTCCCCCCTCTACACCAGGGTTCTTCAACGTTTTCAGGCCAAGGACCCCTTAGCTGAGAGAGAGATGAAGCAGGGACCCCCAGATTACATATAGTTTCATCGTTTGACAGCACAATCATCCACTTGAACCGTCAATACTTAATAAACTTGACCTTTCACTCTGTACTTAGTGTGCTTTTTTCCCTCTCGAAAATAGTCGGTCTACAAGCTCACAACGCCTCGCAGCGCTGTGAGGCGTTGTGAGATTGTAGATCTACTATTTTTGTCTAAAGTTCTCAGTATATGGAGACTAGGGTTCAAGTGGTTAATATAAAAAAAGGAGAAAAAAGGTTCTACCACACAAAGATTTGGAGGACCCCCTGTAGTGACTCTGAGGACCCCATAGGGGTCCCGGACCCCCTGTTGAAGATCCCTGCTCTAAGCCAAACCTCTCCGCCCCAGAAATCTACGAGAAAATCAAGGTCCTGGAGCGATGCGTTGTGAGTTTGTAGATGTAGGTCGCTGAATGTTTGCCACAGGATAGCTGTAGGGTTTGTGTGGTTAAAGAGGTCTGTGTTTGGGAGTTAGACACATAAACATGTCGATTTCCTGCGCAAACTTTTTTTTTTTTTTTTTTACTTGGGCCATGTGCTACGCAGGCCAACACACACAAAAGCTGCATTGCTGCCTTGCTCCATTTATAGTCATGTGTTTGGACATACATTTGCTTCTGTAATACTACTTTCTTACATATTATAACAGTTTATTAATTCATGCACACTCATTTAAAATCATTAAATTATGCAGGGACTGGAGGTTGAATCTACAGCCATGAATCTTTTTTATTATTATTCTTTTACCACTAAAGCCTACATACTTACTTCTCCCGGGTCCCCTAGGGCTCATTTGGATCGCAAATCACGTTGTTCCCTCTACACCAAATCTCTTATAGCCGAATATGGCTGATCTGGCATGTTGTGAGCTTGTAGATCTGCTATTTTCTCCGAATGTTCGCCCTAGAATACGGACACTACGGTTCATCTGACTTTTATGCTTTAACTTTCAAAAAATTGCAGGTATACAAGCTCACAGCGCGGCACCGAAAACCGTGAAAATGTGTGCAAGCCTTTGAATCTTCTAAATCCTTCTAATGTTTTTTGAAAAACCTATGTTTCTATGTCAGTGGTTGGCCACGGACCCCCATCTCAAAATATTTAGTTCCAGGGACCACCCAGAAGCAAAATTTGAGTTACAAATGTGCGCTCTAAAAATACATACCTGTATATTCAAAGATTTGCAAGCATTTTCACGACTTTTCAAAAATAGCAGATATACAAGCTATTTTGTCAGGGAAAAACCAAGGACAAACAGTTGTCCGATTTCAACGTGTTTTGGATACTGATATTAGGTTTCATGGTCAAAATACACACACATCATTCCCAGCAGTCTGAGAATGCCTTTGCGTCGCTGTGTACAAATGACATTAGTACAATGCTACAACAACGGTCCAATTTGAAAACGACCACGGCGTATAATGATTTGCCATTCGACTCTTCCCCCCGCTATTCAATCACAAACAACCGATTCCAATTTCCTACACTTTATCATGGCGCTCGGCAGTAATTCATCATTTGAGCAACAAAATCAATTTGTCCCCCTGTCCGCTGAACTGGCCCGGGCCCATTCAGACACGACGTGTCCCATCCTCCCCCCACAAAACAACAGCACAATGGCAAGGACGGGGCTTCATTCATATTCCCAGCCACCGACACCCGCCGTCCATATTTTTTGCTTTCAAGACGTCCAGGTTTTTTTCTCATCCGTGCGGCGCAGCACACTTTCAATTAAAAGCAAACAGCTGGATTGGTTTACAATATTTTCCCCTTAATTATTTTAATGGGTGGATATTGGACAATGGGCGAGCCGGGAGGGGGAGATAGCGAGCTAATTGTTCTGATCTCCCCTGTTGATCGTGGCTGTGTGCAGGCAGGGAGAGAGAGAGAGCAGAGGTGGCACACCAAATTCTGGGCCCTGGGTACAAGGATTCACTGTGGGCCCCCATGAATGGGAACGCATTATCATGCATTATTTTGTGCTTCAGCCAATGAAAAATAGCAGATAGCTCACAGCGCGGCACCGAGTGCCGCGCTGCGAGCTTGTAGATCTTCTATTTTTGAAAAATCGTGAAGATTTGTGCACGATTCTATAAATCCTTCTAGGTTTTTTTTTTAAACATAATTATGTTTCTATGTCAGTGGTGCTCAAACCTTTTCATGTGAATGACCCCCAAAATGATATGTATTTGGGTACGGACCCCCATCTCAAAATATTTAGTACCAGGGACCCCCAGAAGCAAAATTTTAGTTGCTTTTAGTGCTCGCAGTGCTGAAAATCTGCTATTTTTCAATAGCTAAAGTATAAAATAATAATTAAGGTCCCTCCACCTTCCTTGGGCCCTAGTAACTCAGTCCCACTTTCCCCCCCAGTGTGACGCCCCTGGAGAGAGAGAGAGAGAGAGAGAGAGAGGGGAGAATGGAAGGCCAACTGAATGGGCTCAGCGCTAGTCTAATTGGCAGGACATAAATGGTATTTATTATACGGGCCTTTCCAAACCCTGATTGTCTGCCGCAACAAAGCTGCCTCTATTAGCAGGGCGCTGGCTCTCACTGGCTGGTTTGAAATAACCCGCCGTTTAACCATTTATTTGATGAATTGGAGCCCCCCCACCCGATGCCATGGATCTGTCTAATTGGCATGTTTGCCCATGTGCCGCTGACGTTGGGGCCGATGCTTGTTTGACCAAATGAACCCTAGCCACCCCCCGTTCTGGGACGTGTCACAATATAGACGAACAAACGCTCCCGCGAAAATAAGACGCTCTACGAGCTGCGGTGCATCGCGAACTTGTAGAATAGGGCAGTGGTTCTCAACCTGTGGGCCCACATTATTTGGGGGGGATTAACTTAATGTGCAACATTGTTTTCTCACTCAACAGTAAACAAACCAACACAAAGTTTCATTGTATAGAGGGCATCTGCACATTTCCAAAGTGACAATTTAAGGACTTTTTAATACCTCTGACAAATTAAACATTGGCCAAAATTGTCAAATATTAGAGGCAGAAATTGTGAAAAATAGCAGATCTACACGCTCACAACGTTGTGAGCATGTAGATCTGCTATTTTCACAATAGAACCGTGTTATACAAAATGTAATGCCTCAACTCTTAGTGCTCGTCAGGGTCCAATTAAAATATGATTATTTTGGGGGTCGCGGTCTGAAAGGGTTGAGAACCACTGGAATGGGGGGGCAAGTACAGACCCCTGGGGGACCGCGGTCAGCGAGGTATAGAGGGGTTTAAGTGGTAAAATTTGTGCCTATAGGGGGTTAATGGCTACATTTGACCCTGATGTAAGACTAGGACACATGCAAATCAACCCTCCCCTTTTCCTCTTCTCGGGACCACTGTCACATCACGGTCCTGTTGGCTTGGAGTCATGACAGCAAAATGTCACTGTCACAGATCAACAAGCTCACAGCGTGGCTGCAAGCTTGTAGATCTGCTTCTTTTTTTTTAATCGTGAAATATTTTTTACCCGATTCTAGTGTCTTCTAAATCCTTCAAATGTTTTTTGAAAAATCTGTTTCTATGTCAGTGGTGCCGCGCTGTGAGCTTGTATATCTGCTATTTTTCAATAGTTAAAGCATAAAATAATGCGTTCCAGGCCTTTTGCACAGTTGCACTTAATGGGTTAATATAAAATGACTCCAGTGCCACCTCCTCCTATAAGACTAATGAACAGGTGGAGGGAGGATTATGATATTAAGTATACATACATATATTATCCAACAGAGATGAGAGTATAGTGTGAATTGACCCTCCGCAGTTAAACGAACCCTCTGGATTCTTTAGACTCACAGAGAGAGAAAGACACAGAGAATGTGTTGGGCTTATTACCTGTGAAACATCAAAGCCTTTCTCTGCACTAGGGGCCTTAACTCTCTCTCCTTCTCTCTCTCTCTTTCTCTCCCTCCCTCCCTCCCCCAGAGGCGTCAATTGGGTATGGCAGGGGTATGCAGCTGCCATACCCTGGGTCCAGGGGGGAAAATAAAAGTTACTTTTAAATATAAATCCATCAATGTCTCTTTTTCTATCTGTGCTGGTTATTATGTTGTTAAATCACAGTAAAATAACTACAAATGCAAAATTTAACAAAATGGTCACTTTAACAAGGTATTATAATTATATTCTCCCCATCTTGACAAAATGGTATATTCTCAGGTTCCGCAGGTCAGCAGCACAGGTGCAATGCATTTATTGTTAATTGTGGCACATTTACTAACACGCCAAAGTTTAGCTGCACTTGAACAACCGTTCCAGGCTGCCATATCCAGCCCTAGGAACCGCAGAAACCCGGGGGAAAAAAACGGACAAACCCCGATTTTTCGCGCACGCATGTGTGGACTCCCATCTTTGCCATACCCTAGCTTTTGCTGAACTGACGCCACTGCCCTCCCCCCTCCCTCCCTCCCTCCCTCCCTCCCTCCCTGCCTCTCTCTCTCTGTGCTAGCAGAGTCCCAGGACAATTCTATCTCTCAACAGACCTCTTAATAGCGCTGCGCTCCCCACCGAGGGTGGCAGCTAGGCGCTAGCAGACAAGACATTGCAGCGATGTGTGCGAACACGTTAGCCCCTTACAGAATGTCTCAAACAATCTTTCTTTCCTGTACTTTTTTTCCCCACTTCTTCTCAAGTGGTGAAATAAAAGAAAAATAAGGCGGAAAAAAAGGGTGTGTGTGTGTGTGGGGGGGGGGGGGGGGCAGGGGGGTTCGTTCGGGTGGAGGCAGGAGGACACACACAACAACGCCAGAAGAAAGCAAACAAAACAGTGCCGTCAAAGTTAAATGAGAGATCAAAGGGGGGCTGAAACCTTCCCCCCCCCCCCACCCTCTCTCTCTCTCTCCCCGTAGCCCCGGGGGTTTTAGCGCACGTAGTGCACGTTTAATTCTGCCAGAGAGAGAGAGAGAGACTCATCCTGTAGTAAAGGCCGGGCCGGCAGCAGGAGAACAAAGGCAGCTTGGCGGGGAGTGAGTGAGTGGTGCTGGGTTGAGACAGGACAGGACAGACAGCAGAGGAAACCGTCTTTGACCCCACAGTCAGTAACCTGAGTCCCACCACCACTAGCCCTGATAAAAGGCTCTGTCTGTCTGTCTTTCTGTCTGTCTGTCTGGGGACAGAGGGGACAGTTTTGATGCTACAGGCCGTTAGAGAGAGAGCATTGCTGCTTCCAGTTCTGCATAACTCTGAGGGGCCTTTTCCACCGGCAAAGAACCAGTGCTGGTTCAACTTACTTTCCTTGGTTCGTTCTTGCGAACCGGCTTGTGTTTCCACCAGATTGAACCATGATGGAACCAGAGGAACCAAGGAGTTTGTGGTTCCGGTTCGGAACCAACTTTTACGGTTCGGAACCAACTCCGGTTCTCGTGGAAAAGCTCACCTCTGTTCATCCCATAGGCAGGAGAAAGAACCAGAACACACGCGTGTGTCCATAGCACATCCCTTTGACTTATTGTTCTCTTTATATACACAGACGAATCATCAGTGTTGTTCAGTTGACTCAAAACCATGGTCCATTTGACTCCGTTTCTACACCCTCAGACAAACCAATGGGTTGGACTGCAGTCTGAACAAAGCCTTTCAGTTCAGAAGCTCCCAACCTGCTCTGGATCTCGGCCCGGCCCATTTGAAAACCTCAAGAAGCCTTGGTGGTGGGTGGCCCACCCATCTGCCCACCTAACACGCCAGCCATTCTGACTGCCGGCTTGGTTCAAGATTTTTTCAAGGTTTTAAAGAAAAATTACAGTGAATTTTTTTTATCTTATAATTTGGGGGCCGACTTGGAACATCCTACAGGCCCACAGGTTGGGAATCGCCACCTTGTAGTTTTCTTGTGGAGTTCAGGCTGGGGGATCAGTGTAGTTGTAGTTTTCTAGTGGAGTGCAGGCTGGGGGATGTAGTTTTCTGGTGGAGTGCAGGCTAGGGGATCAGTGTGTGTGTGTCGGCAGCTCACCTGTTTGATGCATAGCAGACGGTCGTTGGTCTGCTGTATGTGTCTGTCCATGGACGGAATAGAGTTCATGTTGATTGTCCGCGCTCTCTGTGGCCTCTATCTGCCAGCCATCAAACTGTGGCGCTCTGGAGGAGAGAGAGAGAGAGAGAGAGACAAAACAGTTACAAAACGATCTTCCTCCCCGGTAAGCTGCCAACCCCATAACCCCATCACCACCAGGCAGGGACATGCTGGGCCCCTGATTCAGCCCGGGAAAAAGAGTTGGAGAGGCCCTCATTGCGTGCTATAGAGAGAGAGAGATCTCTCTATAGCGCTGCTGCTACTCAAAGATTTGTGACAATTACATGAGTTATATTTCGTCGTTGTCGGGTGGAAACCTTGTATGTCCAAAACTGTTTGTTTTGTATTTATCATTTTAAAAATGATTTAAACTTGTGAAAACAGCCGATCTACAAGCACACTTGTGTGCTTGTAGATCTGCTGTAGATCTGCTGTTTTCACTACTTTTGTGCAACGGCCTTGTATGATGAAGCAGGGCTTTGCTTTGCTTTACACATTTGAAACAAGGTTTCTGCCCGACAGTGCCGATTTACTTTGTTGGCCGCCCAGCCCAAAAAATGGAACAAAGGCCGACATTTTATTTATTTATTTTTCCTAATGGCCGGCCTGGACCGGCCGGGAATGAACCGGCCGTTCGGGAGTTGTCCCGCTTTTCCCAATGTCCAGCACGTCCCTGCCACCAGGATATTGCAGGTTAGCGAGTGCGTACTTGGCGTTGTGTGTGTGTGTGTGTGCGCGCGCGCGCGCGTGTCTCCTCTGTAGCACGTGCGTGCGCTGGGAGCCGAGCAGGGGCGATATCGATTTGGCAGGTGACAAGCACCATCGGAGAGCTCAAAGGATGACATTGCTCCCAGCCCCCCCTGTGTGTGACATCCTTAACAAGCCCTGACCGTCCGACGCGTGGGTCAGCGCTACAAGCGGACGCCCGGGCCCCCGCGCTTGCTAACAACACCTCCGGGTGGAGGCCAGCACAGGCGGGGGAGGAGGAGGTCTCGCTGTCACGCAATCGTCTACAGATGCAAGCAAGGTGGACAGTAACGAAGTAGACGTCTACTTGAGTACTGTATTTCACATTAACACTACTAATGTGATTTTCTTTTGCACTTTACTTGTTGTTGTCGTTTTATTTTTGGATGCTTATGACTTTCACTCCATGAGGAAAATGAGGAAAAGTCCAATATGAATGAACCACATTCACCATTTCAAATATGCATTACATTTCAAATATAATCAAAATAGCAGATCTACAAGCTTGTCTATCTGCTATTTTCTCCAGTCACTTCAAGTCAAAGAAGTACCAAATTTAACAGAGTGACTTTTCACTTAGCAGTTGGGTCATAATATTTGACCAGGAGTGTCCACACTTTGACTCCAGCATTCTGGGTCAAGTGCTTTGTCATCACTGATGGCTGCAGGTGCGAAGGAGAACGCCATGGTGGAAAGTCAAGTCAGTGGTGAAAAGTAACTAAGTATTGTACTTAAGTAAAATTTTGAGGTATTTGTACTTTACTTGAGTATGTCCAATTTCCAATACTTTGACTTCACTCCACTAAATCTGGGATCCAACTATTGTACTTTTACTCCACTACATTTATTTGAAAGCTTTAGTTACAAGTTACTTTGCAGATATAAATTCTAATATTATCAAACATACATTAAACACTTTATCCGTAATTTATACCTTGGCTATTTTCAAACATTTTGTACTTTTGCTTTTGGTACTTTGACTACATTTTGATGCCAACACTTTCATACTTTTACTCAAGTACATTTTTAATTCTGGACCTTTACTTGTAAGGGTGCCCTCGCACGAAAATACCTATGAGAGTGGAATCCGCGTTCCGCCAATGCATTTCTATGAGTAGGGAGCGTTTTTTGCAGAACTGGCATGAAACCGCTTCACTCTCATTGAAATGCATTGGCGGAACGCGGATTCCACTCTCATAGGTACTTTGGTGTGAGGGCACCCTAACAGAGTACATCTACATTGCAGTATTGATACTTCTACTTAGGTAAAGAATGTGAGTACTTTTTCCACCACAGTATGTTTTGCAGGGTCCACCCTAGCTGTGGAAGCAGCGGAGAGCATTACCTCAGCACAGGGAGAGGCTTCCAGCCCTTCCAACCCGCCCCAGTGAGAACATGGACTTGGCATGGTCTCTGTGTTTACATTACTGTGCCATTATGTCATCCCTGCTGCTTAACAATTATCTGTAACCCGGCGTCCAGACATGTTCTCTGACTGCAACTCATGTTCTACACATCACTGTGGGACCCAAACAGTGGGTCGAGACCCACTTGTGGGTCACACGGGCCCATTTTCTACGGTAAAAAATATTCCATTTTCTTTTCCTATCTATACACGTGTATATACATATACATATATAGGCCTATATACTATATATATATAGTACATTCAATAGATATTCAATAGATAAACAATATTAATAATTAAGTAAAGTAGCCGATCTACAAGGTCGCAACGCGGCGCAAAGCGACACATTGAGCTCTTGTAGATCTGCTATTTTCACTAGTGTGGGTCCCGGGCAAACGTCTAATCTCTCTTTGGGGTATCAACCTCTCAAGGAACCCCTGAGGGTCCCTGCTGCTGCACCCCACTTTGTAGTGAACTTATTCTACAACTATAACCCCTAAAAGTGCACTAGCGATTTTTGAAGCCGCTCATGGAAAACACTTTGGGTTTCTTTTTTATGTATTCATGGGGCACAGTTATTTCACATGAAGGCAAACAATGGGGGCCGCGATCTGACAAGGCTACGTTACATTATCGCAAGTTTAAAAGCATTACGCCCGACATTAGAGGTTATCAATTTCACCTGTGCGGGGGGGTTTCTGATTTAATGTCGCGCTCACCGTCAAATAAATATCATGCTACACGCAAACCGGCCATAACTCACGGTGACCCGCGGCTCGGCGCCGAGCACGGGCCCCCCTCCCCCCTCCCCGGTGAATTAATACGCGCACGTCACGGGGGAAAACGCCTCTCCATCTTCCTCCGTCTCTCCTCTTCCTTTATCTGGGCCTTGTCTGGCTCTATCTCTCCCTCTCCTTCTTCCTGGTTGCCGTTACACGGTGCATTTCTTTCCCTCTCTCCCCTGGTGTGTCATCTCTCACTCCAGCACTCTGCTCATCACTCTCCCTGCTCTGTGACGCACGCACGCACGCAGGCACGCAGGCACGCACGCACGACTTCCCTCTCCACAGTGGTGGAAAAAGTACTCACATTTTGTACTTAAGTAAAAGTATCGATACTGCAATGTAGATGTACTCTGTTACGGGTAAAAGTCCAGAATTCAGAATGTACGTAAGAAAAAGTATGAAAGTATTGGCATCAAAATGTACTTAAAAGTACTAAAAGTAAAAGTACAAAATTGTAGATCTGCAAGCTCACAATGCGACGCGGTGTGAGCTTGTAGATCGGCTATTTTCAAATAGCCCAGGTATAAAATAGGGCTTAAGTGGATTAATGTATGTTATATAATATATAATCATTTATATCTACAACGTAACTAGTAACTAAAGTTTTCAAATAATTGTAGTGGAGTAAAAGTACAATATTTGCCCCTGAGATGTAGTGGAGTAGAAGTAAAAGTACTGTAAACTGGAACTACTCAAATAAAGTACAAATACCTCAAAACTGTACTTAAGTACAGTACTTAAGTAAATGTACTTAGTTAATTTACACCACTGTCTGTGACGAACGCACGCACGCACGCACGCATGCACGCACGCACGCACGCACGCACGCACCACTTCTGTCTCCATTACCTTCACACAGTGAAAAATTCCAGAACACAAAGTACCGGTGAGGTGAGAGCAAGAGGGCAAGAGAGAGACAAGAGAGTAGAGAGCAGAGAGAAGACAGTACATTGCACCATACTGATAATAACGCTCACTTAAGGGATTGATGTATACTTTGGTTGTGCGCTGTGTCGCACACCGCAAATAGCAGACCTGCAAGCCCGCCGCTCGTGGCCGGTGCGACGCACTGTGAGCTTGTAGGTCTGCTGTTTGGGCGGCGTGTGTGTGTGTGTGCGACACACACCGCCGTGCAACGGTGTATAATGGAGCACCTCCGAGGTCTCTGGCTGGATTTAACGGCAGGGCCAGTAATCTACTCCGCTAGACGGTTAAAGAGCTTTTATGCTGCCTGGTGGAGGCTGTGCTCATGCCTGTACTTGAGAAGGGGAGAGGTTGCACCCCGGTACATTCCTCTCCATAAATTAAAGCGCTCATAGAAGAAGAAAAAAAAAGAAACTGAACATAAAAAATAAATAAACACATATGGGGTGAGCTTTTCGCCTTCCGCTTTCACCGCAGATGGAGCGGATTTGTTTTTTAACTCCTCGGAGAGGTCAAAAGGGAGGTCGGACGACGGCGTGTAGGCCTACGAGAGATTGAAATATATATATATTTTTTTCTCAGATGCAGATAGCATGTCAGTCTGAAAGCATTTTCTTTTCTTTTTTTTTAATGTTTATATCACAATCACATCGCAGAGATGAAAAAACAGTCATGAAACTGTCATACATACGGGATCAGTTAGCTTTTGCCGAGCTGTAAAAAGCACTTTCACAACACACCAACTCTCCACCAAATGCCAAACGTTCCTACACCCAGAATAGGGATGCTGAGGTTCAAGTGGTCAACAAAAGTGGCATTTTTAAGAGTTTTAAGCATATTTTGATCATCGCAGTAATATTGTTAATCTCAAATATTTTGGCCACAATAGCCGTGACAAGTCATTTTTATATGGTCCCATCCCTGGTAAACATTCAGAATTCAATTAACATTGAGGAACGTAAAACACAGAGTAGATAGGGGACCCAGAGATAGAAAACATGATATCGCTTCCACCTTTACCAGAATCATGGACACTTTGATATGTCAAATGGACTTGAAAACCTGTGCCTTGGACTTTCCTTTCGTTTTTCTCTAATGTGATTGTGTCTTGCCCATCCTGCACACTAATGCACATTGTATATTGTCGTTGTCGGATGGAAACCTCGTATCTCCAAGTTTCAAATTTGTATGTTCTTTCGCAAAGTAAAGCCCTACTTCATCATACAAGGCCGTCCCACAAAAGTCGTGAAAACAGCAGATCTACAAGAACACAACGCCTCGCACCGCGAGGCATTGTGTGCTTGTAGATCGCCTGTTTTCACTAGTTTAAATCCTTTTTAAAATGAAAAATGCAAATCGAACGGTTTTGGACATACAAGGTTTTCATCCGACAGTGACGATATGTATGTTGTTGTCCAAAGAGCTGTAAATAAACTAAACTGAAAGTGAAACGGGGGTCCTTGAAATGGAAAAAGGGTAAAAATCCCTGTGTTGTGTATCAACAAAAGGCACAACGTGACGACACAGAGAGCTCTTACTGCGGCCTGTGGGACAATGCAACTTGTGTGCTGCTCATACAGTAGCCTATACTTCAGCCAGCCGGCCGGCCTGTTGTTAAGAGCCAGCCGAATGCCTGCAGTGCCACGGAATAGGAAGCCATGCTGGCCGAGGCTGAGGACTGAGGCTGAGCTCTTGGCCCCAGGCCGGCTAGCCCTTTCTGTTCCCTTTGTGCCCCGGAGCCACCAGCAGGTGTCTCCCTGCCCCTTCAAAGGGCTGGCCGGTGGCACAAAGAGGCTTTAAGCCCCTTTACAAGCTGGACAAATCCTCCAGCCGCAGCTTCCTAACGGGGTCCACTCTACTGCTCCCCTCCCTGCACTGCCTGTCTGACCTTGTGCTTAAATATTGATGAGAGAGTCCACCTGCTCTCTCTCTCTCTCACACACACGCACGCACAATACGCACACAAACACACACACACGCGCACACGCGCACACGCACGCACGCACGCACACACACTTGTCCTTACAACCGTCTTTCTCCCGCCCTCACTCACTCCCAGGGACGTGCAGAGAATGTTATAGAGGCAGGGGATGACATTTCCAAAAAGCCTTTTGGTGAAAATATCAAAAATAGCAGACCTCCAAGCTCACAACGCGTTGCGCTGCAACGCGTTGTGAGCTTGGATGTCGGCTATTTTCGGTGCTTGATCCCACTGAACTAAGACGTGAATGCTGCCTTCAGAAATGGCATGGAAAGAGGAGGGGCATTTGCATTTCTTTCACCATAGTAAAAACTGCATTCATGGTCTGGAGAGGGCACTTTTTTTTTTTAAGATTTGTTTTTGGACTTTTTGCCTTTATTGGATAGGACAGTAGACTGACAGGAAATGGGGGAGAGACAGGGAGTGACATGCGGCAAAGGTCGCTCGGATCGGGAATCGAACCGGCGACGCCGACAGGCATTGATGCCGAAATGGCAATGCCTATATGGTATGCGCCTGGTCCACTAGGCCACCAGGCGCCCAAGAGGGCACTTTTTAACAGACGGATAAAAGGGAAGGGACTCAAGCCCCCTTTGATGTCTTATGTGTGCACGTGCCTGCCCTTCTCCTTCCCATTTCTTTTGCTTCTTCCTCTCTCTCCGTCTCTCCTTCCATCCCTCTCTCTCTCTCTCTCTCTCTCCCTCCATCCCTCTCCTCTCCATCTCTCTCTCTCACACACACCTCCAGCAGTGAGTTACTGTAAAAAGAGGAAGGGTGTGTTTTCTTCCTCTTCTTCTTCTCATCACCAGAGTAACATCAGTCTCTCTGTATCAACACAGTGCATATCGTTGTTGTGTGGAAACCTCATATCTCCAAGTTTCAAATTTGTACGTTTCTTTCGCAAAGTAAAGCCCTGCTTCGTTATACAAGGCCGTCGCACAAAAGTAGTGAAAACAGCCGATCTACAAGCACCCAACGCCTCGCGGGTGCGAGGCGTTGGGTGCTTGTAGATCGGCTGTTTTCACTAGTTTAAATCATTTTAAAAATAATAAATACAAAAGAAACGGTTTCGGACATACAAGGTTTCCAACCCCGACAACGACGATATAGCAGCGCTGTGTGCACATCATGGACCCCCTGCAGTCAAAGAAGGCTAACTAACTAACGCCAGCCAGCAACCGAGACCCAGACAATAAAAACAGTACAATCAATGTATAATTTAATCTTCCCGTTATTCACTTGCCACTAATTAAACACCAGTCCTCCGTTACATCTTTTAATGACTAACAAGAGCCAAATTAAAGATTAAAATCGAATGGTGGGAGAAAGGGGGAGGGAGGGGGGATGCCAGGGAGATATGACAGCGATGCAATTATGAGCTCTTCTTCTACCCCGGGTTCTTTATTTGCTCTGTTTTTCTTTTTTTTTGGTCTCACAGATGTTAGCAGTTATTGTTTTGCTCTGCGCCATTACCTTGTGTGAACTTGTTTGCCTTGATTCAGCCTTGATTCAGCTATAGTTAGCCCAGTGATCCTGATGAACGTGGAGGGGTGTGGAGGGAGGGTGGGTTGCCCCAAGAGGCTGGGCGTGTGGTTGTGTCGAGAGGGCGTGTTAAGTGGGAAATCGGCACTCACACATAATGCATTACATCCCATTAAAGACATGAGGCTGATTCTACAAACGTCAGAAGCAAAGATTTGAGTACAAAAGTTAGCTTTAAAATATATATATCCACAAATTTCCAACGTCCCGTCGTGCATTGCACAGAAGGCGTGCAGCATTTCCGGCGTCGCAGCCGAGTGTGATCTACAAGCTCACAGCGGTTGCATCTGCGACGCGACGTGAGCTTGTATGTCTGCTGTTCACCGGATGTGTCCCACAGATAATTCTACAGTAAATTCTGGCGGAAACAGGTGGATATATTCAAAGATATGCAGACATTTTCATGATTTAAAAAAAATAGCAGATCTACAAGCTCATAGCGCGGCACCGAGAGCCGCGCTATGAGCTTTTAGATCTTCTATTTTTGAATAGCTAAAGTATCTCAACCTCCTCCAGGGAGCTGACCAAATGGACCCGCACAGAGTATACTAGATGGAACCAAACAGAACTATAGGCAGTATAGGGTCCATTTGTCAAACATCCCTCCCAGAGTTAATTTAACACTGAGAATTGACCATGGCTTTAAAAGATGAAAAGAATGAAATATTAATAATATTGTACTGTCTCAGAGTTACAGACCCCTACGGGTTCCATACGGGACCCCTGGTGGGCCCCGGGACCAGCCGTTGAGAAACCAGGGATTTACAGCAAAAACCACACGGCAGGCGTTTGTTTACACAACAAGTGAGAGATGGGGAGGAAGATGCACGACAATAGCTACTGGAGTGTGTGCATGCGTGCGTGTGTGCGTGTGTGTGGGGGTCCTTTTTCCTCTCTCTCTCTGTTTCAAGGTGGGGGTAGGGGTGGTGTGGGGGGTAAAATATATCGTTGTTGTCGGGGTGAAAACCTTGTATGTCCAAAACCGTTGGTTTTGCATTTACCATGTTAAAAATGATTTAAACTAGTGAAAACAGCCGATCTACAAGCACACAACGCCTCGCGCCGCGAGGCGTTGTGTGCTTGTAGATCTGCTGTTTTCACTACCTCTGTGCGACGGCCTTGTACGATGAAGCAGGGCTTTGCTTTGCGAAAGAAACGTACAAATTTGAAACTATTGGAGATACGAGGTTTCTGCCCCGACAACGACGATATATGTATTGAGTGGGAGCCGTAATAAAAGGAATAAAACGGGCGAGCGAGGAGATGCAGGGGCTGCGCGAGGAACAAATATGAAAGGCAGTGGAGTATGGCAGAGAGAGAGAGAGAGAGAGAGAGAGAGAGAGAGAGAGAGAGAGAGAGAGAGAGAGAGGGAGAGAGAGAGAGAGAGAGAGAGAGCTCCAGCAGAGGATTGGATGAAATTATCTCTTTATAATCAGGGGGGGGGGGGGATTCTGCATGGCTGCCTTCCCCATTGCCCGCTGACACATGAGGCCTATACCTCTTCCAAATGGGCTTTTCACAGCGATATACCCAGAGCCCACCTCTGGGGGTAAAAACAATGTTTTCCCCCGCTCCCTCCCCTAGCTCCCTTTTTGCCAGCCATGCCCAGAGTTCTAGCCATAAAAACATACATCAGAGATAAAGGGCTTTAAAGTTTGAGAAATGCATTGGATTATATGGAGAAAAACGGCAGCACGATGCTCTCAGCGTCTAATGGAAACAACCCGCGGTGATTGGGCAATATCCACGGGTAGCCCCGACCTTAGGGTAAGATATAATATTGTTACTGTAAATACAGTAAACGCGTCAAATGCATCGTGGGCCTCCAGCGACATCAAAGAGTTTGACGCGTTGACACCACGTGGGCGTTTGATGAGTTAAGTGTTCTCGCTTTCAGCGGGCCCACAATTATTTCTAAATGTTTCAAAAATAATTGATCTACAAGCTTGTACTTAGGTACACTGAAACCCCATTTTGCTAAGGACCGCCTGGAACCCCCTCGAGGACCCCCGGAGGGTCCCCGGAACCCACTTTGAGAACCACCGCTTTAAAGACTCGCGTGGCCACAATGGAAACAAGCCTGGCAGGGATTTCAGTTTTATCCTCTTTTAGCATAGTTTTATTACTGTACGCTCCCTCCATACTGTTCTCAAACGTATTCCAATCAATCAATCACTCAATCAATCAATCAATCAATCAATCAAAAAGCCCCCCCACCCCACACAGACACCAGAACTGACTCCTATCAAGAATAGGCTCGACCGACGCATGTCTCATTACATGGTGGCGTTGTATAATTATGTCTTGAAGAACGCTCTGTCTATATTTAATTTGGACAACAATAGCAGCGGGGGGGGCTTGGGGGAACGGGGAACGATTTTTTGACACTAAGTAATGTTGAACAAAGGCAACCGAAAGTGGGAATAACATCTCCGCTAAGTGCGAGGGATTGCTCTTTTGAACTGTCACAATCGCGCGGTTTTGCCGACAAATACAAACATTATTTCTAGACGCCCTTGTCTTCAAAGGGAGAGCTGCTAGCCTGTTAACCCGTTTAGGCCTAGAATTATTGAATGCTTTAACTATTGAAAAATAGCAGATCTACTGTACATGCTCACAGCGCTGCGAGCTTGTATATCTGCTATTTTTGAAAAATCACGAAGATTTGTGCAAATCTTTGAAACATTTTGTAACTCAAACATTTGCTTCTGGGGGGTCCCTGATACAATATTTTGAGATGGGGGAGTCCATGGCCAAATACATATCATTTTGGGGGTCCTTGACATGAAAAAGTTTGAGAACGACTGACTTAGAAGAAGGATTTAGAAGACACTTATAGAATCGGGTCAAAACTATTCAAGACTTGCACAGATTTTCAAGATTTTTCAAAAATAGCAGATCTACAAGCTCACAGCGCGGCACTATGTGCTTGTACATGTGCTATTCTTCTTCTAGTTAAAGCACAATATAGGCCTAAATGTTAAAGTGGTTCAAATCTAAAGCGACAAAGACGCGTTTCCCGGCCTTGATTTGTTAATAGAATGTAAAGGCGCTGCGTGTCTCCTCTCTCCACAGGATAGAAACATTCCGAGGGGTGGAGGATGGTAGACAATGATTAGCTTTATCCCCACCATCACAGCAGAACAAATGGATCACCAACCCCTTCGCCTGCTTTTTTTTCTTCTTTTTTTAACGCCGTCTTCTGCGCTGAGCTGACAAGGCAGCGGTGGAAGTGGTAAACACGTTTAATTTATTCATATAAATGGCTTGTGTACCAAAACAATCAGGGCTCCTCCGGGGGCCCGGAGCAGCGTCATTAAGGGAGACACGCTCCTTGCTCCCGGGGCCAAACGGAACCCTTGAATACAGACACATCTCCCCCCACTCTCTCTCTCTCCTGGTGGCTGCACAGGGGCAGCCCTGGGGACGAGGGGGGCCACGGCATGGCCACTGCACTGACACAACGGCGTGGGGGGCGGGTGGCTTTGGTACTGGCCACCGTCCCAACCACACACACACACACACACACGCAGACATTTGTAATACTATTCTTGGGAGGTCTTAGCCTGGTTCAGACCCTGGGAGTCTGGTGTTGCTCTCACTGAAGAGGTTTTCCTTGTTTGGAAATCCGTACGGCGAATCAGTGTTGTGAATCAGCGTCTTGTGATCAGCGTGGGTGGGGTTTTCCCAGAACTCATGTGCGATTCGCTGCCACCGGACCGGACCGCACACATCACGTTGCGGTAAAATGGGGTAAAATGCGATCGTATCGATCTCGCTATGAAACATCAGTAGCAGACTGTTATGTTGTGTTTGATTACTAATTTGTTGTGCTCCTATTCCTGCTGTTTCTTTGGTTAGCAAGTAGCACTAGCAAGCAACAGGCTAGCCACTAGCCAGCCACACATAACAACACTACGTCATCTGCTTTGCTACTGTTGTGTTGGCAAGACGGCAATCGCAGAAGACTGCGCCCATCCCAGAAACAGCTCTGGAGGGAAGCACTTTCAGACTGAATAATGGAGTGAAACGAAATGTCAATTCAGAGTGTCAGGGAGTTCTTCCACATCCACATAACAACTAAAACTCAGTTTTTGGAGTTTAACTCCAATACTAACTAGGGATGGCTATTGGCAAGTAGGCTACCTCACGATGGACTTCATATTGTGATATATTTTGATGTTCAACAGAATTTACAGACTTCTTTTATAGAGCTGAAAATACAACTGACCATGTATGCATGTACATCACATTATACTGATAACTCATTGGACGAATTGAAGAAGAAATTGTGTTTTTTTCCCTCCAAAAGTATCACGATACTACAGCCTGAAGTATCGATACAGATTTGGGAAATAAAATATCGCGACGTATTGCCACATCGATTATATTGCCCATCTCTAATCCTAACCCCTACTACACCTGACCTCTATCTGCCCATAATCATAACATGAATTTTTTCCAATGTCTTGCAAGGAAATGGTCCACGATCACACTGTCTGGTTCTCAAACGTCACTCAATATGCTTATGGGGACATCCTCACAAGTAAGCAGTATGTATTATACTGTATGTAATATAAGTACACACACACAGACATGCACACGCACGCACACACACGTACACACGCACCCCTTCTCACCTTCCCCCAACTGCAGGAGCAGGCATCATGATACCATAACAGTCACCCACAGTCACTCCTAATGTGCTTTACAGCAACACTACAGGCAGGGTGTTACACCTCCGCAGTGCTGTGTGAAACACAGCCACTGACCCATGTGCACGTGCACACACACAAACACACACATGCACACACACACACACACACACGCACACATATGCACACATGGCACTAATCGAAAGCCCGGCGACGTACTGCTGACACCATTAAAACGGAGCGCGGTGGTCTGAGCCCAAGGAAATCGGCGTCAGCCCCCGCATGCAGGCGACACATCGCCACTCAGCGCTCAAGGTGATTGCAGCCCCAGCATGTCGGCCATTGTAGGTGAATTAGGTAATAAAGGGGGCTAATCTCGTGCCATCACAGAGGCTATAGGGGCAGGGCTCGGCTGGTTTTGCGGCACTTGCTTAAGGGGTGATACGGAGGAGAGCAGGCTGGTGGAGAAGGAGGAAGGAGGGAGGGAGGAGGGAGGGACCTCCCACCACCCCATGATTTTAATGAGCTCCAATTCCACGATATGTCTTGTTTTCTTTCGCCGCGTCGGCCGAGGGCCGAGGCGAAAGAAAGCATCCCTTTAATTATCCCAACATTGCAGAGACCCTGGTCTTTTATCACTGGGGGGGGGGGGTGTCGCGGTGTGTGTGTGCGTGCGTGTGCGTGTGTGTGTGAACTGGAGTAGTAGGGTGCTGTTTAGTTTGGAGGAGGAAGCAAGAGGCGGGAGGATCCAGGTGCCTGTGTGTGCATGTGTGTGCACGTGATGTGTGTGCGTGGTGGGTTCTCCTCTGCCTGGTAAGTGGCCAGACGGGCGGGCGGGCGAAAGAAGGGGACAAAGCTGTGTTTGTTATGCGGAGGGAGAAAGCAGTGTGGATGTGAAAACGTGCGGTACTCCAGTGCGCTTCCATTGTTGCCCCGCAGAATGTGCCATAATCCCCAAGCAGGCAGGCAGAGAGGCAGGCAGGCAGGCAGGCAGGCAGGCAGGCAGACAGGCAGGCAGGCAGGCAGGCAGACAGGCAGACAGGCAAGCAGGCAGGCAGGCAGGCTGCATCCATAGCTGGCACCCAGGATAATATGAGCTGCCTCCCTCCAACAACGCCCCCCCCCCCCCTCCTGTCCCCACCTCCCCTCCCTTCCCTTCCCTTCCTCCATCACCTCCCCACTCCTCCACCCTTCCCCCATTCTCTCTTTCCATCATGCTACCCCCCAACACACACACCCACACACAACCTCCGCACCCTCCCCTGCCTGCCACACACATGCACGCACGGACACATATGGACATGCGCACTGGCACACTCGAAGCTCGCACGCACGCACGCACACACACCTCCCCACATGGCTCCTTAACAGGCTTGGGAATGGATTTCTTTTATTTAATGTGGTTTGGTCTGCAGCTCCAGCAGCAAGCGTGAGCGGGGCGAACTCACAGTCATGCCGTGCACTCTCCCTCGCAAAAACACACGCACACACACATGCACACGTGCACGCACACAAACACGATCGTGAGCCAATCCGAGGAGCCCCCGCCGTGTTGGTCGCTGTTCACTGATCTCTCTCTCTTCCCCTCTGTCTTTTGCCATCCATCCATCTATCCTCTCTCTCACACACACACACACACACACACACACACACACACACACACACACACACACACACACACACACACACACACACACACACACACACACACACACACACACACACACACACACACACACACACACACACACACACACACACACACACACACACCCCTTCACCATCAGACACATCTGCAGAGTGATTAGGAAAGCAAAGGGAAGTGCCACCCCATACCACCACTACCAACACCACACACCGTTATGGAGCGCTGGCTCTCAAAGTGTGGTCCGGGGGCCCTCAGGGGGTCCTCGAAGGAGTTCCAGGGGGTCCCCCAGCAAAACAAGGAACAGTTTCTTTAAACCCTATTTTAGGTTTTGAGTAATTCTGCAAGCCTGGATGTCTTCCAAATGTTCTTTTACAACTCTTGAGGAATCTTCTCTCATGGGGGGTCCCTGGCACGAAGATGTTTTCAGATGGGGGTCCGGCGGGTCCGCGTCCTAATAAGTATACATTTGAGGGGGTCCTTTGAGGCGAGAAGTTTGAGAACCCCATCAGGGGGAGATGAGAAATATCTGAAAATCTCCTCTCTAACAAAGTGTAGCGTTTCACCCGAGTCTCGCCGATCGTCTGGCTCCGAAAAAAAAAGACAAAAGCAGATGGGGGGCCCCTCGCACGCAAGCGCACATACACGCACGCGCGCACGCACGCACGCACGCACACACCAAAAAGGTGGAAAGGGGCGAGGGTATCAAAAGGTGACACCCAGGACTTTTCGAGGATGTTTTAGGCGACCCACATCTATGTAGAATACATATTGTATGGTAGATCAGGGGTCTTCAACATTTTCAGGCCAAGGACCCCTTAGCTGAGAGAGAGATGAAGCAGGGACCCCCACAACCTTTTCAGAGATTCCATATAGTTTCATCGTTTGACAGCACAATCATCAGTGTATTTTGGATTCATGTCAATTTGTGTGTTCAGATATTTAACCACTTGAACCGTCGATACTTAATTAAGTTGACCTTTCACTCTGTACTTAGTCTGCTCTTTTTCCCCTCTAGACCAAAGCTATTTGCCAAAAATAGCCGATCTACAAGCTCACAACTCCTCGCAGCTATTTTTGGCAAAAGGCGTTAATATAAAAAAGGAGAAAAAAACGTTCTATCACTCAAAGATTTGGAGGACCCCCTGTAGTAACTCTGAGGACCCCCTAGGGGTCCCAGACCCCCTGTTGGAGAGCCCTGTTGTAGATATTAAAGGGAAACTAGGTAACTTTAAGACTATTTTGAATATATATGTATATACATTTTTTAGCAGTCATTTCCCTCAGTTCCCCATCAGTCACTATATTATTGTGCTGAGGTGTTTCCTTGCAGAAAGACGCCTCCCCCCTGGCTGTATTTTGGTTCTGTTCCACTGTTTATGGAGGGATGTTTTTGTCAGGGGGAGCTGCATGGTCAGAGCTCTTAATCACTCCCTTTGAACTTCAAAGGGGTTGTGCACTGAGGTAATTGATTGGGCCATAAAAGTGTCAAGTGCTCGTTAGTGATCCCTCTTATCAACGAAAGCATCAAAGACATAATCACCCTGGGAGGGGGGAATGTGTTTGTATACACACAGACTTGCCTAGTTGCCCTTTAAGTTATTATCACGTGTTGATATTTGATAATACTGCTTTGTAACAATACTGCTTTGGGAGGGGTGGAATGATAAATCAAGTATTCTGCAATGAGTACTTTTACTTTTTGTATGTTAAGTAAGTGTGTTTTGATGCCAATACCTTAGTACTTTTACTCAAGTACATTCTGAAGTCCAGACTTTATTACTCGCAACAGAGTATTTCTACATTGTGGAATTGATACTTTTACTTGAGTAAAACATCTCTTGCAGTACTTCTTGTCCACCGCTTGTGTTTATCGAGTTATTTCACGAGACTCAGCCAATCAGATCAAATCTCTCTCTCTCTCTCTCTCTCTCTCTCTCTTCTACCACACAGCAACTCTTTTCATTTCCTCCCCCCGTACGCTAATAGCATGGGTGTGTGTGTGTATGTGTGTGTGTGTGTGTGTGTGTGTGTGTAGGGGGGGGTGGGCAGGCGGGTGGGGGTCAATTCCCTGGAGCGCTGGAGGCATCAGAGAAGCACAGATGAGCCACATGACTGCACGGTCGCTTCCAAGAGACTCCATGAACCCAACACACACACACACGCACGCACGCACGCACGCACGCACGCACGCACGCACGCACGCACGCACGCACGCACGCACGCACGCACGCACGCACGCACGCACGCACGCACGCACGCACGCACGCACGCACGCACGCACGCACGCACGCACGCACGCACGCACGCACGCACGCACGCACGCACGCACGCACGCACGCACGCACGCACGCACGCACGCACGCACGCACGCACGCACGCACGCACGCACGCACGCACGCACGCACGCACGCACGCACGCACGCACGCACGCACGCACGCACGCACGCACGCACGCACGCACGCACGCACGCACGCACGCACGCACGCACGCACGCACGCACGCACGCACGCACGCACGCACGCACGCACGCACGCACGCACGCACGCACGCACGCACGCACGCACGCACGCACGCACACACACACACACACACACACACACACACACACACACACACACACACACACACACACACACACACACACACACACACACACACACACACACACACACACACACAGCGATTCTCAACCTTTTTTAATTTCAAAGACCCCCAGATTGATATGCATTTACGCCACAGACCCCTTGTTTGATACAGTGCAGACACATTTTATCTCATTATTGGATCCCAATCTACACTGCAAAATCCTCAGTACTAGTTTAACTCCAAGGGTTGGTTCAAATGGAACCTGTGATGGTCCATTTAGGTTTCAAATGTGTATTTTTTTTTTTTTTTTGTAAATTAAAGCCCTACTTCATCGTACAAGTGTCACACAAAAGTAGTGAAAATAGCAGATCTACAAGGACACAATGCCTCACGTGTGCTTGTAGATCAGCTATTTTCACTATTTTAAATCGTTTTTTTAAATAACACAAAAAGTAAGGTTTTGGACATAAAGTACAAGGTTTCCACCCGACAACGACGATTTGTAGGCTCGCGCACCTTCCAATTTGGAGTTAGGCCACTCCCCTTTGGAGTGGCTCTGGCTTACAGTGCTAAATAGAGATGGAATTCATGGCTCTCTGAAGTGAGCTGTATCTCTGGGATCCGTTCCTTTCAAAGAGCCGTTCAAAAGACTGGCTCATTTAGTTTGAAGATTTTGATTATAATTACAAATAACTTCAACCCTATATACATTTATTTCTGACATACATAGGTACATCTGCCATTTGAAAATAGCCAATCTACAAGCTCAGCTATTTTCAAATTATTCATTGGAAAACCTGTGAAACAGGACATTCAGCATAATGAATACTTTCTACTTTTAGTACTTTGTAGGCTACTTTAATTACATTTTGATACCAATACGTTTGTACTTTTACTCAAGTATATTAACATTCCAAACTTCTACTTGTGTGGCAGAGTATTTCCACATTGATTGCAGTAGGCTATTGATATTATTTACTCAAGTAAAGCTGGCAATAGACTAGTTTGCAAATCCCGCCCCATTCTGCCCTGTTACTATGATGGGACATTTTCCCTGGGCAGATTGTTTTTATAGTGGCAGTGAATGGGATTTTTTTATGTTTTCATAGCCTCATTACAGCTATATAAAGTACCAAAGGAAAAACATCTAGGTGATATTAATAAAAAGGGAAGACAAAGGTACAGTAGTTACATTGCAAAACAGGGGGTTTCCCCGAAATATATGTTTTAATGTGTTTAATCCCAGTGGGACAGAATCACTATTGCAGATTATTTTATAGTGGAAGTGGATGGGATTTTTTTTTTGTTCATAGCCTCATTACAGCTATATAAAGTACCAAAAAAACACATCTACGTGATATTAATAAAAAGGGAAGAAAAGGGTACAGTAATTACATAGCAAAACAGTAGTTTCCCCCCGAAAATATATGTTTTAATTAGTTTAATCCTCTGGATCAGAGAGAGAATAGAAATAGCAATAGAAAGCGCATTGAATCTTGGGTAGGAAGAGGAGAACTATAATCTGTTCTCCTCACATACACGTAATTCTGCCCATTTAAAATATATGTACCCAATCGTAACTAGTTAGACCATTGATAAGGTCCATGTGAACTAGTTTGTTGAAGCTTATTCATTATGATGAGCGAGATCGCCCCCTACTGCCGCGGCCGTACCGGGCGATTGCCGTGCTCCGCAGTGCGGACAGTTTTTGAAAGGCTGAAGCAACATTCTCCACTGCACAAACTCCACCCCCGATAGCAAAAAGTGAATGTTTTTTCTGGTTGGCCAGTCAGGGAGTCTCAGGGACCAATCAGAAGGCTGACAAAAGGTCTATTGAGTACTTTCCCCACCACTGTTCATTAGAAAGGAACGGCTCCCTACTGCGAACCGGATCCAACCGTTCATTTCAAAGAGCCGTTCAAAAGACTTGATTCGTTCGCGAACATCCCATCTCTAGTGCTTAAGTACTTGGTGATGTCACCACCGTGTGAATGTGTGTTAGAGATGACACGACAGAGGTTAGTCTTACTGTCACTGTTATGTGGTGCTGACATATACAGTAGGCTAAACATTTATGTAGAGGAATTACTGAGTGTATGAATGCTACCCGCATCTGCTCTCTGGCTGGATCATATGGTGGAATTGGTGACATAAAACCATATGACAGTATCGTAAAAGCAATCCGTGCGTGCGACATTAAAAACAATACATGTATTATGATAAGGATATGTGCATGGATTACGAGCTGTCTGGCACTCCATACAAACACACACACAAAATGAAAACACACAAATGCTTAAGTGTAAAACGTGGAGCTACTATTAGTGATGGAAGAAGTACTCAATTATTTTTTTACTTAAGTAAAAGTATCAATACCCTGGCCTGTTGTAGACATTGTATGTAAGTGTACCACATATTAACAAAATGTACTTAAAGTACCAAAACCTACTCATTATTCAGATGTTTAACATCTTTTGAAAATAGCCAATCTACAAGCCCACAGTGCGCCACACGGCAGTGTGCACGCACGCGATCGTCCTCCAAAAAAGAGGTAAAAACACCAAAA